>NC_137113.1:10647393-11324893 GCF_949357685.1 Gobio gobio | reverse complement strand
GTCTAAAGTACCGTGAAGATTAGGCAAATTAGTCCAGAGACGTAGGACTGCATGCAACTGCTCCCCGTCAGCGACAGACAGTAATAATTTTTACAAACATTACCAAAAAAAAATTTAAATACAAAAGACTTGCAGGATTAATTTCCGGGTAATTTCAGTGGAAACGGGGCTAATGGGTCGCTTTCAGGAGCTCAGTGAATTCAAGCTTGGTACCGTGATAGGTTGCCACCAGTCCATTCGTGAAATTTCCTCCCTACTAAATATTCCATGGTCAACTGTTAGTGGTATTATAACAAAGTAGAAGCAACTGGGAGGGGGGCTATGTAAAATCACAGAGCGGGGTCAGCGCATGCTGAGGCGTACAGTGGGCAGAAGTCACCAACTTTCAGCAAAGTCAATAGCAACAGACCTTCAAACTTTATGTGGCCTTCAGATTAGCTCGAGAACATTGTGTGGAGAGCTTCATGGAATGGGTTTCCATGGCCGAGCAGCTCATCCAAGCCTTACATCACCAAGTGCAATGCAAAGTGTCAGATACAGTGGTGGGTGTGAAGCACGCCGCCACTGGACTCTAGAGCAGTGGAAACGTGTTCTCCGGAGTGACGAATCCCGCTTCTCTGTCTGCTAATCCAATGGACGAGTTTGGGTTTGGTGGTTGCCAGGAGAACGGTACTTGCCTGCATTGAGCCAAGTGTAAAGTTTGGTGTAGTGTTGTCACGATACTGGAATTTCTAACTTCGATACGATACCTAAAAAAGTATCGATATTCGATACCATTTTCGATACCACGGGGAAAAACGCTGCATATACTGTCAAATAGATATTTTCAATATAATTTATTTTTTTGTCCGTCAATTGAAAGTCTAGGCAATTAAACATTTCTTCTGAAGAGATCACTTTATATGATAAAGCTTTTAAGCTTTTTCTCATATATAAACGTTGATCGATTATCATTACAATTATCTCACAAATATTTGCTAACTAATTGTGATGCAATAGCTTACATACAGCACAAGGAAGCTTGATTTCAAATTAAATTTAAAAAGACGAGAAAACAGAAATAAAATAAGAACAAATAAACAAATTACAAACAATAGCACAAATAAATACAATAGAATAAAGATACAAATGAAATAGACTGCTTTATTTTGTTCAGGTAGGTCTACCAGTATTCAGAAAACAACAAAGTAATCAAATTTAAAATAACATTGGATAATCTTCATTGTAAAAAAATGAAATACAGATGAATCCATTAAAGTTACACAAGTTAATGAGTCAAGAGCAGTACGTGATCGTTTGTCTTTTTGTAGTTTGAATAATAAATGACTGCTGTCCCTTTAAGACCTGATGCACGCATGGATCCCAAATACTGTTCCTGTAACACATTATTCTTGAACTGGTTACGACTGTGTTTACGTTAATACTCACCAAGATGGGCATTGAGACATTTTTTGAATGTATTTGACCATTAGTAAGCTTGAAAAAGGAGCTAATTTTTGCACTTGTATGTCAGAGGCGGCTTTATTACTGTAGGCCTATGTGTGTGCGCCTCAGAAGCGAGCGCAAAATCTGCGGGAATTAGTAAAATTAACGCTATGTGCAACCCCGCGCGAAAGACAGACCAGTCACACCAATACTAACATGCTGTCATGAAGAAAAATCCAGCAGAACACACGTTCGCCGTGTTCTGAGGGTTAACCGGACTGAATGAGAGGAGGCGGGTGCGTGTCAACTCGCTGTCGGTCGGAGAGGAGAGGAGAGCGCAAATACATATCGAAACATCAATATTTTTGACAACATTAGTTTGGTGGAGGGGGGATTATGGTGTGGGGTTGTTTTTCAGGGGTTGGGCTTGGCCCCTTAGTTCCAGTGAAAGGAACTCTTAAAGGAACACTCCACTTTTTTTGAAAATAGGCTCATTTTACAAGTCCCCTAGAGTTAAATAATTGAGTTTTACCGTTTTTGAATCCATTCAGCCGATCTTTGTATCTGGCGGTAGCACTTTTAGCATAGCTTAGCATACATCATTGATTCTAATCAGTCCATTAGCATCTCATTCAAAAAATGACCAAAGACACTTTCAATATTTTTCCTGTTTAAAACTTGACTCGTCTACAGTTATATCGTGTGCTAAGACCAACTGAAAATGAAAAGTTTCGATTTTCTACACCTATATGGCTAGGATATACTTTCTCATTCCTGCGTAATAGTCGCGGATCTTCGCGGCCGTACCATGGCTGCAGCGGCGCAATGATTCATTGGTATTCTGTGAAACATGGTGGTAGTATACACCTTCGACTTACTATCACAGCCCTTTACAACACACAGAACCATGGCTAATCCCACAGGTAAATCCACAACACAATTTGTCGGCTGCAAGCCTGAAACTCTCTCTGCAACTACACAAACTTAGTGCCGGTCATATTGAAAGTTACCTAGCTGGGGGCTACTTTCAGGCACTGCGTTCCATCATTGCGCTGCTGCAGTCATGGTACGGCCGCGAAGATCCGCGACTATTACGCAGGAATGAGAAAGTAGTTCCCAGCCATATCGGTGTAGAAAATCGCAGCTTTTCATTTTCAGTTGGTCTTAGCACACGATGTAACTGTAGAAGAGTCAAGTTTTAAATAGGAAAAATATTTAAAGTGTCTTTGGTCATTTTTTGAATGAGATGCTAATGGACTGATCAGAATCAATGATGTATGCTAAGCTATGCTAAAAGTGCTACCGCCAGATACAAAGATCGGCTGAATGGATTCAAAAACGGTAAAACTCAACTATTTAACTCTAGGGGACTTGTAAAATGAGCCTATTGGAGTGGAGAAACTTTTTAAAGAAATTATGGCGGGGAAAAAAAGTTAAAAAAGACGTTTTTTTGTTATCTACTCCTTTCGTTCTGTGCGTTACTACAGCCACTTCGTGACATAGGTTGCCAATTGATGTCCAATGTAAAATCTGGGTCCTGAAGCAACTAAATCTGCCCAAATCTAAAAACTAGAGGTTTGGCAGTCCATTTTGAATGACATCAATGCTTGGATCAAAACTGCTGTTTGCTGGATGCCAGCAGCGTTTGTTTCCGTTATCCAGGCTTGATTCCAGGCTTCATTATGATGAGAGAAAACAAGCCTTTACACAGCAATATAACTAAGGTGCACAGTTTTACTTTTTGTAATGATGATTCAGATGAGAGGGCACTGCACCCTGGGTAGCGCATCTCCTTGAGGTGTGTGATAGGTTGTGCCGCGTGGTGATGAGAGAGTGTCTCCAATAAGCAATTAATCAAGACACTTGATTCAGTGTTGAGTCATACAAAATCCCACTATTTTCCTTATAATGCTCATGCAAACTTCTCTTCATCAACACGCTGTTTTTCCAATAAAAGCTGTCACAGACAATTTCCTGGATGGTCTTAAATAAATAGATGGTGATGAAGGGGCTTAACAGGACAGAATAAGCAACTGTGGAGAGGTTTGAGTCCTTAATGTGTTGCATTCATTGTTACTTCACTGTAAATTGTAAATTAAAGGAGAAGTGTGTAATTTTTGCACCTCTAGAGGCACAAATGCAATGTAAACACCATTTTTTAACTACATGGACTAAAATTGAAAGTTAACTGTCTGCTCTTGATCTTTCTAATAAAAGAGTCAATCATTTCTGATTTGTTTCGTACAGAGCCCCTAAAGAGACATGGTGATGTGAAAAAAAAAAAGAGATGCAAGGAAATATATATTTAAATGCTTTTGCGTTCTCTCAAGAAACTTTGTGTTCACTCGCAATATCTTTGTTTCACACGCAAAGAGCGCAAAAGTTTAGCAAGCGAAGGCAAAGTTTTCCGGGTGAACACAAAAGCATTGACATTTTTACTCTCATCTCACCATGTGCCTTTAGGGGCTCTGTAATTTCGAGACAAACTTGAAACAAATCAAAAACGACCAAAGCCCAGTGTTTTTATTGTAAACTAAAACTAAATCTATCACAAATGTTTTGTTAATTGAATTAAGGATGAACTAAAATACTATAAAATATAAATAATCGATCTATCATCCATCTGTCCATCTAGCTATCGGTTCGTCCGTCCGTCCGTCAGTCAGTCAGTCAGTCAGTCCATCATTCCATCCATCAGTTCTATCTATTTATCCATCTATCCATCTGTCCGCTGTCTGTCATTCCATCCATCCATCTATCCATCCATCCATCCATCCATCCATCCATCCATCCATCCATCCATCCATCCATCCATCCATCCATCCATCCATCCATCCATCATCTATCTATCCATCCATCATCTATCTATCTATCTATCTATCTATCTATCTATCTATCTATCTATCTATCTATCTATCTATCTATCTATCTATCTATCTATCTATCTATCTATCTATCTATCTATCTATCTATCTATCTATCTATCTATCTATCTATCATTCCATCCATCAGTTCTATCTATTTATCCATCTACCCATCTGTCCGTCCGTCCATCCATCCATCAATCCATCCATCAGTTCTATCTATTTATCCGTCCGTCCGTCCGTCCGTCCATCCATCCATCCTTTCTGTCTCTCTGTGTGTCTGTCATTCTATCCATCCATCCATCCATCCATCTATCCATTCTTCCATCAGTTCTATCCATCCATCCATCCATCCATCCCCTTGTCCACTGCACCCAATCTTACCAAACCGTCTTAAAACTCATGTCATTGATTAGGGTAAAATTTGACACAGTGTTTACACGGAAAGGCAATCTATAAATGGTTACTACTTATACAGTATATACTTTGTCTTTCAACGAAAAGGACACACTTCACCTTTAACTCTAGACTGGGTAAACCCAGCCCGATATGCCGGCGATTTGATTTCGTCCTGCAGCTCAGGTTGGAAACCTGTGCATATGTATATCCTGCTTCAGTTACAAATTTCCGGGGACCAGTCACAAACCGGCTTATTCACCTGGCGTGCTATTGGATGGTTTAACACTATGGTGGATAGAGAAGGGATGGATCGTTGGTCTGATTGGTTGAAGGACTAATTGCGTACAGAGTCATTTGAACTATGCCCGTTGATCACGCCTCTTGTGGTCTGATTGGTTGAAGGACTATCCAATTGCGTACAAAGTCATTTGAATTATGCTCGTTGATCACACCTCTTGTGGTCTGATTGGTTGAAGGACAATCCAATTGCGTACAGAGTCATTTGAACTATGCCCGTTGATCACACCTCTTGTGGTCTGATTGGTTGAAGGACTATCCAATTGAATAAAGAGTCATTTGAACTATGCCCGTTGATCGCACCTCTTGTGCAGTAGAAAATACAGAGCAGACTCCCCAGCCTAATGTTCAATCTTAAAAGATTGAGCTTGGTCTGGTGATAGCCAGACAACTTTAACTCGCCATCCTCTTTGAATATTGACATCGTCCATCTGGACAGAGCTAATATATCTTTGTAAAGTGGAGCTGCAGAGCCATGTATCATGAGCAGGTCTCTGTGGCGTTTCCCCATCATCCTTGTTTGTCTCCTGAAACAGCCTTGAATGGTGTTAGCAGAAGTGATACATGACTCCCCAGACTCCTCTCACAGAGGCCACACACTGGAACTGCAAACAGCCATTTGCGGGCAGGTGAAAGAGAGAGAGGAGGGTGATAGAAAAGTGTTTATCGGTGGAGGTGATTAATGGATGGATGAAACCTGTGAGGACATACAAGGGAGAGAAATAGATGTCAATGACTCCAAACTCCATTCCGCCCCATTCTTTCATTGCATCACTTGGTTTCCTTTCTTAGGCTTTGCCCATATTTTTCATTTTATGTCTCTCTGTCTTAGACTGAGGTGTGTTTTTCTCTTCAGCTGTCAAGATGAAAACCTTGTAAACCCCAAAGAGCGGCTTTTCGGGACAGGGAGGAAAAAGGAATTCTGTTCTGTACACCTCCGTCTTGTACTTTAAAACATGTTAACAGTGAAGGTTTATACTCGCGTATTTGTTTCTGTACACCTGGAGGATACAGACGGCTGTCAGCTCTCAGCTTCAATCATGTAGTGAAATCAAAATGATTAAGAAAAACGTCATCATGGGTTTTCTTTTCTCCATGATAACATGAATGATTTATATGTGAAAGCACATCTGTAAAAATGACCTGGCAAAATGAACTCCGCCACAGACCATCTGGACCGCCATCTGATAATGATTAAGAATATTTAATGAGCAATGAGTTTGGGTGGGCTCTTTTTATTACATTGACAAAAATCCCTGACTTAATTTTTTTGGGGGAAAAAATTATATATACTGTATTTATATTAGGGATGCAACAATACAGTTGCCCACGGTTCAATACATACCTCGTTTTTTTAACCACGGTTTTCGGTTCGGTTCGGTTCTGATGGCTTGACACATCAGAGTGTTTATTAGTTCTACCAGAAAGACTCGGGAGGGCATATGAAGTACAATAAAATAGCAAGTTTATTAGTAAACCAGCAAGTATTATAATTAGAGGTATTTGGCGTAGGCCCCGTCCGTAGCTCTCATCTAGGGCAACAGACTCTGCATTTCCTGCCTGAAGATTAAGACTGGGGCTGGGAGGTATAGGCGGGGACCAACCTGATGGTGGTGAGGAGGATGGAGGTAATGTTGGCGTCAGCATCTGCGAACTCAGACATGTGTGAGTACCGTTCTTTTATACTCTGAGAATTAGGACATGATTGGTTAGGTCTGAATGTGATAAGTGACGTAACATTGAATCTTCCTGGCAGAACTTGCGCTAGAGCTTCATTTAATATAAGCTTACGCAATAGGAACAGTTTTTTTAAATTAACACTGATATCTCACAGCTGCTGGTAGCCCATGCACAAACTTGGGAACAAATGAATTCCTGAATTCCAACTATCTGTAGTCAGAGCAAGGCTTTGTGCTTTAGCCAATTTGTCTACAATACTGTTGCATGTCTTTTCATAGATGTCGGGAATTATCTCGGTGCTGAAAAAAGTCGGTAGTCTGTAACCCGTATCGAGACGGTAGTCTGTAACGCGTATCGGGCGTTTTTATAAAATGGCGAAAGCCCGCATCTCCAATCACCGAAAACGGCTGCAAATCTTTGCCAATAAACACCCCCACTGCCTTTGTTATTTTCATGTGTCTCTTGGAAACAGTTGGGTAAGTATGCTGGAAGGATTCAGCAAGGGACTGTTGCTTTTGGAGGACTTTACCTGCACTGCTGGCCTGCCTTCAGACAGTGATATTGCTGGGTGATGGCGTCGCAGATGTGCAGTCATGTTGGAAGTGTTTCCGTTTTTATTAGGTTACATGTGTAAAACAATCAACCTGATCTCACATAATTCCGTGAAATGAACACGGGCCCCTTAACTCAAAATCTGTGGCAGTTTCTCGGAATCACCAATTAATCCGTGATGGGTCCACGGAAGTGATGCCTATGTAAGTCAATGACAGTATACAGACGCGTTTGGCATGGTTATCATCATGAAACTATGATTTTGCCATTATGACATGGAGTGTGATTCTGGATTTAATCAGCCAGCATAATTTTATTTACAATTATTGTTTTATTTTTTTACAGTATTCAGACACGTTTTGAACACGTAACCCAATCCCTTCCCTAAACCTACCAATTTGTGTATTATAAAAAACAGGATACAGGCAGATACGACTGCAGTCACAATTTATTCACAAAGTACAAATATTCCAAGTGTTCCGAAGCCAAACGATTGATTTGTGTGAAGAAAATCCCCAAAAGCGATCAGCAGCGTCTAGTCCATCCGCCAAAGATCATAAACACATTTCAAATGTTACCGCCTGAAGAAACGTTATGTCAGCTTTGACAGCATTGGCTGTCGTATGTCTCGTGACCAATTGCATCATTACGTCGGCTTTGATTGTAAAATGCCATTGGCTCTCGTGTGTCTCGTGACAGATTGCGTCATGCTAAAGAGTCGTGTGTATTATTTGAATGAGATATGAATGAGTGTGTTCACGGAGCGGCGGGATCATCATTTTAGCGATTAAAACATTAAGATCAACTCTGTTCTTTACATGAAGATATCGTATGACTTCAGAAGACTTGGAATGCAACATGAGTTAATACTTTTATACTGTTTTTGGTCAGTTTTTGCAATAAAATCCTATGATTGTACTTGTATTTGCCTGTTATGTGTTTTATATTGTTGAGAGTGGGTAGGTTTAGGGTAGGAGTGGAGTTAGTTGCTCCAAAATATAAGTAAGTAGCCTATAAATATTCATAAAATCATGTCTACTTTTTACTGTCATAGACTTACATAGGCATCACTTCCGTGGACCCATCACGGAATTTTCAGCGATTCCGTGAAACTGCCACGAATTTTGAGTTAAGGGACCCTTGTTCATTTCACAGAATTCTGTGAGACCAGGTTGAAAACAATGCTTGCACACAGTCTTTTTTTTTTGTTTACTGTTTTTTCTTCCTCGGGATTATACTCAACTGCAAAACCGAAATGTGTTCACACCACGGATTTGATAAACACCGCTTCCTCGTACTGTTGCCTCACATTGCTTGCCATGTTAAAGAGTGGAATGATGGTTAAGCGCCCCCTAACGTTAGTGCATAGTGATTGAATATTTACTCGGGGGGACGAGTTTCCTCATCTCAGCTCGTAGACTTACAGGCACATACAAACAGTCAATTAAGAGAGAAATAAAAAGCATGGAAATTATTTAAACGTAAAACCTGAAAGAAACGCAATTCACAAGCACGTATTGAAATTATATATATATATATATATATATATATATATATATATATATATATATATATATATATATATATATATATATATATATGGTGTAATTTTCTGTTGGAACTCATGTTTTCATGTTTTAATCTGTTGTTTTTGCAGAAGTTCTGCTCTGCTGGCATGTTGTGTAAGGAACAAGGTTTTCTTTTTCATCTGGCCGGTTAAAACAGAACCCAGTGTGGTGCTTTGGGCATTGAACACAGTTTACCAGCAGCTGCCCGAAGTATATTTGATGAAAGTTGATGCTGATGAGGTTTATATTTTAGTCAGCCAACCAAGAAAGAAAACTCTAATGAAACAAGACACCTCAGCAGAGCAGAACTTCTACAGAAAACAACAGACTAAAACATTAACCACTGTGAGTTAACAAATGATTCCAAATTGAAAATTATACACAACCACATTTTCAGTGCTACTGTTTTCAGATACAGGAACTGCTGATTAAATGCATAGAATTTAATTAAATAAAAAATAGAAAAACACTTACATAATTACAAACCTGGACGTGTTTTAGCCAGCGAAATTATCCAAATATACTGAGAAAAAAAGACATTTCTCTATGAAATGAGAAACAATATACATATACACATTTGCACCTTTAGAGTGACAAAACTAGGAAAAGTGGAGGGAAACGTTTTTTGCTGCCGACTTTAAACTTTTCTTTGTGACGTTAAACTTTCACGAAACTAAACTGAAGCATTTAACCTGCAGAGAAGTCAGAACGAACTGTTCCCCTTCTGTTTGTGAGACTCATTTGTCTTTCTCGAAAGATGAAGAAGTTCTTTAAGAATACCAAGCAAAACTCGACGTTCTTTCCAGTGCTGGTGTTCAACCCAGTAAACAACCTCTGACCTTTAACAAACTCAGCCGTACACACACAAATACACACATACACACACACAGGTTGAAGTCCACACTGGGAAAGAAAAATATGAACACACACCCGTAACACACACACGCACACACGCACACTAGACTATTCAATAGGCAATTTTTATACCGTACAAACTGTATCTTCTATCCCCGAACCCACCTACCCAATACACCTACCCATCACAGAAAACTTTTTAGTCTGATTTATAAGCTGTTTTTTTCTACATGGAGAGACCAAAAATGTCCCCACACAGACTAGGATTTCAAGTCATCCCAACTGTGTCTTGAGCTGTGAGGACAAATAAGAATGAAAATGATCAAATGGATTTCTGGAAAACTAAGAATATAGACACTAATTCAGGTACTTTTCTCTCAAGATAGCGAATTGATTTTGAAGAAAAAGCATCAGTGTGCAAATACACTCAGACTCAGCCAGACACACATGCAAAGATCCACACTCGACTGTGATTAGAGAGTGTTTTGGTCTCGGCTGCGGGCTGAGTGAATGAGAGTGAGGCCTCCTGCAGCTCTTCACCCATCAGAGTTATAATCACCCATCAGCAGGACTCGGGGAGAAATAAGGAGAGTGGATATACAGGGCCGTTCTCGCAAACTGTTTTAGAGTTAATTACCACTGGGTGCACTGACTGTCCTGAGATTTGAGCACTTGAATGCAAAATTTCCTCTGAGACTTGCTTTGGAGGTTTCATGGGCCCTTGTTCTATTTTTATTTATGCATCTGTTTATTTGTTATTTGGATGAAACTAGAAGTTCATGCACCATTAATTGCAAAGCTGAAGTAAGTGTGATAATAAATGACCTTTAATAACCTTGTCTCTGGCATTTAATATTATTAGTAGCCGCTACGTACAGTTAAGGTTCTTAAGAGAACACTAGTTAAGTTTTATCTTTTGTTAGATTGTTGTTCACTGCCTCAGTCCCAATTGTCTTCCTGTTTTCTGTTCATTGAATGTTTCAGAATCTTCCCTTGGCACCCACTTTTGAGCTCTCTGTGGATTTCTGGTTGGTGAACCATCAGTGCTGCACATGCTTTAAGAACAATAATTGGATGTTTAAGAGGACATTTGGAGAAGTTATGTACTGTATATTGCTAAAAATATACAGTATATACTTTTTTGTTAAATAAAAACTCACACGCTTACGCTATCTAAATGGGGACATTGCATAGACTTCTATTGTTTGTTTTTATAGACAGATCATTTTACATTTTATAACCTAACCCATACCCTAGACCCATCATAGAAAAATTACTGCATTGTTAAATAAATAAAAAAATTATAATAATTACTTTATTTTTATACCAGTTTTACAAATAAGGTCCCCAAAGGGAGGTTTTTGAAGTCAGGTTTTGCTCATTTCTGGATACAAATTTGTTCCTAAAAAGTAGGTACACACACACAAATCTGTTTTTATATTTTTGGGGGACTTTCTAAACATAATGATTTTTATACTTCAGAAACTGTATGTTCTATCTCTTTTCACTAACCTCGTTCTCCATTTTTACATTTTCAAAAAACATAATTTAGGCCCCGTACACACGGAGGCGTGTTTAGCTGTATACAGAGGCGGACAGTAGTGAAGTATTTTTTTCCTATCCAAGTAAGTCTTCTTCTTCGGAAAACTTTTACTTCACAACATTCCAAAACATAATATTGTAATTTTTACTGCCCTATGTTTCATATTGAATATCATTTAATACTTATTTACATTAAAAATGTAGTACTGTATACTTTTACTCAAGTAAAAGTAATTCAAAGTTTTACTTGAGGACAAGTAAGAAAGTACTACATTTGTAATGTAAAAAAAAAAACCTTTTATTTATGAAACGTAGTGCAGTAAAAAAGTACGACATTATGCTTTGGAATGTAGTGAAGTACAAGTTTTGCAAAGAAAAACAGTGATAAAGTACATATACTTGAATATGTACTTGAGTAGAATGTAAAAATACTTCACAACTGTCAGCCTCTGGCTGTATACGTAAAAATGTTGATGGGGGTGAAATGCTGTTTCATGCATACTGAGCTTTTTACACTGTTAAAGACTTGGATTCCCATGCTAAAAATGGGTAAAGTTAAAAAAAAAAAACAGTTGAATGTTTGATGGAGTATTTCTGTGTCAAAAATACTCCTTCCGGTTTCTCATAAGTTTCGGAAAGTTTTTTTCGAGTATGGGTATATGTGACGTCAGATGGGGTGGAATGTCCTTGTACGGGCGGGCTCTTCTCCCGGTAGGGCGCGTGCACGCAACTAGAGCAAAAGAGGAAATGCAAGCCCATTATAGCCAGGGGTTGTACCCCCTAGACTAGAAGGACCAATGTCTACCCAGCACAGTCTCACAAAATCCCGTGGGAAACAAAAATTATATATTTATAATGTAATATAAATATGAATAAACACTGCTACAGCTTCTTGTTGAGCTCAAAAGCCTTTCTACTGTTGTCAATTATGTTGGTCCATCTTGTTTACAACTATATACAACTATGATGGAAAAAATCTTGCTTGCATTGCATTTACCACAGCCTATGTGCTTCTACTACTGTTGAGTTATTTGTTATTTCATATCACATTTGAAGTTGCTCATTTTTAATTCTTTTTCACTCATTATAATACGTTTTGTTATCAATAATATACAGTATTATTACCTCCAGTGTAGGGCAATTTATACTGGTTCACTGTTTACGTGTATTTAAATGTGCCACCCCTCTCTGAGTCTGTGCCCCAGCCTGGCCCCCCCACGAAAAATTGTCTAGACCCGCCCCTGATTATAGCGCTGTGCTTGGCTTTAGGGAAGCCGGCTGCGCTGCAGTCATTGGATGTCACAAAATCAACAATGTCAGCAAAGATGTGTGTTTTTGGTTGTCCGGGAAACCCAAGACAACCCTGTACAGCAAAGAACCCAGCGTTAATGGGATCCCTGCATTTCGGCGACGATCGTTTTATAAACAAGGCCCAGTTCAACTCCGGATTTGTAGCTCGTCTAAGGCTGAAAGATGGAGCGGTTCCAGCGATTAAGGTTGGAAGCAGGTGGTGAGTAAAGCTTCAAATGTCTTTGTGTGGTTAGCTATTGACTCGTTCATTCAAATGTGCGACAATTCCATTGTTTTTCTATGTAAACATGCATTAGTCTGACTTGCAAAACCGTTCCGCTTGCTACTGCTAACATTAAATCGCATACAGTCCATGAATCAAAATATGTCCTCATAAACCATGAGTAGACACACAAATGTTGCAAAACAAATAAGCCACTATAAGCAGGTACCATTGTAAGTTATACGTTTTACAGTACATACCATTGAGACGTCCTGCTGTAGTCGTCTTTGCCACTTCTCCCGTTCAATTTCAGCCTCTAGATCTGATTCTGGATCATATATGTATGGCTAAATCCGATTGATCTCCATGGTTTATTTAGGATAATGTTTTTTTCACGTTTAAGGATGTCACAGTTTTCTCAGCTCTCAACGCAATCGCTCCGCCCACACGATATGCCTCCAGCCGCTCGTTTTTTTTCCGGAAAGACTCGGTACAGTGTATCTTTCTTTTATAAATATAATAAAACTAAAGACTTTTCGGAGATATGAAGGATGCAGGCTACTCTATAGGCACTCAAGATTGACATGAGATTGACTGAAACTGAGTGTTTCACCCCCCCCCCCCCTAACTGTTTTAGTTTCCTTTGTTCATTGTTGTTTTCATTTTATCCCTTTTAGTTCTCTTTGCAACTGTATATTTCTATTTGTTATGCATCTGTCACCATTTTATTTTTATCTTTTAAATTCTCTTTACAACTGTTTTAATTATCCTTGTTTTTATTTTTAATTCTTACACATGGCATTCTTATTTCTTATGTAAAGCACTTTGAATTGCCATTGTGTGTGAAATGTGCTATGCAAATAAACTTGCCTTGCCTTGGTATTACTATAATTGTTTGGAAATTTGGTCCCCATAATTTAGGGAATACCAGGACCACACACACACACGTGTGTAAAATGTAAGCACAACTCTAAAAAATTTAATAAAATAAAAACAGTTGAGAAAAACTGGAAACCAACATACAACAACCCTGCTACAGAAGAAGAGCATTTTGACTCTGCTGAAGTATTTGGCTGTTAAACTGTTTTTTCCTTTATGCCAAAAAATTGGTGCAGGCTGTAAATTACAAAACGGCAGTGAGCTCATTCAGGAGCGAAGTGTGCAGCTCTGGTGTACAAATGTGAAATATTGAGAAAATTACTAGTACTTTGTCACTTTTTTGTTCATTTTTCCTGTAGTAGCTTCTCAATAACTGGTCAAATATAGCTTTTTTCTCTATTTAACTTAAACTGTGTCAAACATGTTACTTCCATTAACAGTACAAGCCATACTATAGTTCTGAGAGTTTCTTCAACAATTGCGCAGTGCTTATTCATTTCAAATGATTAATATTGACTCTCACACTCTTCAATAACATAATTGACTCTTTGGAGACCAAGTGAAAAAAAAAACATGTCATTGAAGAGCATGCTTGAAATTAAATGTTCAAGAAATTCAAGAAATTTGACGAATAGGAAAAATGTTAAGGTAAATATAACTTTTTAATATTGAATTTAATATTTTCACAATGTCACATACCTTTGTAAAATCCAAAATGTGTGAAAATATTATTGTTCTGTGTGTATTTAGGAAAAAAAAAAAGCTAGCTATGAAAATAAGCTTAGCAAAAGAGTATTTTAAAGCATTTTTTAAATAAAATGGCAATCACGGAAGACTTTCAAGCACAATACATATTTTGAAATGTGATGGAAATGACACTGCGGTGAAAACGTTCACAACAAAACGACAAAAATGACAGAATTATCCCTTGAGGCATGTCTGTCCACTGTTGGACATTGTTAGTAGACAAATTAAATAAACTAGTCGGAGTGTGAAAAATATGTCCGCAAGGCCAAAAGTGGCCATAGCTGAAGAAACACTCATCTACAACCAGCAGATTTATGTGTGACAAAATGACAGGAAAACACTGTCCTGGTGTTTCCCATTATGAGTGAAGAACTCCTCCAGTGGGAGAGTTTATGACTGTTCTCCATCGATCAGTGTCATAGAATGGAAAGCACTTAGAGGAACAGAGAGCATGAAGAGGGCGGACATGCTCTGCACTGATCTGCAGGGAGCTGGCCTACTAAAACACAGGAAGTCATTTAGTAACTGGATGTGAAAGGTGGTTCATTTGCTCATTTTTCGTCCTTCTGATAGGATGGAGGCACTGGAAAAACAATGTAAAGTGATGCTTCACCCAAAAATAAAAATGCTCTCATCATTTACTCATGCCATCCCTGATGTATACGACTTTATTTCTTCAGATAATTAATAATAATAATAATTTGTTACATTTATATAGCGCTTTTCCAATGTGCAGCATCCATCAGGATGATGCTACAGCAGCCATATTGTGCCAGAATGCCCAACACACCAGCTGACTGGTGGAGAGGAGACCGAGTGATGAAGCCAATATATGGGGATTATTAGGAGGCCATGATGGAGAGAGGCCAATGGGCAAATTTGGCCAGGATTCCGAGGGTTACACTCCTACTCTTTTTCCGAAGGACATCCTGGGATATTTAATGACCACAGAGAGTCAGGACCTCGGTTTAACGTCAAATCCGAAGGACGGTGCTTTTTACAGTATAGTGTCCCCATCACTATACTGGGGCGTTAGTTTGAGCACCCCCTGCTGACCTCACTAACACCTCTTCCAGCAGCTACCTAGTTTTCCCAGGAGGTCTCCCATCCAGGTACTGACCAGCTAGCTTCAGTGGGAAACCAGTCTTGGGCTACAGGGTGATATGGCTGCTGGCAAACACAAACAAAGACTTTTAGGGAAATATGTGCAAGTGAATGGGTGCCGATCGTTGAAACCACACACAGCAATCGTGACGGTAATCCATACAACCCCAGTGGATGAATGAATGTTTTCTGTGTAAGAAAATGACTAATATTTTTTACTTTTAAACTATAAATCATTGCTTCCATAAGCACACTGTGAAGCTCACATGAGAAATAACAAGGTCACGTCACAATGTCCCTCAGGAACGCTTGTATGACAGTAGACCAGAAGCAGTGATTTATACTTAACGTTAAATAACATAGTATTTTTCTTACACACACCTATTGTGTCACTTTAGACTTGATTCATCCACTGGGGTCGTATGGATCACAATCTCAACCGCGTTGTTTTCAAGCGCCAACCGAGCGACACCCATTCACAGAGTTTGATTGCAGAGTGTTTACAAAGATATGTTTTCATAATTGTCATCCAAAGTTCATTGTCATTACACAGCTCTTTGAACCCCCAGGTTAGGACTGTAAGTATATACAGTATTGGATGTTTGGAAAGGTTATGCAGTTGACACTGTGTATACATCTGTATTTAGCAGAATGAAGAGCTTTTATGGCCATAATAACACCTATTCATTTCCACATATAAAACTATAATCTCAACATGCGCACGCAGAGGTTCAGCTCACTTCAGAGAGGTCATTAACATTGTTATTGCACCAGGTACACTCAGAGGGCTGAAACAATTATTGCAATAATATAGGATGACACGTGTGAATGGGGACATGGAGAGAGAACACTAGACAGTAGAGAACACTAATTCAGCTACTGGAGGACAATAAATAAAATGAGAGGGGGAGAAAGATGAATTAACTGTCAAAGGTAAGCTCCGACAAAGAACTCATACATCCTCAAAATAACACCTAATGGACCGACACAGAGCGAGCGACATCCGAAATCCACAGCAAACATCATCCAAAGTGCAAAGACGAGTTACAACGGAACCAATTATGCATATCAAACATTATAGAAGGGACTTTCCTCTCAGTCATAATTCATCCAGCCCGGAGCAGATGGCCCTTTAATCATTGCAGACATTGGCACATGCTAGACACAAGGGTTTCAGAACCATGGACAGCAGCCAGTGGTTAGTTAAGCAGTTCAGCACCATGGACAGCGACCAAGAAGTTCCGCTCATATTTTTTGGCACATCCGCAAAGCAAACCACACCACTCCACATCAAATCACCTGCTTTCTTTTATTTCGTTTTTCCCACCCACATCCACTTCCTCTCTCACCCTCCCATCTGTCCATCTTCCTTTTATCTTTCTCTTTCTTCCTCTCTCCCAACCGCTCCCTCCCAGCGGCGGTCCCGATCCCCTCCCTGCTTTCCTCTCCGGGCTGTGAACAGCAGTGTCATGGACGAGACCTTTTCCAGGTAATTGAGTCCTCTAGCTCACACCACTAATTTGCGAAGCTCGAGTCTCCCCAGCAGTTACCCGAGAGACAAAAACGGGAAGAAGGAGTGAAAGTGAGAAGGAGAAAATAACTGGACTGAGTACAATATGTTAATTGGTTTCCTGTAATTGACAGGCTTTGGAAAGGTCATTGAGTATTTCAGAGGCTGCAAGAAGCATTTTACTCGGCGGGAACTGAAAGGGGACTGTAGCTAAAACCTTCAGTGAATGTCGGATTCACGCGTGGTAACGATCAATTACTGCTGTTTTTCCGCATAAGGAAGCACAGCAATGACTCACCAAGTTGACGCTTATGTTTCAGAATAAATAAGCAAGAGTTCAAAGCGAGAGATAAGCCGTGAGCGCTCCTGCCACTCAAACCACATGACTGTTTCCCCAAAAAATGCAAAATATAAAAAATAACCATACATCACCTCAAGTCACATCTTCTCAAAAAAGTGTGTGTTGATTGATCATTCTGCTGTCTCCTCATTCTGAATCTCAAAAAAGACTCTACTCTACTATCATGCACCTCAACTAAACCTGCTATTTTTCATTTGTTTTTGTTATCCAACATACTGTGAATGCAGAGTAAATACCTTTGTGTGTACTCTGTCTTTGCCTCCAATGGTTCAATGGGTTCTGTGCTAGTTTCGATTGGGCAAAAAAACAAGAATAATGAGCACATATAATATCAGAACTGTCTTGTCTGATCTGTGGCCTAACGGGTATCACATATGAAACAACTAATTGATCTGTAGTGCTTGTATGGACAACACAGGTTTGGCATGAACATCCCACCCGTAGTTGTAGTAACATATATTATATACACTATATTGCCAAAGGTTTTGGGATGCTTGCTTTTACATGCACATTAACTTTACTGACATCCTATTCTTAATATGTAGGGTTTAATATGGAGTTGGCCCACCCTTTGCAGCTATAACAGCTTCAACTCTTCTGGGAAGGCTTTCCACAAGGTTTAGGAGTGTGTTTATGGGAATTTTTGACCATTATTCTAGAAGCGCATTTGTGAGGTCATGCACTGATGTTGGACGAGATGGCCTGGCTCGCAGTCGCTGCTCTAATTTATCCCAAAGGTGTTCTATCGGGTCAGGTGCAGGCCAGTCAAGTTCCTCCACACAAACTCGCTCATCCATGTCTTTATGGACCTTGCTTTGTGCACTGGTGCACAGTCATGTTGGAACAGGAAGGGGCCATCCCCAAACTCTTTCCACAAAGTTGGGAGCATGAAATTGTCCAAAATGTCTTGGTATGCTGAAGCATTAAGAATTTATTTCTCTGGATCTAAGGGGCCATGCCCAACCCCTGAAAAACAACCCCACACCATAATACCCCCTCCACCAAACTTTACACTTGGCACAATGCAGGCAGGCAAGCACCGTTTTCCTGGCAACCACCAAACCCAGACTCATCCATCGGATTGCCACACAGAGAAGCGTGAATTATCACTCCAGAGAACACGTCTCCACTGCTCTAGAGTCCAGTGGCGGCGTGCTTTACACCACTGCATCTGACACTTTGCATTGCACTTGGTGACGTAAGGCTTGGATGAGCTGCTTGACCATTCCATGAAGCTCTCTACACACTGTTATTGAGCTAATCTGAAGGCCACACAAAGTTTAGAGGTCTGTAGCTATTGACTCTGCACTGCACACTGTGCAATTCAGCATGCGCTGACCCCGCTCTGTGATTTTAAGTTGCTGTTGTTCTCAATTGCTTCCACTTTGTTATAATACCACTAACAGTTGACCTTGGAATATTTAGTAGTGATGCAATTTCATGAATGGACTTATTGCACAGGGGGCAACCTATCATGGTAAAATGTTTGAACAATGTTCGACCCTTTCTTTCCCAAATGTTTGTAGAAGCATCTGCATGCCTAGGTGCTTGATTTGGCCATGGAAGTGATTGAAACGCATTAATTCAGTGATTTGGAGGAATACCCAATACTTTTTGCAATGTAGTGTATGTTTGTTGAAAAGGAAGACATCTAAAAAGGAACAGATTTGAATTGAAACTAAATTCTGGATTATCATCTTCAATTATCAAATGAAATGCATTATTCTCTGTTTGGTTTTTGCTGTAAGGAGCCTGGATCCAAGTTTATTATGTGCAACAAGATGTTTAATGTTTCTTCCTTCTCTGCCCATTATGAACAACCAGATAAGAATCTTATTCAGTTTGAGTGACAATAACAGTGCCATTGCTAGTGTGAACTGCATCATGGGTAAGTGGTTACAGTGTCATTTCAGTGCTTTGTGCTAGTGACACTGCAGCCAAAGCTCATTGCATCAGTCAGAGCTGAGATAATGAAGCCTGAAGGAAAAAAGATTCCCAGCAATCAAAGACTCTACAGACTTTAGAATGTTACCGTTTGAGAGCCCAGCTGACATTTCCGCTGTACTTCAGTTTCTCAGTGCCAGCCAATATGTCTACAGCCCCTATGTTGTACAGTACAGAACTGACGTTTCTTTTCTCGCTCTCTCTTTCTCCGTCACTCTTTCTCTTCTTACTGTCGAGTCATTTTGGCAGTAGAGTACTGTTATATAATTAATGTTATTCACATGGACAGGGGCATAATTAATCACATTATTATTATTACATTCTTGGAAGAAACTCTGTAACACATTTCCACCTATTTTACACCCAGTTCAGTTGCTGCCTTACATTTTTAAGTATAATCATCTTGGTTGTAGTCATTTCAACTAAAAATATATATTTAACTGACATAAAATGTGGAGTTGAATATCATATAACATACATATACATATAAATACACAGGTACTGGTCATATAATTAGAATATCATCAAAAAGTTTATTTATTTCACTAATTCCATTCAAAAAGTGAAACTTGTATATTATATTCATTCATTACACACAGACGGATATTTTTCAAATGTTTATTCCTTTTAATTTTGATGATTATAACTGACAACTGAGGAAAATCCCAAATTCAGTATCTCAGAAAATTTGAATATGACTTAAAACCAATACAAAGAAAGGATTTTTAGAAATCTTGGCCAACTGAAAGTATGAACATGAAAAGTATGAGCATGTACAGCACTCAATACTTAGTTGGGGCTCCTTTTGCCTGAATTACTGCAGCAATGCGGCGTGGCATGGAGTCGGTCATTCTGTGGCACTGCTCAGGTGTTATGAGAGCCCAGGTTGCTCTGATAGTGGCCTTCAGCTCTTCTGCATTGTTGGGTCTGGCATATCGCATCTTCCTCTTCACAATACCCCATAGATTTCACCCCATAGGTTAAGTTCAGGCGAGTTTGCTGGCCAATTAAGAACAGGGATACCATGGTCCTTAAACCAGGTACTGGTTGCTTTGGCACTGTGTGCAGGTGCTAAGTCCTGTTGGAAAATTAAATCTGCATCTCCATAAAGTTGGTCAGCAGCAGGAAGCATGAAGTACTCTAAAACTTCCTGGTATACGGCCGCGTTGACCTTGGACCTCAGAAAACACAGTGGACCAACACCAGCAGATGACATGGCACCCCAAACCATCACTGACTGTGAAAACTTTACACTGGACCTCAAGCAACGTGGATTGTATGCCTCTCCTCTCTTCCTCCAGACTCTGATTTCCAAAGGAAATGCAAAATTTACTTTCATCAGAAAACATAACTTTGGACCACTCAGCAGCAGTCCAGTCCTTTTTGTCTTTAGCCCAGGCGAGACGCTTCTGACGCTGTCTGTTGTTCAAGAGTGGCTTGACACAAGAAATGTGACAGCTGAAACCCATGTTTTGCATACGTCTGTGCGTAGTGGTTCTTGAAGCACTGACTCCAGCTGCAGTCCACTCTTTGTGAATCTCCCCCACAATTTTGAATGGGTTTTGTTTCACAATCCTCTCCAGGGTGCGGTAAGCCCTATTGCTTGTACACTTTTTCCTACCTCATCTTTTCCTTCCCTTCGCCTCTCTATTAATGTGCTTGTACACAGAGCTCTGTGAACAGCCAACCTCTTTTGCAATGATATTTTGTGTCTTGCCCTCCTTGTGCAAGGTGTCAATGGTCATCTTTTGGACAACTGTCAAGTCAGCTGTCTTCCCCATGATTGTGTAGCCTACAGAACTAGACTGAGAGACCATTTAGAGGCCTTTGCAGGTGTTTTGAGTTAATTAGCTGATTAGAGTGTGGCATCAGGTGTCTTCAATATTGAACCTTTTCACAATATTCTAATTTTCTGAGATACTGAATTTGGTATTTTCCTTAGTTGTTAGTTATAACCATCAAAATTAAAAGAAATAAACATTTGAAATATATCCGTGTGTGTAATGAATTAATATAATATACAAGTTTCACTTTTTGAATGGAATTAGTGAAATAAATACACTTTTTGATGATATTCTAAATATATGACCAGCACCTGTATGTGTAGTAGTTTTATTTTTCTCCATTAGGTCACCTAATGGGTTTTTGGTTTCCTTGCCACTGTTGCCTCTGGCTTGGCGTGCTCAGTTGGGGACACTAAATTTTTCAACTAAACATCGAAATAAATCTAATTAATACACTAAATTAACCATTTAAACTAAATTACTGATCTAATTATTGATCTAAAGCCCACACTGTCACTGTATGATAATTGAAATGAACTGATGACATCAGCGTTTTTTCCAGAATGGCTATACAGCTGAATAAAATTATGCTGCATTATTTTCCTGTTTAACACTGTAAAGCTGCTTTGAAACAATCTACATTGTTAAAAGCGCTATATAAATAAAGTTGACTTGACTAGTAATGTTTGTTGTTATGGGAACCGGCGAACGTTTAACAACTTTAATAAAATAGATCAACAAAATTAAATAATCGGCGGCAGCCCCTCACGGACGACGGCCCCCGACTACGCCTACCCCTGCCCCAGCTCTTCAGCACCGCGATCCCCCTCAGCAGCAAGGGCTCTTTGACAGCATGTCCCTTCTTCCTCCCGGGTTTCGGCTCCAATGTAGTAATGTTTGTTGTTATGGGAAGAAGGAGGCGGGAACCGGTGAACGTTTAACAACTTTAATAAAATAAATCAACAAAATAAAATAATCGGCCTAAGTACAAAACAAACATAACCAAAACACAACATAGTTTTCAACTATGCTGAAAAGCATAGTTTGGTAGATGGATATACAGTATATGTATGTATGAATATCTAGAAAACTAATATTCTAACTATGCGTGTTTTTCACCTAAAAAAGGGAAACCTCAAAAGCATTTTAGTCAGTCAGAGCACTGTGACTAAGATACAGTATGTGGCAAACCGCAGAACTAAGTGACAAAGATCATATTCTGACATCACACTGCAGTTTCCCACATTTGTAAACTCACCAAGAATCTTTCTTTCGAGACTTGGGCGAAAGGAACTCATTTATCAAATCCCTGTCGAGTGCCCTTGCTTCCATTTGTGAAGCACAACTGAATCCATTTCTAGGCAAATTTAATCAAATATTTCCTCTGGTGTAACATGATGTATTTCCTCAGCATTGGTAATCTTTAAATTCAGCCTGTGCAGAATAGGTTATGTACATGTCCACACTCTTTGCCGGAAACTTGCCGCAGAGGCAGCCAGACAGATCGAAGAAGAGAGGAGAAAAAGACTAAAAGAATAAAATTATTTACCTTAAGTTTCCTTGAGCTATAGTGTCCCACTTTCGTTTATATTTCACATGTACTGAGGTTCGGGGAGAGAGAGAGGGAAAAAAGAGTGACAGAGAATACTCAAACAGATACATTCATTTTCACTCGTTCTTTCTGACTGTCACTGGGAGTAAAAAAAAAAAAGGTTTAAATGGGCTTGCAAAAGAAAATAACAAAAATGAACTTGCATTCAATAAGCAGGGCAAGAATTAAGACTTTTTGACATGAAGCAATCATTGACCGTAAAATCGTGAATGCTGAATCTTTTTTGCTCTTTGTGACTGGTCAGTTCCTATCTACACTAGAACAGCAGTTCAGCCATGCATTTCAGATTATATTGACCTGTTTTTGCATGCCGATATATACTACACTTTCAATGTAAAGGCCCCTGGTTAGATGAAAATGTTCTGACTTTGGAGAACGAAAAAAAAAACCTTAGCCTCCAACAACCCTTCACAATCACTTGCAGATCAAGGTTGCCAATCATTCTAAACATGTGCAGGAAAATATAAAAACCTTCAATCTGAATTGGGAGAGTTCGAGGTCTTTATATTTTGCTTTAGTTGGAGTGGTCTTCATTTTTGTTTGAACCAAACTCTGGGGAAGATGACATGGCCCTTGAACAAGATACACTAATAAAATAATAATTAGGAGGCCAGGTACAGGGATGGCAAAGATCCACATTAAGCATGACTGAGAGCCAGATAATGGAAGAAACATAGTTTTAGGCTATTAGAGAAAATGAACCAGTTTTAAAACTTTGTGTCAGTGTTACTGTATGTTCTGTCTTGTCTTGTTTTTCATACTCCCAGTTTAACAGACAGGGCTTAAGCCTAGTCCCAGACTAAAATGCCTAATCCTGGCTTAATCTAAACCCTCTGTAAAACTAGGCCATTGGGTCCTATCATACACCCAGCGTGTACATAAAATTAGTTTTTTTGCTAGTTTCAGCCCGACGCAGTTATCATTTTCATGTCCATCGCCTCATTGTTTAAATAGCTAATCCCCTTGCGCCCATCTGTTCGCCCATGGGCGTGCTGGTTTGAAAATGAGGTGTGTTCAGGTGCATTGTTGGCGCGTTGCTATTTTGAGGCAACTGAAAACGACTGTGCCATTGACCCCAAAAAATCTGTTCATCAGCACAATATTTATGTGTTATTTAATAAGCACATGGACACGCAGCAGCACACAACCATTTTTAAATATTAAAAATAAAAGGATTCCTCCCTGGAGAAGCGTTTAGTCTTTCCACTCGCAGATTCCACCTTGTAGCAAATCTGCCATGGTGCAAGCACAATTAGCTTTTAAAAGGAATGGGAGATGAGACTCTTATTGGTTTATTGTATGTTCCGCCTAGTGCCGAGTTCACACTGCCTGATTTTACCCCTGATTTTGACTCGCTGACAGGTTTTGCGAAATCGCAGACAAATGCCCGAAATCATAGGCAAATCGGTGCTCCTGCACGTGAGTGACAATCACGCAGTGTGAATTATCAAAAACGCGATCAGAGAGAATCGCAGAGGAGTCGCCAACGCCCGTGAGATATGTGGCATGCTAAATATCTGGACCTGCCTGCGATTCAAAATCCTGCTGTGTGAAATGTGCTTTGACTGAAAATAACATTGGCGATGACCTACAGCCAATGAGAGAGCAAGATACAGGGCAGCAGGAGGTTCAGGGAGGAGTTATAGACCAGAATATCAGTATTTTAATAGATATATTTACAATTGTGTACAAAAGTGTACGCACACCGGCGGTGCCCAGCAACGACTCAGGAAGTTGTTCAAAATCCTGCTGTGCCACAGAGCGCCATTTCAAGGTTTTATATTAAATTTATATTATATTTCCCTCAAATCGTCAATGTACATTATTTCACCCTGTGCTACAAGCAGGACCTGAAAATAACACCCGACCACACGCCAAATGCGGGTGAATTTTGCAATTGGCGGGTAACACTGTCAATCTACCTGCCTCATTGGCAGGTAGCCAATGAGAACTGAGTGATTCATTGGGCAGTTTGAGAGGATGCGACTTTGTTCATGCGATCGGAAAGAAGATGAGGTCCTTCTCTAACTACGTTTGGATGTGCGAGTATTAAACTATTGGCTCACGTAGGCTACAGTACAATCACAGTTACACAAATGTGTGTGCGTCGTGTGCGTGTGCATGTTGGGAGTTGGGAAGCGGTGAGAAAATGTTGAGTATGCGGTAACTTTACCAGTAATAATAATATTAACTTAGTCCTGTTTAACCGTTCCTGAACGTGACTAAATCAGCCATCAACACAGTTGAAGTGTGATGTGTTCACATACGAGCTGCGGTAGCCGGTAGGTCTATATCCGTGGACTCAGATTAGCAGCAGTCAGTATGACTGTCTGTGACACAGGACATCAATGAATACAAATATATATTTTTAAATGTATATTGTAAGAGTTATTATTACTTATATTAATTTCGTTAATAACTTGACAGCACTTAAATGTGTATTCTTAAAAGTTAAAGAACAATGTTTGTGGGACAAGTGGATTTTTGAAGGGGCAAGTGAAAGAGAATTTTACTAGACAAATTAAAACATCAATAACAAAAAACTAGGGAATCAACAAAATGCAAGAATGATTCTACATTAATTTAGTGGCGATCGATAGTGGTATAATAATATATATCCTAATGTATAATAAACTGACGGTAATACTGTTGCGCTGTTGATGCTCGCACAGCCTCTCGAGGAGAAATCAATGTTTCTGAATGATTCAGCGCTTTGAATGAATCGTTTGTATCAAAGATTCAATTACCTATTCATAAACGACTGCCACATTCTTGAATGAATCAGCCGTTTGAACGAATCGACTCAATGACTCACTCATTAAAACGGTCACCTGCTGCCACCTACTGGCGGTTTAGTTTCATGTTTAAACATTCTTTCCAACTGTTCTTATTTGTATATTAAAAAATATTTAAAACAATCTCATAACATTCTTTAATGCAGTTGTAATTTTTCAATGTAAATTATTTAATTTGATTGGTACAATGTCTTATTATTCTAATTTAATTTTTAGATCACATCTAAGAATATAAACTGAAAGCAGAAGCATAGCCTATATTTAATAAGATTATGGAAAAAATGCCCTTTATAAAAAGGTAAAAATATCAAAGATTTGCAGATATTAATATGTCAAAGCTGATTGAACACCGTTGAAACTATTTCTTCAGAATAAATTATATTTACAACACACACACACACACAAAAATCCGGACAAGCACGTGAACAGGCTTAATGTCGAGGAGAGAAAAAAAGTGGCTGGTAAAAAGTCACTGTGGCAGGTGGTCAAAAAAGTAAATTTCAGGCCCTGGCTACAAGATACATTTGTTTTACATTCTGAGTTCAACAGCTTGAACAGCTCTTCTGTCAGAAGTCGATTCAAAATTGAGCTCACGTGTATAGAATGTGCGCATCCGGTGTGAGATACCTGAGATGCGGTGTGGCGCTGAGCTTCGCATCTGGTGTGCGACCCCCTTAAGTGTACCTGCGCCATGTGCTTCAGACCATTCGCTCAGATCATTAAAATAGGACCCATTGTGTTCAGTTGCTGTTTTCCCATGCGTTTCATTTGATTCATCCTATTCACCTGTCCCTCGTTAATTAACTCGTCAGCTCCTTTGTTTTCCCTCAGTATTTAAGCCCTCAGTTTCAGTTTATTCCTTGTCCTGTATTGTTTGATGTCAATGTGTTCGTTATCGTGTTTCCTCTGAGTTATTCTCCTGTTTATTGTTTTGATTCCTGGATTAAAGACGTATTTGATTATCTTCCTCGTCGTGGGATTCTTCACAACCACCTACTCTGTGACACTTTGGCATAATCTTGAAGCTTCATGTGGACCATTAGGCCGTTACAAATATATATTACATTTTTAATAAGTAGCAGCATAGCCAAGATACAACTGCCCTTCTAGTTTGGTGGCCTTGCTGTCTAAGGAAAGGGGATGAAAATGAAAAATCCATTCAGTCATTTTTGTAAGCCTTGGTCTGAAAATTATCTGACCCAGTTTTGGTGAGGATTGAAAAAACAAAATGTCCAAGAAGCAACAAAAACATTTCTAGCAATGCCAAGGTCCTGTGTTTGATTTACCAGAGAATGCATGAACTGAAATTTACAGTAAACTAACATTTCTTACAGTATTTGAGACAAAACTAAAAGTGTGGACAGCCCCATAGGACACAAGGCTTCAACAGATGGCAGTAGCAAGTCACCTAAAAAAAAAAAAAAATCATCCATGATGGATTGACTTGCTGATATATGATGTCCAATCCGAAACCCATCTAATCTGTGCGCAATGACACTGGAGTGAAGGAGAACGAGCCCATAATAAGTAAATCAACCCTAGGAAACAGGCAAGAGAGGGTGGTAGGAGGTGGGGGTAGGGTTGTTCTAGCTTCTCATGCCTCCTCCTGGAGAGTACAATGTCAAAGCATTTTTCTGTCATTACTCTACATTATATTTCAATTGTTTCTCCTAGACTCCATTGTGAAAAAAAGTTTCCAGCCTTAGTCCCTAGTGATCTCACAAATGTCCCTCAAGGGAGGGACACACCAAACCGACGCCAAAGAACTAGCGCTGACTGTGTTGTCATCTTCGTCAGGGAGAAAAAAAAACTGTGCTTGAACACACTAAGAGAATTACAGCCGATTTTCAACTAGCACGTGTGTTCTGCGCCTGCGTGTAAAGGAGATATCTGTCTATTTAAGCAGATTTATTCGCCTATATTTGTCATTCAATAAACAAATCAGTCCTTGCTTACCATTTTGAATATCAATCACGCTGATCACGTTCTTTATTCCTCTCCACTCAAGTTATGACGATAATATTCGCGCAGTGTTGCTCGTAAATTAGAACAGCCTTCTGTCTGTGCCGTCATGACTTCTTTGCTTGCATTAATCACTTTTGCTCTTATTTTCATGCGCTGACTTGTTTGTTAAACTGAACAGCCAATCAGAGTTCTCTATCTCACCGACCGCCTGACGCAGATTCTACATGTTGAATCAGCCAAAAAAAAAAAACAGACAACATCCAACTAGAGCCAACTGAATCACAAAAAGGACCCGATGGCCGACCATCGGCTTGGTCTGTCCCTGGCTTTAGATATTCAACAGCATCTCAAACTTTGCTCAGTTTTGCTCAGTCAGAGATATCAATAATTTCTCATCATTATCTTTTAAGACCAAATTGTCTATGTTGTATGTTATCCTGTATAGTAGTCTCTGAAGAAGTAACTACTTGTGTTAGTTACTTTGGTAACACTTTAGAATAACGATCCGTCATTAATAGGTAACTATGCAGGAAGTAATGCGGGACTAATGAGTAGTACTACATTAACACTTCAGCTACTGCTAATAATAAATATAGAAACAAGCTTAACTAATCAGTAAGTAATATCAAATTTAGGACTAAGGTTAGGTAATCATTAGGTAATCAATAGTTACTGAATGAGATTGGCATCACTAAGAATTAATAGGTAACGATGACAAATTATTTAAAAAATATTAATGAATTACTAAACCACAACATTAACGTGTCTGAGATGTGAGCAATTGTCTTTTTTTTTACTCTCAACGTGGTTATAAAATGCATCACTCGTTACTCAAGCATTGCCTAGTCGCAAGAACTACTAGTGATCTGGACCATTGTTTTAAAGTGAAAAAGATGTTTTTCACTTTAAAACAACTGTCCTGATCACTAGTTCCTGCATAATGACTAGGTAACACTTGAGTAATTAGTGATGCATTTTATGACTTTATTCAGAGTAAAAATATGATTACATCTTGGACACACAATACTGTTCTTTATCATTTTTCAGTAGTAAATAGTTATTAATGAGGCAAATTTCATTAAGTAATTATTGATTACCTAATAAGGAACTATCTCCTAAATTTGATATTACTTACTGATTAGTTAAGCTTGTTTCTATATTAGTTAATAGTAGTAGCTGAAGTGTTAAAGGTGGGGTAAGTGGTATTTCAAAACTGCTTTAGTAAAGTGTCTCAGGCCGAGTACCAAAACAAACTTATGGCCAATCAGCATTAAGGGGTGTGTCTACTAATGACGGGGAGAAGAGAGCGCTCAGTGTACATCATTATACAAAAGACACGACACAGGACGGACATTAGCCGAGCGACGACAAAAAGAGCGAGATGGCAGATAAAAAACAAATGTGGAAGATATCTGTGAAACAAAAGAAGGCTTACAATCAGGCAAGAAGTAGGACCCGTGTAAATATCGGATCAGCTTTCTAGCGCTGGAGAGAACTCAAGTAGCGAGGGCAGAGGTTGCTTTATTTCTTAGGCAAGTAACATTGATTTTGTTTTGTTTCACAGAACTAATATATGTTGGCTTTTGCTTGAATATGCTCATGTGTCATGTTTGTTGCTTGTCCATTTACAATCGTATTGTCGTTCACAGCGATGATAATTACCCATTCATTTCCACACCATATAAGCCTGGAGCATCTAAACCTCCTCCACTGTCTGTTTCAAGCACCAGCTCCCAAAGTGTGTCCGAAAAGTAAGATAATAAACTCCTAATATATCTTTGTTTCTTTTGGTTCCTCTTTCTGTGATCGATATAATCCTCTAATCTTGTCATTATTGTAATATGTTCGTGCTCGTGCTATCGAGTTGTTCGTGAGAACTGTGCTTGTGTTTTTGGGATGTAAGGGATGACTTTTTCACTGAACATTCGACCTGGATTACCATAGTAACACACATTGATTTTACTTATTGATGACATCATACCCTCGGCCGGCTGGCACAGCAGATTTCGCCATAGGGGCGAGTTTGTTTGGGTGATTAGAAATCAACATCGGTTACCAGAAAGCACTTACCCCACCTTTATTATAGTACTACTCATTAGTCCATGCATTACTTCCTGCATATGCATTATTTTTGCGTTAATACATAAAATAAACTTTCAGCTGGTCAGTCATTATGTATTGCAGAAGAGGACACAGGAGAAACACTCTTACTTCAGCAATAAAAAAAAAAAAAAGTTGAAATGTAATTTTCGTTAAATTGGATCATCGAAGGTCAGCAGCAACCAAGACACTGGTTAATACAGTAAGATTAAATGCATAAAGTATTTCTGTGTTAACATAGGCTATTTAATTATTGTAGGTTTACGTAAAATTCTGAGTTTGCGTTTCACTGTTTTTATTCATTTTAATGAATTCTGAAAGTGAGATGAGCAAATGCATGCTCACATTTAGTCTAGAACTACAATACCCATCATGTTTACACACATCGCCTATGTACTTAAATTGTAAAAAAAAAAAAAAAAAAAAACTAGTTGCTGCCTTAAATTTTTAACTATAATCCTTGGATGTTTTAATTTCAACTTCAATTACATTAAGCTTTAACTGATGAGTTAATATAATGTAAAACATACTGTCATAACTTACTGGTCATATCATTTTGTACAGTGTACTCCAGATTTCTCTCAACATGGGAACAGGAGAGCTGTCAGTCAATAAATGGGAAAACAAAGTCACTTGTGTTACTTATTTGAAAATGTAAATCAGATATTTAGTTGTACAGCACTTTGGTTCAGCGTTTGTTGTTTTTAACCTCTTAACCTGCACCCCATTTTTGAGAATTCTTTGAAAACGATATACCCAAATGAAAATGTCTACAGCTCTTAAACCCTATGGTCTATATTCATAAATCTGGTCTTATTTTAAACTAGACACTTGAAATGTTGCTACCCAAGAGTCATAATAACTCAAAGTAATATGGGAACAGAGTAATATACATGTAAATATACATGTAAGTGACTCACGTTTTTTTTTTTTTTTTCACTTAGGGGAAAAAATATTATAATTTAATGTTAAGATCCTGAAAAGAACTTAAATATAAAACTGAATGTCTATTATGTCTCAAATATGAGGATGATTCTCTCAGTAATGTAGCTTCTGTGAGCTTTTATGTCAAGAAAAGTCTAGGCGAATTTCAAAAAGGCCATTTATTTCAGAACATTTGCTATTGTAAAGAGTAGTTTTTCATTCAAATAAATCTGCAATAAACTGCTAATTATAAGGGATAAACAGTTACTGAAAAACTAAAGCAACTATTTACAGAGATAAAGTGTAAAAAACTCATTTAGCTGATGGGAAGCGTCAGTAAGAGTCTGCGCGCTCCACTGCAGTTGCGCCATAGAAAGCGCGCCGACTGCGCACAAACAGTATTCACCAAAGCCTACTTACGTAAACTGCGCAAGATAATGCCTTTTGATTGGTTACTAAGTCAATCAATCAAACCTTTGTTGGAAAGGCATTGGCTGGGCACCGAGTGCCTTTATCCAACGAAAACCATGGGCGCAATGATTGACAGCTCACCAAGCCTGTAAGGCGCTTCCTCTATATGAAGCATCACAGGAGAGTCTCTGATTGAAGGAGAGAGACGAGGGAGGTTTCATTTCACGTGGGAGAGACTATTCTTGCAGGGGGAGTTTGCCAGAAACGGATTAGAATCGATATTTCATTGAAAATGGACATGATTGATTACGCTAACTCAAAACTCCCTTGCAAACAACAAAGGATTTTTTGTTTTTTCCCTATTTTTTCGTTGTTTTGGATTAAAAAGTGGGATGCATTTTGAAGAGTGGACCCTAACACAGATGTACGCGGGTGTTTATTGGATTCGTCCGATCTGATCTGAACGACAGGAGATGAAAGATGAGTATCGCTAATATTATGCTAATGTTTACATGGCCGGTCCTTTAGCGTTTCATTTAACCCTTTCCTCTCTGGTGTATTTATTGCAAAAACAAGATCAGAACATGAATCTTGAGTGTTTTAGCTTTCAAATGATGCATAGTTTGTGATAGTTGATTGAATATTTTGTATAAAACAAAAGTTAATAAAAGTACACACACGCCCACTCACGTCAACCGCCCCGCCCACGATCCGATGCGGGTTAAGATGAATGTGCTTTATGAAAAAAAAAAGGTACATTTAAAAGTATTGTGTTACTTTAGTTACCTGATAAAAAATCTTATTACATAACTCGCATTACTTAATGCGTTAGCCCCAACACTGTTAATACAAATAATTGAGAACTCAATTTAGTCTCCTAAGCAATGAAAAAGCAACCAATTAGCATTAAATAAACTTTCCCCAGTGCATCACACTAAGCAAACTCAACAGAGAAAAGTGAGAGTTTTTCTTGCACAGTCAAACTGAACATCAGCAGAGCATTTGAGAGAAGATTTAAATGAGAGCGTTAAAAAGCAGTGAATTCAAAATCATTGGATTATAAATGTGGACTGTTTTACACATTTGCATTCTCACACATTTTGTAACTCTAACAAGTTCTCTTGTGGATGTTCTAAAAGTAAAAATCACACTTTCCAGTAACCCCTGACAGCATAACTGCATAATGTGGCTGCCCAGAATACTCTAAGGCTAGAACATCTTGGCTTGGGAATCCATCTGCTGACCTGTATGGAAGACCAGCCGGATAGAACACAAACATTTAAGTGCTGGTTAGCTACGAGGGTAAAACAATATGCCATATAACTCAACCACTCCAAAGGGCACTGCATTTATAGCCAATACATCAGCTAATGTTGGTGCTGCAAGCTAATTTAGCACTCATGGTTGCGGGTAGTGCTGGAGAAGATATATATTTTGACTGTATCTGAAACCTAAGGCTTTGTTGTCCAGTCAGGCAATGACTTATACAAGCAATATCTCCAAAGGAATTCTAGATTTCAGACTTACAAGGCACCGCAACACAATGCCTAATAATATAGAACAAAAAGGCTACAATGTTTCAAATAAATGCTGTTCTTTTGAACATTCTATTCATGTAAGAATCCTATAAAAATGTATCACGGTTTCCACAAATGTGACCCTATACCACAAAACCAGTCATAAGTCGCACGGATATATTTGTGGCAATAGCCAATAATACATCTTTTATGCCAAAATCATGTTCCATGAAGATATTTTTAAAATGTCCTACCATAAATATATCAATAATGTATAATTAGTAGTAATATACATATTTATTCAGCATTCAGATCATGTATATATTTAAAAAAATGTTTTGTGGTCCAGGTTGTATGTCCAGGTTGTAAATGTATTAACAATGATAATAGGACGTGATAATAGGAAGTTGTACAGATCGATCTACTGAGAATATGTGGTAAAGTTAGTAGCATTCACATGTTTCGTGAGTTACTCCCCAACTTGTACTAAGAAATAAAATCGAAAAATGTTCAAATTAATATCCTGCAAACTTTCTTTTTCATGTTGTGAAGTACAGCAAATGAGGTTTGGTACATTTGTACAGACTGTGCTACTTTATTACTGCCTGCATTAAAGAATGTATTCATGTGTTCTAAACTGCTGATGGCTCTCAGTTTAAAGGATCATTTCAAACCCCACAGCCATAGTTATTATCCAGAGAGAGAGATAGATAGAGAGAGAGCAACCGAATGAGACTGTATATATTGCATATTGTGCGTGTGTCCTCTGCAGTGTGACTCTAATAAATTATTTGATAGAGACACTTCTATGCACATGCATATGAGGGTAAGGAAATTATCATCCTATTAATATTTTAACATATACCGAAAAAGCAGAGGAAGCACAAGATGAGATGAGCCTGAATATCTGCATGACTTTCTCATGCTGATCTCTGCATTTCAGTGAGAATGTCTTATTAACTGTGGCCTCTTAATCTCAAAGTAAATACATGGGACTAACTAAAAGAAAAGTGTTGAAACTGTCTGACATACAGACCAATTAGCACCACTTACTGTACTGTTGGTACTTATGCCGTCTTCTGTGTTGGTGTTGCTTAAACTATTAACTGTATAATATAATTGTGTTTGTTTGTGGCTTGTGCCAGAGTTTTCTTCAAAAACACACATAAACATACAGACAGACAAAAACAAATGAGCTCTCGGAGAAAAATACCTTACTGCCTTGTTAATTGTATAATTGCATTCTTATTTACACTCGTTGGACGTTAATTATATGTGGTGTTGCAAAATCTACGTTTGTCCAAATCTAAAATCTGTTTTTAATCCCTGATGCAATCTCACATGCAGAATGTGTAATTTCACACATTTCTCCAGCGTTGTATTGTGCTTGTTGAAGCATCCTTTCTCTTATACTCAATAGTGTTTATACATCCAGTTTTTATATGAGGTCATTGATTATATAAACTTATTTTGTGGGTCATAATTTTTTCTTGATGAACCATCCGGGGGGGACAAACTGCACGCCATACCAAAGACTACCAGAGATGGCAATGTTTACTTTCAAGTCTGTGTGAGTTCCTGTTATGAGGGAGCTGTTGTCTCACTAGCGATGTTCATGATATATTTATTTAGATTTAAGAAAAGATGGAAAATCTTTGTCTATCTGTCATATTGTCTTACTCTCCACCTATTCACCGGTCGGTCTGTCAACTTTCAAAATGGATTTCACTGCTGTACCTAAAGGCAAAATCATGGTTTTAAACTTCAGTGGTTTGAAGAATAAATTCTTAAACATAATAGCTAGAACAAATACAGACATGAGGCAATATCTCTCATCCAGTATTTAGAATAGCTAGGCTTATAAAGTTCATGGCTGTTTGCAGCTAGTCCTTCAACTCTGCCAACCAACAGCAACTCTGAACAGCATAAATAAAATCCTGCAAGGCTCAACTCGAGATAGATAGATAGATAGATAGATAGATAGATAGATAGATAGATAGATAGATAGATAGATAGATAGATAGATAGATAGATAGATAGATAGATAGATAGACAGACAGACAGACAGACAGACAGACAGACAGACAGACAGACAGACAGACAGACAGACGAATAAGGGTCTTGTCTAGCGAAACGATGGATATATTGGATAGAATGACGGACGGACGGACGGACGGACTGATGATGATGATGATGATGATGATGATGATGATGATGGATGATGATGGATGATGATGATGATGATGATAGACAGACAGACAGACAGACAGACAGACAGACAGACAGACAGACAGACAGACAGACGGATAAATAAGGGTCTTGTCTAGCGAAACGATGGATATATTGGATAGAATGACGGACAGATGATGATGATGATGATAGATAGATAGATAGATAGATAGATAGATAGATAGATAGATAGATAGATAGATAGATAGATAGATAGATAGATAGATAGATAGATAGATAGATAGATAGATAGATAGATAGATAGATAGATAGATAGATAGATAGATAGATAGATAGATAGATAGATAGATAGATAGATAGATAGGTAGATAGATAGATAGATAGATAGATAGATAGACTCACCTAAAGGATTATTAGGTTACAGAACTGCCTTAATTCTACGTGGCATTGATTCAACAAGGTGCTGAAAGCATTCTTTAGAAATGTTGGCCCATATTGATAGGATAGCATCTTGCAGTTGATGGGGATTTGTAGGATGCACATCCAGGGCACGAAGCTCCTGTTCCACCACATCCCAAAGATGCTCTATTGGGTTGAGATCTGGTGACTGTGGGGGCCATTTTAGTACAGTGAACTCATTGTCATGTTCAAGAAACCAATTTAAAATGATTCAAGCTTTGTGACATGGTGCATTATCCTGCTGGAAGTAGCCATCAGAGGATGGGTACATGATGGTCATAAAGGGATGGACATGGTCAGAAACAATGGTCAGGTAGGCCGTGGCATTTAAACAATGCCCAATTGACACTAAGGGGCCTAAAGTGTGCCAAGAAAGCATCCCCCACACCATTACACCACCACCACCAGCCTGCACAGTGGTAACAAGGCATGATGGATCCATGTTCTCCTTCTGTTTACGCCAAATTCTGACTCTACCATCTGAATGTCTCAACAGAAATCGAGACTCATCAGACCAGGCAACATTTTTCCAGTCTTCAACTGTCCAATTTTGGTGAGCTCATGCAAATTGTAGCCTCTTTTTCCTATTTGTAGTGGAGATGAGTGGTAGCCGGTGGGATCTTCTGCTGTTGTATCCCATCCACCTCAAGGTTGTGCGTGTTGTGGCTTCACAAATGCTTTGCTGCATACCTCGGTTGTAATGAGTGGTTATTTTAGTCAAAGTTGCTCTTCTATCAGCTTGAATCAGTCGGTCCATTCTCCTCTGACCACTAGCATCAACAAGGCATTTTCGCCCACAGGACTGCGGCATACTAGATGTTTTTCCCTTTTCACACCATTCTTTGTAAACCCTAGAAATAGTTGTGTGTGAAAATCCCAGTAACTGAGCAGATTGTGAAATACTCAGACCGGCCCGTCTGGCACCAACAACCATGCCACGCTCAAAATTGCTTAAATCACCTTTCTTTCCCATTCTGACATTCAGTTTGGAGTTCAGGAGATTTTCTTGACCAGGACCACACCCCTAAATGCATTGAAGTAACTACCATGTGATTGGTTGATTAGATAATTGCATTAATGAGAAATTGAACAGGTGTTCCTAACAATCCTTTAGGTGAGTGTAGATAGATAACGCTATAATAAGGGTCTTGTCTAGCGAAAAGATGAGTCATTTTCTGAATTAAAAAAATATATAATATACTTTTTAACCACAAATGCTCATCTGCGATGCACGTCCACGACTTCACACATCATGTTATCATGCTGGAAATGTAATGTGTGACGGTTCAAAAAGGTAGGGTAGGGCAAAACTAGTCCATAATTGTTGTGTTACTTTTCTACTAAAATGTAGAACCTTTTGAAGCTGCATTGAAAGTCCCTGTTGAAGTCCACTATTTGGAGAGAAATCCTTAATTTCTTTTCAACCAAAGAAAGAAAGACATTTTGGATGGCATGGGGGTGAGTAAATTATCAGAATATTTTAGTTCTGGAGTGAAATAATCCTTTAATGAAGCTGTTCATAATTCTCCATCAAGAAGCTCTAAATATAATATTCTGACTGACGGTTCGTAACGCACATCAATGACCTGTTCTATCTCGCTTTTTTACGTGCAGAACTTACAAAATCTCTGACATCAACTCTTCATAGCTTCTCACAGCAGATGACAAATGATCAGCAAATAGGCAGACTGTCAGAGAAATAGAAAGAGAGTAAAAGCGAGCGCAAGGCAGAGAAAGTGAATACGGCCCATGATGAAGGCACTTGGTTTCTGCTTCAGAACTAAAAGCCAGCATCGCTTCCATCCTTCCCCTTCAGACTTCATTATCTCAGCTCTGACTGATGTGATGGAGCTTTGGCTGAAGTGTCACTAACACAGAGGGCTGAAATAGCTCTTTACCCACTTACCCATGATGCAGTTCACACTTGGCTTGGCATTGTTATTGCACTGTAACTGAATAGGTGCTTCTCACTGCTATGGTGTGAATTGGGGAGTGAGCTTCAAAAGATGAAATAACTCATCCCTGATCAGAGAGCGAAATTAAACTTTCACTCACTCTCTAGACGAGGATTCTCATAGTGATCTGTACTATTTCATATACTCTTGCACTTTCTCACGTATACAATAAGTCTCTCTCTCCCTCTGTATATCTGTAATACGAATGTCTGCTTTTTATATTTAGGCTCCGTTTTAAAACCTTGTGAGACGACTCTTGAGCTAACCATTAAAAATGACTTTCATTGGTGTAAGTCACCATGAAATCAAAATTGACAATTCTCATTATGATTTATCCATGCACATTCATATTTATTTTAAATCCATGTGCCCTCATAATCTTGAATCAAAATAGCATCCCCTCCCTCTTGCAGTGACGTGTGTTTACTGGCATGAGGGCGGGGCAACCTGTCACTCACATGAGATCGACCAATAGACCCTTTTTCAGTAAGTAAACATTGTGACGTTTTTTTGTGGGCGGAGCTTAGCTGGAGGCAGAACGATTACTATAACTGTGTGCTAAATGGACACGTACAAGACTTAAAATACAAAGATTTAACAGATGAGTTTTGTGTCGTACGATCCAAAGTTCTGCCTAGCCAGCGCCAAGGCCAAAAGACAAACATGTACCAGGCTTGGGTCATTGTAAACAGAACAAACAACTACATATTGACGGCAAACTGCACTTGCATGGCTGGGTAAGGAGCTAATATAATATTTGAAAGCTCATATTTGGAACCACAAGTAATATAACACTTATGTTGTTAACATTTGTTATGTGGTAACACTTTACAATAAGGTTGTATTAGTTAACATTAGTTAATGCATTAGTTAACATGAACTAACCATGAACAACACCTCTGTTCAGCATTAGTTAATCTTTGTTACTGTTAGTTACTAAAAATACAGCTGTTCATGGTTTGTTCATGTTAGTTCACAGTGCATTAACTAATGTTAGAAAGATTTTAACAATGTATTAGTAAATGTTGAAATTGACATTAACAAAGATAAATAAGTGCTTCATAATTGCAGTTCATTATTAGTTCATGTTAACTAATGTAGTTGAGTAATGTTAACTAATGAACCTTATTGTAAAGTGTTAACTGTTATGTTAGCTACGCAAGTCAGGTATGTGGTAAAATTTCAATTTGGAGCCTGTACTCCATCGATTCTGGCACCCAAAAACACAACAAGACGACATTTTGAGCTCCGACTCTATGCTGGTTTGTATTGGCCTCCTCCAGTTTTCCCTTTGTTTTGCCTCCAGCAAACACCGTGACGTAATTGTGACGTCAGCGCAAAAAGGGTCTATAGCAAACCACAACCGTTAACCCCTTAACTGTCACCGTCCAGCTGGCGGGACGCCTGACGCTCTTTTTCAGATCGTATCATATTTTAGTAATTTTCATGAATTAGGTATCATTTGAAAGCTTACGAACTCAAAATTCATCCTGTGAAAACCGTTTTGAAATCAGACGTTGTGTTACCATGGAAACGGTACTCTAAATTCTTCTTGCAGGCTCCTCCCCTAGTGGGCGGCGTCAGGTTTCGTATTACAAAATGTATTTTAACTACTTTATAATCAAAATATTTTCTAATCTTGACAAAACACATATCGTCAGAAAGGTTCCATATTTGGTGACTGTTTTGTGATGGAAGTGATATTTGGACAGAAATTTACAGGAAACTGCATCAAATAAAAAAAACAATCAATGCAATGTGGATGACACCCGGTGGCTATTTTTGGTACAGCGCCTAAACAAATTCTCATGTGGACTTATGTCAACTTCAAATTTGGAACACAACTTGGTTAGACATATGGCTTTGATTTTATAGTAATTTTAGAGTAAAATATTTTTTGTAATATAAATATTTTATATAAAATAAAAATATTTATTACAATATTTTTCATTTACAGTAAATTTAAACTTAATATCCATAACTTTACCATAACTTTTTCATACTTTTTTATATTTTGAAATGCCTTCACATCAGCAATAATCTGCTAAGAGTCTTCTTTAAAACGTAAATCTATATTCCAAAGCATTCTTGAATTACAGCCCTTTAAGTTTGGATAGTGCATTTTCATGACTATTCTCAAAAAGGGGGTCGACAGTTTTAAATTACGTCCCCAAGGACAAAATCAAGTCCGCCCAGCATTTTTTTCTTTTTCAAGAAACCGTTTCACTCGAATATACATCACAATAGGTGAGAAAAGACTATAGCAACTTTCCATTTCATGCCGACTGTAAAGTAAGGCCTGTGGTTTAGGAACATTTCACTTTCGCATTTTGAATCTCAGGTCAGATCTCTCATTTTTGTCAGCACCAACCGCAGGAAAGACAGAAGAATGAGACCACTCTCTGAATGACACTGGTTTACGGCAGCTGATTGAGTTCATCAGTAGCTCAGGAGCCGCGAGAGGCTTTCCAGAGTCATGAGACAGGACTCATGGGGTCATTAGACTGATTACAGAGTCAGACATACAGTGATGAAATTAAGAAATAACAGCATGATATTTCACTCCGACATAATTAGAACAGTTGTGACGTGTCCTTATTACATAGCTCTCTAGGAAACTTGATTCTGATTGGTCAAATGTGACATTCTGCAGTCACATATTTGTGCTTAATGACTTCTAAACTATATAATTGAAGATAACTGATTTTGGAGACAGCTGTCATAGACAGCATAGTGTATATATATTTATATACACACACACGGCCATCGCTGTCATCCTGCCACTAAATTAATTTAATCTCATAGATGAAATACAATACAAATTAAATGATTTCATGAATATATTCAATATTCAATTAACCTAACTGGTCTCAAAAGTCACTCATATGGACTCATAGGTATAATGCTTACATTTTAGATGCTGTCATTACATTAGTGATGTTTCAGTGTACACGGGCTATCACATCGATTACTAATGAGATCACACGGATTTATTTGCTTACTAATGCCTAGTTCAGACTACACAACTTTAAACGTCAGCAGATCACTGTGCTGTTCAGACTACATGATTTGCTGTAGTCTAGAGTCTGGAAGTCGTTGGGGTGTTCACACTACGTGACACTACGTAAATGATCCAAACAGGGGATCACACACACTCCACGAGCTGACAACAACTCTGCTACCCAACGACTCTATCTGGTACCCCAAACCACGTTTTGTCACGAAAATACACGCGAGAAGTGGAATGGGAAATTATGCGAAACAATGCACAAAACAGGAGTTGTCTATTTGAAAATAGCAACATTCATGCTCCTGCCACAGTTCAATTAAAGGTGCTCTATGTAATTGTTTGACTCTATAAAAGTAGCATATTATGTTTGCAGAAACATGCTACGTTCACATACTCGTTTCTCTGAAAAACAGCCAGTTATTTTACTTTGAAATGTGTGTTTCGTATCTGAATGTCTGTTTTTGTTTTGGTCTGTGTGATTCCGCCCGCTGTCAATTTACCCAAAAGCATTTCGACACCACAGGTTTCCAGTTGAAGGAAAAACACAGCGTATTGCAGCCATGGAAGCCAGCAAACAAACTGGGTCAGAGATCGCAGATTCTACCCGACCTAAAAAGCTTCGGCACCCATCTAAAAATCTCTATGTACGGGAGTATTAAAACGTGGATAAATCAACTTATCAACATACAGTGTGCAAGTCTCCTTGCCTTCCATTGTCAATTGCGCGCTCTCCTGTTGCATGTCCACAAACTGGCAACCCGCATAAGAGTCTGAGGAGGAGGGGGCGGGGGAAACAACTCTCTCCAATATTTTGGACTGCAGTACCCAGGCCTGTGGTGTGAACTTGGCATAAGTAATCGTATGAGAAGTATAATAATTTACGGTCACCTGGTTACAGTCACAACCTGAACCTAACACAAAGCAACAATGGGATTTAATAGCCCATTATTCCCATTATTTTTATTAACTAAATTCAAAAGCATTGAACATAATTATAATATGCGTTATCTTCATACATGCATACTTGCATGAAGAAAGATAGGAAAGGCCAGATTTACTAAACAGGGCAATTTAGTGTGCGAGTGCAATTCCAAAAAAGCGCCAATGGGAGTGGAAAGTTCCGCGCGTAATCTACTGACAACACACAAATTGAGGAAGATGATCAACGGAAACTACCAGTTGGGTGGTAAATAATGGCACAAACAACAGGAAATTGACAAGTGTGAACCTTAGTAAATCACCTTGCATGACTTGCATGATTAAATTCTCTCTCCCATACAAATGCAAATCCAATTAGGTCAGCCGCAATAAGAACTGTGCCCACAAGTGCTAATTTTTCAGCGCTCATTTTTTTATCGCCAAAAGAGGGTTTGCGCTGACGCAAGCTGCTAGTAAATCTGGCCCAAAGTCTTTTCATGTTTATAAACCCTTTATTCAAAACAATTAAAAAAAGACATTAAACATTTATATTTAATAACATTCAATTAACATCAAAAAATATATTGTATTCTTACATGTCCAATATAAAACAGTCAATAAATAAGTTACATTAGCCATTAAAAACCAACCCTCCATACTCATTCACTGTAACCAGCGCTTCCTTAACACCCCGTCTCCATTTAAAGAAAGGAACATTATCAATGTGCTTATGTATATTCTATAACCATCCGTGATTCCACTAAAGATTTAAATAAAGCTAGATTTTAAGAAAGAAACATTAGCCACAGTGTTATGCTGTGATAGTTTTAGTAACAACACCGATGCTATCCTCTGAATATTTCAAAACGAACAATGACCTTTTTCTGATCTGATCACCTAAAAGAAACCAATTAACATATTGTACTCAGGCCAGTTATTTTCTCCTTCTCGTTTTTTTTCTTTTTCTATTTTTTCTCTCTCGGGTAACTGCTGGGGAGCGCTGAGCTTCACAAATTAGTGGTGTAAGCTAGAAGACTCAATTACCTGGAAAAGGTCTTGTGTGGTGCTTTGCCCATGACACTGTTCACAGCCCACAGAGAACACAGCGTGGAGGGGAGGATGTGGCGGGGGGGTGTGCGCTAGTGGAAGACAGTTGTTGGGAGGTAGAGAGAAAGCGAGAGGTAGTATGTAGAGAAGTGAAAACAGGTGATGCCATGTAGAGGTTTAATGACTCCTCCATCAAACAACTTTTCTGTTGTTACCAGAAATGCCTCACAGGGGACAGTGGCAGGTTTTTTCCTCATTAGGCCTAAAACTTCCAGCGTAGTCTTCACTGTCTGACATGGTACAGTCTGTCCTGCATGAGAATAGTCCATAATATCAAGGAGGTGGGAGTTGTCTCCCTGAAGGCTATAGCTAGATCCTCATAGCCTGCTGCTTTTCTCTCTCTCTCTCTCGCAGTCTGTCAGGGAGATTGGAGACACATCAAGATGAGAGAATAAAACGTGGTATAAGAATATCACACTTTTTATTAATCGGCTAATATTTAGCCATTTTGAGGTTAAAATAATTTTATAGAATGGATAATGCATATTGTGTTGTTGTTTCTAAACATCTTTTATTAATTTGAATAAAAGAAAAATGTCTACTTTTATTACTAATGCTATTAATAGTAGAATTAAAGGTGCATTATGTAACATTTCTTTCAGTAAAATATCCCAAAACCACTAGGCCAGTGTTATATATTTCGTTCGGTTGAGTACTTTCAATATCCCAAATGTTTCCAACTATTTGTAAATCGTGGGAAAATTGCTGTTTCAACCAATGAACCGGGACGTGTGAGGAAGTTGCCTGTGAATTGCATCATATCTGTGTTACCCTCAGTTTCCGGTTTTATTTTGCAGAAATACTTTACTCTTACTGCAGTGTGCAACAAGTGTCATAGCAGCCGTAGAGCGAACGCACAGAGTAACGCCATGACAATTTTCAACACACTAAAATGTATATCATAAACAGAGCTGCGTTACCTCATACTCACGACCGGAAAACCGGAAGTGGCGCCGGCGGCTATGCCATAAAAACAATCCCACTGCTCGCGAGGCGTGTGTTCTGCTCTTCTTATCAACAATCGCTCCAGTGGCCTTGCTCATCTCCCACAACACTCGGTCCTCCTCTGCTTCATACTACAGTAATGTTAATAATCGCATCCATGAACCGAGTCCTATCCCGATTCTTTTCCACCGGCTGTGAGGTGAAGACCACATGTACGAAGATTCTGCGCCCAAACGTGGCGTCATCAAACTACGGCTTTGTTTTGAATAGGCGACCTCTAGTGGAAGGAAAAGTTACATAGTACGATCTGTTTTGTTGTTGTATTGAAAGAAATCAATACTTTTATTAATATGCATTAAATTGCTCTAAAGTGACAGCAAAACATTCATAATGTTACAAAAGATTTCTATTTCAAATAAATGCTGTTCTTTTTAACCTTCTATTCATTGAAGAATCTCTTTAAAGTACCAAGGTTTCAAAAAAAAAGAAATAGTCATTAAAAATTAAAAAGTGGTCCAAGGAAGGAATAGTGGTGAACCGGCGACAGGGTCATGGCTCATTGATGCACGTGGGGAGTGAAGGCTGGTCCGTGTGGTCCGATTAAACTGACGAGCTACTGTAGCTCAAATTGCTCAAGAGGTTAATGCTGGTTCTGATAGAAAGGTGACAGAATACATAGTGCATCACAGTTTATTGTGTATGGGGCTGCATAGCCGCAGACCAGTCAGGGGGCCCATGCTGACCCCTGTCCACCGCTAAAGCACCAACAGTACGGGCATGTGAGCATCAGAACTGGAACACGGAGCAATGGAAGAAGGGATGGCCGGGTGCGTCGCTTACCTGGGGAACACATGACAGCATGATGCACTATGGGAAGAAGGCAAGCCGGCGGAGGCAGTGCGATGCTTTAGGCAATGTTCTGCTGGGAAACCTTGGCTCCTGCCATCCATGTGATTGTTACTTTGACACCTACCACCTACCTAAGCATCGTTGCAGACCATGCACACCCTTTCATAGAAACGGTATTCCCTGGTGGCTGTGGCCTCTTTCAGCAGGATAATGCACACTGCCCTAAAGCAAAAATGGTTCAGGAATGTTTAGAGGAGCACAACAACCAGTTTGACGTGTTGACTTGGCCTCCAAATTCCCCACATCTCAATCCAAATGAGTATCTGTGGGATGTGCTGAACAAAGTCCGACCCATGGAGGCTCCACCTCGCAACTTTGTATCAGCCACCTGTCTTCCTGATTTCTAGACATTAATTTCAGCATCAAGCGCTGAAAAAAAAAACACACACTTCAGTCAACCACTAATAAAAAGCAAACTCTCTCATTATCTTACTCTTTCAGAGCTTGTATTTTATGCAAAGACAGCTGCCACTGATCTTTATACTGAGAGTTTTGTTTTGTTCAACAGAGCAGAACAGAAACACATGACTTCTGCAATCTTGAGATGCTCTGTGAATTGCAGGCTGTCTACGGTGGTGAAACGTTTGTTGTGTCTAGCAGGTGCAAGTGTCTACAATGATTAGAGGGCCATCTGTTCAGGGGTGGATGAATTATGACTGAAGAAGAAGCCCCCCTATATCGTTTCAGATTCATGATTGGTTCTATACTCGGATAACACTGTTTTAGTGGAGTCTTAAACGTGCTGCATTGGCTCACCTAAATGTTCAGTGCCATGTTCATTTCTGTACTCAAGCCTTTAATGCAAATGGACAGTCATAGTTGTCCACATTCACACTCCTTCATTCGTACACACAACCCAATGAAGCCATGCACACATGCAAGCGCACACACACAAGCCGTTCCATTCAGTTGTGTCATCTGATATCATCGTAATAATTTTTTTTCAGCGCTTTGAGTGTACCAGTGCAATAGCGGTGTTAATGACATATCCATAGTGAGCAGAACCTGTGTGTCTGTGAGATTATGTGAAGATGGAGAAGAGTGTTTTAGATGTGGAAATGAATAGGTGTCATTGTGGCCATAAAGGGCTCTTCATTTCCCTGAATACAGATTCACAGTATCACTCAACGTCAAAAGCATAACCTTCCCATATACAGTATGCTTATACTCAGAGTAATAATCCACAGATTTTAAAAAGAAAGGCCGTTCATTAGAGAACAAAACACACCACACTCAGAGTTGTGTTAAGTGCATAACAAGTGCTAGTGAATAAAATGGACCTACTGATTTCCTGCAGACCAAAATGAATTCATGCTATTCAAAAATGGAAGGAAATGAAACACACTGATTATTTCTCGTTAGGTCAATGGAGATGAAAGTGATCACATCACAAAAATCTTGTCCTTCATCTTTTAAGATAAACTAGTTCAATGAACTATAGAAAATGGAAACACAATGTAACTTAGAAAATTCTCTTCCAGTCTGAAATGATCATTTGTTGAAACAAAGCTGCAAAAAAGGCTCATTCTGTGCTTCTGCATTTGAACTCAAGGCAGATGAGAACATTTCAACAGATCATTAAACCAGAAAAAAAAAAAAAAAACTATACTGGATGCAACAAAAGTGTGGTATCTCCTTTCACAAACAAAAAGTGTTTTTATTTAGGCACATACTGTAAAATCCTGTTAAAAACACTTTTTAGTTAACTTTACTTAATTGTAAAAATCTGGTAATCTGTACTATTCACTAGGGATGCAACAGTACAGTGAGTCCACGGTTCAATACATACCTCGGTTTTTAACCACGGTTTTCGGTTCGGTTCGGTTCTGATGGCTTGTCACATCAGTTTTTTGCTATTCTATTCTTAAGCGACAGGAACAGCCAGGGGCGTAAATTTCATCTAACAGTTGGGGGGGACGATAAACATGACATTTCTCAAGAGCAATTTTTGAAGGTGACACACATAATACTACATGATCTAATGTCCGTTTTTATTTTCTCTTTCATTTTATCTGACCAACAACACAAAGCGGTAGTTGTTTAAATATTAGTAAGGTTCACCACGCAGTCATATTATAATTATAAAATTATCTTGCACATAGTATTTTATACTATGATATTCAGATCTTTAGATATTCAACTGCAGCAAACCCTCTGATCTGCCACTTATTATCATATTGAGCAAAACCCAACACAGATCTGGCGGAGCGGCCGTGCGCATATACTTTAGATTTAGAATAAGCGCCAATTTGAGGGCGGGTTGCTTGAATTATGGGTTCATTAGCCTATTATTCTTAATGAAAAACACAGCAAGAAAACTCCCTTAAATAGGCGCTTTTAAAATTCGCTTTGAAACCAAATCTTCCGCGATCATCTTGTCTGTCAGCTGTTTGCTCTAGTGATGAATGAAATCTGACTCTCGTTCGGCTCGTGCTGTATTGAGCAGACCAGGGGTGTTTCTAGGATTTTCATTTTAGGGGGGCTCAGCCCCCCGTGAGGATATAAAAAAAAAAAAAATTGGTAAGACTTTAGTTTAGGGTCCAATTCTTACTATTAACTAGTAGCTTATTAGTATGCATATTATGATATTGGCTGTTTATTATTACTTATACCCATAAAGCAAATATTAATGCCTCATTCTGCATGACCATATTGTACATCCCTTAATCATACAATGTAGGCAGGTTTATAATCACTGAGATCCCAAATGTGAGGCTAGTGGTGTTTGGGGGGCATGGCCCCTCGAGAACATTTTGATTTCTATGATCTACATATGTGCATTTTAAAATGTTCTGAACGCCAAAAAATTAGATAACAATAGCTTGAAAACCATGTCAGTGGGCAGATATGACTGATGAAGTTTTTCCTTTTTTGTCAGTGAAGAAAGTAAACATGTTTAACTGTTATGTATGTGTTTTATGAATCATTTTTGTAGACAGTTTATTTACTGAAGGCTAACAGGAAAGCTAGGTAACTAAATGTATTAAATTAATTCACAATATGCACACATTCATTACCTACTAATCTTATGCCCAAAACAGGCTGAAAAAAGTTGAGCTTTTTTATTTACTGAATACTACAAATGGAATTATTACATTTACAATATGCACACATGTATTACTAATATTACTTTGTTAATATATCTTGTTTGTTTGTTCATTAAATTATAAATGACATTACATAGGCCTATTTTAAATCAAAATGGCAAAATTATACAAAAGTTTATTATTTTTGTAATTTGTTTAACATTTCTGTCTTAAAGAAGCAGCTGTCAAATATGAAATGCTTAGTTTAGCTTCATCTCTCTCACTTGACGTCGAGTCGTGTTGCTAAAATTCGCGCTCCGCCTCAGCAAGCTTCGGTGTGAGCATAAAGCCTACCTACTCTGATTTGATTGGTTTTCTCAAATATTTTGACATTGACGAGCGGTGATGAGGCTCAGATCAACGCATACACCTCTGCTTCTGACGTGCGCTCTATTCTCCGCCACAGCGGATTGAAGAACACGCTGATTAATGCAGATTAAAAAACGGGACGAAGCTAAAGCCTCCCGCCAGTTTCATATGTTTTTAGGGGGGCAGGACAGAAGTTTGGGGGTGGGGGGTGGGGGTGAAGCCCCCCTGAAAGGGGCCTAGTGACGCCCATGGAGCAGACACGTTCAGTTTTTAATAGTTGTGTCTGTTCTCTAACTAAACAAAATTATTTAGTTTATATAAAAATGAAAACGGGGCTGTGCCGCGGTGGACAAGTTATGTTAACAGTGTTTTGCCTAATCTGTATTAAAGAGAAAAGAGTCACTTCATCTGATGTTTAAAGTGAATACAATAGCATTTACAGCTTACTGGAGTTTCACAACTGCTGTCTGAAGAGCTTTGTTCTCTTTGGACTCAAAATGTTTCTAAACTTAAACGCATTTTTTGTCCCGTTTGCTTTTGTATTGTTTTACTACTTACACATTTATTTTAAGTATATATCATTATATTATTTACAATACTCAGCATGGTTTTTAGGGGGGGACAGCCCTCAGATTGGGGGTTGGGTCCTGTCCCCCCCGTCCCCCCTGTGATTTACGCCCCTGGGAACAGCAAGAGGTTAAGGGGAAAAAAAGACTATTTTTTTATTGCAATACTCTCTCTTTATTTTACTTAAAATAATTGAAAAACCTTACTTAAACTTAAAACTTTACTTAAAAAAAACCCTTGTGCACATTCCTAGTGTATTGTATAATATAAAATAAATAGCCTATATATAAAGATTTATACTGGCAGCCCGGAGCTGTACAGCAGCATTTAAGTATGAAATTGAATGAATAAATGTAAAAATAAAACAATAGACTTCACTATAAAATATACATTGATTCTTATTAAAACTACTGCATTAAAGTTTTTCGGTCAAGAGCAGTGAGTGATTTTCTCTTTGTTTGATTTGTCTTTTGTTGTTGTATTAACATTAAAGGGATAGTTCACTAAAAAAATCAAAATTCTGTCATCGAGAAATTAATACAGGTTTGGAACAATATTAGAGTGAGTAAATAATGACATAATTGAACTGTCCCTTTAAGGACAGCGTGTTCACTAGGCTGCGCTGCTTTCAAGACCTGCGTGCATCTAATATACAGACACGCGACAATTTTACTTTCACTTTAGACATAACCGACTGTATTTATTTAAACCTTGTATGTATTTGACAGTATTAGCTCAGTAAGACTACTTAGTCCAGTAATCACGTGTTTGACAAGCGTTTAGTGCACGCGCTCGGAAAAGCGCATGTTAACCGTGCACATGCCAGCAAGGCTTTAAAACACATGCAAATAATGAACTTTCGTGAATTGTGAATAACTATAGTGTTCCGTGAGTATAACTCTACCACTAACGTGTGATGTGAATGTATGTCGCGTTGTCCAGTATATTGGGATGAGGCAAATGATAGAATTTGTAGAAAAATTATTAATTAAATCCAAAACCGAAAACGCAATTCACAGGCGCGTATTGAACCGTGAAGGCCGTACCGAACGGTTCAATATTATATTGAGAATTGTGGCATCCCTACTATTCACATACTACTCCTTGTTTACTCAGAAAACCCAAGTTAAGATTAAAGGGTTACTTCAGCGATTTAGCATTAAGCTTTGTATTAGTAGAAAACTGGTAGTATATTTTAATTATGGTACTTTCCCCCCTCATATTCCCCTGAGACGAGATAATTATTATGCATTTTATTTCTGGGAAAAAAATCCTCTGATGACGCAAATATCGTCATTTTCCTTCATTGGAGGATTTTTTGGCAAGAGGCTATAGACCCCTTAAAAGTTTGTTAACATTGCAACGTTTCATGGTGGGCGGGGCTTAGCTGGAGGCAAAAAAAGGCCCTGGACGCAATGTTGACAAGCGCGTTTTTGGAGGGATTTTTTAAACATGGATGCAGAAGAAGGTTCGGAACTGTCCAAATATTTACAGTCACTGACTCTGCGGGACCGTGACAGCTATTTTTGTAAATTAACTCTCGCAGATGGAAGCAGGCTGTCTGACCCATATGCCATACGGCCACGGGAGTGGCATGAAGACTTGACGGGGCTGCCAAGGGTGGAGTGGCCGGACATCTACACTTACCTCATCGAGTCACCAAGTGTTTAAAGATGAGAAAAGCTACGGGCATATAAATCCCTGGATGCCTACAACTATGTTATTAATGGTCACGTTCAGACATTACAACACAACAATTTACGTACAGATCTTTGTGTGGTGCGGTCAGAGGTGTTGGCTAGCCAGAGGCAAGGCAAGAAGGGTGACATGTACCACACCTGGGTGATCGTAAATTGCGACAACAGTAAAATTTTAACAGCGAACTGCACTTGCATGTCTGGGTAAGTTTTAACCTAACAGTAAATAGACAACAATTTATAGTTTGCTGCAACCACTGTTATAAATCCTAATTAATATGTTTTGAAGTCATGACTGTATTACTTTTGAGGGAAAGATTTAATTGAAATTCAAATGTCTGACATTCACAATGTCATATTGCAGACTAGGGTCGTGTTGCAGTCATGCAGCAGCAGTGCTGTACGGCGTATTGCATTCAACCACAATTGTCTTCTTGATTTCTGTGAAGGAATGTCTGCCGGGATCCGGTAAAACGTTAGTTTTGAACCAAAACTGCTGTTCCTTCTATTCTGGCAGCCCAAAACACGACATCATTTTAAAGTCAAAACCTCAAACTTTTGGCACGCCTGCTATGAGTTCTTCCTTATGTTTTGCCTCCAGCTAGAGCGGTGACGTCACAGTGACGTAGGCGATTAAGGGGTCTATAGACTACAGCCAGTAGAAGGAGCTAGTTCCGCATGTTTTCAACCCGCCCATAGGGGTGGGATCTCACTCACAGAATGTAAATGCGCACGGCCGCTGCCGCTCAGCTCAGGCATTCATAACGAAGCGGTGCGGAGCAAAGTGAGTGTTTCAACTTTTCTATAAATTCCTATGAAAGTTAAGCTTCCATATGTGATCTGAAAACACGCCAGACTGGACACGCACCGAGAATGACTGCCGCGCTTACCTCGTGGGTGAAACCTGAAATCTGACTCCTGCTGCTTTTGTGCCTGACTTTCGTTTGGCTCACACTTTATTGAAAGACACGTTCAGTTTTTAATTGTAGTGTCTATTCTCTAACTGAACAAAATTATTTAATTACTATGAATATCAAATGACGGTGGGGCGGTGTCATGGTGGGCAAGTGATAACCAGTGGCCGTGGCTTTGAGAGTGGCCTCGTAGGGCAGCGAAGCAAGTGCATTCTGGGAGTTGTTGTCTTTCATCCACATGAGACAAAAACACATTTTCTGTCTTTTCTCAGTCTAGAAGGCACCAAATTCAAAAATAATTTCACATTTCTACTACATAAATGACCCAGTTTAAATACACATTCATCTTCCCAGCGCTGAAGTACCCCTTTAATTGATTGGTTTGAGTGCCATTTTGTCAAGCAAAAAAACAAAAAACAAAACAAAAAAACTCACCATTATGGTGATCCGTGTTCCCTTTGGTTGGGCACATGGAACATTCATATTATTATAAAGCTCTTTCTATTGATGTAGCGATGTACAAGAAATCACAGGTTTCAAAGAAAGAGAAGTAATACATTTTGACTTAATTTAGTCAGAAATTAAGGTCACATTTTAAAATTAACCTATGTTATATTTCCCTTTATGTCGTATAATGATCGTTTTCAATTTTATTGCTAACATTTACGTCATAAACACCTGTGAAACTATCAATTGGGTTGATATAATCCCACTATATTTGTAACAATATCTTGCAGTTGCTCATGCTTGAGTCACACACAGACTTCAACATTCAGCATGCAAACCACAACAATGGTAACAACAATGGTTGCTATACGAAGTCAAGAGTAAATCTAAAGTAAAAGTACTCAAGTACTCTACAGTTTTTTGTTTTAGTTACTAGAACTCTTGTGTAAGTGAACTATACTAGCATTTGTTAGCACAACATACTATTCCTCTTTCACTTTACTTGTTTGTTTAAGGCAATCGGTTTGCATGATTTTTTTAAGTAAGTCTAACTAATTGGATTTTACAGAGCAATAAAAGGAGAACAAAATGGTAAAATAAAAACATCCATCTTAATTAAGATTTTTTTTGGCTTAATAACATTATGCATGACTGTCAGTGGAAATGATGATGATAATATTTTCTGCAAGAAGAAAATACATTATTGCCTAAATCCAAAAATACAATATAAAAGTAAGACAGTTCATAATTCTAATTCATTTTCAACCCATCAACACTCACTTTTCTATGAGTGAGCTTTTCTTTCTCCTTCAGCCTCTTTTACTCTCTATCCGTGTCCGACTTATTCAGCATTATTCTCGGAGTACCTACACCAGCAGTTTCAGTGGCCTACTCCCACAACACTCCTGTCCATCAAAGAACTCCGTTTCATCTGAGAATTCTGATGCAGAAGGCAACATTATCACAATATGTGACTGACATCTCAGAAGCCGACAGATAGAGGCCTCAAATGACCTGGACTTGACTGGAGAGAGGAGAAAAGAAAAAGAAGACGAAGAAAAATATTCATGACCGTGCTGATCACAGGAGTGGTCTGGAGGGCACTACAAACATAAAATGGTACAGGACACAGGGGTGCAGACATATGTCAAGAATAGGGGGAATAGTTCTTCTTATATATATATATATATATATATATATATATATATATATATATATATATATATATATATATATATATATATATATATATATATATATATATATATATATATATATAATATCCCATGGTGCTTTGCATAAAATATGGGGGTATCTGGAGATAAAAGGTCCCACTATCATATAACATGAATTGCCAGATAATTCTGTCAATGGCATTGAAGCATTGTGTCATAATTAAATTATGGAAAATTCCGTAAATGGCAAGGAAAGAGTTAAATGTCAGCATATAAAAACTTTTGGAACACTTTGACTAGTACTAAGAGTAAAAAACATTTTTTTAATACATTTACATTTCTTCATTTAGCAATCACTTTTCAAGGTGACTTAGAAATAATGCAAAATAGAAACACAACCCATTAATCATGCAGAGTCAATTTTAGCAGTGCCACAATTCCACAAAAGTACAGTGATAACAAAAAATGGCTTTCAAATGAATGTGATGATAAATTAGTTATGGAGGAGCTGCAGTTTTATGCATTAATAAGCAGGTAAATGCCACCTGTAGGAATGTTATTTTAACTGCAACATGTTTTTTTTAATGGTGGCAGCAACAATATAAAAGACAGTAAAAAATGTAAAACATATCAATAATAATTCATGCATAATTTCTTCCAACAAGTAGTATAGTGCCTTAACCCAGGGATTTTCAATCTTTTTAGATGCCATGGACCCCCAAATATGATCATCCCTGTCTGAGGGAGCCCCATCCTAAAGTTACACTCTAAAAAATGCTGGGTTAAAAACAACCCAGGTTGGGTTGAAAATGGACTAACCCAGAAATTGGGTTGTTTTAACCCAGTGAATGGGTTGTGTTAACCCAGCGGTTGGGTTAAATGTTTGCTTAAAACAACCCAATTGCTGGGTTAGTCCATTTTCAACCCAACTTGGGTTGTTTTCAACCCAGCATTTTTTAGAGTGTAATAAGGCATCTGTCTTTCATAAACACTCAATTTATACACAAAATAATACAATATATAATATATTATAATATAATATAAATTAGTTTGTTGCATTGTTATATATTTTGTTCTCCTGTGTAGTAATGTATTTGTAATGTATTGTTATACACTAAAAGATGCTGGGTTAAAAACAAACCATGTTGGGTTGAAAATGGACAAACCCAGCGATTGGGTTGTTTTAAGCCAGCGGTTGGGTTAAATGTTTACACAACCTGCTGGGTAGTTTTATTTAGCTCAACTAATGTTCATTACTGTATTGCTTGCTTAAAATTAACCCAAAGTTAACATGTATATCGTGTATAACATTTAATAAATGAACTAATACGTTGAATGAATAATATTTAAACAATAAATATTTATAAAATGGCTTATTAATAAAATGTTCACCTTTTGATTATTATTGTTGCCTCTAGTAGTTACCTTTCTGATTTTTAATTTCCAACCTATTTTGGGATCATTTTAAGCCAGCCATATAGTAATTTTTAAACAATAGTGGAGTTAAATAAAACTGCCCAGCATGTTGGGCAAATTTAACCAAATCGCTGGGTTTGTCCATTTTCAACCCAATTTATTTCTTGCTTATTTATTTAGTTCTACACTAATTTTATTTATTTATATTAATATTTTTTTATTTTAATCTAATTTTATTTATTTAACAGATTAATAACTAAATATTTTTATTTAATCACATTTTTTAGATGTAATTTATTGCTTTACCATTTTATTTTAAAGAGCACCTATCATGGAATTTTGAAATTTACCTTTCATGTAGTGTGTAACATAGATCTAAGTGAACAAAAACATCCTGTGATAGCTTGAAATATGACAGTGCACCGTATATTTAGTTATTTTCTTTCAAAAGTAAGAGTCGACTCGGAGTCATTTTTAAGAATCGTTAGAAGACCGAAGCTTTTTCTCTGACTAGATGACGTCAACTTGTCAAGTTATTTGAATACGATACGCCCACTTATTGCGCTCCAAGACGCCAGTGAAAACGTCTCGGGTTATGACTATAACCCTTGTTCCCCGAGAAGGGAACGAGACACTGCGTCGTCGAGTGACAACACTCTGGGAACGCCCACAGCGTTACGCATCTGAAGTATGAATGAAATCAAGCCAATCTGATTGGTGGTGCGTCGTGACGTAGTAGATGACGGCATACCCGGAAGATACAAAAAGGAAGCTGATGCACACACACATTAGCTCTTTTGCGATGAAGCAAGCGCTCTAATCGTGATAGGTGTGGCGACGAGACGCAGTGTCTCGTTCCCTTCTCGGGGAACAAGGGTTATAGTCATAACCCGAGACGTTCCCCTTCGAGGGAACTCGAACTGCGTCGTCGAGTGACAACACTCTGGGAACGTTAATACCCACTAGGCCACACCGAAATCACCCCACGTCCCAGTGTGAAGCTGGAGACCCAGGCACACTCAGGACGCAAGAACTCGAGCACCAGGCGTCACCGGGAGGTGCAGACTGTAAAAACGTATGAAGGTGTGCGGGGTGGCCCACCCGGCCGCCTCGCATACCTCTTGAAGCGAGACGCCAGAAAGGAGGGCCACTGAAGAAGCCATGCTCCTGGTGGAATGGGCCCTCACGGCCATGGGTGAAGGCAAATTGCGCACCCTATAAGCCGTGGCTATAGCCTGGACGATCCAGTTACTGATCGTCTGAGTTGACGCAGGCAGCCCCTTCTTGGGTGAGCCAAAGCACACCAACAACTGGTCTGACCTCCTCCAATGGGAAGACTTCTCTAGATAAATACCCAGAGCTCTGACCGGGCAGAGCAGATGAAGTCTCCCCTCTTCCGCCGTCAGGTGGGGAGGGGGATGGAAAGCCTGAAGAACCAGAGACCGGGCTCCCTGAGATGGAACCTTGGGAATGTAACCCGGTCTAGGGTGAAGAATGGCCCTTACTCTGCCAGGGGCAAACTCCAGGCAGGTTGGCGTGACCGCCAAAGCCTGGAGATCTCCCACTCTCCTCAGAGAGGTAATGGCGAGTAGAAAGGCCACCTTCAAGGTCAGGTTCTTAGGCTCAGCCAGCTCCAGTGGCTCGAAGGGGGCCTCAGCCAGCCCTTCCAGAACCACCGCCAGGTCCCAGGTTGGGACTCTGGAGCGAGCTACCGGCCTCATCCTCCGAGCCCCACGGAGGAACTGTACAACCAGGTGGTGTTTCCCCAAAGGTCCATCACCTAGAGGTGCGTGGAAAGCCCCAAGGGCAGCCACGTACACCTTCAGGGTGGACGGGGTAAGACCAGCGGAGAAGCGATCTTGGAGGAACTCCAGCACTGAAGCCACTGGGCAGTTAACTGGATCCACCTCACGCTCTCTACACCAAGTGGAAAATACATTCCACTTGAGGCTGTACAGTCTCCTGGTAGAAGGAGCCCTGGAGCTGAGTAAGGTCTCGACTACCTCTGCTGACAGGCCTGCCTCTAGGTACCGAGCCCCCTCAGGGGCCAGACCCAGAGGCTCCACAACTCCGGCCGGGGGTGAAATATTGTGCCCCCTGCCTGAGAGAGCAGATCCCTCCTCAGAGGAACCTGCCACGGAGAGCCGTCTAGCAGAGCTATGATGTCCGAGAACCATACTCGAGTGGGCCACCGGGGTGCTACTAAGAGCAGGCTGATGCCCTCCCGGCGGACCCGCTCCAGAACTCCCGGGAGCAGAGTGATCGGGGGAAATGCGTACAGACGCAGCCTCGGCCACGTCTGCATCATGGCGTCCAGTCCCAACGGGGCTGGATGCCTGAGAGAGAACCACAGTGGACAGTGGGACGTCTCTCGAGACGCGAACAAGTCCACTTCCACTGGGCTGAATCTCTCGCACATGGCCTCCACCACCTCTGGGTGGAGTCGCCACTCCCCGGGCCTCAGCCCCTGCCTCGACAGGATGTCTGCTCCCTGGTTTTGGTCCCCGGGAATGTAAATCGCCCTGAGGGACGATAACTTCCCCTGGGACCACAGGAGGATTTGATGCGCCAGTCTGCATAGAGGGCGCGACCTCAAACCCCCCTGGTGATTGAGATACGCGACAACCGAAGTGTTGTCTGAGCGTATCAGGACATGGTGGCCACGGAGGTCCGGGTAAAAGCTCCTCAGAGCCTTGTAGACCGCCAGCATCTCCAGGCAGTTGATGTGCCATGAAGAATGCCGGGTCTCCCACAGACCTCTCGCAAAGCGGCCTTCCATGACCGCGCCCCAACCAGTGAGGGAGGCATCTGTTGAAACGGCCTTCCGGCAACATGATGCTCCCAGCACTGGCCCCTGGGACAGGAACCAAGGTTTCCGCCATATGACGAGGGAACGAAGGCATCTGCGCGTTACCCTGATCATACGAAACGGATTTCCCCTCGGGGAAAACCCCTTGGCCCTCAGCCACCACTGTAGGGGTCTCATATGCAGCAGGCCAAAAGGTATCACGTTGGACGCTGCTGCCATGAGCCCCAGCAGTCTCTGGAACTGCTTCACAGTGAGGCTGCGGCCTGACTTCACTCTGGAGACGTTCGCCAGTATGGATTCCACGCGTGCGGGAGACATACGTGCCCGCATCGACGTGGAATCCCATACGACTCCCAGGAACGTGGTCCTCTGGGAGGGCGTCAACACGCTTTTCTTCGTGTTGAGTCTCAGCCCCAAGCACCTTATGTGGGCCAGAACGACATCTCGATGCCGAACCGCCATCTCGCGCGATCTGGCCAATATGAGCCAGTCGTCGATGTAATTTAGTATACGGATGCTCTGGAGTCTCAGCGGAGCCAGTGCTGCATCCATACACTTGGTGAAGGTGCGAGGGGAGAGTGCCAGGCCGAAGGGAAGAACCCGATATTGGTACGCTTCGCCCCCGAAAGCGAACCTCAGGAACCTCCTGTGGGTTGGAAGGATGGAAATCCTTTAGATCTATCGTGACGAACCAGTCCTCGGACTGGATCTGACTCACGATGGCTGGAATAGTGAGCATCCTGAACCTGAATCTCCTCAGAGACGATTCAGAAGCCTGAGATCTATTATTGGACGCAACCCACCATCCTTCTTGGGAACTATGAAGTACCGGCTGTAGAACCCGGAGTCCCTGTTCGCCAACGGAACCCGCTCTATGGCTTCCTTGGCTAACAGGGCCTGTACTTCTTGTTCCATAACCCGAACCTGCTCTGGGCCGACCACAGTCCGGACCACCCCGTTGAACTTCGGGGGAGGAGAACCGAACTGCAGTCTGTAACCCAGCTCTACAGTCTGCAGGACCCATGTAGATACACTCGGAAGGCATGTCCATGCGCCAAGATAATCTACTAAGGGAACCAGCCTCTCGAGGCTGGCCACGGGTGTCAACCGAGCCTCGTTCCCGATCCCCTGAAGCGGCTGACCGGCAGGGAGAAGTCGGGAACGATTTTCGGTGGGTGCACACGTTTGCTGTCCAGCCGCAAGTCCTGTTGGAGGCAGCGAAGACAGCGCGCGTGTGCGGGAGATCAGTGAGGCCCGAAGCGTCTGTGACGGCGGGAACACAGCACTGATCTCCCGAGAGCTCCGGGGGGAAGACGACCTCGGTCGTTCCAACCCGGGGGGGGCAGCTCTGAGCGGTCCAGCCGCAGCTAGGACCGCTTAGTGGCAGCCTTCTTCGCCTGAAGGACGGTCCTCAGATCGACCTTAGGCTCTGAAGGCTTGCCACGAGAGCGCCGCCTCTTTTGCCAAGCTCCCTCAGGAGGGGCGCGAGAAGCAACGCTCTCTTTCTGCACCTGCCGGTGCGAGGAGCTAGCAGACGGCCGAGGCTGTCCCTTTGAGACAGCCTTCCCCGAAGAGCTGGATCGACGAGGGAGATACTGCTGGAAGGCCGCCGCCTGTTTTCTCACCTCCTGGAACCTCTCGACGACGGTGTTGACCGCACCGCCGAAAAGCCCAGAAGGCGAGACCGGGGAATCCAGGAGAAAGTGTTTCTCTCTCTCCTTCATCCCCGACAGGTTTAACCAGAGATGCCTCTCCACACACACCATACCTGCCATGGAGCGGCCGATGGAACGGGCCGTCTCCTTGGCGATGCGGAGAGACAAATCGGTGGCCTTCCTTAGTTCGAGGATATCGTCCGGAGACGGGCCCCCGCCCTCGTCGAGCTCCCTGAGGAGGTCGGCCTGGTAGGCCTGCAACACCGCCATAGTGTGCAGGCAACTACCAGCCCGCCCAGCCGCCATATATGCCCTCCCAACCAGCGCTGATGTATCGCGTGCTGGTTTGGCGGGCAATACCGGGGTCTTCAGGGACGAAGCGGCCTCGGGAGAGAGGTAGCTCGCGAGAGCCTCCTCTACCCTAGGCAGTGTCCCATAACCCTGTTCGGCCGCCCCCAGCACGTTACCGAAGTCGAGTACTGGAGGGCTGGTTAATCTGGCCGAATAGGGTTTATCCCAAGACCTACACAACTCATTGTGTAGGTCTGGGAAAAAAGGCAGACCCCGGCGTGGAGGTTGAGGCTTGCGCCTGAAGAACCGTTCATCCAGCTTACTGGGCGGCTGGATTTCCGGTTCTTCCTGTGGCCAATGGATGTTTAACTTGGCCACGGCGCGAGACAAAACCTCCACTAGCTCCTCTTGAGCGGGTGCGTGAAGCGATGGCTCAGGCTCCACAGTACCCGCCTCGACGCTCAGCACATCCGACTCCTCAGAGCCAGATAGCTGAAGCATCGGGTTCTCCACCCCGCGGGAAGAAGCCGCATCGCGGGCTTCCGCACGGGGCGGGAGAACATCGGAATCCTCGGACGAGGATAGGGAAGGTGCCTCAGCAGTCCCATATCCCGTCACGAGGTCCCGCTGCGAGCCCCATGATCTACGGCGCCGCCGTGCCTCAGCAACAGCGGGCCCAGAACCCTGGGGCTCGCGGGCTTGGCCGGTCTCGCCGAACACAGCCAGCCGTGAGCGCAACACCCTGAGCGGCAGCTTCTCACACTCGCTACAGGCGGCTCCCTCGAGAGCCGCCTTAGCGTGCTGCACGCCCAGGCATTGTACACACAAAAGGTGTGTGTCCGTGCCCGAAATGAAGCGCGGACACGGGTGCACACACCTTGTGAACTGTTGCTCACTAGCCATCTTGAACTTGGATATATATTTGACAAAACAACACCAAATAGACAGACAATTTTACATATAGCGCTTCGCTGAAGAGCAAAAAAGCTAATGTGTGTGTGCATCAGCTTCCTTTTTGTATCTTCCGGGTATGCCGTCATCTACTACGTCACGACGCACCACCAATCAGATTGGCTTGATTTCATTCATACTTCAGATGCGTAACGCTGTGGGCGTTCCCAGAGTGTTGTCACTCGACGACGCAGTTCGAGTTCCCTCGAAGGGGAACTAGAAAACATCATGGCCACGAGACGCTGTGTTCTGAAGTGCGACTCAAAAGCAAACTTTTTTCATCTGCCCAAGGATGAGCATTTGAAGACTAAGTGGCTTGAAGACAAACCATACATCGTCGCGATTGAGTGTTTATTATTAGTCGTCAAATGTATGTTTCGCGATCTCAGGAAGCTTTTATTATGGACTTTTATTATGGCACATGGTATCTTCTTCGTCTGTCTGTACCATATATGGATTACATGTGCACAGAGCGCCCTCCGGCTGCCAGTATGAATTGAAAACAACACATAAGAGACTCAATCGCTCATGATTAGGCTATTTCTGCCCATTTTGAGGAAGTATTGAATAAAAAATACTCCTCTGTTTAGAAATTTGACACAGACATATGAGAATCTATCAATATGTCTCCTCATCTGCACACTTTTGAACTAAAAGCCCTGAGGGATGTTGATTTGTCGCGAGTCTTCGTGAGGAGTTTTTTTATGAATGAGATTAGCTGAGGCTCATATTACAATCAAACAGTACCGACGCGGTTTTCATATTCATAACTCCTGACACATATTAACAAATTACTGTCATTATAAGACTTTGATGGGCGTTCCGTTTCCGAGAATATCTGCACAGACTATACCAATCACAACTGACTGGGTCATCTGACCAATCACCGCAGATTAGCGTCACGTAAAGGCGGGGTTTTGAAAAGTGAATCACTAAAGGAATCATTTGAGAATCGCTGTCAAAACAGGTAAAAATAAATGCATATTATAAGAAAACTAAAGTCTTTTTTGTCATTGCATGCATGCAAAACTGTTGTTGGGGACTTCTAAAACAATATTTGGAACATTTTAAATGCCATGATAGGTGCTCTTTAATCAAATGATTATAATAATTTTTTCCTGTTTTTTTCTAGACTTTTCCACTGTCCCTCTCTTGCGGCCCCCTGGGTGTCCCCGGACTCCAGTTTGAAAAACCCTGCCTTAACCTTAACTGTTAATTTGCAGTTGCTAAGCAACATAAAAAAAAACATGGTGCATAGAATGTGTCATGACAAGTGAGCATTTATCAGCCTTTTACGATCACATTAAACAAATTATGTTGGAATAAAATTGGAATTTAGAGTCATGACTAACCATTTTACAGTTAATAATATCTACTGACATTGAGTTGCTTTATTGTACAGTACAAAACTATAATATCCTCCATACTATGCTTTCATTATATAACACCTTTACACATTACATAAAGCCATCAGAAGTTCAAGCAGGCATGAGAGGTCTGAAGTATTGCCTATCGGTTACATCCTATAGATTGTGTAGCAATGTGTTGTCTATATTCTACATTTCCTAAGCTTGTTATCTCTGCTTTTCTCCTGAAATTGAGAAAACTTATACAGTCTCCCACTGAGGATGAATTGTCACATGTGATAATGTTTTTCAGGCATTATATGAAATATTAATCTCCTGTTTAGTAGCCGGTAGTGTTTTACACCCAGTTAAACAAAATGAATGTGTGAACACACACGAATAAACTGTAGAATCATAAGACAGCAGCACTTAAAGTCGACAAAAATAACCAGAATTTACAATTTTTGACCAGTAGGTGGTGCTATACCATACACTTTTTGTACGCAAGGGTGTGGCCACAAGGTCATATACATTTCATTTAAATAAGCAAAATAATTCTGAAGATATCGCTCCACTGTTTTCATAACAATGTTTAAATGTAAAAAAAAAAAAAAAAGTCAAAAATCCAATTGAATGTACAAAACGGCTCAGGTTATGTATATAACCCTTGTTCCCTGAGAAAGGGAACGAGCACTGCATCAGAACGACGAATTCGGGGATGCTCCCTAAGCATCAGCGAATCTGAAGTCTGAATGAAAACTAAACCAATCCGATTGGCGTGCGTGATGACGTAACTGTGACGGCATACCTGGAAGTATAAAAGGGGAGCCGGCGCATAGTGACGGCAGCTATTGCTCTGAAGCATGCGCTCCAGGCGTGCCGAGGTGTGGCGATGCGATGCAGTGCTCGTTCCCTTTCTCAGGGAACAAGGGTTATATACATAACCCGAGACGTTCCCTTTCGAGGGAACTCCCACTGCGTCGGAACAATGAATTTGGGGAACGAGTACCCACTAAGCCTCACCAAGGGTAGCGCCTGCCCTAGTGTGAAGCCGGAGACCGGGCCCTTTCTTGGGTGAGCCGAAACACACCAAAAGTTGTTGTGATCTCCTCCACTGTGCAGACTTCGCCAAATATACTCTAAGAGCCCTAACCGGGCAGAGCAGGTGAAGTCTACCTTCTTCCGCCGTCAAGTGAGGTAGAGGATGGAATGCCTGCAGAACCTAAGACCTGATGGGATCTTAGGCACATAGCCCGGCCTAGGGTGTAAGATGGCCTTTACTCCGCCTGGGGCAAACTCCAGGCAAGTTGGCGTTACCGCCAAGGCCTGGAGATCTCCCACTCTCCTAAGAGAGGTAATGGCAAGGAGAAAAGCCACCTTAAGGGTCAGGTTCTTTGGTTCAGCTGACTCCAATGGCTCAAAGGGGGCCTCAGCCAGCCCTTCGAGAACCACTGCCAGATCCCAGGTTGGAACTCTGGAACGAGCCGCAGGCCTCATCCTCCGAGCCCCACGGAGGAACTGGACAACCAGCTGGTTCGATCTTGGAGGAACTCCAGCACTGAAGCCACTGGGCAGTTAACTGGGTCCACCTCACGCTCCCTGCACCAAGTGGAAAATACATTCCACTTGAGGCTGCACAGTCTCCTCGTAGACGGAGCCCTGGAACTGAGTAAGGTCTCTATCACTTCTGCCGACAGGCCAGCCTCTAGGTACCCGGCCCCCTCAGGGGCCAGACCCAAAGGTTCCAAATCTCTGGGGGTGAAATATTGTGCCCGCCTCAGAGGAATCTGCCACGGATGACCTGCCAACAGAGCTATGATATCCGAGAACCAAACTCGAGTCGACCAACAGGGTGCTACAAGAAGTAGGCTGACCCCCTGTCGACGGACCCTCTCTAAGACTCCCGGGAGCAGAGCAATCGGGGGAAATGCGTACAGACGCAGCCTCGGCCACGTCTGAACCAAGGCATCCAACCCCAGCGGGGCTGGATGCGTGAGGGAAAACCGCAAACAGGTCCACTTCCACTGGGCCGAACCTCTCGCACATGGCCACCACCACCTCTGGGTGGAATCGCCACTCCCCGGGCCTCAGCCCCTGCCTCGACAGGATGTCTGCTCCCGGATTTTGGACCCCCGGGACATACATTGCCCTGATGGACAACAGTTTCCCTTGGGACCACAGGAGGATTTGATGCGCCAGTCTGCATAGAGGGCGCGACCTCAAACCCCCCTGATGATTGAGGTACGCAACGACAGCCATATTGTCTGTCCATACCAGGACATGTTGGCCGCGGAGGTCCGGGAAAAAGCTCCTGAGAGCTTTGTAGACCGCCATCATCTCCAGGCAATTTATGTGCCAGGAGGAATGACGGCCCTCCCACGGGCCCCTCACAAAGCGGCCGTCCATGACCGCGCCCCAACCAGTGAGGGAGGCATCTGTTGAAACGGATTTCCGGCAACAGGACGCTCCCAACACTGGCCCCTGGGACAGAAACCAAGGTTTCTTCCATATGACTAGGGAACGAAGGCATCTGCGCGTTACCCTGATCATACGGAAAGGATTCCCTCTGGGGGAAAACCCCTTGGTTTTCAGCCACCACTGGAGGGGTCTCATGTGCAGCAGGCCAAAAGGTATCACGTTGGACGCTGCTGCCATGTGCCCCAGCACTCTCTGAAAGTGCTTCACAGTGATGCTGTGGCGTGGCCTAGCCTTATTCCCGAGACTCGCGCGGGAGACAATTGTGCCCACATGGTTGCCGAGTCCCATACAATCCCCAGGAACGTAGTCCTGTGGGACGGCGTCAACACACTCTTCTCAGCCCCAAGCACTTTATGTGGGCCAGAACGACATCTCGATGCCGAACTGCCATCTCGTACGACTGGGCCAATATGAGCCAGTCGTCGATATAATTCAGCACACGGATGCCCTGAAGTCTCATTGGAGCCAGAGCTGCATCCATGCACTTCGTGAATGTGCGTGGGGAGAGAGCTAGGCCGAAGGGAAGCACTCGATATTGGTACGCTTCGCCCCCGAAAGCAAACCTCAAGAACTTCCTGTGACATGGGAGGATGGAGATACGGAAGTATGCGTCCTTTAGATCTATCGTGACGAACCAGTCCTCGGACTGGATCTGACTCACGATGATGGGAACAGTGAACATTTTGAATCTGAACCTCCTCAGAGACCAATTCAAATACCTCAGATCTATAATCGGATGCAACCCTCCATCCTTTTTGGGAACTATAAAGTACCGGCTGTAGAACCTGGACTCCCTCTCCAGCGGAGGAACGCGCTCTATGGCTTCCTTCGCCAGCAAGGATTTTACTTCTAGTTCCATTACCCGAACTCGCTCTGGTACCACTGCGGTCCAGTTCAACCCCTTGAACCCTGGAGGAGGATGACCGAACTGCAGTCTGTAACCGTTCTCTACAGTATGCAGGACCCATGTAGAAATATTCGGAAGGCATTTCCATGCGCTGAGATAATCTAATAAGGGAACCATCCTCTCGAGGCTGGCGTCGGGTGTTACACAAGCCTCGTCCCCAACCCCCTGAAGCGGCTGACTGGCAGGAAGTGTTTGGGAATGATTCTCTGTGTGAACGGAGCAGCATGCGTTCGCGGGAAATCGATGTGGCCCGAGGCGTCATAGACGGCGGGATTACCACATCGATTTCCCCAGAGCGCCGCGGAGGAAGCAACCTCGGTTGCCCCTTCGCGGGGGGGACCACTCTTAGAAGTCCAGCCGCAGCTAGGACTTCTTCCCAGCAGTCTTCCGCGCCTGAAGTACGTTCCTCAGATCGCCTTTGGGAGCTGAAGACTGTTGGTGAGAACGCCGCCTCTGCTGCCAAGCTAGGGGCAGCCTTCCCAGGCTTTGAGCGGCGAGGGAGGTACTGGTGGAAGGCCGCGGACTGCTTCTTCGCCTCCTGGTGCCTGGAAACGACGGTGTTAACCGCGTCTCCAAACAACCCAGAAGGCGAGATAGGGGAGTCCAGGAGGAAGGATCTCTCGCTCTCCTTTATCCCCGACAGATTCCGCCAGAGATGTCTCTCCACAGTCACCATGGAATCCATGGCGTGGCCGATGTTATGGGCCGTCTCCTTGGTGATGCGGAGAGACAAATCTGCAGCCTTCCGGAGCTCCAGTACATCCTCCGGAGAGGGACCCGGAGAGGGACTCGTCGAGCTCTTTTAGGAGGTCAGCCTGGTAGGCCTACCAGCCCGCCCAGCTGCCATATAAGCTTTGCCCACCAAAGATGAGGGGTTTGGTGGGCAGGGCCGGGGCTTTTAGGGATGACGCAGAATCGGGCGAAAGATAGCTCCCGCGAGCTTCCTCCACCCGAGGCATCGCCCCATAGCCCGCCTCGCGTTCCCCCAAAACATTAGAATAATCCAATACTGAGGGATTAGAAACACGCAAAGATTAGGGCTTCCTCCAAGATCTGCACACCTCGGTGTGCAGATCCGGGAAGAATGGTAAGCCCCGGCGAGGTGTTTGGACTCGGTGAGAAAGAAACCGGTCATCCAGCCTACTGGGTGGCTGAACTTCCTGCATTTCTTGTGGCCAATCGAGCTTTAATTTTGCCACCGCCCGAGTCAACACCTCAACCAGCTCCTCCTGGGCGGGTGGATGAAGCGATGAAACAATTCCTGCTTCATCACCCGCCTCGATGCCCACATCCTCTGGCTCCTCAGAACCGGAGAGAATAAGCATCTGACCTTCCATCCCAGGGGAAGATGCCACCAGGCAGGCTTCCACACGGGGAGGAAGATCCTCAGAACTGTCAGACGAGGATTGGGAAATTGCCGCAGCAGTCCCAAATCCTGCTGACAAGTCCCGCTGAGAACCCCATGATCTGCGACGCCGAGCCGCCTCAGCGACCGCGGGTCCAGAACCATGGGGCTCACGAGGCTGGCCGGCCTCATCAAACACGGCCAGCCAAGAGCGGAGCAGCCTGAGTGTCAGCTTCTCACAATGCTGACAAGCGGCTCCCTCGAGAGCCGCCCGAGCATGCTGAACACCCAGACACTGCACACACAGCAGGTGTGCATCCGAGGCCCGACATGTAACGGGGACACAAATGCACACACTGCTTAAACTTTTTTTCTCCTTCCATCATTCACACACTTTGCTTTCACAACTGGACAAACGACAGTAAATAGACAGACAAAGACAGAGAGCGCTATGCTGAAGAGCAATAACTGCTGTCACTATGCGCCGGCTCCCCTTTTATACTTCCGGGTATGCCGTCACAGTTACGTCATCACGCATGGCAATCGGATTGGTTTAGTTTTCATTCAGACTTCAGATTCGCTGATGCTTAGGGAGCATCCCCGAATTCGTCGTTCCGATACAGTGGGAGTTCCCTCGAAAGGGAACTCTCAATTGTGCTAAATGATTTGAGATAGAGACTGCAAATTTGGCATGATGCAAAGTGAGACTCTTTTCTAAAAGAATGCCAAATTTCACCGGTTTTGAACAATAAAAAAGTTGTGAAAGTGGAAATACATTTACTGGAAAGTCAATGCAGCTTGACTTCTATTAGTGCTGAGACTTTAACACTGAGAATAAAATCTAATCGAGTGCAATGTGTGTATTCAAAGCAAATTCAAGTTCTGTTTTCCCCGTTATTATCATCCTTTTCCTTTCCTATACTATGAATAAAAAGGGCAAAACCAAAACGGACATACAAAAGGCACAACATAAAGTAAAATGTGCAATCACGTCCTATCCATACCCACCAAGTGTCCAAATTGAGGTCTACAGTATAAGAAACAAGAATACTAATTCTTGTTAAGAACACTAAAGAGGCAACATAGCATAAGGTGAACAGATTTCCGAAATGGAAACCAGGAACATTTCCTATTTGAGTGGTCAAAATATCACTGAAATCTAATTTGTTATTAGATATTCATTAAAAACGGGAGGCAATAAATTTATTATTTTAACATTAATATTTATTCAAATTCATTTAGATTATTATGATTTTGGTCTGGTTTTAATACAATTCACCCCCAAAAATATGAAATATGTTTACAGTAACCACTGTAAAAAGCAAGCAGATATGTCTTTACAAAAACACTTTAAAATAATTATGAGAAGATATAAATAAACCTATTTAAAAAAAAAAAATCTTTTTTTAATTGTATTTAATATTTTCATTTATATACAATTAAAAAAATATATATATATATTTTTAATTGTATTTAATATTTTCATTTTCCTCCTCCTTGAACTGCCATCTTAACGTGGTGGAGGGGTTTGAGTACCCGAATGAACCTGGGAGCTATGTTGTCCGGGGCTATATGCCCCTGGTAGGGTCTCCCAAGGCAAACAGGTCCTAGGGGACGGGTCAGACTAAGAGCAGTTAAAAAAAAAACCTTATGATGACCAAAAAAAGGAGGACCGTGACGTCGCCCGGTACGGCGCAGCGGGGCCCCACCCTGGAGCCAGGCCTGGGGTTGGGGCTCGTATGCGAGCGCCTGGTGGCCGGGCCTTACCCCACGGGGTCCGGCTGGGCTCAGCCCAAAGGCGCGACGTGGGGACACCTTCCCGTGGGCCCACCACTCACAGGAGGGACCGTAAGGGGCCGGTGCAGAGAAGATCGGGCAGCAGTCGAAGGCAGGAGCCTAGACAACCCGATCCCTGGACACGGAAACTGGCTCTTGGGACATGGAATGTCACATCACTGGCGGGGAAGGAGCCTGAGATTGTGCGTGAGGTTGAGAGGTTCCGACTAGAGATAGTCTGAATCACCTCGACGCACGGCTTGGGCTCTGGAACCACACTCCTCGAGAGAGGATGGACTCTTCACCACTCCGGAGTTGCCCATGGGGAGAGGCGGCGGGCTGGTGTGGGTTTGCTTATAGCCCTCCAGCTCTGCCGCCATGTGTTGGAGTTTACCCCGGTGAACGAAAGGGTCGTTTCCCTGCGGCTTCGGCTCAGGGATAGGTCTCTCACTGTTGTTTGTGCCTACGGGCCGAACGGCAGTGCAGAGTACCCGGCCTTTTTGGTGTCCCTGGGAGGGGTGCTGGAAAGTGCTCCGACTGGGGACTCCATCGTTCTACTGGGGGACTTCAACACCCACGTGGGCAATGACAGTGACACCTGGAGGGGCGTGATTGGGAGGAACGGCCCCCCTGATCTGAACCCGAGTGGTGTTCAGTTATTGGACTTCTGTGCTAGTCACGGTTTGTCCATAACGAACACCATGTTCAAGCATAAGAGTGTCCATCAGTGCACATGGCACCAGGACACTCTAGGTCGTAGGTCAATGATCGACTTTGTGGTCGTTTCATCTGACCTGCGGCCGTATGTCTTGGACACTCGGGTGAAGAGAGGGGCGGAGCTGTCAACTGATCACCACCTGGTGGTGAGTTGGATCCGATGGCGGGGGAGGAAGCTGGACAGACCCGGCAGACCCAAGCGTACTGTAAGGGTCTGCTGGGAATACTTTGAGGATCTCCTCAATCCCGCCATCACGCCTTCCATTGAGGAAGCAGAGGCTTGGGGCTCAGAGGAGGACTCGTCCATCACCAAAGCTGAAGTCACCGAGGTGGTCAAGAAACTCCTTGGTGGCAAGGCACCGGGGGTGGATGAGATCCGCCCTGAGTACCTCAAGTCTCTAGATGTAGTGGGGCTGTCTTGGCTGACACGCCTCTGCAGCATCGCGTGGCGGTCGGGGACAGTGCCTCTGGGATGGCAGACCGGGGTGGTGGTCCCTCTTTTTAAGAAGGGGGACCGGAGGGTGTGTTCCAACTACAGGGGCATCACACTTCTCAGCCTCCCCGGGAAAGTCTATGCCAGGGTACTGGAGAGGAGAATACGGCAGATAGTAGAACCTCGGATTCAGGAGGAACAGTCTGGTTTTCGTCCAGGCCGTGGTACACTGGACCAGCTCTATACCCTCTACAGAGTGCTGGAGGGTTCATGGGAGTTTGCCCAACCAGTCCACATGTGTTTTGTGGATTTGGAGAAGGCATTCGACTGTGTCCCTCGCGGCATCCTGTGGATAAAGCGGAAGATGGATGGATGGATTTTCATTTTCACAAACTGTATGCAGCAATTACAACTTTTACTAAACTTTTCAAATGTTTTATGTTCGTGCTTGGAAATGACTAACTATCCCTAATTATGCTTAATATTTTAAATTGTAGGCTTATTTTAAGCACAAAGTGTAATTTTTGCAAAACTTTTGGGATGTTTAAAATTCTACAGTGGCCTGTCATAAAACACATACAATCAGGATTACTTTAATTTAACATAAATATTTAGTGTTACTTCCTTAAAAACGATAACAATGTTTCTTTTTATATTTGACAATAATGATGCTCTGCTCTGGTGCTCGTTCTTCGTGAAGTAGAGTCAGTGTAACTCGCAGCGCCATGCGATGGTGAAGAGGGATGTAACTGGTTGATTCACTCAACTCGCGATGCGATATGATTCACAATATGGATTTCACTATACGATTTTCTCAAAATTAGTTTTAACAAAATGGGATTTAAGTCAAATTATAAAATGAAAGTGTCCTTTTATTTCTCAGACAAAATTCTGCATATTTCTTTGTAAATTTTAAATATATATTTAAATGTCAAATAATAACTCAATTGGAATTTTAAAACAAATCCTCAAAAGTCCCTTCAAGGAGATCTTCCAATGGTTTATTCTTGGGAGGAGGTTGTTTCAGCTTCTTCACCCTCATCCTGCACTGAGGAAGAGCAGAAATAAAAAGACTAGGTACAGTTTAAGTACAACAGGGACAGGGGTTTCACATTGTTATAAAGGCAATATTTTAATTATAATTTGTATCATAGAGTTAGAAAAACAGAACACATTAAGAAAAAAATGCCATAATAATCAACAAATTATTGAAAAAATTTACTCATTTAGAGAAAGAGATAGTAAGTCTTCAGTCTGTGGAATACATCTTCACGCAGGTCGATTTCTTGATGAGGAAGCGTCTGGAATCCATTTACTCTTGTATCTTTCGCTGTGACACTGATGCACCATGTGATCTCCGTGGCAATCGCCCACAACGTCGCGAGTGGGGCTGCAAATCCACCAACCAGTGTGGTTTGGCCAATTATCTTTTTACATGCATTCGGAGGTGACTGGAGCCTCTCAGCTGTAGTGATTATTAGTCTTCGGAAAGTCAAAATGCCGCCACACCTCAGATTTGAATGAGTCAACATAAACTACGTGCTTGCCGTCGCCATGCTTCTGTTTGACTCATGCTCAACTTCCATATGAATGAACTGAAAACATCTCACTGAATTCATACTTCTTCGAGCCAGTGTGTACGCTTAGTCCACAACGCTAGCTACAACTTGCTTGTTGCTATCGTGCCTGTAAAGCGAGGTCACAGTATATGGTTTCAGTGTCCCTGCTGTTTAAAACATGTATCACACATTTGTATCGATTTTCAACCGGCTCCGGGTGAATCGTTACATCCCTAATGGTGAAAATAATCACTACACGATTGCTGCTCTAACCAGCAGGCTGCTCTATGTTGGTCAGGCTTATTTTCTATATAAATAAAAAAGGCCAAAACCAAAACGGACATACAAAGGGTTACATACATAAATACATAAAGTAAAATGTGCAATCACGTCCTATCCATACCCACCAAGTGTCCAAATTGGGGTCTACAGTATATGAAACATGCATACTAATTCTTTTTAAGAACACTAAAGAGGCAACATAGCATAAGGTGACCATATTTCCGAAATGGAAACCAGGGACATTTCCTATTTGAGTGGTCAAAATATCAATATTTGTCATTATCGATTCATTAAAAACGGGGGGCAATACATTTTTGAACTTAACGTTAAGAATTATTCTCATTAATTTTGATTATGATTTTTGGTCTGGTTTTTAAAACGTGTATCGCGATTCGTATAACATTTCAACCATCTTAACAATCGTCACACATTTGTATCGATTTTCAACCGGCTCCGAATGAATCGTTACATCCCTAATGGTGAAAACAATCACTACACGATTGCTGCTATAACCAACAGTCTGCTCTATGTTGGTCGGGCTGCTTTTGCAATGTATTGAATGAACTGTAAAACAGGGACATTTCCGGAGACAGAACCCGGAAAATGGAGACGTCTGGTCACCTAACATAGCATAGCTTCAGAACTTTTCTTTAATTTCACCTTCACTGGTCATCTTCAAAGAGTTTCATTTTGCAATGTGGAAATTAAACACCTGGCATTAATCTCCATCTCAGTGGGGAGAGCTGTATATTTATTGTATTTAAAGGCGGTATGGACTTTTCAAGTGCTTCCTGACATATCTGTTCAGAGCACAAAACACAAACACAATCAACAGAAGGTTCAGATAAAGAACATCTGAGGAATACGCGTATTAGAGTGAGAACGGTTATTGCAAGCCAAACTTCAGGACAGTCAGTCTATCCAGAGGTAATTAACTCTGAAGCTGTTTGCGAGAACGGCCCCGTATTTCCACCCTCCTTATTTCTCTCCGAGTCCTGCTGATGGGTGATTATAACTCTGAAGAGCTGCAGGAGGCCTCACTCTCCCATTTATTCAGCCCGCAGCAGAGACCAAAACACACTCTAATCACAGCTAAACCGTCGAACGTGTGCACATGTGTGCGTGGAAATGTCCTTTCAAAATCCAATGACATTTCGCTATAATTTCCAAGGATGTCACGCCTTGTTTGTATGCAACACTTTTGCCCGGCTTTTTCCGTTTTCTCAACAAAAAGACCGTTTTAATGCATTGCCCTAATATGCAGTGCAATTTCAATCTTTTTTTTTTTCTTTTTTCAGCACGTCCCACGCCAAAGTCTTTAAGAAACTCTGATGGGGAGGGAATCCCACTGTTCAAACCCAATCTGTCATTTCCTGGCAGACAAACAATCTAAAATGCTGCCAGGCGCCACACAAAAGACCCCTACACCCCGCGCCAATTGACTGCCGGTGCGGTCCGCATAATCTTTGACGTGAGATTCATTTCACACGCTATTCTGGAACAGAGATGTTGATTGCCTTTAAAACGCACCAACACCTCCCATGAAAAACACTAGCTCAATAAAAGCGTTGTGTATTTGAACCAGTGACAGACTGTGCAGGGAAAAGCTCAATAGAGCGGTAGAATATGAATGCAATAAACTAGAGGCAAAAGAAGGCTTATGTGATGCTCATTTTGCATCTTTTGATCCTGCTCTCCATCATTGCTTGTATTGCTTTCTGTATCCCATCAATACTTGCAATTCGCCTCCCTTTAGAAGTGTGTTCTTTGCACATATGTCCATGCGGCAGCTCGAAACGGAAGAGCCTTCGAAATCATGTATCACTCCGGCTCGACATACTCAAAGCAGTTTTAGAAAAGAACAGGCATGATGGGTAAACACTGCTGAGATTTCCTCCTGATCGATGGTTTTCAAAGTGCACATAAGAGCCATTGCTGCTCGCATGCTGTATTGTATGTTTCTAAAATAAAGCAACTTATTGAACACAGATCCTTTCTTCGGCATTTCAGAAACAACAGGAAGCTTTTTCAAGCTGTATCGACAGACAAGGAAATGTGAGCATTTACTTACCGGGGTATGTAACAGACGAGAATTTAATTAAAATTCTGAATTAAAAAAAGACGTAGGTCTGAGATGAAATTAGCATTTTTCATACTAGAGCTTCTAAACAATTCAAATATATGTCATAAATGATCTACTAATTTGTTCATTGTGCTTTTGTGTTATTGTTGGGTTCAGCAATTTGTGTATATGACACTAGTACTGTAAATTTATGCAACAGTGCTTTTTACTTGTCTCGCATACCTACAATAACAACAAATCTATATTTGTATACCTGTCTGCATTAAAATGGACAGCAAATGCAATGACAGAACATTTATCTTGTTAAGCTGTGGTGACAAGAATGCAAATGACTTTACAATCTTGGTTTTATTTAAAAATAAACTACCAGTAAAAAGTATCTTGCCATCATTTACTGATGGACTTTTGTGTGTGACACACTTCTACTAGGATCATTTCCAGAAACAGTTTGAAATGTCAAACTTAATTAACTTGAATTTAATTGTTAAAAATGGTGTTAAACAGTTATGGTTAATTGCGCAAGTTTAAGAAGAGCTATTATGCTTTTTTTTACATGTTCATCTTACTTTAGTGTGTAATGTTGTTATTCTCTACATCACTAAGCACTGTTTCTGAACTCACTGAAATGCCTCGATTGTAGTCTTGAGTTTTTTTCAGGGAAAATGCACATCAAAATATTCATCATATAAATAATTCCCTCCCAAGGCATACTCAAAAAAAGGGACAAGGCCTGGGTGAGTTGTGTTAGTTATGGTAAGGGTCGTGACATTTCCAAAACAGGCTTGAAGTGGTTGACCAATCACAACCACTGATCTATATGACTGGATTGCTTATTGCGTTCTAAAATGCCATCAGGTGGTGAAACCACCGGAAGTGTTTGGGCGGCCATCTTAGGCCCTGTCCCTTCATATGCATTCGGTCTTGTGGACTTACAATGGCCGCTGCGTTTGCGTGTCCGTTAAGTCCACAAGACCGTAGGCGGTCCCATTTGTCATTTTAGGCCTCAGAAGGGTGCTTGCGAGCGCCTCTTTTGCGGTCGATATGCGCCTTCGATTACGGGTCACGCAGCGGATTTCTTCTTCTTCGTGAAACTGCGGACTCAGGAAGACCGTGAGGGTTTAGGGTGCCATTTAGGATAGGGCCTTACTATTCCCTACCGACAGAGGGCATCATTGACCAGATCCCAAATTGCACACTTCATATGCAATTTCGGTCTTGACCGTAGGGTGTCCCATTCATCATTTTAGGTTTTAGAAGGGTGTTCGTGAGCGCCCCCTTGGCGTCCATAATGCGTCCTCGATGCACACTTCAGCTGAGCCCGCAAGCTACGCAGAGGACTTTACCCGGCAGTCAATGCGGCATAACGTGACGAAAATGTGGACTCCGTGAGGGTTTAGGGTGCCATTGACTTACAGCCAAAACATTGACCAAAAATCACCCGATTTGCAGCATCTGCAAATATGTATACATTTATAAAAATTACGTATATAATTAAAGGAAATATTCTGTGTTTAGCTGCAAAAATAGATTTTAATAGCCTATACAATAAATATTAATACAAGCCTTTGTTACTATATTGCACTATATTGTATTAAAATTCAAAGTTTACAATGCATCATCTTGGAAATAAAGTGGTCAGCGTTATATGTCTGAATAAAATATGATGCATGTATTTAATTTCCAGATTGAGCAACGTCTATCTTAAAGACAAGGGAAATGTATGGTGTTTACAGTTTTCATAAATACATAAACAGAACAGCACAAGGCGACAAATCTCCAAGTCATCTTTATTCCGATTTCAGAATGTACACTGACATTTGTAATACATATGCTGAATCGTCTCATGATGTTCACTACTGTAATGGATATGAATGTAACTTTTTAATAAGCTGGGGAAATTCCTGACTTTAAACTTTTTTTACTAACCATTTACATGCTTAGAACATTTGCGTTGTAATAATGTACAGGGAGACTTGTCTTCATAGGCAATGTTTTCTCAGTAAAATCATTTCAATTGCTATTATTTTAATAGAATGCGTGAGCTTACTAGGGAATACCAATATGGTGGCGCGGAGACTTCACTTTTTATGTCGTCATGAGCAATCCAGTTCTCTATATAAATCAGTGATCACAACACACTGGCCAATCAGAGCACACTGCGCTTTTTGGAAGGAGGGACTTCATAGAGACAGAAACTAAAGTGTTACTGACAGACTGAGAAGAGAGGTGCTGCAATAATAAAAAATGTGTTTTTTTTTTTTGAATATTTAAGCATTTAAACCCAGTCTAATAGACTCCCAAAAAAATCAAGACTTTATAAAAGGGCATATGGCCTATTTAACGCATTAATACAGCGCCAGCCCCATTTATGTGTACTGTTGAATTTATCAAAAAGGTTTTAATTTACAATTCCAGAACCTGTTGAGGTTGGCGACCGCTATCCATTCAGTCTCCTCCGTGTCTTGTTGGCTTGCTGAGAAATGCAGCTGCACAGTCATGTGGGCAGGTAAATGTCTTTCGAGAGAAGAGGGCAGTGGGATGAACTGACCTGTGAACAGTGGCAGTCGTCAGCGTTGAGAGGGTCAGGGTGGAAAACAGAAGGGGAAGAGCCATTATTTTCCGCCTCATTTCCGCTGATGGCCTGCTCAGGAAGGGGAGGGGGGCTGAAAATAAGGAGGAGGGAAACGTGAAATCATTTCAGCCTCCATTTGTAACATGTCTCCTTACAGACTCACTGACAGGTAGAGGAGAACAGCAGAGGATTTTAATGGGGCCAATTCGTCCGCTATTAGCCAACACAGCACGGCCCTTCGCAGCTATACCGCCGCACCCTCCTGTAAGATTACACATCTATATCTATATAACTCTTCACCCGCCATCGCTGTCTTCCTGAGAGCCCATGTGAGAATAGATTATGGTAAAGTGATATAAAATGGGCTTGCAAGCTTCTAGAACGCCTGCTTCGCATTACCAAATGGAGGTTTCCACAGCAGGCTTTCGATTTTGTTGATGTTCTGAGCCATTTGCTGTGTTTTTAAACCATCTATTTTTATCACGCCTAATATGTTACCCTTTCCTTCCCATTACTGTAAATGACACCCTACAGGCTAACAAATATACCGAAGACTAATGGAGCGTCTTAAAGCTGTGTATTGGTTGGATAACTCTCCTTTAGACTGTAGAATTGCTTATAAATGGTAAGTTAAGATTGTTCACTTGGATTTTGTTACATCTCGCATGCCTTAGATCTGGGCCAACTAACATTAGCTATATTACAGAATTTGATATGCCACAACAACAACAACAAAAAGCATACGTCAGATGAGCTATATTGTTACAGGAAAACCCCTTTAAGGACAAAGATGGAAAGGAGATATGAAAGGAAATCCCAATAAAGAGTTAAGCAATGACAATCCCATAAATCAATACCATCTTCTCAAATTCGCATTACTCCTGAGGGAAAGGGAATGAAAAAAAAAAAAAAATCACCTGTGCCAAAGAACAATATGAGGGTATTTTAGGAGGGAAAGTTTTCAAACTCAAAACTTTTTTGATATTGCGCCTCTTTCCTGCCGCATTTTCGCTTACTGTTGTGCATTGAGTTCAATCATGATATACGCATAAAATATTGGCTAAAATTGTCAAATGGACTTTTCTCTAGCAATTAATATGATAATAAAACCAGCCATTCAGAAAGGTGTACAATGTACAGTAGAAAAAAAAATTATATTCATTTTGAGATTTTCTGAGGTTTACATAGGATTACACAGTTATTAAATAATATCAAAGATTTAAGTGAGCATTACATGACAAATGCAAAAATGTGGTAAATGAGAATGCACGATTAAATATCCAATATTAACAAATAGCATTAGCACTTCTAGTGGACATTTCCTTTCAAAACTTCAATGATCTGAGGCAACATATTTCAAGTTTTGGAAAAAGAAAAAAGTCACGTTTCCCCATGAGACCGGCTGGTAATGGAGGTTGGCTGGCAGTTCATTAATTCCACACAAAAAACAAAACATCTTTTATTTTAACAAGAGGAGTTCCTTTTGAATGCTTTGTGTATGGAGGTTTGTTGAGCAGCGTCTTCATCTTCTCTGGCTTTTTTTCCCCGCTCTCTCTGACAGGCCTGGAAGGATTATGGATGTGATCATGGTTCAGACTGTTTCTCTAACATTTGTCATTCAGTTATCAAACTGGCAATTCTGCTCCTGTCGGGTAAGTGTATTTGGGAGACAAGAAAGCCAGGAGGGAGGTCCTTGCTGATCCAATTTTGGCCTGATTTTTATTGAATAGCCTATCAAATGCATGTGTGGAAAAAGTGTGTGTGTGCGTGCGCGCGTTTGTGTGTGTGTGTGTGTGTGATCATCACACTTGGATGAGGATGTTCTGTGTGTTTTCAGGGATGTAAATCCTTTCCTTGGCATGCTGTGGTCCCAAAGCACCCATCAAACTGTCCTTCAGCTGCCAGCCTTACACACACACACACACACATCCTCAAACACACTTTCACACACTCTCTGCAGGACATTTGTTTCTATTTGTCATATTATCTAAAATGAAGCATTCTGGCTTTGTGAAAAAGATGCAATACACCGAGTTCTACAATAAAGTGCTAACTAGAAAGGACATAACTGAGTGTAATGTTTTAAATGCTTCATGTTACATTTGATTTGCATCCATCTGGGCTGATACGTTAAAGTGAAGCGTGTCATTCTTGCACCACTAGTGGCACAAAATTAACTGCAAACATAACGAACACATATCTGTTAACATTTGCAATCATCTCAGTGACAGTTGCTATAGCAGGACGTGATTGCAATTCCATTTGGTGCCACTAGTGGCACAGAAATTACATACGTCACCTTTAAACCCCTTACGCACTTTAACCTAGACCAATGTTCTTCTGCTCGAAGTGAATGACAGATTCTATATCAGGGAGGACAGGTATTCTGCCTGTATTTTCACACTGTGGTTGCATGTCAGGAACACTATCTAGAATACATCATGCTCTGTGCCTCTTCATATCCATCTCGCTGACAGCTCGCACCGATAAAAACAAGGTTCTTGAACATGAGATATTAATCATTGTTTGTGGAATGAGCAGATGTGGAGTTTCACGTCATCAAGTTTGAAAAGCCAAAATAAATAAATAAACCCAACACATTCAGACTAGCTGCTGTATACGCAAGCAATTAGTTATGGTTTACGTCAGAGCCGCAAAAGGCTTAAAGAGGCGGACTGCTAGACAGGTGGTTTTGAAACCCATAATGCTGGACTGAAATTATTAGCCTGTCTTTTCCTACGCCTTTGCCTCCAACTCTTGGTCCATTTATGACGTTGATAATTGACTCTAGAGAATTGTTTCAGATCTATGATGGACAACAAAAGCAACCTGCGATTTAATTTACGGTTACAAAGATGTCTGTAACTGTTTTTCAACATCAGATGTAAACTAAAAGTTAAAAAGTATATCAAAAGTAATATTTCATATTAAATCACTGTAACTGCTTTGGAATGCGTTTCCCGAAACCTTCTTAAAGGGATAATTCAACCAAACATGAAAATTAGCCACCCTCAAGCCATCCTAGGTGTATGACATTCTTCTTTCAGACGAATACAATCAAAGTTATATTAAAAAATATTCTGGCTCTTCCAAGCTATATAACGACAGTGAATGGGAGCCCAAAATTTGAAGCCCAAAAAAGTGCATCCAACCATTATAAAAGTACTCCACATGCCTCCCAGGGGCCTATGTAATAGGCCTTTATGACGGAGTGTAAAACAACTTTCGCTCAAGCCGCAACACTACGGAATCAAGCCCCAACACTACGGAATCAAGCCACAACACTACGGAATCAAGCCGCACACTACGGAATCAAGCCGCAACACTACAGAATCAACCCGCATACTACAGAATCAAGCCACAACACTACGGAATTAAGCCGCACACTACGGAATCAAGCCACAACACTACGGAATCAAGCCGCACACTACGGAATCAAGCCACAACACTACGGAATCAAGCCGCACACTACGGAATCAAGCCACAACACTACGGAATCAAGCCGCACACTACGGAATCAAGCCACACACTACGGGATCAAGCCACAACATTACGGAATCAAGCCGCACACTACGGAATCAAGCCACAACACTACGGAATCAAGCCACAACACTACGGAATAAAGCCGCAAGCCACGTCTCCATCAAGTGGTTGAAACATAATTTGTATCAATTAAAATTACTTTTAACATTTAAAAATAAGCCACAACACAACAAAAAAGCCACAACACAACAAAAAAGCCACAACACAACGTTAAGAAGCCACATTACAAAAAAGCCACAACACAATGAAATCAAGCCACAACACAACAGAAATTCTCCCAACCACTCGGGGGCACTCGGAGCGCGGTAAAGTTGCCACTTTTCTATAGAATCGTACAAAGATATCAATACCACAATTAGTTTTAACAGTATGTAGGGTAACCCATTGTTTATCGACATTAAATATTAATTCAAAATCACCTACATGCATTATAGCTGCATATTTATGCTCGAGAATGCTTTGACCCGATACCACGGCGCTAAGGGAACGTCTCCACCAAGTGGTTGAAACGTATAATTTGTATCAATTAAAATTACTTTTAACATTTAAAAATGTTAAAATTCCACAGCTTGATTGTATTGGTAAAACTGACTTAGTAATGCACAACACAACATTGGAATTTGAAAAAAAAATTATAAATAATAATTTCATTCATACAAATTATATGTTTCAACTTGGTGGAATTGGCCGACGTTCCCCTAGCACCGTGGCAGCAGGTCAAAGCGTTCTCGAGTATAAATATATAAATATGCAGCTATAATGCACGTAGGTATTTTGAATTGATATTTCATGTCGATATACAACTGCACACTTACAACTGATCGTTGTGTTTAAATATTTTAAGACTGGCGAATCTATAGAACAATGCAAGGAAAACTAACTTTACCACACTGCGAGAGTCCCCTAGTGGTCGGGAGCATTTCCGTTGTGTTGTGAAATTTTCGTTGTGTTGTGGCTTGATTTCGTTGTGGTGTGAACTTATGTATGCTTTTTAAATTTCGTTGTGTTGTGCACTACTGGTGCACCGTAAAAAACACTAATCAAAACACTAAAATAACATACAAAGACAATATATGCAGATAAACTAGCTCAGAAAGACTCACATATTACTTAATCTAGCAGTTTAAAGGGTTAGTTCACCCAAAAATGAAAATTCTGTCATTACTTACTCACCCTTATGTCGTTCGACACCCGTAAGACCTCCGTTCATATTCGGAACACAAATTAAGATATTTTTGTTGAAAGCTGATGGCTGAGAAAGGCTTCAGATAGGCCTCCATTGGCATTCAGTACATTAATACTCCCAAGACCCAGAAAAGGCACTTAAAACGTCGTTACAAAGTCCATCTCACCACAGTGACTCTACAATCATTTTACGATGCGACGACAATAGTTTTTGTGCGCAAAAAAAAATTCAAAATAACACCTTTATCCAGCTTGTTATTGCCTTCCGTGTGTGCCTCCACGACGCATGCGCGAGAATATGACGCAGATCCGGCGTTCGGACAGATGACCCAGAAGCGATTTGTTGACAAGCAGAGGAAGACGCGCGTGTCTAAGCTGTTGGATTCTACATTGATCGTGCTTTAGGTCTCGGTGTTTCTCTCAAAATGGGACTAAAGTGTGCATTTCATGGATTCCCGAACCCCGGCGCTACGTCATATTCTCGCGCATGCGTCGTGGAGGCACACAAGGAAGGCAATAACAAGTTAGATAAAGGTGTTATTTTGATTTTTTTTTGCGCACAAAAACTATTGTCGTCGCATCGTAAAATGATTGTAGAGTCACTGTGGTGAAATGGACTTTGTAACGACATTTTAAGTGCCTTTTCTGGGTCTTGGGAGTATTAATGTACTGAATGCCAATGGAGGCCTATCTGAAGCCTTTCTCAGCCATCAGCTTTCAACAAAAATATCTTCATTTGTGTTCCGAATATGAACGGAGGTCTTACGGGTGTCGAACGACATGAGGGTGAGTAATTAATGACAGAATTTTCAATTTTGGGTGAACTAACCCTTTAAGTTTCCCAACATGAATCTTAATGAAACAAACGCATTGCAAATCACATTGCATGATTGAAAGGAGAGCGTGCAAGCATTTATAGGCTCTGTAACATGCAGAAAACGGCATTACACAGTCCTTAAGGAAATATAGCAAACAAAAAATGTGTTTGTTGTGTCGCATGATTTTACTTATTTGTCACATTGAGTGTGTGTCTAATTAAGGTGATGACCTGTTTCTATAAAGATTTTTATAGTATTTTATTCCACATGGGTATTGTGCCTGATGAAGACCTGATGGCCCAAACGTTGCGCTTTCAATAAATAGTTGTTAGGAGCTGTTATTTTTTTAGTGTGCGGACATCACACTTCTTTTTTCCATTATCATTATTTTGTTGTCCTGCATTTGAGCCCAATTGGGATGCGTGGGATGTGCACACCTTCATATTTTTTGCACATGCTTATTTTTTGAGAATCACAAAATGTGATGTTAAGCTGAATCACTAAATGAGATGTTTTCCATACAAGAAAAGTAGATATTCATTTCATCAAGCTACACAAAAAAATGGAACTTGAATCATAACAGTAATATATGTGTGCTATATTCAAAGTCTTCTGAAATCATACAATAGCCATCTACGAGAACATCTCATTTAAGCCAATCGCTGATCATCTTAAATATAATTTGTCATTGTGTTCAATTAAAAATAGTATCTTTAGATAATTTCTCACATCACTTATGCCAAATGTCTTTGGTTCTCACACAATCTTTATAAGTAAAAAAACATAAAATAGAGACTACAAATGTAAATTCCGAACACTGGAAGAGGGGAGCACTAGCAGTATATAACAACATACATTCAGGTCTGTTTCCCGCAAAAAGCTTTTGTATAGCTGCCATATTATAAGAGTTGGAAAATATTGAATGAGTCATACTGATTATGTATTTTGAGAGCTTCAGTTTGGCATAAATCATCCAATTTTCCTTTCAATAATAATAATACAGGGTTGGAACAATGTGGTGAGTAAATGCGGACATCATTTCCATTTTGGGATGAACAATTCCTTGGGATAGGATTTTTTTTTTTTTCATAAATTCAGTCATGTTGTGCAGGCAATGGAGATTTTTAAAGTTCTATGAGTTCAACAAACTCCAGACATACACTGCGAAATGTAAACTAACATAAAGCACATTTTCTTATTGATTTTTTACAAAGATTAAAATATGGACAAAAATAATTCAATATAAAGGGATTGCATAACTGATAACAAATCACAGGAGATGTAAAACTTTATTATCTAACAGAATAATTAATAGCATAACTATATAACTTTAAAATTAATGTTGACCTAAGGCAAAACTGCATTAATTTGCTGAGCGAGACCCTGCAGAAAGCCAGCATTAGGTGAAACTGCACTCTCATCTGCACTACAGTAACAACTGCTGCTGAATCCAAAACCATTGTTGACTTTTCCCAAACATCACACTCAAATGTGCAACTCTAAACGAAGAGATTAGAGACACTTGCAGATCTGCTAAATGTCTGCAGATATTATACAGTATGTTTCGGTGTCAGCTTGCCTGATTAAACGAATCAGTTGTGTGATGGATTTAAAGTAACACTACATCCCATCCAAAATAAAATTCTGTCATTATTTACTCACCCTCATGTCGTTCCAAATCCATGACTTTCTTCCTTCTCTAGAGCACAGAAGGATAAAATGTGAAGACTGCTTTTTTTAAGCTTTTTATCAGTGTCATTATTGATAGAAAGTAAACTATAAAAACATTAATATTAAAATAAAACACACATTTTTGATGAAATATACGTATATAAAAAATATAATTAGAAATGGTAATTGGCATCTAACTGAAATAAAAAGTACTTTAATTACAAACCAAAAAAACATGAAACATATTATATATACATACATACATACATACATACATGTAACAGATTTACTGGCGGCAAGTTGTCGTCGAAATCAAATGCAGCATTTTTTAAATCCAGAATGTGAACAGGAATACAATGAACATAGACTTGACTTGGCTTATAGATTAACATAGAATCGCCACGAAACATGAACTCACCAACAATGGTACAGGGGATATTACTCAACAACCTGGTAAGGCAAACATGCAGACTATATATATACATACAGTGACTAGGGGAACACATGACTAAGACAACCAATGAACAGCCAGAACTTAACCACATGACAAGACAATTAACCAATGAGAACTATGGACACATGACTAGACTAACCAATGAGAACATGACACGTAGAGAAGGGAACCAATCAGAACAAGACACATGAAACTAGGGAAGCACATAACAAGATAAAATATATGATATAAATGTCAGCTGTTAAATTGAAGTACACAATTAGAAAATACCAATTTATGTTAACCAATTACCAAGCAATGCTTCATTTTGTTCAGTCTGTGGTGTAAACGGTTGCATTAGCAATTAAATAATAAACACTTAAAGGGATCCCCTGGTGTTAAGACTTGTATGGCTTAATATAACTTAAAGTATGTCTCTTACTGAAATATGTAGTAGAAAACCCATGAAAGATCCACGTTATTTTAAAAATCCATTACATATTTGGACAATGGGCGGCGCCATTTTGTTTGCGTTCTATATTGATGATGTAGAATGGTTGCACTCGACAATCAACTGGCTCTACCCGTAGCTATTTGTACTACAACAAAACAACTTGAAAAATGTTTCAGAGTTAAACGTTAAACAAAACCAATGAATTGCTATGTAATTGCATTTAAAACACACTCAAACACACATCCACGCACTGTGCGCGCACACACACATGCTCAGTCAACTGTAATGTTATACAAGAGGATGACTAACCTAATTTGTCACCTGGTTCCGATTCGGCAGGCCAGCACTCTCCCTGGCTGAATCCGAAATCGCCCCCTATACCCACAAATACGGCATTATTTGAGGGGGCAGCCATTTGTAGCGGTGTTCGAAACCATAGTGGACGTTATTGAGTGCACTCATTCAATACCACATTGCACTGCAATAACGAGTGTACAGCCGATGTACACACAACGGCTGTCAGAATTCGTATTAGTGGACTAACGTAGAGAATAGTGATTGAGGTTTTAGGGGGCGATTTCGGATTCAGCCCCTATCGTGGAGACTGACGAGGGCATCCCATAACACATCTCGATTGAGACAGAGCAGTCTGTCAGATGAATGTGTGTGTGTGTGTGTGTGTGTGTGTGTGTGTGTGTGTGTGTGTGTGTGTGTGTGTGTGTGTGTGTGTGTGTGTGTGTGTGTGTGTGTGTGTGCACATGTGTGTTTGAGTGTGTTTTAAATGCAATTACAAAGCAATTCATTGGTTTTGTTTAACGTTTAAATCTGAAACATTTTTCAAGTTGTTTTGTTGTAGTACAAATAGCTACGGGTAGCGCCAGTTGATTGCAGAGTGAAACCATTCTACGGCATCGGCATAGAACGCAAACAAAATGGCGCCGCCCATTGTCCAAATATGTAATGGATTTTTTAAAATAACGTAGATCTTTCATGGGTTTTCTACTACATATTTCAGTAAGAGATATAATTTATGTTATATTAAGCCATACAAGTCTTAACACCAGGGGATCCCTTTAAGCAAAACATGCTCAGGTCAAAGTGTCTGAATAATTTTGGTCCCACATTTTTATCAATTGTACTGGTAGTCCACTGTATGAAGAATTTTGGTGTATAATATGTCACAGTTTACTTTATTTTGCTATCCTCACTTACATAAATGAACTATAGTGTCCTGCACCCACTAGTAAAAAAAATATATCTGGTGACTGGTATTACACACACAAAAAAAAGGGGAGTTAAAAACAACCCAAGTTGGGTTCAAAATGGACAAACCGAGCAATTGGGTTGTTTTAACCCATGTGATTGGTTGTTTTAAGCAAACATTTAACCCAACCGCTGGGCTAAAACAACCCATTTACTGGGTTAATACAACCCAATTGCTTGGTTTGTACATTTTCAACCCAACATGGGTTGTTTTAACCCAGCATATTTTTAGAGTGTACACACACAAAATATTGATTCCAAATCCAATTTATATATATATACTACTCTTGAATAATAGCCATTTTAAACATATTATAAGAAAAAAAAACTTATATATATTATATATATGAACTCTAAAAAATGCTGGGTTAAAACTAACCCAATTTGGGTTGAAAATGGACTGACCCAGCAATTGGGTTGTTTTAACCCAGCGATAGGGTTGTTTTAAGCCACTGGGTTAAAACAACCCAATTGCTGGGTTAGTCCATTTTCAATCCAACTTGGGTTATTTTTAACCCAGCATTTTTAAGAGTGTACTGTCGAGATCTACGCTGCTTTTTTACTCTTGTCTTTCACAAATGAACCCTGGGTCGTCCGTCTGCTCTCTTCTGAAACACTGGACTAATTTCTATGGCTCAGTCTTCACAGGAAACCAGGCCAGTGTGAGAGTGAAAGTCACATGAATTATGCAGCAGAGACACCTGTGTGTGTGTCTGCCGCTGGAAGAGTCCGGAATGAGAGATATTTTACATTATATCTGGATCAGTCTGTCAGGACAAGCATATGCCCCATTTTTCCCTGCTACCTGAAAGGCAGATGAATCATCATTTGGATACCGTGTTAAGATGTAATAACAAAGATGTATGTATGTGTGTGTGTTTACAGGTTGAGAGTGAGGTTATGACTCTAAAATCATATCTTGCGCTGTCACAATATGATTATGTGCTGTTTTTTTTTCCTGACTCTACTGGTTCAGATTTTTTTTTTTTTAATCTAGGAACTAAAGATTTGTCTTTTTTCACTTATTTAGCACTAAGGTTTGTCATCCATAAAATCATGCCTCTTGTCCTAACCATAAAGCAACTGTTCACTCTAAACATGAAAATGATTAAAGCAGCTTTGTTTTCCCAGGAATCTATTTAGCAATGAATGGGAATTTGAGCGAGGTGGAGGAGGTGTTTCCTTCACACAGGAAGGAAAAACATATTAGTCAGCTACTTGAAGAGTCACACAGGTGAGATGAGATTCTCTCAACCGCAAATGTTTTGATAGAGAGTGAAAGAGAGAGAGAGCATTAAAACGTTTCACTGCCTTAAAGGGACAGACAAAAAATGAATTATTCAACAAAAATTAAAATTCTGTCATTGTTTACTCTCTTTCATGCTGACTTACTTTCAACCAGGACAAAAAAGGAGAGCAATTCTGAAGAATGTGCTAGTAGTTGTATTCAATTACAATCAATGAGGCTGAATCTTTCAAAAAGGACAAAAACGTAGTTCATATGACTAATGCACTATATTCCAACTCTTCTGAAGCCATAGCTTTGTCTAGCATTTATGTTATTCAGATTCATTGAAAAGATCCAACTCAAATGAAAGATTTTTTACACTTATGAACGTGGCAAGTAGAACTAAGGCCGACTGAAGATTTTCAGTCAATAAAGACTTACATTTTGGTCTGTCTTTAATACAAAGTATCAGATGATTTGGAATATTAACATTTACATATACATTTATGCATTTGCAGCAACTATAGAGGAACATAATAGTGCATGCATCATATACTTTATAATACTTTTATGGTGTTTTTATATCCTTTTTAATATATATATATATATATATATATATATATATATATATATATATATATATATATATATATATATATATATATATATATATATATATATATATATATATATATATATATATATATATATACACTCACCTAAATTATTATTAGGAACACCATACTAATACTGTGTTTGACCCACTTTCGCCTTCAGAACTGCCTTAATTCTACGTGGCATTGATTCAACAAGGTGCTGAAAGCATTCTTTAGAAATGTTGGCCCATATTGATAGGATAGCATCTTGCAGTTGATGGAGATTTGTGGGATGCACATCCAGGGCACGAAGCTTCCGTTCCACCACATCCCAAAGATGCTCTATTGGGTTGAGATCTGGTGACTGAGGGGGCCATTTTAGTACAGTGTACTCATTGTCATGTTCAAGAAACCATTTTGAAATTATTCAAGCTTTGTGACATGGTGCATTATCAGGCTGGAAGTAGCCATCAGAGGATGGGTACATGGTGGTCATAAAGGGATGGACATGGTCAGAAACAATGCTCAGGTAGGCCGTGGCATTTAAACAATGCCCAATTGGCACTAAGAGGCCTAAAGTGTGCCAAGAAAACATCCCCCACACCATTAAACCACCACCACCAGCCTGCACAGTGGTAACAAGGCATGATGGATCCATGTTCTCATTCTGTTTACGTCAAATTCTGACTCTACCATCTGAATGTCTCAACAGAAATCGAGACTCATCAGACCATGCAACATTTTTCCAGTCTTCAACTGTCCAATTTTGGTGAGCTCGTGCAAATTGTAGCCTCTTTTTCCTATTTGTAGTGGAGATGAGTGGTACCCAGTGGGGTCTTCTGCTGTTGTAGCCCATCCACCTCAAGGTTGTGCGTGTTGTGGCTTCACAAATGCTTTGCTGCATACCTCGGTTGTAACGAGTGGTTATTTCAGTCAAAGTTGCTCTTCTATCATCTTGAATCAGTCGGCCCAGTCTCCTCTGACCTCTAGCATCAACAAGGCATTTTCGCCCACAGGACTGCCGCATACTGGGTGTTTTTCCCTTTTCACACCCTTCTTTGTAAACCCTAGTAATGGTTGTGCGTGAAAATCCCAGTAACTAAGCAGATTGTGAAATACTCAGACCGGCCCGTCTGGCACCAACTACCATGCCACGCTCAAAATTGCTTAAATCACCTTTCTTTCCCATTCTGACATTCAGTTTGGAGTTCAGGAGATTGTCTTGACCAGGACCACACCCCTAAATGCATTGAAGCAACTACCATGTGATTGGTTGATTAGATAATTGCATTAATGAGGAATTGAACAGGTGTTCCTAACAATCCTTTAGCCCTGGCTGTGGGCTGGGCGATTTATTCCGGTTGCCTTTTGCCACACGCTGTCACTGACAGGGGAGAGCAGAAGCTCATTAAATATGCAAATCTTACCCAATCCTAGCCGTTGGCGTTTACTTCCAAGTCTTCAGTGCGGCATGCCAATCAAAATCTGAGCGTTTTTCAGAGAGCCTCAAAACCAGGTCAGAAAATAGCCTATAACTTATTCATTATGATGTTTCTGAATGTAAAAAAACATGTGAACGCAATAAGTTGACCTTGGACAACACTATATATATAAAAAAAAAGCCAGTTCATGACCCCTTTAAATAACACTGTCACAATTCACCAGTGCCTGTGATTACCACCAGAGGGCACTCCACCCTAGACTGTCACTCCATCACAAACTACATTTCCCATAATGCTCTCTGCCTGGACTCATCATTCCTGATTACATGCACCTGTGTCTCATTACCCTGTTTACCTCACAGGCTAAACCAGAGAGAAATCTCCACATGCATGCTAAATGCTGATTTCATAACAAAATGCTATTTTTTTTTGTTGGTTGGTGTTGTAATGCCATGCCAATTTCTTTGGCTGTTTCATGGTGAAAACGACACATTCATATTTTGAATAGAAATGAAAACAAACAAAGATTTTAAGAAAGTAAACTCGGATGAAAACCTTTTTCAAGGGTATAAAACAGTTTTACAAAACACTCCCCGCAAAAGAAGAAAAATTATAAACAGTGCTGTTGCAGTCATTAGAGTTATAGCTCATCAACATGTGTTAGATCGCAGGAAGTTCAGACAAAGAAGGTGGGGCCGGTGCAGAAATTAAAGGTCATTTTCAACATTCTTTGAAAAGCATCTCTGCAGTGTAGCAAATGTCAGCTCTGTTTTAGAGACACAGAGTCTTTGGCATAATGAGATTCAGCGAGCAACTTTAAAAGTGCCAAGCAGTGAACTTTCTTCATCAAACGCTGTGATTATTATTTTGTATTCCACGGTATATTTACACAATACCTTTCACGAAACACCTGATGCAGGGCTGTTATTTATTTATTTGTTCAAATTAAACGCCTCCCTAAAGGAATTACACCGGAATAGATGCTCCCTGGTCTCATTTCCATAATCTAATAGTGTGTTTATGAGGGAGAGTGTTTATGTTGCTGTCTGAATAGAAATGATTCTAGCAGACAAAAAGGGTGGCAGAGACACACATGGACGCACACACACACACACACACACGATTCCAAGGTTCCCCGCTGCCACATTGGACTGACAGCTTTGTGGTCTCAGCACAGCAGACACTAAGCACATTTACACGCGCGCACACACACACACACGAGTGTGAGTGTCCCTTTCATACTTCGTGGGAACTCTAAACACCACCACATAATGCGCAACATACACACAATGAAATATTCATCAGCGCTATTGTAAGCCATAATGATATTGTCTATGAAACAAGCTTCCTCACTGTCTCTAAGGAGGGGTTTTAGGTGAGTGGAAATGAGAGATACAGGATATTTGCTCGGCACAGTGTAGCCCCCAGTGGCTTGAACACAGTAGCTTTTATATAGGGGTCTGGAAGGGTGCAGGGCAGACATGGAGAATGAAGATTCAGTAAGTAAAGAGTAAACACAATGACAAACACATCATGTTCTCATTGAGACTTGAGTACCCAGAGTTTCAATGACGATAGGTCAGAGAGACGTTGAATAAGATCTAAGTTATAATGTGGGAAAGTCTTAAAGAGGACCTATTTTGCAAAGTCATGATTTGGTTTTTGGGGTCTAGAATAGGTTTTTGTGTTTAAATGTAAACCCCCCCCCCACATTTTTCACATATTACATTTTTTTGCAGCACCTCCCTTCCCATTCTGTCTATAACGCTCTGTTGAGTTCCTGTTCCTGTCTCTATGACAGTGTTTCCCAACCACTGTGACAGGATATCAGGTGTGCCAAGAAATGTATCAAATTACAAAAATGCATGAAAAATACGTGCTACAAAATGAATATATCATTGCACTGTCAGGCTGAAATCGTAGGTTATTTGTTCTACCCAAATCCTGGGTTGAGCCTTCTGGGTCATTTTTTGGGGTTATTTTTTTTCAGTAATTGGGTAATTGATTGTTTTTGTGTTACCCAGCTCCTGGGTCAGATGTAACAACCCAGTGTTTGGGTAGTTTTTGTGTTACCCTGATCCTGGGTCAGACGTAATAACCTATTGTTTGGGTAGTTTGTGTGTAACCCAGCTCCTGGGTCAGGCATAGCAACCCAGGGTTTGTGTAGTTTTTGTGTAACTCATATCCTCAGTCAGACGTAACAACCCAGTGCTTGGGAAGTTTTTGTGTAACCCAGATCCTGTATTTGGGGAGGTAACAACCCAGTGTTTGGGTAGTTTTTGTGTAACCCAGCTTCTGGGTCAGGCATAACAACCCAGTGTTTGTGTAGTTTTTGTGTAACTCATATCCTCAGTCAGACGTAACAACCCAGTGCTTGGGAAGTTTTTGTGTAACCCTGATCCTGTATTTGGGGAGGTAACAACCCAGTGTTTGGGTAGTTTTTGTGTAACCCAGCTTCTGGGTCAGGCATAACAACCCAGTGTTTGTGTAGTTTTTGTGTAACTCATATCCTCAGTCAGAAGTGACAACACAGTGTTTGGGTAGTTTTTGTGTAACCTAGATCCTCGACCAGACGTAACAACCCAGTGCTTGGGAAGTTTTTGTGTAACCCAGATCCTGTATTTGGGTAGTTTTTGTGTTACCCATATCCTGAGTCAGACGTAACAACCCAGTGTTTGGGTAGTTTTTGTGTAACCCAGCTCCTGGGTCAGGCGTAACAACCTAGTGTTTGGGTAGTTTTTGTGTAACCAAGATCCTCGGTCAGACGTAACAACCCAGTGCTTGGGAAGTTTTTGTGTAACCCAGATCCTTTATTTGGGTAGGTAACAACCTAGTGTTTGGGTAGTTTTTGTGTTACCCAGATCCTGGGTCAGACGTAACAACCTAGTGTTTGGGTAGTTTGTGTGTAACCCAGCTCCTGGGTCAGGCATAACAACCCATGGTTTGTGTAGTTTTTGTGTAACTCGAATCCTCAGTCAGACGTAACAACACAGTGCTTGGGAAGTTTTTGTGTAACCCAGATCCTGGGTCAGACATGGCAACCTAGTGTTTGGGTAGTTTTTGTGTAACCCAGCTCCTGGGTCAGGCATAACAACCCATGGTTTGTGTAGTTTTTGTGTAACTCGAATCCTCAGTCAGACGTAACAACACAGTGCTTGGGAAGTTTTTGTGTAACCCAGATCCTGGGTCAGACATGGCAACCTAGTGTTTGGGTAGTTTTTGTGTAACCTAGATCCTCGACCAGACGTAACAACCCAGTGCTTGGGAAGTTTTTGTGTAACCCAGATCCTGTATTTGGGTAGTTTTTGTGTTACCCATATCCTGGGTCAGACGTAACAACCCAGTGTTTGGGTAGTTTTTGTGTAACCCAGCTCCTGGGTCAGGCGTAACAACCTAGTGTTTGGGTAGTTTTTGTGTAACCAAGATCCTCGGTCAGACGTAACAACCCAGTGCTTGGGAAGTTTTTGTGTAACCCAGATCCTTTATTTGGGTAGGTAACAACCTAGTGTTTGGGTAGTTTTTGTGTTACCCAGATCCTGGGTCAGACGTAACAACCTAGTGTTTGGGTAGTTTGTGTGTAACCCAGCTCCTGGGTCAGGCATAACAACCCATGGTTTGTGTAGTTTTTGTGTAACTCGAATCCTCAGTCAGACGTAACAACACAGTGCTTGGGAAGTTTTTGTGTAACCCAGATCCTGGGTCAGACGTAACAACCTAGTGTTTGGGTAGTTTTTGTGTAACCCAGCTCCTGGGTCAGGCATAACAACCCATGGTTTGTGTAGTTTTTGTGTAACTCGAATCCTCAGTCAGACGTAACAACACAGTGCTTGGGAAGTTTTTGTGTAACCCAGATCCTGGGTCAGACATGGCAACCTAGTGTTTGGGTAGTTTTTGTGTAACCTAGATCCTCGGTCAGACGTAACATCCCAGTGCTTTGGAAGTTTTTGTGTTACCCAGATCCTGTATTTGGGTAGTTTTTGTGTTACCCATATCCTGGGTCAGACGTAACAACCCAGTGTTTGGGTAGTTTTTGTGTAACCCAGCTCCTGGGTCAGGCGTAACAACCTAGTGTTTGGGTTGTTTTTATGCAACCCAGATCCTCGGTCAGATGTAACAACCCAGTGCTTGGTTAGTTTTTGTGTAACCCAGATCCTTTATTTGGGTAGGTAACAACCTAGTGTTTGGGTAGTTTTTGTGTAACCCAGCTCCTGGGTCAGGCATAACAACCCAGGGTTTGTGTAGTTTTCGTGTAACTCATATCCTCAGTCAGACGTAACAACAACTCAGCTAGAATTTTTTTGTTATAAGAATGTTCTGAGAACATTACCATGCATTGTTCTATAAACTTTTTCAGCGGGTAGTTTTATTTTTGTTCCCAGAATGTTCTGTTAAAAGTTAGGATAACATTCTTTTGAAAACATTCTAAAAATGTTTAGTAATAACATTCTTATAACATTATTCCCCAACGTTCTTATAACGTTTTCAGCGGGTAGTTTTATTTTTGTTCCCAGAACGTTCTTTTAAAAGTTAGGATAACATTCTTTTGAAAACATTCTAAAAATGTTTAGTAGTAATATTCTTATAACATTATTGCCTAACGTTCCTATGACGTTTTCAGCGGGTAGTTTTATATTTGTTCCCAGAACGTTCTTTTAAAAGTTAGGATAACATTCTTTTGAAAACATTCTTAAAATTTTTAGTAGTAACATTCTTATAACATTATAACGTTCTTATAGCGTTTTCAGTGGGTAGTTTTATTTTTGTTCTTAGAATGTTCTTTTGAAAGTTAGGATAACATTCTATAAAAACATTATAAATGTTTTGTAATATTCCTTAAATGTTTAGACATAACATTTTTAGAACATTATCCCCTAACATTTTATAAAGTGGTAAGTTTTATTGTAGTTCACAGAATGTTCTCCTAAGAGGTATGATAACGTTCTATAAAATATATTCTAAAATGGTTTGGGAATATCCAAATATAAAATGTTAAGTGATAATATTTTTAGAACATTGTCTATCCCAACAGTCTTAAAACGTTTCCAGAATGTTCTTCTAAAAGATACAATAATGTATTTTAAAAACACGTTTTTAGTGATAACATTGTTGGAACATTATGCCCTAACATTGTTATAAAGTTTTTTTTTCTAGTTTGTTAAATGTTCTCAGACAGTTTTATTTAGAGTCGAACTTCATGCTTCAATAACATGCAAATGTTGTGTAACATTTTAAACTTTATTAGCTTTAACAGAAAGAAAGTGGTTAAGCTGTGTTCTCTTTACACATTCATGTGCACATCATAAAATACAACTATGAATATTAAAAAAAAACAAAAAAACATTTGTATTAGTACCATGATAAAAAAAATAAAAATAAATAAAAAAAACTGCTCAAGAAACAACTATGATTAAACAAAAAAAATGTACATTTTTATACATTTTGTATTTGTTAACGGTTCTTTAGTCAGCAGATTCAAACAGGTCACTCCCCTCTGGTGCTGCTGCATGTTCTTGACGCATTAATTGACTTACATCCATGGATGGTCCTCCATTATCCCCCTGCATAGACACTTTTATGAATTAAAATCAGAATAATTTATGATTTCTTAAAAAGTAAATGCTGTTGTCTTTCATGCATGTACAAATAAATAGGGAAATGAATACAAATGAATGCATTACAATTAAGTAAATATAGAAATAAAAAATAAAGTGTAACAAAATAGTTAGATACAACTCTTTTTTTTTTAAATAATTTATAATTTGTTTATTTATATTCATATATTTTCCTATTATGAAATTAATTGATTTATAAAACAAAGATGGATAAATGAACCAAACTACTAAAAACAGGTAACGACATTCAAGTAAATGTCAATTCTATGCCATTAATTATGTAAATTTTTCTGACAAAGGAGTATTTTCTTTGGTTTTGTCAAATGAAAAAACGCGATTTGAAAATTTGCATTACCATCTCAAACCACCCTGTCACTAAAATCTAGCTACATGTCAGCTACAATGATACTATAAACTGTAATGCAGTGGGTCAGTTACTTTTTTCAAGTTCACCGAACATGGCTTTCTTGCTTAGCCAGAAAATTTTCCTATGCCTACCCTCTAAAGCTAATCAATTTTCATCTTTGATCTAATCAAGTTAGTGTTCTCACGATAGTGGAATTACTAATTTCTATATAATGCTTATGAAAAATAAAGTCACCTAAATTTATGTGAAAAAAGCATCATTCGCTGAATAGCGAATACTTTACATCCTTGTCTTTTGAACAAATGCTTAACACTGACCTGAGTCACTCTGTGAGGAGCATATCTCAGTGTAGAGTTGTCGGATGGGTCTTGTGGCAGGCCTCTAAATATAAAGAAAGGCAAAGAGGGAAAAAGATCAACCCTTTTATTAATTAACGTCCTGTAGTAAGCACCCAATTCAAGCTGATATTTCAAAAAAATCCTTTACAGTAAGTTTTTGGATTTATCAGGTTTGATGGCAGATTTAGTCGCAGCAAAAGGCACAAGTAGCTTGTGAAGAAATAGATTACTGTATGACATTATCATTAAAGCAGAATATCTCAATGGAGATTACTATACTCCTACTTACTGTACATGTTTGCCAGTGTTTTATGATAATCAGTGCTTCTTCTACAGTGTAGAGAGTATGTGCACATGGTTGCCAGATTGCAAAGATTAAGTAAAACAGAGCAAAAAAATGCATAATTGGGTGGATTTAAAGTCTTCACATCTAGCAACTGCAAGAATGAACGCTTGTGGAGGATAATGAAAAAACAGTCTCCTCTTTTCTCTTTTAAATTTACGGATTATGATGGGATATATAGCCAGGTCCTGAAAATGTATTTTCCCCTTTCGACCCTTCAAACTGTAATTGGCCCAAAGGCCATTTGTTCCAATTTTTCTCATCATTCGTCTTACAGAGTCACCAGGAGTTTTACCTCTCAGCAGCGACAGATAATCAACCTGTAAAAAGAAATCTGATAGTATCTGATAGGACACCAGACACAGAGGATCTGGGTTACACAAACACTGGGTTGTAAGTGTAACCCAGATCCTCGGTCAGACGTAACAACCCAGTGCTTGGGAAGTTTTTGTGTAACCCAGATCCTTTATTTGGGTAGGTAACAACCTAGTGTTTGGGTAGTTTTTGCGTAACCCAGATCCTGGGTCAGGTGTAACAACCTAGTGTTTGGGTAGTTTTTGTGTAACCCAGCTCCTGGGTCAGGCATAACAACCCAGGGTTTGTGTAGTTTTTGTGTAACTCATATCCTCAGTCAGACGTAACAACACAGTGCTTGGGAAGTTTTTGTTTAACCCAGGTCCTGGGGCAGACATGGCAACCCAATGTTTGGATAGTTTTTGTGTAACCCAGATCCTGTATTTGGGTAGTTTTTGTGTTACCCATATCCTGGATCAGACGTAACAACCAAGTGTTTGGGTAGTTTTTGTGTAACCCAGCTCCTGGGTCAGGCGTAACAACCCAGTGTTTGTGTAGTTTTTGTGTAACCCAGATCCTCTGTCAGACTTAACAACCCAGTGCTTAAAGTTTTTGTGTAACCCAGATCCTGTATTTGGGTAGGTAACAACCTAGTGTTTGGGTAGTTTTTGTGTAACCCAGATCCTGGGTCAGACATAACCTAGTGTTTGGGTAGTTTTTGTGTTACCCAGCTCCTGGGTCAGACGTAACAACCTAGTTCACCAACAACATCATACTATGACATTATAGTGTTCCTATCTGACTTAAGCTCAAGTTTCACATTAAATGCGAGTACTACTTTTAATGCAATATCTAGTTTTTATATGTCATTTGAAGCAACGAATGTTTGTGTAATTTTTTTGTATTTTTATATAGTGGTGTGCTGTGGGATTTTTTAATTATCAAAAAAATATATATAATAAAAGTTGGGAAACACTGCTCTATGACGCCCCTCTTTCCGAAAAACACATTGTGGTCTGATTGGTCGGCTGGACCAGAGGGTTGTGATTGGTCCGCTTTGAGCAGGTTTGGAAAATATAACTCCCTTGCCATAACCAAAAGTTTCAACACACTACTAACTAACAGGCATCGCCCCTTTATTTTATGTATGTCTTGGGCTGGAATTATTTAAATTAGTAATAGTGTGATGTGTACGTTTCCGGAAGGAAACTCAAGACTACAATGTAGGCGTTTCAGGGAGTTTAGAAACAGTGCTTACTGATATGAGAATATGCTTATTAACTTTGCAGACCCTTTTCTTGCTCAAACAGCAACATTAAAAAAAGAAAATGAAAAAAAAACGTAACAGGTAATCAGTCCTCTTTAAGCAATTGGCACATTGCATGAATATGGTACTTGACTTACATTTTTATTGTATTGGAGGCAAAAATCCTATTAGATGCACTTAAAAAAATGTAAATGCTGTAATATTTATTATTATAATATTCAATTATTCATTAATTAAATCCAAAAATGCAATATTTTGCTTCATTCAGAGTGCGAGCAGTACCAAATGATTTCCCTCCATTACAAAAATGTGTTAAAAATAGAACAAAACTTTATAAAAAAACGTACAAAAAAAAAAACAAAAACTTTCCCAGGCCTCAATGACGGGTCAAAAAAGAAACCAAAACAGAATATCTAATGCTGGAAAGCCTTACATCCAATAATCTTATTCCAAAGACCACAGTCTACAGCTGTTTGCATTGAACATGTGCGAGCGCGCACATACACGCACAAGTGTCTTTTCTTATGACATGAAAGTGTCTCTCTACCTTGGGAGTGATTGGTCCAGAAATAGAACAAGTATACAGACAGTGTTGTGACAGGTTTATTTATTGGAAGCATGCAAGCTGAAAATCAGGGTGGGGAGTAGGGACAGTATCCATATTTTAGAGTCATGTTGAGACAAAAATGAAGGCACTAGGTGTGTGTATTTGTGTGTAAAAGAGCGAGAAGGACAGGAGAGAGATAGATTAATTCCCAGTAGAAGGTCCTGCCAAATACTCAATGTTACAGGAAGAAAAAATAGCCTCTTTTCAGGGCTCGGCGAGCTAAAGTTTTGAATCTGCTGTCATCTCGACATAACTTTGTCCCTATACAGTCACCCCACCCCAGGGGCAGTACATTTACTTTCACTGTTTTTCTGGAATAATTTTGACATGGTGGGTGTCATTGTACTCTGGTAGATTTGTCAGCTGTGGCAGGCGGTCATTTAGTTAGTCAAGGAGATGACATCCTGTCAAGAGTGAAATGATACAAAGGCTTCTGCGCATGGTCAAGGCCTCGGACAGACAAACTCCTTAGTTATCCACTCCAGAACAGAGAAGCAGGGCTAAAAATAATGACTGTAGACCAGCCAAAATACACAAAAAGTACAGGTTGTTTTCAACAGAGTAACACCTTGTGATCTCTAACAAATGTGATTGGTGCAAAATGGAAAAGTGGTGTTCACTAACTCAAGAGAACAACTTCTGCTGGTATCGGATAACACGAGAATATGATCAACCATACCAGGGCTGAAGATCATAATAAATGGTTATGTACGGTCACAAAACTATTTGCAGAGGTCATCACAATGCTGGAAAATGTAATGCGCAAAAAAACAACAAAAACCCTCCCAAACAGTAACGGTTGTTTTCTGGCCGAAACATATTTTTTGGTGGTAATTCTGTTGAATAACACTTCTACTTTGAGCTAAATTGTGATCTGCGTGATTTGAAGAATGCTGTTCACTAAATCAAAAGAATGACTGGTAGTGAATAACCTGAGAATATGAACACCAGGGGTGTAACAATACATTGATATATAGATATATGTAACACTTTACAATAAGGTGGATTTAAGTGGATTTGTCTTCTTGACACGAACCAAACTCTTCTAGGCATCAGCTACAACAGTGTTTGAGGGGTGGGTCAAATTAGACATCATTCGCGGGCAGCCAATAAAGACCATAGGCTGGCATTATCCAAATTGCGTAGATACACTATATTGCCAAAAGTATTGGGACACCCCTCCAAATCATTGAATTCAAGTGTTCCAATCACTTCCTTGGTCCATGGTTCCAAAAGTGTATAAAATCAAGCACCTAGGAATGCAAACTGCTTCTAGAAAACATTTGCGAAAGAATGGGTCGCTCTCAGGAGCTCAGTGAATTCAAGTGTGGTACCGTGAGAGGTTGCCACCTGTGCAATAAGTCCATTCGTGAAATGTCCACACTACTAAATATTCCACAGTCAACTGTTAGTGGTATTATAACAAAGTGGTAGCAATTGGGAACAACAGCAACTCAGCCATGAAGTGGTAGGCCACGTAAAATCACAGAGCGGGGTCAGCGGATGCTGAGGCGCAATAGCTACAGACCTCCAAACATTGTGTGGCCTTCAGATTAGCTCAAGAACAGTGCGTAGAGAGCTTCATGGAATGGCCGAGTAGCTGCATCCAAGCCTTACATCACCAAGTGCAATGTAAAGAGTCGGATGCAGTGGTGTAAAGTACGCCGCCTCTGAACTCTAGAGCAGTGGAGACATGTTTTCTGGAGTGACGAATCACGTTTCCTTGTCTGGCAATCTGATGGATGAGTCTGGGTTTGGCGGTTGCCAGGAGAACAGTACTTGTCTGACTGCATTGTAAAGTTTGATGGAGGGGGGATTATGGTGTGGGGGTTGTTTTTCAGGGGTTAGGCATGGCCCCTTAGTTCCAGAGAAAGGAACTCTTAATGCTTCAGCATACCAAGACATTTGGGACAATTTCACACTCCCAACTTTGTGGGAACAGTTTGGGGATGGCCCCTTCCTGTTCAAACATGACTGGGCATAATAGGGACACTTTAACTAACATGAACCAATAATGAGCAATATATTTTTAGAGCATTTATTTACTCATTCCCTTCAGCCTTTTCTTTAAAAAAAGAAGCTAGTATAAAATGATTTTAGCTTCATACATTCTTTTTTATCAGCACTTGCATAAGTTTCATAAAAAAGCATAGCATAGCAAAATAGCATTTTTGTCAAAGACTGTCTGGATCGGATTCAGAATGATGATCGAAACATAGATGGAGTAGATTGCTTCCATAAACACTGCCAAAGCTTCACAGTGCTTGCTCAAAACTGCATGCGTCGTGCATTGAACATTGTAGCCGAAGCTACTTCTCTCTGTTTATGAATATGACGGTCACGCAGAAAATGGATTCATGATCGTACTTGCTTATTATATAAATTTTGACCCAAAAATTTACATTTTATCTTTAAAAATGAAACCTTATTGTATAAGTGTTACCATTTTTTTTTACTTTTTTGTATGAAAAAAAAAGTAAATAAAATATATCATTTTAAACTTTTTTAAACAAACAATAATTATCCATTTCAATGTTTAAAGACACATTTTTGCATTTGCAAATAGACTAAACAAATCTGAGCCATCCCCCCTCTCCAGTCTGAATGGGTATGTCACATCTGACAAGAAGCGGTTATGTAGAGCCACAAAACAATTACTGTGTACCAGAAGTCATCACAATGCTGGAATCTGTCATACACACCTTGGCCAAGAGGGAAAGACTGTGATCTAGTCTACTGACTACATGAAAATAAACACACATTCACAGGGATGACATGCTGTCAGGAGTGAAATGAGACAAAGTCTTCTGAGGCCGCTCAAGGTTTCAGGCATACATCATTTTAGTGTCCCACTTCTGGACAGAGATGCAAGACTAAAAACAATGAACCCAAACCAACAACACAACAAAACCCCACAAAGAGGGTTTTTTATGGATGAAAATTCTTTGTTTGTGGTAATTCTGTTAATTAACTAAATGGTGATTTGTGTAAATTTGTACAGCGCTAAATCAAGACAACAACTGCAGCCACAGGAAGATTAACGCACAGACCTACCACACATTTGCCCAGGGCCCCAGATCAGCAGAGGAACCCAATGAGCTGCAAAAACTCTGTATATTTACTAAAACATCTTTGGCTGTTAAACTGTTCCCGCACCACACTATTTGAAATCATTTATATGGCCCTGCATGGTGCCCCCCTCGGACGTGGAGCCCCTGGGCACATGCCCAATTGCCCATATGGTGTATACGGGCTTCTCAGTGGTGAGGAACACCTAGTGGGAAAATTAATTACGTGATATAAGCCAGAAAGCAACTTAAATTCTGTACAATCAATAAAACAAATGTAACAACTTCAAATCAAGAGGATCTAGCGAATAGTTAACTATAGATACTTACATGTAAGAAAGTATACAGGAAATGCAATAACATGCAATATACATGTACATATACTGTACTTTATCGGTTTATACAATCCTTGGTAATCGAAAACCATGGCCTTTGCTTTGCTAGAGCCATGCTCTATTATTATTATTAGGGGTGTAACGGTACACGTATTCGAACCGTTTCGGTACAGGACTTCCGGTATGGTGCACATGTGTACCGAATGCAATCTTTAACAGTTAACAATAGGCTTGTTTTACGCGTAACATACTTCACATCAGAGTTCTCACACGAACATATGTGACCAGTCACGTAAAGTAGGAACACAAGTCGGCAGCACAACTTTCGAGCAAAATGAGAAAGAAGCGTTTTTTTTTTTTTTCAAAATTGGTGATTTTCGCTTTTATGCAGAATCTGTTCGTTGAGATCACGAAGAAGCCTCCCCGTGTTTGAGATAGCAGCATTGGTATTTTTAAAAGCATACTCTTTGAGGTTGAAATCGGCTTGTTTTTCGTAGATTCTAGCATGCAGCAGAGGCGTGTTTCTTTTGTTATTGCCCCCGCCCTCCAAGGGAAGCGTGGCTCAGTGTTGCCAAGTCCGCTGTTTTTCATGTCCGCGGGATGAAGCGACCCCAATTATGTGATATTTAGCCCCAGGAATGCGAATTTTAGTAGGCAACCATGCCAAAAAAACATATTTTACCCCCCAAACCGGAGAAGCCACCCCTGAAATGCGATTAGGCTTGTTTTGGGCTAGTTTTGAGTAGCAATTGTGTGGGTTTTGTTGTGAAAACCTGGCAACCCTGGTGGCTGGCCGTGCACAGATCTCTGCTGGCAGTGCCAAAGTAACGAGCAGCTGATACAAAGTGCAAACCTCCCAGATGACAGAAAGTCTGAAGCAGTAAAGAAGCAACACGATCATCTTTCCCTTGTGCAGAAAGAGAGGGCTGTGTACAACGACATGACTGAAAATAAACATACATACAGGTTCTTGAAAGTGCTTGAATTTATTTTGTGCAAGACGTTTTCTGGAAGAAATTCCATATTATTCTCTCCGGTCCGATAATGTGTTATTTCGCCAACACTTCGTGGACACTTCGTTTTACATTATATAATTATGTGTATATTTTTTATTAGGGGCCAAGCACCGAAGGTGCGAAGGCACCTATTGAAACCGTTCCCGTTCTTATTATTATTATTCATCTTCTTCTTCTTCTTCTTCTTCTTCTTCTTCCGCCACGAAGTCTATGGCAGCCCATAGAACCGTATGGTAAAAAGTTGTGAAATTTGGCACACTAATAGAGGACAGTCTGAAATGTCACCGTAGCAAATTTGGAGTCTCAAACTCAATCCCTCTAGCGCCACCATCAGTCCAAAATTTGACTCATGTTTATGCTAATAACTTTTTAACCATAAGGGCTAGAAACAAAATTCTTTTTTCCTCTGATTCCTTGGCTCAAGACGATTCGATTGCACCCTATGACGTCATTTTCCGTCATAAAAATTTTCCCGCCATTTTGAATTTTCCGAAAAACCTACTTTTACGAACTCGTCCTAGACGGTTCATCCGATTTGCACGAAAATTGAACCAGATCATCTTCAGACCATGCTGACAAAAAATCTTGCAAATCAAGTTGATTCGTCAAATCATTTGCGATAAACGCGCAAACAAATTTTACGTAGCGGTTGCAAAAACACTCTTAAGGCAATATCTCCGCAACGCTTTATCGTATTCAAACCAAACTTGGTACATGTCATCACAAGCATGACTTAAGGCAACATACAGCGTTTCGGCGCAGCGCTACCTACTGGTCCGGAGATACGAAAAATTGCTATTTTTGCTTATAACTTCTGAACTGTTTGTCCAAAAATCATAAAAGTGGTCTCGTTACATTCAAGACGGCATGCCGAGTCGTCTGATATTCAATTTTACCATATCGGCCATTTTGGCTGTCGGCCATTTTGAATTTTGTCAAAAAATGCTATATTTTACAAATGCATTAGTATATTGTTACTAAACTCGGTATGTGACTTCCTTGCTATGCCCTGAAGGTACTCAAAAAGTTTTAGGGCAGTGCCACCTTGTGGTCAAAATATATAACAAACTTTACAAAAATGCTAATAACTTTTGATTAAATTAGCCTAGTATATTGAAACTGGTCATAATAGAGTCATTGGCTCATGCCGATTCAATTGCAACCTATGATGTCATTTTCGGTCATGATAATTTCCCCGCCATTTTTATTTTTCCAAAAAACCTACTTTTACGAACTCGTCCTAGACGGTTTGTCCGATTTGCACGAAAATTGAACCAGATCATCTTCAGACCATGCTGACAAAAAATCTTGCAAATCAAGTTGATTTGTCAAATCGTTTTCGATAAACGCGCACACAAATTTTGCGTAGCGGTTGCAAAAACACTCATAAGCCTATATCTCCACAACGCTTTATCGTATTCAAACCAATCTTGGTATATGTCATCACAAGCATGACCTGAAGCAACATGCAGCGTTTTGGCGCAGCGCCACCTACTGGTCCGTAGATACAAAAAATGGCTATTTTTGCTTATAACTTTTGAACTGTTTGTCCAAAAATCATGTCTTCCGCACCATGCTTTGAAGGTACTCAAAACGTTTTGGGGCAGTGCCACCTTGTGGTCAGAGGTTATAACAAAATTTACAAACATGCTAATAACTTTTGATTAAATTAGCCTAGTTTAATGAAACTGGTCATAATACAATCATTGGCTCATGCCGAGAACAGAGATACTAATTTTTCCATATTTGGTCAAACATCCTGTCCTCAATGTTCTTATTTGATCAAAACCTACTTTTTCAAACTCATCCTAGACCGTTTGTCCAATTTCCACCAAAATCGAATCGTATCATCTTCAGACTGTGTCAACAAAAAGTTAGGGATTTTGCATCAATAGATGAAACCGTTTTTGTAAACCGCAGCGACGAAGTTGAGCCATTATGCCAAAATTACTCTTGAGGCTGTATCTCTGCAATGCTTTGACATATTGGCATCAAACTTTGCATGTGTCATTGTTCCCTTATTCTGACCACACCACATCAATTTCGTATCTGTGCCACCTATTGGTCAAAAGTGATAAACCATTAACTTACATTATCAGTGACTCAATATATGATATTTCAGCCATTTTGCCTAATCTTCTTAAACTGTATAATTGTTAATTGTTGCAGTTGGTCTGACACTCTCAGACTACAATGCATTTTTCAGCCTTTTGCCTAAAATCATCTTAAAACGTGATTATTTGCTCATTGCTCCAGTTGATCTGACACTGCCAGCCATTTTGGCATGTCTTGTCTTCTTCTTTGCGCTTGGCCCCGGTATTGCTGCTTGCAGCTATATTTTTAATTTATATTTATTTTTTATTTTATTATAGGTATTTTAATAAGAATTATCATGTTTGGAGAGTAGAGTTTTTCATGAATTGACGTATGTATGGAATGTATGTTTGTGTATGTTGATGTGCAGCAGTTCTCTCATCCAAAACAAATTTCTCCTAAGGGAGACAATAAATGGTACCTTGACCTTGACCTTGACTATGCTTGATACGTTTGTTACTTGCATTTACGCGTTACGTTAAGTGTTTCCTGTGTGAGGTACTTTGTGTTGTACGTTGCCATGATGTTCACGCGCGCACAAAACTATACGATACCTCAGCGTTTCACAGACACACCGTGAAATATTGCAAAAATAGACTGGTTACATGAGCCTAAGCTCTTTTCAATAAAACCCATGCAAAATTTAATATCAGATAATTTTAGAATACAGTATAGGATGTACCGAATATTCTTCAATTTTATGCGAAACAGAAATATGACAAATAGAATATCAGACCTCTGTCATATGGCCAAAAATAAATGCAAAAAAAAAAGAAGCTTGACCTGGAAAGTCCTTGAAAGGTTCTTGAATTTGAAGTTAACCAAGCTGTGGGAACGCTGTATTAACAACTATCCAAACTGTTTTAGACCTAAAAGAGTCTTTGAAGGCCTATGTTACCCTTCAATGTCAGAGAAAAGAACAAAATATAGAAAAATATAGAATAAATATAAAAAAATATATAGAATTCTATATTTTTTTCTTATAGAAAATTGTACTTTGCATATTATACTATGAAAACACATAATTATAGTTGATTTTAGTTTATCATAGTTGATCATAACTAGAGATGAAATGGCATGAAAATTTCATTTCATGATTATAGTGACCAAAATGATCCCGGTTATCATAGAATCCTGTTCAAAAAGTCCTAATGCTACACAATGCATCCCGTTGGGTCTGTCGTTGCTATGCAACCATGCAGCTTTACAGGGGGTATGGCTTATCTAAATGAGATGTAAATGAGCCCTATTTTCACTCCCAGCAGGTGAGAACAGGTGAGAACTGCAAAATGTTTTTCCTCCCTATTAAGGTTTTTTAAGGTTTAAGGTTTCACATATTAAGTATTCTGTCCATTTTATAATGAAATGTAAGCAATAAATGCCGTTTTGACGCTCTTTAACGTGATGTGACATATCATTGTATAGGCGTGTCTGTTCAAGCAGCAGCGCGGTGCTATATAGTTTACAGATAATTTTTTTTTAAATCTTTAACTTGTATTTATAATTAAATTAATTTAAAGGGTACTTCAGCTCTGGAAAGATGGATGTATATTTTAAATTGGGTCATTTATGTAGTAGAAATGTGAAATTATTTTAGAAGTTGGTGCCTTCTAGACTGAGAAAAGCCAGAAAATTAATTTTTTGCTCATATGGATGAAAGACAACAACTCCCAGAATGCACTTGCTTCACTGTCCTACGAGGCCACTCCCAAAACACACGCCTACCAGTTACATCTCTTGCCCACCACGGCACCACCCCACCATCGTTTTCATTTTTATAGTGTTAAATCATTTAGTTCAGTTAGAGAACAAATACTGCAATTAAAAACTGAACGTGTCTGCTCAATACAGTGTGAGCCGAATGAGAGTCGCAGCACAAACACAGCAGGAGTCAGATTTCATTCATCAGAGAGTGAGGAGCTGACAGAACAGATGATCGCGGAAGATTTGGTTTCAAAGCGAAATGCGCCTATTTAAGTGAGTTTGTCATTGTACCGTTTTGTTGTTGTGTTTTCATGAACCCACAATTTAAGCAACCCTCCCCGAATTGGCGCTAATTTTAAACCAAACCTAAAATGAGCACAGACTTTCAAGCTTAACTAAACTTTGAAGCTTAACTTTCATAGGAATTCATTGAGAATACTTGCTTTGCTCTGCACCGCTCAATTATGAATGTCCGTGCGGCCGTTTGTGTCTTACATTCAGTGATTGAGATTGAAAACATGTGGAACTAACTCCTACTACATGCTGTCTCTAGCCTCTGGCCAAAAAAGCCTTCAATGCTGCAAAATTACGACATTTTGAATACACTACCGGGTTTCTACTGATACAAAACTTAATGCTAATGGCTGAAGTAACCCTTTAAGGACAGACACATTTTTTTCAGTAAAACACAGTAAAAAAAAAAAAAAACTATTTTAAATGTAGTTTTCTCTACACTGCTATACCAAACCCGTACCGAACCATGGCTTCAAAACCAAGGTTTGTGTACTGTTACACCCCTGATAGATATATATTTATATATGTGTGTGTGTGTGTGTGTGTGTGTGTGTGTGTGGGTGTGTGTGTGTTTTATTTGTTTATGCATTCCTTGGGAATCGAAGCTGTGACCTTGTCTTTGCTAGCATCACACACACACACACACACACTCATTGTGAGCATCACAATAAAACTAGATTGCTGCCATTATAATCCATCCATGTTGAAAATGTGAACCCCCATATAAGAGCTGAAGGTCATGAGAAATGGTTATGTAGAAGCAAAACAATTACCAGGGGTCATTGCAATGCTGGACTGTGTCATATAAGCCCTGTCCAAGAGAAAAGGGTTGTGGTCTAGTCTACTGTCTACATGAAAATAAACACAATACCTGATTTGCACAAGGTCAGAGTCTGTATGCAATGATCAACATGCAGTTTATAGGGGATGATAAAAAGAACAAGGTCACCATCCAGGTTAAGAGTGAAAGTTGAGCTGTTAGTCATCACAGCGGCTGTCTACTCCGTGTCGGAAAGAATGTGCCCTGCATGCAGAGAGATAAATCGTATCTCTCTTTCTTTGTCCACATGTTTACGGAAACATATGGGGCTTGTGACACACTTTTAGGCTCTATTAGAGTTTTAATAGACTATATAACAGTTGATGTTACAAAATATTTCACTATGTGTTTTATTTCCATTTACAATTTCACTCATCTGAATGTGTAATTTAAACAATTTTACAAATTTTACTTTTGGGTGCCACAGCAGATCATCCACATATTTTATTTAGCATAGGTTTAATTACATGCACCAATATACCAAACATATTATTTTTGGAACATAAATTGTTAACATGCAATATATATGTACATTGTAAATTGTTACAGATAAATGAGAAAATAAATTATAATTTTAATCAAGTATAGTTATGACTTTCTTCTAAAACCTAGTGCCCTTTAGCAAAGGCTGTTCCAAAAGATGAGAATGATTAAAATACATGATAATAGTAATTTCTTTTATAGTACTTACACTCATTCACTTCGCACTTTATTGCATAGTATTTTTAGAGTTTTATATATAATATTGTGCTTTCCCCTGGCTCACCTGTTATCCAGTAAACAGCCTCAGCCGAATATTATTCGGCAGGATTATTTGTTATTCATTTTCAAGACATTATCCATGCCTTTCCGAATAAGGTATTAGGCTTCAGGCACACCCCTAATATATAGTGCATAGGGGTGTGATGAGACATTTAGCTCACGAGACAAGACGAGACGAGATTTTTGCACAGCATTAATGACTGGAAAAATAGTCTGCAGGTACATTTTGAAATGTTTTAACTAATCATCTTGTAATGAATGCCATTTCAGTTCTCCTTTCTGAGTATGATTGATCAAAAATGCATTGAAAGACAACAATACTCAAGCACTCCAAAAGGTTTTGCCACAAACTCAATTGACTGGCTCCTCTCCTGTATGATATCACACGAGTTTCTTCAGACCTTACTGTACATGAATTATGAGCTTCCAGAACTTCCGACTGAGGCTGTGTGTTTTCTTAGTCTTATAAAGTGCAAACAGAGCTAAGAGGGGGTTACAACTACACAGTCCAGCCTAAGATATCTTTGTATTGGGAGACAGGCTATTGTATGTTGCACATCAGGGAGTTTGTGTTTACTTTTGATTTTGATTCGCAATCTCACATACTCTGTGTATATAGGGAGCAGCAGTGCTGATAGCACATTCTACAACATATGATATATGATAAGCGATCGTCATCCAACTGAATTAAATGGTTGTAATTGCTATTATAAAAAAAGCAAGACAACAATGTAATGTTAAAGTAGTGGTGCATATTCCATGCTAACTTCACCCTCATGCTCTGTCATGGCGATATCGCGAAACAGCTTTTCACTCGGCGAGAAATCTTGTCTCACACCCCTAATAGTGCATTGTATGTTAAAGGTCCCATGGCATGAAATTTTCATTTTATGAGGTTTTTCAACATTAATATGAGTTCCCCTAGACTGAATATTGTCCCCAAGTGGATAGAAATGTTGCTCGGTGTAAACCCGAGTTCTGGCTGTCTTTCTCTGCCTTTGAGAAAATGACAGGCCAGACGAGCCATTCCTGAAGTCTCCTGGTTTGACGTCCAAGCAGGAACGGTTACCTCCCTTTCCTTCGCCCAGAGAATCTGGCACGCCCATGCAAACGCTCGAGAGATCATTGCGTGTGAACGAGTGAATGCTGGCAGTTTCTCAGTGTTTGGAAGTACAAATGAAAACAGAAGTCTTTTTTCAGTTCCTTCTGATCTGCGATCAGTGATTTCTGATGTGTAGCTAATTATTTATTATTCGTGCACCCACTGCGGCTTCTCTCTCTCCTGACAGAACGGTGTTTTCGTGTTTTCTATCTTGTGAGTCAGTGTTTTTGTACGTCCTCGTCGCGTCTATCTGTTCTAAAATGTGCATACAGTCATGAGTTTCTGCTCAACATCTTTAGAGATAAACCTCACACACGCCGAAGCTCGGGCTGTACTGGCCGGTGGCCTTCAACATCCCCGACCCCCAGTACTGCATCTGGCCCACAGCGGAGGCACCAAACGCGGCGTGAGATTAAGCAGAAGGGGGGTAAGCGTGAGCATATCCGGGCTAGCCAGCCTAGCCCCACAATAAACTGGATTACATTCAATTACTGCTGTTGTGTCTTTGTTTGCGCTGTGTACTCAACGCGCGTCACTGACGCTTTTATTTTATTTTAAAAATAATGCTATTATCAACACTTACTTTTAACTCGTTCATCTCGACAGCTGTAATGGTACTTTGCATGTGTTACAAAGTTGGTAATAATGATGAAGACGGACTCGGTGTGACTGGGACTCGTGTTTATTCAGAACTCTCAGATACAAACACAATAAACTCGCGCTGACTGACAGCGCTCTCGTAACTCAGTAGTTACTATAAATAACTTTGTTAGCAATCGCTGAGCTCTGACTCTGGTACATTAGTGATGTCCGGTTCGCGAACGATCTTTCTTTTGAACCGGTTCTTTTTAGTGAACCGAATCAGTTCACCAAATCGGACTGAATCGTTCTAAACGGTTCGCGTCACCAGTCAGTGCTGATCCATAATTTACTAAAGTTACTAACTTTCTGACATGAGTGACAGTCCCTCCGACTAGAAATAGACTAATAACCTGAAGTATATGCTGTAACTACAACAGTTCAGACATGCTGAGAACTGATGTGAAGTGAACTCAGGTCCATCCGTCTCTCTGGCAGCAGCTCGTGCCTGCTCGTGCCTCGTAGACCTCGTTAAACCACGCCCCCTCCGCTAATTTAAAACATTCACATTCTGCAGCAATCAGAACAATGCCTGGCAAAAGTTGGATGATGGCCAGTGGACACAGAAGGTGAGGAGGGCCGAACAAGACCTGACGAAGTACATTCAAAGAGGACTTAAAGTGAATCCTATGCAGCCAAATGCAACCAGTGGAATACGCTTGCTGCCTAATATGCCCTGTAGCACAGACAGACCTAAAGAAGAAGATAACAAGAGTTTCTGTGTGCACGTCATGGAGACATTATATTGAATCTAATTGGTTGCTTCGCTAAATGTAGAGAGTCACTGCCAATCTCCATTAGGCATTAAAGCCTATTAGACGTCATCAATCCTGCACTAGTGGATAAGACTTCACTCACAAATTGAGATATGCAAACAAGAAATACACACACACACACACACACACACACACACACACACAGGTCATCACCTTGATTTAGCTTCCCTTTACTAAGAGCGTCAGAGAGCTCTAAAAAGCCCTTGATGAAAAACACACACAGCTATCCCTTCCGTGACTAACCCGATACTCATTAGCTTCATTTGCATTCGATCTGTGAATCACACACCCTCACCCCTTCCATCTCATAAAGGCAGGATCAGTATTACACATATGAATCGCATAGATCCGGAGCCGCTGAGAGCAAATGGAGCTTTTGAGTATTTCTTCTGAGGTACATTAGTGAGAAAAAAACAAAACGGAGGGTTTATTTCTTGGAGCTTCATAAGCCTGATATTGTATTTACCTGGAAAAATGTTTGAAGTGAGGATAAAGGGCTAATTTAAAAGATTTGCATTTCCAGAAAAAAAAAAAAACAGCAGTGCTTGCAAGGTAACCAAATAATATTGCTAAAGTTTTGGGTTTATTTTTTAGCATCGGGGCATCAGTTTTGCTGCTGTCATGACGCTCACTATGCATCTTGTTTTCAGACACTTTTTGAGACAATATAACGCTGTCTTTGCAGGGGCGATTCTAAGATTTCAATATTAGGGGGGCTCAGCCCCCGATGAGGGTATGATTGAATAATATTATTTATATTATAATTATATTATTATATTATAATATTATTATTTATACTAATTTCATATATTGTTTGAATACATGAACAATACAGTAGATTCTACGCTACCTGTCAAGTCAATTCCTGATATTGAAAATATTTCTAATGATTTTAAATAACCAGCTAATATTCATTACTATTCATTAAGCATATAGACAAACAAACAATATCACTTACTACTTATTATTAGTAGTTTTCTAGATTGGCAATATGTGGGTAAACATGTGTAATGTTTTAAACACTACAATTGAGCTGTAAATTTAACTTTAAAGAAGATTTGCATTTCTAATTTTCATTCTTGATAATATCATGAAAAATGTGCCGTGCTTTATTGGAGGATTTATGTCACCTCGTGGAAAACAAACACAATTTTAACATGAAAATATGACATTTCCACTATAACCAGTAGGTGGCAGCAGAGGACCACTTATTAGCTCATTTGCCATTTTCACTCCCTTTTATAGTTATTTTTGCATGTTTTGCTTTTGGATTCATTAGAACATAAAATTACAACACGTGTTTAGCAGCTTTATTGCACTGAAGTATAAAGTATAGCAAGAGTAGGAAAAGTCACAAAGTATCATGCCATTCAGATTAAAGGAAACGTCTTGAATTGCTCCTGCGTCATATTATGACTACAGAGATGCATATATTATAATCTATCAATAAATGCATACACATCTGCTTTTGACGCTGATGTTGCGCTGTTCTTATTTTAATACATTTCCAAGATTTTGTCAAATACATTTTTGTGAAGAAATAAGTTAACTTTAATCAAAGCTAAAACTGCTTTGTCACTACCACATTAAAATATTCATATACACAATGCCACGGCGATGTATGCATCATAACAATATATTTGAATACATCAACATAGTATGAGATATAAGCTATTATAAGCCAGGATTAAGTTGCAACACAGTATGTTTAATGCAAAACAACACTTTTACACATACTATCTGCAAGAGAGTGTCTCTGTTCAGTTTCTCTATCCACCAAGAGGGTCCACAGCCTGAAAAAAAGGTTGAAGACCTGCATTATATTGAGAAATGGCCTGTGCTCTTTCAACTGATCAAAGAAAACTGGTTCTCAGCAAACAGAAATTCACTCCTTGAAATCACAGAGCTCTGCAGAAAGTAGCCTATGTGTCACTAAAAACAGCTTTAGTTACCTTCACAATCACATACACTGACTGAACTTTACTTTGAAAGGGCATTTCATGCTGGCTTTTCCTTAGAGAATGGGTCTTCTAACTTTCCAGAATCCAAAGCTCTATCATATTGATATGCCTCAATTGTGGTTGTGTGTGTGTGTGTGTGTGTGTGTGTGTGTGTGTGTGTGTGTGTGTGTGTGTGTGTGTGTGTGTGTGTGTGTGTGTGTGTGTGTGTGTGTGTGTGTGTGTGTGTGTGTGTGTGTGTGTGTGTGTGTGTGTGTGTGTGTGTGTTTGCGTGCACTTGTCATGGTTATCACAGCTTTAGATTGTGGCTTCAGGTGCTTGATGGATTCATTATCATTGTGCTTGAGCCCCTTATGACTGCAGACAGAAGGAGGAGTCCAGGCTCAAGGTCACACGCACAGCTCGATGAGAAAAGAGGGGCAGGGGGAAAGAAAGAAGAAGTGGATGAGTTAAAAATGAGGAATGAGACGCAGGAATCCCCGCTTGTGTGATAATCAAAGAGAGGGATTTTTTATTCTATGAGCTGTAAATGCAGTGATGAAGGTAATATATGATTATGGGCTCATAGTAATTAGCTGACTTCTGCTTAAACTGTTCATTGATTCTCTTTAGTGCAGTTTATAGTCCCTTGATTTCTTAACTAGATGACCTGTCTGCCTCTCTGCTCAAAAGACGCGTTCAGAGGAGTCATGTCAGGAAGTCCTGATTTTTTCCTTGACCTTTGAATAAAACAGTTTTATTTACTATAGTATATGAACAATGTCGCAATGATAAATACATTTACACATACACTCGCCTTCAAAAAGTTTGGGTTCTGTAATATTTTTAAGGTTTTCTTCTTTTGCTCACTGCTGAATGTATAAAAAGAAACAGTTTCCCGTTTTACTATATTTAAAAATTTAATGTATTCCTTTAATGGCAAAGCTAAAATGTTATCAGTCAATACTCCAGTCTGAGGTGACTACCAACATTTCCAAATAAACCACACCTACTGTATATGGTGTTGTCACGGTTTGGTTGGGGTTTTGTTTCACGCTCTTATTTTGTTATGCTCAGTGTCATGTTTCCATTTGTCATGTGATTCCATTGTGCCCTCATGTGATCATGTCATGTGCGTCCCTAGTTATTGTGTGTCATGTTGTCATTGGTTGATTTAGTCATGTGGGTTCTCAGTTCTGTCATTGGTTCATTATCTTGATTGTTCTCAGGTGTGTCTTGTTCAGTCTTCAGTCCTTGGCTGCGTCCGAAAACCTAGGCAGCTGACTCATTTCCTCGCTGCCTTATCAGACAATGGCCGTTTCTCAAGACCAAGTATGCGAACTTCAGACTTGCATCCTTATTAGTTCAGACTTGCCAACTTCGACTCAGGAGAACAAACTCCAGAGGAAGTCTGGTAATTCTGCAAACGGAACAGCAGCGTTCTTGATAGCGTCACTCAGCCCACTCTGGCTACTCCGGTTATTTGAGTCTACATCAAAACAAAATATGTTATAAAACACCACTCTGCCTCTTTTCGTTTTCATTTAAAAAAAAAAAAATCTTAAACATATTTATAGCCACACAAATGTAGTTCAGGCAACACGTACATTGATTATCTTCATTACATACATTGATAACAAAACGAAATATAAAACACAACCCTGCCTCTTTTTGCTTACATAATTTTTGTTTAACATATTAATATGTGGTTCACGCAATACATGTGCATATATGATTATCTTCACTGTAATACAATTAAATATGACATAAAACACAACCCAGTCTCTATTTGTTAAATGCCCGTTTTAATGATCAAAGTAATAAATGAAACTTCACTTTGCCCTCAGCCAAAACGAATAGCCAGGAAACAAATGATAGATTCAGAAAGATCGGCCATTAGATATACACAAGAGGAATTATATCTCATGTTTAACCTCTACAGAGACATCAGAGTCAGCGGCAGACGTCAGAAGGTCTAGCCGAGGAAAGGTTGCTCTCGCCGGGGTTAACGAGCGCTGAGTGCCCGCTGATCGACTGGATATCACAACTCCGAAAACGGCAGATAAAAATTTAAAATAGGCGCTCTCTTTATAAATAAACCACAGATATGAGCTTTAAACAAGTACATTCTCGCCTGAAAAAGTCTTAAAACTACATTTCGTGACAAAATAACAGTAGTATTATTAAATTACGTGGGTTTTCTCATCCGCGTTTTCTCATCCGCTACTGACGCTTGTTGGTTGGTGCGATATGCATTCTGGGATACATGTCTGTCTAAAGTCCACACAAGTCACCTCTCGATGCATCCTCGATAAAAGGGGCGGATCAAGGACACATCCGGGGATTTGAACTGTACTTGGCTAGATGTGAACTTTAAATTGGAACAGTACTTGGGCAGTGACTGATGACGATTCACAAGTCCATGAGAACAAAAGTACAGACAAGAACGCATATTGAGAAACGGCTAATGACTTGTAAGGCGTTTGTGCATGAAGGCACCTCACGAAACTAATTCCGGACAGACTTCTTAGGCAGTGTAACCATTTAATGATCAATAGCTAAATAGAGAGAGCTTTGGTAAGAACTAAACAAATATTTAATTACTACATTAGTAATTTCTCGCTAGAAATGACATCAGAAGTGGAAAATGTTGGTAAAAAACGTACATTTACACAAAAACTGACCAGTAAACGCAACTTTTTTCGACGCCATCTTTTTTTCCCAGCTCAACTGTCACAGAATGGAAAGCACAGGATTGTCGGATATCAAAGGCAGCGAAGGATACATATGTGCTGCCTTCAAAAATCGATCAGATGAAGGTATCTCAGAAGACAGGAAGTGAAGCTAACATTAGATTCGGACGTGCCTTGATGCCTTCCTACCTTGAAATGTGTCCTCTGAAGGCAGCATTTTCCAGGGTTCGGATGCAACCCTTGTGTATTTAAGCCCTTATGTTTGCCTTGTTCCTGGCCGAGTTTTGTTTGTGTAACTCACTATGGTGAGTGTCAAGTCCTTGTTTATTTTGTATCGTTTCTTGTTTTGGACTAAACTGCACTTGGGTTCATCTACACTTGCCTCCAGTGGACTGACATCGTTACAGGTGTTCAGTAACATGGCCCATGATTAAATGGATAGTTCACCCAAACGTGAACATTCACTCATTAGGTTCTTTCTGAACCTAATGAAGTTATTTATTTCAATAAAACAGAAAAGTAGAAACTTGCCATACAACAACTAAATGGGGAACAGAGACTGTCAAGCTCCAAAACAACAGGAAAACCCACAAGTATTAAAAGGCATTTGCATGACTTAGAAAGACTTTGAAAGACTGAATGTAGCTGACGTACCTTACTTGAGGCATTGACGTGAAGTAGTTCACTACTTAGTAATAATAATAATAATAATCTGAACAACACGTAGGTTTGGATTAACATTAGGTTGAGTAAATAAAATGACAGAATTTGCATTTTGGATGAACTATTGGTTTAAGAAATGAGGAAGATAAACAGACAAAATTATTCCTGTGAATGTTAATGAATGTTTTCCAAAGAGGCTGTCCAAGGACAGGACAACAGCAACTGTATCAGACCTGACAGAAAAAACTGCAGCCTTCAAGTAAGCAATGCCGCTCATTTCGCATGCAAAGAGGTTAGCCAATCAAAACAGAGATCTTTTATATCAAAGTCAAAAGTGGAACGAACATGTACTGTAAAATGAGAACAAAAAAACATTGCAAGAAACCTTGACTAACATTGCAAATGGAGCTCAGGGACAAAGTATAAAATATTAAGACTATAAAAATATAGATGTGACCCTTTTAATAAAGGACTCATAAAGTCCTTATATGCATGGAGCGAATTTCACAATGGGCTTCGGGGTCAGAGAGTCAAACATAAGGGTTGCATAGTGTTACCATAGTAGTGTATATAGTAGTGTGTGTGTTTAGCGTATTTAATACCATTACCCACCCCAACATCTTGTTTTGATGTCATTCAGCGGGGATAAAGCCTTCCTCAGGGGGGACATCCCCCCTCACACACACACACACACACACACACACACACACACACACACACACACACACACACACAGCTTAAGTGTGGTTTGCTGATTTGGTAGAAATAGTTGTTGCTTTTGACTTTCAGCAGAATTGTCTCTTTTCATGTTTTGGAAATTACATTTGGGATTTGAACATATGGACATTTTGGATGGAAATAAAATGCAAGGGAAATGGATTTTACTAAAGTTTTGTTATTGTGAAATAGATTAACTTCCAAATACATCGACTCATCAAATCTACAGCAATTTATTTCCCTGCAGATAAACTTAACTAAACATCATAACAAATAAAACTCCACATACATTGCAAACTCTGTGAAACTTAACTCAGACCTCCCTAGGAGAGGAAAAGTGCATGCAATCATGTAAAATCGTGCTAAATAAAACATAAAATGTTTGTACTATAGTCTGAACATGAGTCTGAAGTATCCTACATGTACAGCACTTTATACTGGGCATATGTTATCATAATTGGCATATTCCACACTATTCCAGTTTCTTAGTATCTGCAAGATGAATCAGAAGGCCTTTCTGAACAGAAGAACAAGCCCTGCACACATATGCTGGCGTAATCATTAACACGAACATGGTGGAGATCAATCCATGGTGGATTTTTATCAGATACAGAACAAATCACAAGATGCCTTTGAATGAAAGTACTGCTGCTGCAGTTACTCACCAGATCCTGATCATCATGGTCTGAAAAAGAGTTCCTCAACCCACTGAATGATGGTGAATTCACATTGAACCTGTCAGCGACGGCCTTTGCCTTCAAAAATTCCATCTCCAGGCTATGATCGCTGTACATTGTGTCAGATACATCATTGAGAGTATGACACATTCACTATTGTCCACATATCTAAGGAATGAGAAAGACAAATTCTGTATTTCTGTGAGTACTAATTCTTTATCTTGTGCGTTGGACTTTTAGGTTCAATATGTTGACCACATGTCAGCACTCTGTGTTGGTATTATATGTAGGCCTATGTGTGCATGTTGTTTATGTTGATAACAGAAAATTTCATTGATAATTCCTTCAACTCTTTCCCCGCCATTGACGAGAATTTTCATCATTTATGACAATGCTGCCCCGCCATTGATGAGTTTTTCCAGCAATCTGGGTTTTCGCTAGCCTGGATGCCAGCCGAATTAAGCCCCGCCCACAACATTTTAACTGTTCGGTCTGGACTTGATCCGTAGAGGAGTAATTATGCCCGAACAGAAACTGTTCGGACCAATGCAATTGTCAGGACGGGCTTTAGACGATGATGGACAGATGATAAACAGTAACGTCATCATCCACGTCATCAAAGGCGCTTGGGTTGAATTTGTTCGAATCCTAAACGGAGAACTTGTTCGTATATATGTATTCACCTTTACTATTTCTCTCAGAAATGATGATCGTGTTGGTAAGTACTCTGTGTATCCTTAAATTCTTTTTTTACAACACCGGAAAAGATAGTTAACACTCATCTTTTTCTTCTAACGTTACTTATTCTAGCGTGCGGGCAGACAGGGTTGCCAAGTTTTTACAACAAAACCCGCCCAATTGCTACTCAAAACTAGCCAAAAACAAAAAAGGCATTTGGGGGGTAAAATATGTGTTATTTTGGCAGGGCTGCCTGATACAATTTACATAATTGGGGTCGCTTCAATCCGCGGACATGGAAAAACCCGCAGACTTGGCAACACAGTGCAGTTGAGTTCTGTTGACATTTGACAACTAACGTTATGCGTCGCTCCGTTGCTCTGATTGGTTGTAGGTCTATCCAATTGAAGTCTTGAAACGCCCCATAATCACAGCCCAACGGAGCAGTATCAGACTAAAATTCTGACTAGAATTGAGTATGACGACGTCAGGCTAGGTTTTCTCAGTTATATAAAAACAGGTGTATAAAATCAAGCACCTAGGCATGCAGACACTTCTACAAACATTTGTGAAAGAATGGGTCGCTCTCAGGAGCACAGTGATTTCAAGTGCGGTACCGTGATGGGTTGCTACCTGTGTAATAAGTCCATTCGTGAAATTTCCTCACTACTAAATATTCCAACTGTTAGTGGTATTATACCAAAGTGGAAGCAATTGGGAACAACAGCAATTTAGCCAAAAAGTGGTAAAATATCAAAGCGGCGTCAGTGCATGCTGAGGCACACAGTGCGCAGAAGTCGGCAACTTTCTGCAGAGTCAATAGCTACAGACCTCCAAACTTTGTGTGGCCTTCAGATTAGCTCAAGAACAGAGCTTCATAGAATGGGTTTCTATGGCCGAGCAGCTCATCCAAGCCTTACATCACCAAGTGCAATGGACTCTAGAGCAGTGGAGACGTGTTCTCTGGAGTGACAAATCAGGCTTCTCTGTCTGGCAACCCGATGGACGAGTCTGGGTTTGGCTGTTGCCTGGAAATTGGTACTTGCCTTACTCCATTGTGCCAAGTGTAAAGTTTAGTGGAGGGGGGTTATGGTGTGGGGTTGTTTTTCAGGGGTTGAGCTTGGACCCTTAGTTCCAGTGAAAGGAACTCTTAATACTTCAGCATACCAAGACATTTTGGACAATATCATGCTCCCAACTTTGTGAGAACAGTTTTGGACGGCCCCTTCCTGTTCCAACATGACTGCGCACCAGTGCACAAAGGAAGGTCCATAAAGACATGGATGAGCAAGTTTGGTGCCGAGGAACTTGACTGGTCTGCACAGAGTCCTGACCTCACCCTGATAGAACACCTTTGGGATGAATTAGAGTGGAGACTACGTGCCAGGCCTTCTCATCCAACATCAGTGCCTGACCTCATAAATGCGCTTCTAGAAGAATGGTCCAAAATTCGCATAAACACACTCCTATACCTTGTGGAAAGCCTTTCAAGAAGAGTGGAAGCTGTTATAGCTGCAAACTCCATTTGAAACCCTACAGTTTAAGAATGGGATGTCATTCATGTGCATATAAAGGCAGGCATCCCGAAATATTTGGCAACATATCCTTGTGTATCCTACGCTAAAGTTTTTACTTTTATTAATATTATTTTGGTATTAAATAAACAATTGATGTCTCTATGCTTTTGGACCTCACCGCATATGTAAATAGTGCTTTGCAAGCGTCCTTTAAACAAAAAATGACAGCCCATCTTTTACTCTCTGCATTTAGAGAACAAATTCAATCAAAATATATCTCAGTGTGACAAAATAATAGGTTTAATTTGACTTTGTGCTTTGTGTAAAACTTGAAAGACTGAAAAGACATTCAGAAGGCAACACAGCTGTCTGACTGTTTGCATGAAAATAAAACTACATTTACAAAAACATTGTGCTCTTTGTACCATCCAACAATATTGCTATTGTTCCGATATACCACTGTCCTTTCTCTTTTTTCGCTTTTATTCTCTCTTTTTTATTTCTTTCTCCTGGAGTGTCTTTCAATCATAGTGGTAAAGAGTAAGAGAGACGAGCGAAGGCTCCTTGGAATGTCGATCCATCATCAGTAGGACGGGTCTCTACTGAGCTCAGTCACGCTGTAATTTCTCCGTTTCTATTGAGACGCTCAGCACTCCCCCTGTGTCCTATTGACAACGAAAATGGCTTTGCCAACCTGACTGACAACTTTGTCTACCTGACAGAAAGCATAAAGCAGAGGCGCAGATATTAGACCAATAGAGCTGTGGAGATTATACTCTCCCATTATGGTACATCATATCAGATTGAGTCATTGTGATAATGCACAAGTGTGTGTTTGTAAGTTGTTTTCCCTTAAAGTAGCTTGTCGTTGCTGATATATTTTTCTCCTCTCGCTGTTCTGTGTTTATTCGCTCGACCAATTTGAAAACCAATTTGTCGGTGAAGAGACTCCATTCTGTGGATATTTCTTTTCTCGTATAAGGAAACTTCTTTCATCTTTAAAATGAATGCCTAAATGATATGATAATTATCCTCAGTTCCCACATTTTTGGTTCAAATATCCTCTTTTCACCATGTCCTTTAAAATAAAAGGAAGACTGCAACTAATAATACTAATGAAAGAAGAACGAAACAAGACTGAATCCATGCAGGATGGATGGATGAATAGATGAGCTAAATAAGTAACGTCTAAATGATCTCAGAGCTCATGTGAACATCATGGCGATATCGGATGTAATTTGGATAAAGTGACACTCTGTTCTTCCACAAAAGTCCCAGCAGTCTTTTTTCCCCCCTTCTTTTTACTTAATAAAAGCAGAGAGCTGAGAAAAAGTGTTATTTTGAGATTATTTATGCACAATGAACCCTGAAGGGACCTCAGTCCATTCTGTTTCTGCATGTTTGTGCATGTGTTCCAAATTCCTAAACCTAATTAACCCTAACCCTTTACTTTAAAGGAACAGTTCACCAAAAAATAAAATCCCATTATAATTTACCCTCATGTTGTTCCAAAAACGTATGACTTTCTGTCTTCGGTGGAACACACACATGGACAATAGGTGATTTTCTAAGGGATATTCTGGTATTAACTTTATTTTTATTGAATATATATACATCGTTTTATCTATCATCCTTGGGCTAGCGTTACATTATATGATCACACACGTTATTCATGCAAATGCTTTTAAACCATTTAAAGGATTAGTTCACCCCAAAGTGAAAATTTCCTTATAATTTACTCACCCCAATGCCATCCAAGATGTTCATGAAAGCTTTAGCATAAGTTCTGCCGGGAAGACTTAATTGTCACGTAACTTCAACTTTTTTTATCTATCCAATCACATTCTAATACTTGGGTATAAAAGATCGGTACTTACTCATGTTTGAGTTCGCAGATGCTGACGCTCCAATTCACCGCCATCCTCCCCACCACCTCCAAGTCAAATCCTTCCCTACATCCACCCCACCACCACCAGGATGGTCCCTTCCATACCTCACGGGGGGGGTCGGCTGTGCCTCTGCCTTCGTCTTCAGGCAGGATATGCAGAGTCCGGACCCTCAGATTGCGAGCTATGGACGGGGCCTATGCCAAAGTACTTTATTGCTTGCTGGGTTGTTAATAAATGGATAATTGTCACAGTATTTACTCTCCTGAGTCTTTCTGGTAGAAATGTCTTTCTTTCTTCAGTCAAAAATAAATTATGTATTTTGAAGAAAACCTTCCAGGGTTGTTCATCATATAATAGTTTTCAGTTGCAACCAAAACGCTGAAGGTCCAAAGCAATTCAGTTTCAAAGTGCTTCAATGGATTCCAGAGGCTCTGCGTCATCCCAGATGAGGAAATAGGGTGTTATCTAGTGAAATGATCGGCCATTTTCAAAAAAAATGTTTTATGAATATACTTTTTAACCTAAATTGTTCATCTTGTGCAGCTCTGCGAGGTGCTAAGGATGACGTAATCACGTCTGAACGGTCACACTAAACGTAGGCAGAAGTAGGGATGCACTAGTTGACCAGCCAAAAATCGGAATCAGCCGGTTCCGATTTTCGGCCGATTTTCTTTGTTTTTTTTTCTGTCGATTTTTCCGGAAGTGCGCCACATACGCCTATATTACAATCATTCACGAACATGTCACTTGTGTGTTACAAATGGAAACTGGAGAACTGAGGGAAGAGACGAGATACGCTGAAGGGAATGAAGAGCCGCTTTCCTGCGCGAGCTTACCTCTCCGCACCCTGAACAAGCCTAGATAATGAGCGTTTGTTCAGCTCAGCTTCTCACGAGTTGGATCGGATGAGAACGAAACAGACTAACTTGGGACAAAGCCGAAATACTTATTTTTGTAAAGAAGAGCATGCATGCACTTTTGAAATGAAATACTATCAATTCTGTATAGGATGATCATTTTTATTTTACCTTAAAATTATATTGACTTAATTTAATTTAAAAAGCATCTGCTGTAGCATCTTAGTTTTTGTTTCGTTTTACTAAACATTATTTGATTTAACATTTTGGAGCAATTATATACTTTGGTTTTATTTAATTTCACTGGTAAATACTTTTTTTTTTACACTGAATTTAAAAACAAATGCTGATTTAAGTAACATCTTTGTTTGGATTGCAGAATATGCAGTTGTTGCCTTTAATTGCTCATTGTTCATCCCAATTCAATTTCACGTTGATTTAAGATTGCGGACTTGTTTTCATTGGCCAAAAGCCAATTTGGCCTGTTAAATACCAAATAAACATCTTGTTCATGTATACTTTCATTCTTTTATTGTGTAAAAAAAAAAAAAAAAAAATCGGAATCGGCCAGTTTGCTTGAAAAAAATCGCCATCGGAATCAGCCATGTAAAATCATGATCGGTGCATCACTGGGCAAAAGTACCGCCCCGTGTTTACCAAGCGATTGTGTGACAAACGCCCTTTCACAAAAAAAGGTAACAACGATATATCCCTAATGTTGAAGTTGAAAATTGAGTGTTTTTGGTAAAGGGTGTTTGTATTAGTCTACACACGAGCGCTTAGTAAACATGGGTGGCATGTCTAGCGTGACCATTCTGACGTGATTACGTCATCCTTAGCACCTCGCAGAGCTGCAGAAGATGAACAATTTAGGTTAAAAAGTATATTCATTTAAAAAAATGTTTTGAAAATGACAGATTTTTTCGCTAGATAAGACCCTATTCATCATCTGGGATCACACAGAGCCTCTGGAGCCCATCGAAGCACTTTGAAACTGCATTGATTTGGACCTTAAGCATTTTGGTTGCAACTGAAAACTATTATATCGTCGCTGCCCGATGAAACTCAGGTATGTCCGAAACGGTTACTTTTTCCATATTCTTGCCAGTGTAATGATATAATCCACATTTGACCAAAATTGAGTTTAAATGGACAAACGTGCATATTTTACAGTAACGGTGGTCGATACGCGTTCTTCCGATCATTAATTAGAATGGCCAAGTCGCGTTTCATATTGACAGAGGAATACGCTCAGTATAGCCTACGTCTTAGTTTATTAAATATGCTTAGTTTATTTAATATTAATTATAAATGTATTAAATGTCTCTTGCAAACTATGAAGGGACAATGAATCAATACATTGACATGGTAATGCTAGACAGATACTTTGTTTGTACAGTCCTACCGTAATTTTGTCACTCCTAGACATACGTCTGGCGTCAAGGGGGAAACGTTTACCTCGATTAAGGAAAGTCATTGTCTCACCAGGCTATGTTTCACGAGACCGGCGAGATGCTTCCACAGGGCGGGAGATACGCGGCGTGATTGACAGCTTTGACACCAAATGGATATACGTGAAAATCAGATGACATGATTTCACAACTTTTCATTGGCCATTTAGATATGTGAAGCATACTGTATACGGAAATGAACCTGGACATTCAATCCGTCGAAAAATCTAAAAGTCGGCAAAATGGACATACGTGGTTTCATCGGACAGCGACGATATGATGAACAACCCTGGAACATTTTCTTCAAAATACTTATTTTCTTTTCGACTGAAGAAAGAAAGACATGAACATCTTGGATGAGATGGGATAGTGAGTAAATTATCAGGAAATTTTCATTTTAGGGTGAACTAATCCTTTAAACGCGACAAGACAAAAAAGAATGTGCTGTCTGTGAATGTCCTGTCTATGTGACACGCACAAAAACGCGCACCACAATCGAGTTCTCTTTCACGCTTGAACAAACAATAACCCACAGAATTATGCCAAAATGAAAATTTTGTCGAGTATTCTCAAAAGAGTATTAAATTAATTAAATAACGTCTTAAAGGGATACTCCACCGTTTTTTCATATTAAACTGTTATTCCCTTAACTAAGACGAGCTGATACATACCTCTCTCGTCTCAGTGCGTGCACTTAATCGCTCTGACGCGCAGTGACATTTTGATAGCACTTAGCTTAGCCCACTAAGCCCAGTTCATTCATTAGGTACCAAACAGAGATCAAGTTAGAAGCGACAAAACACCTCCACGTTTTCCCTATTTAAATACAGATACACGAATAGTTGAACGACCAAGTATGGTGACAAAATAAAACGTGGCGCTTTTCTAAGCGGGTTAAAAAGGATAACTATAATGTATGGCGGAATAGCACTTTTGAGAGTACTTCGACTCGGTGCAGTAAAAACTCACGCCTGAAAAATCCTCTCAGGATAAACAGGATTTTTCTCGGCGTGACTTTTTACTGCGCAGAGTCGAAGTACTCTCTCAAACTATAGATTAATAAGGATTAATCTATATTGAATTTATAATTTATGCAGTTAAGAAACTTTATATGTCTAACAGGTAGGAAGGCCACTGGTAAATATTACATTTATTATTATGGGTTTATGTGAAGGCTGTTTTAAGTTATTTTTAAAAGCCTAATAAATGTTGAAATTGATAGATTTCAATTATACTGTAATGTTGAATGTTTATCATTAATGTTTTAAAAAAAATCTATTTCATAGTGATGCGGCCTTCATTCATAAAAAAATCCATTACTACAAATATTTAAAGTATTCTGTCTTTAATTAATTTCTACATTCATTTGGAGAGTAACTGTGAAATTATTACAGTATAAAAATATGAAAAACTCTTTGTTTTTAAATCAATGTTTTTAATTGGGATTAATTACCGAAAAAATGTGAAACGATTAATTCATTATTTTTTTATAGCTGACAACACACACACAAACACACACATGTTGGGTTTTCATGTTTTATGGGGACTTTCCATAGGCGCAATGGTTTTTATACCGTACATACCATATTTTCTATCCCCTTACACTGCCCCTGCCCCTAAACCTACCCATCACAGGAGACTGTGCAGTTCACTTTCTGTGAAAAAAACCTTGTTCTGTGTGATTTACAAGCATTTTGAAAAGTGAGGACATGGGGAACGTCCTCATATAATACCCTCTTTTTGTCATACCCAGGTCATTATACACGTTTGTGTCCTGATATTTCACAAAAACATGCCCACACACACACACACACTATATATATATATATATATATATATATATATATATATATATAAATGTAAATTTTCAGGTAATATGTGCCTAAAACCAAAATTAACCTATATCACTATTTGTGAATTATTATATTTCATATGATCACTCTACCTGCTGCTTGTATCTTTTTTTTCTCTTGCTTTAGGCCAGCTAGGGAACAGAAAGAGTGGAGGCCCACTTTTTATTTCTTCGACCACTCTTCAATCCACAGAGGGCTCATTGCCACAGGGGCAGTAGGGGTGACTTGTGTAAAGCAGGTGAAGGTAACTTGCTATTGGCTCATCCATCTGGAAACACGGCAATTAGTGTTTCTATTGTTGCCTAACATGAGCCTGGTTTTGCAGGGCTGTGAACCTTGAAATGGTGAGTAGACCACTACAGAACATAATTGTTTGCTATAATAAAAAAGTACATATCTTAAAACAACAAAAGGATAAACAGCGTTTAATCAATCGCTGGTTCACTCTCAGCAAAAAAGGTACAGTGGAGGTACAATTTTGTTCTTTGGGCAAAAAAACGTATAACTGTACCTTTAAAGGTACACAATTGGTCCTTAGGATACAATTATACCATTGTTTTCCTCTACTTAGAGCAAGGGTGGGCAAGTTCGATCCTAGTGAGTCGCTGTCCTGCAGAGTTTGGCTCCAACCCTGAAAGACGTCTATAGAAGCTCTTATTGAGAGTTAACAGAGGTTTAGATGTTGATGATTTTATTGAAAATGTTTGGTCACCATTATGGTGATCGGTGTTTCTTTAGTTGGGCAATTTGACTCTTGGCTTTTTATGTGGGTTTGTGGTTTTTGATACAGTTTTAATAAAACACATAATCTGTTCAAATAAAAAAAAGCTATAAACAAAAATTCTCATGAAGAAATTGTTTTAAGTAAACTCATCACTGACTAAAAACATTAATAAATAATATTCACCAACAATACTTTCTTGCCACAGATCAGACATTCTGAATTTTGATTTTTAAATACATTCTAGGGGGGGAAAAGTTTAGACGCACACAGATATCAAGAATCAGCATATGAATCTCAACAATGGTGACATACTTAATGCTACAATGCATGCTGGGAGCCATGAGTTTTATACCGTGGTGGCTTAGTAGGGTTGGAGCTAAACTCTGCAGAACATCAGCTCTCTAGGACTGAACTTGCCTACCACTGACTCAGAGGTGCAAAAATGTACCCTTAAGGGTACCACCCCAGTGACGGCCGTGCACTTGTACCTTGAAAAAGTAAAATTTTGTGCTCTTTTTTTTTTGAGAGTGTTTAAAATAACTTTTTTTGTTTTGTTCATTCTTTACTAAGTTTTTCTTTTCTAACTAAAGCTGTAAAAAAACGTACAAAGATCAAACGTGGCTTAAGTGTCAAGTATCTTTAGTCTGTCTATCCATAACTGTGACATCAACATTAACATTTTCCATATTAATTAAATGATGTCGGCCCTGCCTAGAAGCAGTTTAACATTCAATTAATTGCTTTCAGAGGCAGGGAGGAAGTCAGAGGAGAGTATGGATTAGTTCAGTTTAAGAGGAAGAGCGAATTACAATTTCCATATATTTTCCATAGTTGTACTGTTTTATGAAGTGGCTTACAGTTACTTTACCATTCTCCTTGAACAAGATTACATAAACAAAACAAAACATTTTTTTCTATGAACTCATTTACATCACTTCTGAGATACTGTAATGATTCATCAATTAAGTATACAATTAAAATTAAATATAAAATGTACATACAATTAAATGAGCAATCCAAACCTTTTTAAAGAATGATGATGATAATTCAGCATCAGACAAAGTGCTTTAAATTATTTGTGTCTTTTAGTTGCACTGGAGGCTTTAAACTTGCTTTATTCCTAAGCAATACTAATAACCTAACAACAACAACAAAAATATCAACCACAACAAAATGTTCAGTGTCTTGCCCTCTCATCCAGACACAGGTCCATTAGTGAAATCAAACCAAATATCATTTTAAAGTTCTACTGTTTGTAAGGTCCAAGTCAAGTCTAAAAGCGGCCTGTTTTTTATATTCTTTGTGATCAATATGATCAGAGGCAGAGATACATAAATTAATAAATAAACATCCAAACATGAAATACAAGGGAAATAAGGAAAAGCATGGCCTCAGACCCATGATGCAACAAGAAAGCAACTGAGACAGTCTATTTATGTGATGCAGCACCTTTGTGGTTACAGAGAGTTCATCGGCTGAAAGTCGAGAAAGTTAAAAACGACCGGGTTGTCATTGGGACTCCTGAAGAAAACATTGGAACTTTTCACTACAATTTTAAAAATCATTTCATTTGTTTAGTTTTTTTTTTACCATTTTCATTTATTTATTTTTCCTGAAGTTGAGTCTTAAAATGCTGCAAGCATTTTTTAAATCATCCTGATATTCCATTTTATCTCAAAAATAAAATGCCCTATAGGTTCTGTAAAGTGCAAAGAAAAATGCTGCTGAAAGCTCACAACATTCTCTTTGAAGGGAGGAGTTTTGGGGGAAAAGGGTCTATTAAGCCGGAAGTATACTTCGTTTTTTTACGCATACGCGTACGCGGGCAGTCGAACGCACAGCCTTGCAAAGGATATTTCTTCTGACTCGTACGTGTACACAGGCGCTCGGCAATCTCTCGCTACAAGTTACAACCCATTTAAATACTGCAAACAAATGAAATGTGCATTACAAAAGTCTGGCGGTGCGCATTCAGTTCACACATACTCATCTGATGACCGACCAACCTAAATAGGGTGAGCCTTACCTCTGTAAAGTTACTTTAGCTAAGTGTACATGGGAAGCCCTGGCATGACCATACCAAAACTACTATTAGAGAAAGTATTGGTCGGCTACTATCTGAAGTAGTGGTCATGACCTCTGACTAGAGATAACGTTGCTTTCTTCAATTGTACACAGATTTGAAAGCTCTAGCGTAAAGTTATGCCAGGAAGATTCAATGTTATCACTCATCACATTCAGATCTAACCAATCATGTCCTAAGTCTCAGAGCATAAAAGATGGTCACTTATACATGTCTGAGTTCACAGATGCTGACGCCAACATTTACCTCCATCCTCCCCACCACCACCAGGTTCCTGCCTATACCTCCCAGGGGGTCGCCCCAGCCTTCATCTCCAGGCAGGAAATGCAGAGTCTGTTACCCCCGAGACAGGCGCTATGGACGGGGCCTACGCCAAAGACACTCTAAATATAATACTTGCTGGTCTGTTAATAAATGTATTACTTCATTGTACTTCATCTGGCCTTCCTGGAGTCTTTCTGGTAGAACTATGGGGACTAAATACAATACTTTTAGAGTGAGTGAGCATGGAGCAACCCTCTAAATAGTATAGTCAATTACCTCTGTCTAAATGACCAAGACTGGCAAGTTTGTGATTGTGGGCCTGCATAATGAACGGCCGGTGCGAGGACCCTGTGTGACTCTGAGAACCTGAGAAGTAAAGAGTTAAACAGATTAATCAAATGTGTAGTTAAATTGTTATACAAATGACCTAATAACCAATCGGCATTCTAACCTAAATTCGAGGTCATGATAAAATGGAGTCAGATAAAGATACATTGGAATCAAATCACTTTGCCCCGCTGGAAAGACAGAACGCACCAGAAACCTTCACCCACCAATCGTAAGCCGTCATTGGGACGATTGGGCGGGCCTTACAACTTGATTGAACGACAGGCACGTCAGTTAGTCTACAGATAAACAATATTGTGTAGGCAAATATACCAGTTGAAAACAGGTTAAACTGTTGTTTCGGGATCCTCTCAGCAGCAGGTCTATGTTTTCTCCACTGTCACAGAGGCCACTTTTCTGGTATACTGAGAGTTAGAATTTAAAAGTTTGCTCTGAATCAGCTTCACAGACACTGAGTAAATGTCCATCTCTGAAAGTCTTTGGAATCGGGACATATTTATCTATTTTACAGTGGAAACAATGTGACACGAGTAGGTTAGCAATTTGAAATTTGCTAGAGCTGCATGTGAAATGTAATCAGTCAGCATTTACTGAGTAATGTGGCGTGGCTGTCACGCTAGCATCGGCTTTTCCCCTCTGTCTCTGTTTTCCCTCAGAGGATACAATGTGAATACGCTTCTCTAAAGGAGGATGTTGACATGCATCAGGCGAACAGTGTCAGAATGTTCAACGCTCAGGTTCTGCACAGCAGTCTGGGAGTTATTTGCAGTTTATGCAGTTTTGCCTCTTTTTTTGTCATCACAATGCGATAATTAGAGGATAAATCCCACGGCTGCAATATTTGAAGCTCTCAGAATAAAGAATATTCCACGTTCAAAAGGAGCACTGACTAGCATATTTAAGAATCTAAAAGGTAGGTTGAAAGAAGAGAGATAGAGGTAGTCTAAGAATCTAAATGAGCAGCCACATGCTTCAACTTTTCAAGCATAAAAGGATCATTCTTAAAGTTACTTGACACCCCACTTTTGTTCTTAATTTTGTTATTTGATTTCATGAATGAGGCAAGAGTTGTAACATAGGTCGCAATAACACCAGTGACAAATTCTAAAGATTTTGCAAATCTTCCACACGGACATTAAACGGCGCATCCCTAATGACACATTTTAGCTGTGGCTTTAATATAGTGTGTAAGTGGGGATGTCAGATGTGACGATACCAGCATTTCGGTAGTACCGGTAGTACCGAGTATATTCGGTAACCACTAATGGGCAGCTGCTTTCAGTTGCTTCTAGTGTTGTAGTCAAGACCACCTAATCCAAGACCAAGTCGAGACCAAGACCAATGTGTGTTGAGATCAAGACAAGACCAAGACTTTGAGGGGTTGAGACCAAGACAAGACCAAGACCAAGGCAAGGCGAGACAGAGTCAAGACAAAGACCAGACCAGCACTCCAATCGGCACAATAAATAAATCAAATTAGGAATGAGTTATTGATTACATCTGAAGCAATAAGTTTTACATCCAATCACATTAATGATGTTAATACATAAATAAGGCAATGCACTGGCAATTTAGTAATATCCCAGCAGTTGTGGTCTTGACTGGTCTTGAAACAAAATCCTGAGTCTTCTTAGTCTGAGACCAAGACAAGACCGAGTACAAATGTGGTCGAGACCGAGATGAGACCAAGACCGTCAAAAAGTCTTGAGTACTACAACACTAGTCGCTTCCATGTTTATCTACGCGCAGGGCTCCAGACTGTAGCTGAATATATACTAGTGTCTGTGAGTATTAAAGCGCAAAATACTATTTAAATATTAATCCCGCATATTCTGCGTCTCTGTGTGAATGAATGGCGCAGATGCACAGTTTAATTTTATTCAAATAGTTAAATAAAATAGTAAAATAGTTCCAACAGATTTTGCTGTGGTACCGAAATTAGTACAGAGAACTGTAAAATTTTAATGGTATTGGTACAGACTACTGGAATTTTGGTATCGTGACATCCCTAGTGTGCAGTGTGTAATGTATATAGTGATAATCTATTTCTGTATCTCTGTCAATATCAACTCTTTCTGTCAGTTTTCCCCACAAAGTTTATTTTGCACAATAATATTCATAAGAAAATTAATAGTTAAAACATTTGGTATACATATTTGGTCACACTTTAGATTAGGGTCCAATTCTCACTGTTAACTAACTATTAACTATTACTTTTGCCTCAATAAACTCAGAATTACTGTTTATTAATAGTTAGTAAGGTAGTTGTTATGTTTAGCTATTGGTAGGATTAAGGGATGTAGAACAAGTTCATCCAGAATAAGGCAGTAATATGTGCTTTATAAGTACTAATAAACAGCCAATATCCCAGTAATATACATGCGTTTGTGCATTTTAAGACGTTTGAAGGCCAAAAAAAGAATAATAAATAGCTTTCAAAACTGCGTTAACAGCTTTCAAAACTTTCTCCTCATCACCAACACTCTTTCTTTTTCTCTCAGTCTCTATCTTGCCCTCTCTCTTCCATTCCCAAAGCTGAGCTTTGACTGAGAGTTTTTACCTTTTTGTCTGTGTCAGTGAAGAAAGTAAACATAGGGTCTACTGATATTTAACCTATATGTTTTATTAATAATTTTCCTAGACAAGTTAATTTACTGAAGGCTATGAGTGTAATGGTTGCTTTAATGAAGACGAAGATGATTAGAAGATATAACAATGTTTAATAGATATTTCCAAGATAACAACCAAAATGCGAAATTCGGTCAATGATGGCAGTTTGGAGAGGTGGTGGGAGAGGGAGACTGGGTGGGGTTAACAAGACTGAAGATTCAGATTCTGACGAGATGAAGGGGCACAGGAAATTAGTCTCTCCACTATCCATAATGTCCAAGCAGCACTCACTCTCAGTGGTGGGTGGATGGGTAGGGCTCGCTTCCATTCCCTCGAACTCCATGAGGACTCCCTCTGCGATTGAAGGGTCAGCTGGCTTGCACACCTGGTCAGACGGGTTCCCCTCAGGCTCGATTGAGATGTCAGGCTTGATTGCTCTTCTGGTGCGGGCTTCGACCGAGGTCTTCTCTCCGTCTGCGGTGGGCACGTCCTGCCATTCTTAGCAGAGGGGTGGTACTGGGCTGGGTCCTGGGTTGGAAGTGAGGCAAGCAAGCCAAGTTTGTTTACCATTAACTATTAAGACTGATGGGCAGGTGAACTTATGAAACATCATATAAATCAAAACTTCCTAATGTTACCTAATGAAATGTCGAACCAACAAAGAGGTACAGGACTGTTTAGGGGGATGTTGATGGATTCAATCTACTCTATGTTTTGATCATCTTTCTGAATCCGATCCGGATGTAGACTTTGACAAAAATGCAATTTTCTCAACTTTCTGTTCAAAATGCTGCATTCTTATACTCCAATTCCAGTGTTGATAAAAATGCATATAGATTTTTTTTCTTTCTTTGAAAGCACAAGCCCTTTTCTTTCTTTTGATATATTTTATGTTCAGATATTCATACAGCAAACTATTCTGGAGCCATGAAAGTTTTGTGAAAATGATCACAAATGCTGGCAATTTGCTGGCAACATAAAGCAAGCAGCAAAATATTATTATAATTTTTTCAGTGTTGCTCGATTAGCCTCTACAAAATTGTTATTAGATTTGATGGCATAGAAATGATTCAAAAATAACAATTTATTGAAGGAAAACGCTAGGCTCAGCCTCTGATGTTGATGCAGTCTAGTCACGTTGGTGGTCTTTGGGTCTAAATGTGTGCTTGCTTAATGAGACCCACTCTGCCGTGCCACTCAAAAATTTGAGCTAACCTTTAATCCTAGTAAGACAGGTGTTATCTTCACATTACATGAACACTGCAACATACTTCTGAGGAGTCATATGTTTGTAGACTATGTAAAAGCCACTATGGTTTGAAGAACACAAGACACTGTGCTTGTGATACCACCTTAATTAAAATCAACTCAAAGTCATTGAATCAGAATGCAAGCAAACAGACCGAGACAGAAAAAAAAGAAGAAACCATAAGATAGTGTCTTGGTGGCCTGCTACAGACAGCCGGCATTCTGTCATTTCTTCAACAACTTGCGGATTTTATCATGATGTGAGAGGATTTTAAGAAGTGATGCTTAGACTCCGATATTGAAATTCTCTCCTTGTGTCTTGTCATTCACTAATTTGGTTTGGCTCAAAGGAACTCAAGGCCAACAGCTGCTGAAAGCAGTTGTTTAATGCTCAGCTAACTGCATTACTGCAAAATAGATACACGAATATCCGCATACTACAGCTGTTGTGTTGTGACTGATTTAGGTTTTTTTTTTTTTACAATGTGGCCAGTGAATTCAAATGAGATCTGGGACTCTTGTAGCATTTGCATTACTGTCAATAGGCAACTGTTCTTTAGGTGGACTTGTCAGAAACTGTGGAGAGCTCTAGCGATATGAAATATAAAAATGTTGCGGTGTTAATATTGGTTTCTGAAGGAACATATAATAAATGTTCCTGTCAACAAAGGCGAAAACTAAGCCGTGTCCCAAATACCTGAAAAATAAATCGAGATCATTAATCAAAAGTTTCCCACATTTGTTGGGACATGCTATACCTACAAGAAACACTACAGCCAGGGATGTGAACTAAATATTATACAAATGTATAAATGCATAAAAAAAAAAATAAAGGATTAGTTCACTTTTAAATAAACCTTTGCTGATAATTTACTCACCCCCATGTCATCCAAGATGTCCATGTCTTTCTTTCTGCAGTTGAAAATAAATTAAGTTTTTTGATGAAAACTTTCCAGGATTGTTCTCCATATAATGGACTTCAATGGGCTCCAAACGGTTCAAGGTCCAAATGACAGTTTCAGTACAGCTTCAAAGGGCTTTAAGCGATACCAAATGATGAATAAGGATCTTATCTAGCGAAACGATACGTTTCTGCGAGAAACAGAGCAGTATTTATGCTATTATTTTACCTCTTATCAGACGAACATGATCATCTCTGAGCTCCGCCATAACATCCGCTAAGTGAGGTCAAAATACGAGCCTGGTCATAGATGTATACGTAGATGCCTCATTAGCGCTTGCACTGATCAGTAGAATGAGGCATATACGATCAATATATCTATGACCAGGCTCGTTTTTTGACCTCACTTAGCGGAAGTTATGGCTGAGCTCAGAGATGATCACGTTCGTCTGATAAGAGGTAAAATAATAGCATAAATACTTCTCACAGAAACTGATCGTTTCGATTCATTGTCTGGTGTCGTTTAAAGCCATTTGAAGCTATACTGAAACTGTCATTTGGATCTTGAACCGTTTGGAGCCCATTGAAGTCCATTATATGGAGAAAAATCCAGGAAAGTTTTCATCAAAAAACTTAATTTCTTTTCGACTGCAGAAAGAAAGACATGGACATCTTGGATGACTTGGGGTTGAGTAAAATTATCAGCAAAAGTTTATCTAAAAGTGAACTAATCCTTTAACATAAAATTCAAAAATATAGTAAGAACATTCATAATGTAGTGATGCATATCTCCAGAAAGTAGAGACTCTAATCTTTCAAATGGTACCACATATGAGGTCAGAGTTCCTCCAAAGGCATTTAAAATTGAAAGTATATACATGATGATGTCATTCCGGACCCATACCAGGTCCGCAGAGTTTAAGTGGTTAATACAATAATACAATTTTAAAATAAGGGTTTCTATGTTAATCTTTTTAAAAACAAATGAATTCTGTGATGGCAAAACTGGGTTGTCAGCAGCCATTTTTCATAAATAAATGTGAAATCTGTTCTTCAATACAATCTTTGAACAAACACAAAATCCAAAACACATACCACTCTGATTTTAAGTCGGGTGATTTTTACTCTCAGCTTCACCTTCATCTTCTCACAAATGGGCTGAGCAATATCCTCTTCCAAAACAGTGGATAGTGCTACAGGGCAAATACGTAATCCTAGTCACTCTAGAGAAGAAGCTGGACTAAAATTATGGTCTGAATCCGAAAAATGTAGGTAGCTGACTTGTTGCCTCACTGTCGTATCAGGCAATGACTTGGCAGGCAGCGTTTGCGCACAAAGGTACATCACAAAATGATTTTTGAGGCAGTCTAGTGCAGTTGCAGGCTTTGGTGAAAACTAAGATAAAAACAAAACATTTAATTACTGCAATAGTAATTTTCAGCTAGAAATGACATAAAAAGTGGAAAACATTGGTAAAAAACACAAATTTACACGCTTTCCTGTAGCTCAAACAGTAGAGTGTGGCGTTAGGTCATGGGTTCGATTCCAAGGGAAAGCAAGAACTGACAAAAAGGTAAAATGTGTACCTTGAATGCAATGTAAGTTGCTTTGGATAAAAGCGTCTGCCAAATGCATAAATTTACACACAAACTGACACCTCTGAGACGCCAATCACGCCATCTTTCTTTTTCTAGCTCAACTGTCACTGAATGGAATGCACAGGATTGTGGGATATCAAAGACAGTGAAGGATACATCAATGCTGCCTTCAAAAATCGATCAGATGAAGGTACCTCTGACATGCCTTGATGCCTTCCTACCTTGGAATGCATCCTCCGAAGGCAGCATTTTTCAGTTTCCGGATGCAGCCATGGTGTGTTCCATTTGCCCTCGGACATGGGTAATTCCTAGGCACCAGTAGGAACTTTGAACTGGAATGCCGCCTCAAGGATTGGCAACTGGAGAACTCAAGGGGAGTGCAGCAAACGCTCCTTCAGAATCCAATATGGCTGCTCAGCACATCAACTATGGTGAAACAGAAATACAATATTGTTTATTAGCACTTCTGTATTTGTCTGTGTCTCAATAAACTCAGATGTCCACACACCTTCCAACCTCTATTTGTGGACATGATAATTGGCATTATCTGTGCAAAATACTATTTTTTTGAACTACTTTTTGTGTTTGTATTCTAAAAGAGCAAGCACAACAAAGGTTTGCCTTGACGGATCCATCTTAGTTTTATGACTGGTTTACTTGAACACGGTCAACTCGGGTTTGACGTCATTCCCAGCTCCAACATCCCTCTTCCCGGGTAAACGGTACCCCCAATTACTCAATTATACAATATAATTATACATAAATCCTAACGTTACCGTTGGAGATTATACCATTTTGAGCCAAAAGTGAGCTGCTAAGTTTCAGACAGAATATTAATTATATTAGAAAAAATATAGGTGCTATGAAAAAGCTGCTTCAAAATCAAGCTATCAATCAAAACATGCATTTCTGGAACAAGAAGATTTTAAACAAAATAAATGAATTAATATCCAGATGGGCAAAAGCATCATGGCAGTCTCATAGCATACATTTTGCAATTCTTGTGATATTGTTAAGGATGTGAAGAAGCCTAATATTAATGAGATGATTAAATTACAGCGCAGAAATTATTAAAATGCAGTGAAATGTAAGGCAAGATCCAGCATCACTTGGTCTGTATCGTCTGCAAAAAAAAAAAAAAAAAAATAGATTAAAGAGGCCTAAGGACAGACTGCATAAGGGTCTTTTTTTTCACAGTGTAGACGGAAAACGATAGCTCAATACAGTAGCTCAAATATTTAGGCGTATCGGATTCCTATCAGTTCAAATAAGTGGGAAGATATGGTGCATAAAACCAGTTTGTTTAGGATGTGGTCTCCTCACTCCAGCGCTGATCAGAACTCAGGTAATAACATGACAGCCAGAGACACAAGTAGAATTGGAATCGTGCCTCAACCCTTTTTGATCTGCTCCTTCATAAAACTTTTAGAAGTCTTTCTTTTAAAGCTTGGCAGGAGGGGAGGAACACAGCTTCAGCACTGCGCTCTCATACCTCACCCACTTATTCAGACGATTCAAAGCGTTGTCAATTTCATGTCTGTTCATGTAAAAGCACATAAACAAGATTTATTGCCTCATTAAGAGTGAAGTGTGATGTACCTTTGAAATTACAGACTGCACATTACAATCGAGTACAAGAAGTCAACATTTGGCCCTGCTTAATGGGGGATAAGCAATTGTTTGCTAATGTAATGAATTGGATGACGGCCAATTGTGCACAGAATGACTCGCATGATGGTGGCTGTAATCTTTCAGGATTAAGACAAACCTGCTAGCAGATATAAACACTATGTTTGAATATATCACTAACCTAGGCAGCAAAGGTAGGCCTATATACGATATGTGTATCATAAGATGGATGCATATCTGGAGTCGTCATTTTAAGCTGTGTATCACGGGCATTTACATATGTGAATAAATAGCTTATCTAGAAATAAATGTCATTATTTACATAATTATTTTCAAATTTTTGAAGGGTGTTCTCCAGTTCTATTATATTCAACCACAATGCATCCAAACTAGTTCTGTCAATCAATAAAAAAATAACGAATTAATCACACTTAAAAAAAGATATTTATATATTAACTTAAATACTAGGGATGTACGATATTGGATTTTTGCCGATATCCGATATTTTTCAACTCATTTTGGCCGTTACCGATATCGATAAGGATAAATGTTTATTTTTTTCCTTTGTTTGGAAACCACCATTTTGAGCAAAATATTTTTCTTTTTCATTCTGGTTTCAGATTTCTAAGGTCTCCTTACTAAAAGGATACTTGTTAAAGATAAATAAATGTTAATAAAGTTATTTTTATAATAGGAGTATATTTTCTCTAAAAATAACAATAATAAAGTCCGTGATTTTTTCACCCCAGACAGATGCAGTTGTAAACTAAATATTTTATTTTTGGATTTAATGTTTGTGCACATGAAGTGGGGGTGGCATGGCATCAGTTGATGCTGTCTTTAGCTTCGAATAAAAAATATAAAATTATTTTAGTGCTCCTTGGATTATTTTTCATCATCCATTTCATAAAATGTTATTACAGATTAATAAACTGTATATCAAAGTATTTATTTACAAGTGGCATGCTTGTGATTTGACATCATTACTGCTTTATTTATTCAGAAAAATAATGAACTTCAATGTATTTGTGTATTCTACTTTTCATTTTTTTACTGTAACAACAGCGCCCCCCTCTACATATATATATAACATTGTAGAGGCCGGGCACTAGGACCTGGAGGAGGCTTCTGTCATATCGGCATAATTTTTTCCTATCAGAAAAAATCGGAATCATCAAAATCAGACATCGGAATCGGCTGATAAACGCATAAAATATAAAAATCGGCATCGGCCGTTTCCGATTCCGATGTTGTGCCGATAATATCGTGCATCCCTATTAAATACAGTATATTTTAAATTTTTGTTGTAATCTATTAATTAATGATAGCCAGTATAATACTGCTACTGCTGATGTCTCTATGAAATTGATTTTTAATTTTAATTAACAGTAATGATACACATTCAACAGTACAGTACAGTATAATTGAAAGCTATCAATTTCAACATTTATAAGGCTTTAAAAATAACAACTTTTTAATTTAAGTGAGCTTAAAACAATCTTCACACAAACCCATTACAATAAATGTCATATTACATGTGGTATTCCTACCTGTCTAACATATAAGCTGATTTGATTTACTTTAATGACAGACATCATTAGTGGCTGATGTCACTTTAAGATCTGCCGCTGCCAAACATGACGCGGATCTGACGCGCTGTCACACATATCTCTTTTTCTCATAAATCTTTAAAGCTGCAGTTCGTACGCTTTGCCTCTGTGTCGTCATCTCTGTTTGAAACCTGCAACTGCAGTTATTTGCGGAGTTATCATCTGTACGTGAGTTGTACGTCGGCGCGGCTGAATCTAATGTTTTGAGGAGTTTGTGCCGTTGTCAGTCACCGCACCAGTGTTGATACTGTAGCTACTTTAGAATCACAGATTATCTTGGAGAATAACCTAAATAAGAGTTTTCCCTCTTGATTGTCATTTGGACATTTCTGGATTCAAATCCGCCATCAAATTGATAAATTTAATCACTCCAGCTGCTGTGAGAAAAGGCTATAAATGATCCGCTGAAGAACATGCTCCTCACTTGTGTTACTACTACTACAGACGTGACATAATGACACAAAGACATGCTTGAATTTCCTGTGGACATCCACCATACCACTCAAATTATTACACATTATTACAAGCTTACCATTGTGAATCGGGCTAAAGTAAGGAGATAGTTTTGAATACTGGCTTGTTGTGTACTTGTTCAAAAATTGATTTTGGATAATTTTTAACCAAAAAAAGTTACGGACTGCAGCTTTAAGTTCATTTAAGACATTATTTAACTAATTTAAGACTGCTCTTATAAGAATACTCAACAAACGGGCATTTTGACATAAAAGTGTGTTATTGTTTGTTGAAGTGCGAAAGAGAACTTGATTCTGGCGACATTCACACAGACAGCGCGTTCTTTTTTGTCTTATCGCGCTTGAATGGATTAAAACCATTTGCATGAATAAGAGCATGATCATAATGTAACGCTAGCCAAAGGATGACAGAAAAATGGATGCTGCGTTAATTGCATAATTTTTTTTAATTAATCTCATGCGTTAACGAGTTAATTTTGACAGCACTAATCCAAACACTTTAATGTTCTTATAATATACATTGTGGCATCACATCTTTTCTCACAATGTCTGAAAGGGTTCAATAAAGGATTCTGTCTCTCTAAACCCCTTTTTTTCCCCCGAGAGCCTGCTCTGCTCTGATTGGTCAATGATTTGTCTACCACTTTCAACGCGTCATAAACAAAACATCCATTTCCATATCTGAATTTCAGCTCTGGAGATTTCCTCAGTACTTGTATACACAGTGATCAATAAGGTAATGATGGCGTCGGTTTTATCTTATCAATTCCAACTACATTGTTTGAGGACGGGTCAAAGTAGACATTGTTCACGGACAGTCAATGAAGACCATAGCCGGCGTTATGCAATTTTTTTACAAACCTACACAGGTTTGTGTAGGAAGAGAGACTGGATTATCTGACGACTCGTTTCAGGCAGTTCAGAATCAGTTCTTTCTTTTGGGAGACAATAACTCTAGTAGTTTACAATAATGTAGTATTTAAGCATGACATCTGACTATCTGTGTATTCTGTTAAAATTAGGGATGTGCAGAAGTACTGGAGTAATATGAAATTAAACCAATGATCGATTATGAAGACAATAGTTCAAATAATCCATAATAACTCTACAAGAATGTGTCAAATATGGAACTTTTATAATGTTGTGACTGTTGCGACAATTTTCAGAAATACTAGCTCATATGAGGAACAGACACAGGACACATTCACTCTAGAGAGAGAGGTTGAACAGGAACAGATTGAGAACGGTTCACTTAAAAATGAATATTTTAATGTGACGGTGCATTAAAATGCTAAGTGCTGAACTTTTGTCAAGCAAGCCAGTTGAAGAAGTCAGATGAAAGTAGTGTGCGTGTTTATTATGACAATTACGATTATCTGCATACCGCACACTTAGTCTAGTAGTCAAAATAATTAAAATGCACATGAGTAAATCTGAAATCAGCCCAGCATGCAACAAAGTGCCGCAAACAAAGATTACTGAAATGAAATTAGTCGTATTTAGAAGATCCAAATGGCCTCAAACTAAATTCTTCAGTATGTTAAAAAAATTATGTGCCGTGAAACTTGGGCGACTTAAATCCAAAGTCTCCAGTGCAGGCCATCTGACACAAGACGTTTTTTTTTTTCAAATGGAACAATTTGTATAATGGTGTGTGCACACCAAAAGTGACTTTAATTATTGATTATGATTACGTACAAAGTCAATGCAAAGACTCAAATAGCAAATTCGAATAGACGCAAATTAATAGAGGCAACTGTATGACGTGAAGTGGGCAACGCGTTTACCCCGAACGTGTGATATTCCAACCCAATCTCACGGCAATTCGTACGTATTTTACGAGGTGGCTAATTCGTACGAATTTGTACGAATTGGTACGGCTTTTGCTAAATCGTACGTATTTGACAAGTTGGTCAAATAATTTGATTTCATATGAATGACCTAACCTCAAACCCCGCCCCTAAACCTACCCATCACTGCAGTATAGACAAATCGTGCAAATTAATACGAATTAGCCACTTCGTACAAATAGAAGTGAGAAAGCATTGGATATTCGTCTCAATCGCATCTTCCGTGCAAGTTAAACGATTTCAGCCCATCATCCTCAAGTAGTGCTGTGAACCCAGACACGTAGGCATGTGGCTTTCCAGAGTATTTGGGACTTCCACAACAGGACCAAAGCAGAAATAGTTGTTATCTCCAACATGTTTGATGACGGAAAAAATGGCAGAAAGAAATGTTGTTGTTGATGTGCGTTAAATCGTCTCGGTTACGTATATAACCCTCTCGTTCCTTCCCTTATTTAACTTGTATCACTTTTTTCGTTGTGTGTGTGTTCTCTAAACATGCGTGATAGTGACCACATCTGGCGGACTTCAGAAACACCAGTAAAACATTTTAAGGATGTTTGTGCGTTACATTCCAATCTTCCTGAAGCCATATGGTAGCTTTGTGTGAGCAAAAGACCCAGATTTAAGTCTAGAGATTAATTGGTCAACACAAATCCTACACCAAGGTGATCTGAAAGTACTGGGGGAATTAGCAACGTCCCAGCACTGGCCACACACTGAGATGATATCTTACCGAACAGTGCTAATTAAGGCTCCTTCCTATCAAATACAACCAGGCTTTGTGGTATCTGTTCAGTCACTGGCTGTGTAGCCTAGCCTCTCACTTTCAGTTCATCTCTGGCTCTTTCCCTCACCTGTTCATTCCTCTTTACTCTATCACCAGTTTACTCACTGTCATTCCTATCCACACAAGTGGAAAACAGGTTAAACAGTGCCAATGCAATAACAAATCTATATGAAAGCCAGGAATTCATATAGGTCAAAATTGTGATAAACCTGAAAATGAAGACAAATTAATGCTGATAGAGACAACTACAGTCAGTGTTCAGGAATGTTACTTTTAAAAGTAATGCATTACAATATTTCTTATTCCCTCAAAAAGTAACTAACTGTGTTACTTAGTTACTTTTTATGGAAATTAATGAGTTACGTTATTTTTGTATTACTTTTTCTCACGTGGACTAGGGTTGCTTGTTTGTTTTTTAATAACAAATAAAGTTAAATTGGCAAATGTTCAATTCCAATGTATTTTTATAGCACTTTTCACAATACACATAATTTCAAAGTAGCTTTACAGAAAATGCTTCTACATAACAATTTAGAATAATCGTCTATCAGAGTGTCTCTCTCAAAACAATGTCTATATGTCAGAAATGTACAGTTATCATGCAGTTACCTATAATTATATATTAATTTTAGGCAGAAACAATGAGCTCATTAAAGTAATTATTACAAGTTGGGATCATAATTGTGGCGAGCAGCGAGGCTGAGGGACCGTGAGAGCAGGAACGAGGTTGCGGTCATTAGTGATGATGATCGCCAGCTGCGTGCCGTTGGCCTCGTGTCTCACGGAGGGGTGACGGGAGTATAAAGGAGGAGCAACGACAGTGAAGGACGAGAGAGGACCAGGCCTGGACTTTAAGTTGTGTTTTATTTATGTTTTGTTATGTGTGTGCGTGGCAGTCATCCGTGAGGGGCTGCCACTTTTACTTTCACTTTGTTTATTTATTTGATTAAAGTTTGTTGTTTACTGTTCGCCGGTTCCCGCCTCCTTCTTCCCTAAACGTCTGAACCCCGTTACATTGGTGCCGAAGCCCTGGAGGAAGGAGGGACATGCTGTCGAAGAGCCCTTGCTGCTGAGGGGGATCACGGTGCTGAGGAGTTCGGGCAGCACGGAAGAGAGAAGACCACGAGTGGCTGCCCGAGGCGGTGGTGCTGGAGCGAGTGAAGATCCGGTGGTACGGAGAGCTCGCTGCCGTGCCCCTGGGTCGAGGTGGGGTGGGTGCTGTCCGAGAGGGAGCGGAGGAGTCGCCAGCGCTTGCCCTGAGCCAGAGCCTGCTGCCGTCCGCCATGTTGGGGAGGAGCAGGGAGCACGGGACTAGGACTCGCTGCCGGCTGCCCTCAGTAGGAGGAGTCACCGCCGGCCGCCGGGGGCGGAGAAGGATCGAGTCGTCCACCGAGCGTCCAGTGCCATCGCATGGCACCGCGAGGAAGAGCCTCTCGGCTGGCTAAAGACCAAGTGGCAGTGTGTCCGGGAACCGGACCAGAATTTTTTTTTCTCCCACTTTTCTTTTCTCCTCTCTCCACTATCTCGTCTCTGTCGCTCCTCGTGCTCCCGGCTCCGTTCTCTCACCTCTCTGTCCTTACCCCCAGGTGCCGCGGCCGCCGTGATCGATTTTTATTTGATTAAAGTTTGTTGTTTACTGTTCGCCGGTTCCCGCCTCCTTCTTCCCTGAACGTCTGAACCCCATTACAATAATGATTACAATATATAGACTATTTGGAAGTTTTGTATGTTGATTCAGAGTTGGCATCAAATGTAAAGGCCCTTTCACACCCAAAGTGAAATGAATAAGGCTCATGCTGAAGGAAAATTCATGCCTGTACAGTAGAGGGCGCAACTCAAACAAACCTTTCAGCTCTGCTGCCATTCTGGATTGCAGAAGAATTGGATGCAGGAAAAGAAAGTTCAACACTTAAGCCCTGCGTCCCAATGTCCATACTATCCATCCAAATAAATGTGTCTCAAAGCATAGTGTGTTGAAAAGAATATGTCAAAAGTACCCGGATGGTCTACTATTTCCAGTAGATTTTCAAAGTGTGGATCCATGCACTAATATTGCCTACAAACCATTGGAGGTGGATTCAGTTCAGAACTAAAGTAAAGTAAAGTGTTACTACAAAACATGGCAATTATGAGTGACTAATAATCCAAGTTTAACCTGAAACAACAAAAAAAAGATATATTTATGCCATGGTCTGTCTGAATGCTCGATTCTGATTGGCTGGAAGGTGTGCAATAAATAGTTTTTATTGCAAACATTTGCTATTTACTTAGCTAAATGGATGATTTTTGCGTCATTTAACATTTTTGGTGAATATGACAATTTTGATAAATGGGCCGAGGCACAAGATGAACTGGAGGAAATGGAGAAGATAGCATTAAAAAAGGAAATGTAACTATAAACGGCACATGGAAAAACACCAGCAGAGCGCAGGCAGATAGAAGATGACAAGGATGAGGTTAATACAAAAAAAAACAATTAAATGGGCAATGAACACATTCAAATACTTTTTGTATCAGAAACAAACAAACAAAATGCTAATGTTGAGACATACCCTGCTTCCCTTCTTAATGAGACATTGCGAGAGTTTTATGCCTCTGTTCAGACTACCACTGGACGCAAATATAGTGTTGCAAGTCTGATGTGTCTCAGAGCAGCTATTAACCATCACATAACAAAACACAACATCATAAGCGATAAAGACTTTGTCAAGCAATGGTGTCTTTAAATCAGTTATAAAATGCTATAGGAAAAATGGAGAAGACAAGTCACTGACATGATCTGGCGACTCTCTAGTCCTGCGTCAGAAAGGCGACCAATGGCAGTGCTCCGCAAACTATGGTTTGTGTACTTTTGTGTGATACCTTTCACCTGAAAGACAATTTCAAGTATGCAATTAGATTTGGAAAATATTATGATCACAAACATTTTGAATTCATAGGATTAAAATGGAATATCCATTAAATATTTTAGCTACCTTTTCACAAATATGCCGAGGTAGTTGACCCCCATCGGCTCCCTGGTGAACCACACTTCAGTGTTCTCGAGTTTGCACAGAGGGATGTGCTTGGGATGCAGACAGAAGGCTCCGGCATTGAATGGGCACTTTAAAAGGTATTTTTTAAAGCTGTCTACGGGACAAAGTGGGTCACCTGGGCACGCAAACATAAATCCTCGCAAATTTTCTCTTTCCGATGCAGTGGGATCTTTGTGATTTTTTGTTTCTGTGTTGTGCGCCAGGGTCAGGTACTCCAGGCCATTCTGGTCTTGCCAGAGAACGAAAGACTCTTTTGATAGGTTGCGGTTTCCTTCTCTCCCCCTCCATGCAAAATGCAGCTGCGTGTCAAACCAAACTTTTCTTACAAGGCTGATGGGTGTGGAAGAGGAGAGTGCAGGTGCATTTCTAATCTTCTGGAGGTCGGACTCAGTAATTCCCGGATAAATTTGAGTATTCAGACAGACCATGGCATAAATATGTATATATTATCTGTGTTATATTTCATCTGCAATAACAATGTTGACTTTTATAAAGATCTGTTTTGCCATTCACTTTTAAATGTATCATTATGCATTAATATGAGAAGAGTTCTCCACATGAAAGATCCGCGACTGGCAGATCAGCGTGCTACTGCATTTCTCTCCAATAGGTAGGAAATTAAATGAAATGTGGGGGATGTTAACTGTGACAAGATGATTGACAGGACAGTTTATGGTGACAGGATGCGTGACAGGATGCATGTCAGGATGCGACAGAGAGCAACTGTTATAAAGACGCAATTGTGTGACGTGATAAAGGCCCGGTTTCACAGACAGGGCTTAGATTAAGCCAGGATTAGGCCTTAGTTCAATTAGGACATTTAAGTAGCTTTTATAAACGTGCCTTAGAAAGGAAAAAATAATAACATTTCTGATTGCTTCTTGAGACAAAGCAATGGCACTGACATATTTTAAGACATGTCAGTGCAAGCTGCGTTCAGTTAAAAGAGCTCAAACTTCATTTTAGTCTGGGACTAGCTTAAGCCTTGAAACTGGGGGAGTATGTCCCAAAGCTTGTCTACTCTTTTACTAACAAAAATATGTACTTTTTCTTCACAAAAAGAGTATATTATTTTAGGGCGTAGTTTAATTAGGCTAATTGGGACGCAGCATTACTTTAGCCATAATAAATAAATAAATACATACAAATGTGATGTTTATCTAAAGCCATTTTTGCTTATTGGTATGGTTGAATTGGATCATCAAAGGTCAGCAGCAAAGACATTGGTTAATAAAGTGAGATTAAATGCATAAAGTATATTTGTGTTATTTAACATTCAATTATTTTTTTAAATGTAATGCATTTCTTTACTAATTACTTGAAAATAGTAATCTGACTACGTAACTTGCATAACTTTTAATGTGATACCCCCAACACTGACTACTGTAATATGATACGTTTTCCATATAGTAAATATGAAGGGCAAAACAGCTATACATCCAGTGAACAAATTAGCGCACTTTTGTTTGCTTGTCATATTGAACTCCTTCGTTTTTTCAATAAATATGAACATTTACATTAAGGCTACTGAGGTCACAGTGATTTATTTCACCCCTGGGTTTTGTATTGCTTTCTAGCGCATAGATTTTTAACAAGGAAGCCAAACAAAACCTCTGCTCAATAGCATCTATGCGAAGATGTCTCCCTAACACGGCTTATTGGGTTTCATTGCGACGGGTAAGTATCTTTTTCCTGCGATCGATTAGTTTGAACAGTGTTCTAGCAACATTTAAAGGCCACAAAGTCACGAGTTGTGTTCTGGTTATATTGACCTGCTAATGTAAACCATTTAGCACTACTTATTGTAAAGAGGCATCATGCCCATTTTCTAAATCGATTTTTAATGCAATCCACAAAAAATGCATCTTTCATAATAATGTCAAATGATTATTGCAGGATAAAAAAAAAGTAATGTCTATTTGCTCAGTTCAATCAAGTCCTAGCTGTAAACAGAAAACCATCATGTAAAAATCAACTGTGCTTAATTTAAACTATTAATGAAAGTGTTTTTTCCTCACCCTTGCACTGCTCATGCCCCCCTTTAAAAAAATGTGTACACAATGCTGCTGTCTGCACCTTTGATCCTTTGAAGTTTGAACATTTCCTCTGCATATAATGAGAATATAAACAAGAGAAATTGGAGAACCATCCCTTTCCAAGATAAAGCCATTTTTATCCCACAAACATCTTGTTTGCCGTGTTCGACTACAAAACTGCTGCTTGTAAATAATACATCTCGCATCCAAGGTAACATCACAAGTTAAAAGCCTTGCTAAATGAATGATTCTGAAAAAATGGTCAGGTCAAAAACCAGAGCATCTGCCATGTATTTACCCTGAGGGAATACAAAGTGCTCCTTTAATAGGCTAGATGAAATACGCTGCAACACAGAGGACTTCTGTAATCGAACCAGCAATATTATGTACATGCTGGCCATTTACACTACATACCTGTAGATATAATCGGATAATTTAATGACCTATTTTGCTTTTAATCTATGTACATTTTTAAGTCCCTTACGGCAAACCAGCTGACCTCTTTTTGATTCGTCTTTCCCTTTGGTCTGTCTGCGAGTCTTTGAGGTGAGTCTCTTTTTGTGTTTAGCCTTTGTGTAACATTTTCCCTCCTGACTTTGAAGCTTGGCTGAGCATTCCACAACCTGCCGTTCCTCCTCACCCTCCTTAGTGTTTGTTTCTTTATAAAAAATTACCTGCCTGTCCTACTTGGTTTCTCACCCTTGACCATGAGGCTTTTTTTTGAGAGCATCTTTTCCACAGCTGGACTGGTTACAGAAGCCTTGCCACTTTTCTAGGTCAGCACAGCTATAAGTGTTACAGAAGACCGGAACTGATCCACACCCAGGATACGTGACTGAGTCGACCTCCTGGGATGTGGTCTTTCTGAGAAGAAATTGTTCCGTTTCGGTATGAAACTCAGCTGAGGATTCAGAAGAAGAAGAAAAAAAACTGGACCACTTCTAAAGTATATCAAACAAGAAAATACTATAATGCACCAGACAAACCTAATTCCACAACAATAGAGTGCAACAATGCACGTCCCCTTTTTCAGTAGCGTTGCTTCCGGAACAATTTTTTCCATTCTTTTTTTCCCATATGGATTTTAAAATTCTTTGTTAAAGAGCTTTAAGCTATGAACCAAGACAATCAGCTACAAGGTAAATCACAACACTACGAACTTTCAGAAATCGAACAGAAAGCAAAGGTACAAGACAGTGTACGTAACGGCTGCACTGAGGGAAAGAACTACAATCCCATGAAGCATTGCGAACAGCACAATCGAATGAGTGCCCAAGTGGGACTCGAACCCGGGTCCGCCGGCATGAGAGTTCGACGCTCTAACAAGGAGACTAAAGGCTGAAACCCCTAGCGTCAGTCGTTAGAGCGTCTCTTGAGATCAGAGGAGTGAGGTTTACTCGCACAGCAACTACTAGCTGGCCTCCATTACACTCACCCCCCTAAACCTCCCTCCCATCCGGGTCACGGCACCAATGTAACCCCTCTTGATCAGACCGCCCGCTCCAAGCGGGACTCGAACCCGGGTCCGCTGGCATGAGAGTCGGCGCTCTAACAAGGAGACAACCCCTAGCGTCAGTCGTTAGAGCATCTCTTGTGATCAGAGGAGTGAGGTTTACTCGCACAACAACTACTAGCTGGCCTCCGTTACACTCACCCCCCTAAACCTCACACCCATCCGGGTCACAGCACCAATGTAGCCCCTCTTGTTCGAACCGCCTGCTCCAAGCGGGACTCGAACCTGGGTCTGCCGGCATGAGAGTCAGACGCTCTAACAAGGAGACTAAAGGCTGCAACCCCTAGCGTCAGTCGTTAGAGCATCTCTTGAGATCAGAGGAGTGAGGTTTACTCGCACAACAACTACTAGTTGGCCTCCGTTACAATCGACTCAGTTAAGTCATTTGCAGTGTTTCATGGGAGTGGGCGGAGCTAAATAATTATTTTGCATGTTGCTTTTTTTACTCTCTGATTGGTGTTATTCTCTCTACAGCATCACGGGTAATGTAATGTAAACAGGTTTTCACCAGATATTCCACTGTTAAACATGATTACTTAAAGGGGTGGTGGATCAGGATTTCACTTGTTTAACTTTAGTAAGTGTGTAATTAGGGTTGTGCCGGTAAACGTGACAACCGCGCCAAAACTGTTTTTTTGTTGTTTTTTTTCTTCAAACATTTTCTTTGCGTGAATATTATGACACGGGTGAAGCACAAAGCTTTATTTACAAAATAAATAATAGGTTTGCAATTAAATGATCGCAGTCATGGAGATTCATGCTGAACAAGAGAGGTAGGCTTTGTGAGGTGAGCCAAATTTAACCTTTGCCTGCGTTTTGCAATCTGGTCACCCGATTTTCCACGAATTTAACAATAGGCTTACTCCATTTTATTCTACTGGAAATGGAATCTCTTATTTATTTTCCCAAATCTTCATTTACGTCTCTCACTGGGGATTAAACATTTCTTCCTTTTGTTTGCTTTTAATTAGGAGTAAATTCGCATCATTTACTGTGGTAAAGTAGAAAACCGTGTAGGACAGATACATTTTACTTCAAATTCTATTTAACACATTTTGTGCTTGTTATTAGACTTAAGGTGCGTCAAGGTTATGTGTATTGCGCATTGCATACATGCTGGAGATTTTTAGTTTTGCGTTCTCTCGCAGTTCATAATCAAACAAAGCCTAAAGTTTTTGACCCTGCGGAAGATAAATTCACTCTTCACACCTTTTACTACAATCCAATAAAAATAAAACAAATATTTTTTTAACTAATATTTAACTTTCTTATATTATTATTTACTGATATTTATTTAAATGTTTTACAGGCTGTAGTATGTAGTTTAATTGACGGAAGTACTAAAATAAACACGCATGCTTAAATGGATGTTTGAGCCTTATTTATATTTGAAGAGTTCAGATGCAAAAGCCTCTAAAAGCCACTTCGGTCAAAAATGAGATAACGATATTGAGTAAATGCTCTCTGCATATAGTATATGTTCATAAAATACTTTCACTTCAAACCCACTAAATCCCAGCCTCAGCCCTTTCAGAAGTACCAGTACTTAGGTAGAAACCTATACATAGGAGCCTGACAAAAATTCTTAATTTAAAGAAAAATGTCAGGCGGACTTATAGAGGCTTTTGCATCTGAAGTCTTCTTTTTTTATTTTCAAAATGTAGGCTATTTAATTGAGGTGTATGTATGTATGTATATATATATACCCGTGTGTGTGTACCCGTGATAAAAAACTGCCACTGTCACAGCCCTATGTGTAATATTGCCATCTGAGCATAAACGACATCTGCTTACGACTTCAAGTTACGATGCTCAAAGTTTAAAGCAAAGGGAGAAGTTTTCTTTTTAAGAAATCGCTTTTTAAGGACTACAAACAAACGGCCGTAGGGACTACAACAAGCTTATTCCGGGGTTAGTGACATCACTAACCCAAACATTTTACATAAACCCTGCCCCCAGGAACACGCAACAAAGGGGGTGAGGCCATGTTGAGAGGATGACAAGATAAGATAAGTTATAGATTATTATAACAGAACATACTAATCAATGACTTGAAGATAGTTAACTCCACATCAGCTACATAAACCCATCAACTAACCATTCAAAAACGTATTGTTGCATTCTACATGTTGTCACTTCTTAGTGAGTCTCTCCATCATTGTCCGACTCCAGTTTGAACATAAAACGCTGAACAGTTTCTGAGCTTTTTAGTGCATGTCCGCGTGAGGTAAGCAACATACAAGCTCTTAATAGCTCCATCCTCTTCTTGAAAGGGGCGGCAGGAGAAGCAGCTCATTTGCATTTAAAGGGACACACACAACATTGGCACGTTTTTGCTCACCCTTAAAAAGTGACAATTTTATCATGCTTTAAAAATGACCTGTGGGGCATTTTGAGTGAAAACTTCACACACACACACACACACACACACACACACACACACACACACACACACACACACACACACACACACACACACACACACACACACACACACACACACACACACACACACACACACACACACACACACACACACACACACACACACACACACACACACACACACACACCGGGGACATAAGAGACTTTTTACATCTTGTAAAAAGGGGCATTATAGGACCCCTTTAAGAAATAAGCTGAAATAATGCAGTCTGACAGTTTCAGCAGTAGCAAATATCTTCAATTAACAAACCTGTAGCTCACAGTAGGCCTGTCTTTAAAGGTTTATACATTATCGTTCAAAATCAAGTTCCCTATAGAGAACATGAATGGAGTTTTTACTTCCAGAACTGACTGTTGTGCTTCCAAATCGACTGTTTTGACAAGACATTTGATGAATTTGAACACACTAAAAAATAAAACATTTGCAGAATGGACAAACAAATTCAGGTCTTTACTTACAATTGTTAAAAATACATTAAACTAAAAACTTAATTCACTGTTAAAATGCAAAAATGATTTACTTGATAATCTACCACCAACTTAGCAACTAACTAACACATTATCCTTGAACTGCCACTCAGACCTCAACACTTGAACAAAAGTAACAAGCAATTACCTGATCTTTTCTGACATCACAAAACAATTAAAAACAACAACAACAACAATGAGAATTTAAATAGAATTATAATTATATGCCCCAGTGCGTGCCAGGAAAAGACTGAATGAGCCTGAACCACACTTTTTTTTTTTCAGTACAAAGCATCAAAACTGTCTACTATAAGCATCTATAAAAAAATTATAAAAAAGTATTTACGGATTCCCATGCCCATTCAAAGATGCAAAAAATACACATCTAATTGTAAATTTATTACTCATAATTGTGACTTTATATCCCACAATTTGACTCCTGCAGCTTTAACTTTGTTTCTCCTAATTCTGACTTTATATCTAAAAATTGTGACGTGATTTTGTTTTTGTGTTAAAAAGCTTCTTTTTGCACCATTTTCATATTTTAAATTACTATAAACTAAAAGGCTGGAAAAATGCACTGATTCAACTCCCTTGCTAAACTTGTAGGTTTGACTTATATAAATAAATTATATAAATACATATTTTTAAATAAATAAATAAAACTATATTCAAGATGCCTTACTTTCGGAAAATATTGTTATACTGTTATAAGTTGTTAAAGGGTAAAGGGAGCCTAACTCCACCCACTGGCAATATTTTAAAAATGCTGGAAAAGTGGGCAGAGACCAGCAGAGACAGAGGGGACGAACCGAGGGTGGGGCTGAGCGGGGGCGTGCACCTGAGACCGGTAGTGACGGATTGATTGACAGCTGTCAGACTCGCAAAGATGGAAAGTGACTGGAGTCAAGTCAAGTCAAGTCAACTTTATTTATATAGCGCTTTTTACAATGCAGATTGTTTCAAAGCAGATTCACAGTGTTAAAGCTACACTGTGTGATATTTTCCCCCATCTAGTGGTGAACTTGTATATGACCATCCAGTGAATTTTAGTTTCTGTTCTGTTCAATTCCGATTTCGTTTTAACTCCTACGGTGGCCGATTTAGTCCAAGATTAATATGGCTTCCAGTTCGACCTCGTCCACATTCGACACGGTGCCTGTGGGATATTCTGTGCGCAGTGGGATGGTTGGAACTCAACTGGCCTAATTATTCGGCTAGAAAGAACTGCAGCTAATCCAGAGTGAACTTTGATGATAGTAATGTTTATTCAGTCATCCAATTGCAAGGCATAAACAGGTTTGCATGGATATGTACATAAATGTGGTTTCTGTGAGAGAACAAATTAGGATGGTAAATATACATGATAATGACATGACAGAATATACAAAGTTAAGAACTGTATAACTATACTTATAAGTTACATTTGTATAATGTAACCGTAAACCAGAGCTTATTGTACCACATATAGGCGCTAAATGCAGCTGCATTAAAAGGAGCGGAGCTGCCGCTGCTAACAAGCGGTGTCCGGTTACAAAAGTGTGTGCGCAGGTTTAGCTCTGTATAACAAGTGTTAATATGCCGATCAGACCTGATACATATTTCCATCAACATACATTACAAGCAAATATTTTCTATAAACGAATAAACATTGTTAATAACTGAATGACTATTCAAATATAGGTGAGCATTACGCTATTGTATGTTGACACAAAAATACTTCTGAGGTAACATCAACTGAATTACATGATGACACACTCTGAAACACATCCACAATGACAATAACTATTATTACTTACGGAGTTATTAACGCACAGAAATACCACACAAGGAAAAACAGACTTTTGAGGAATAAACAAGCCAGGAAAACTCCGTATAACTCTGTTACTGGAGCTGCTGAGATGAAAACTCTCTGCGCATGCACCAGACAAGTCTGAACAAGTTGACGCGCACAGTGTTAAAACCGGTTAAAACGCCAAAGGCGAAGCTTGAATTTACGGGTATGTCCCTCTTTGGCTAATGTACTTTCAAGATGGAGGGGCAACATGGCGACCACCGTTAGATCCCATTACCTTATGTATTTTCAATGGCATATTATAAACTTACGAGAATACTTTATTACGTGAAAGAAGTAAATATACATTAATGAGCACATATATTTTTGAAAGAACTAAGTGTTTTTAGCTAAGAATAGACTAAAAAAGTTACACAGTGTAGCTTTAAACAGAAAAATAATGCAACAGAATTTTATTCGGCCGTACAGCCGCTCTGGAGAAAACGGTGATGTCATCTAGCTCATTTGAATTATCATACAGTGACAATGTGGGCAGATCAGTAATTTAGTTTATATGGTTAATTCAGTTTACTAATTAGATTTATTTGGATATTTAGTTGAAAATTTAGTGTCCCCAAATGAGCGACAGTGGCAAGGAACCAAAACTCCATCAGGTGACCTAATGGAGAAAAATAAACCTTGGGAGAAACCAGGCTCAGTCGGGGTGCCAGTTCTCCTCTGGCCAATTAACAAACAGCGTATGATTATTATTCTGGCAACTTTACAGGTCAGGGGTCATATTAGATCAGAATATTCATAAGATCGGAGGCAACACGGCGGAGACGGGTTTATTGAGGATGAAGTATTGATTAAACAATTATTAAATTGCAATATTCGAAAAATCGGAGTCATCAAGCCGGAGACGGGTTTATTTGAGGATGACGTATCGATTAAACAATTTTTACATAGGAATATTCGAACGATTGGAGTCATCACGCCGGAGACGGGTTTATTGAGGATGCCGTGTCGATGAGGCAATTTCAGGGGGAGTCTAATTGACACGGTCTCTGCAGAAACTTCAGGGTCAAGTGTTGGTCATGTCTGGGCGCTGGTCCGCCATCTGATCTGGATACGGCCCAGATCCGGCTGACTGCGGTAAACCTCGGGATTAAACAGAGAGACTAACATTAGAGTAGATGCCATTCTTCTGATGATGTAACGGGTTCATCAGGTGTTATGGGAAGTGTTCCCGGTTCCGGCTGACCTAGTTAATGCAGCCTAACAATCATTTAATTGAAAAAAGTGTTTTATGTGTATGCCATAGTAAAGAGATGTGTTTTTAGTCTAGATTTAAACTGACAGAGTGTGTCTGCTTCCCGAACAATGTTAGGAAGACTGTTCCAGAGTTTAGGTGCTAAATAGGAAAAGGATCGACCGCCTGCAGTTGATTTCGATATTCTCTGTATTATCAACTGGCCAGAATTTTGAGACCACAGTAGACGTGATGGAGTATAATATGTTAAGAGCTCGCTCACGGCAGTGACGGCAGTCGCTTTGCAACAGAGCGGTCATTCGAAGTAGAAGACTTTTCTCCCCCACCTTCACCTGAAGTGGAGGAGGGTGAATTGTCTGTAGACACAGGGCCAGAGCCTTATCAATTCGAGCCGCTGGCTCAAACTGCTGTCTTAACTCCCGATGCAGACGATGCTAGTGAAGCAAAAAGCATCAAACCACCTACATCCAAACATCTAAAAAAAAAAATATGTATAAAATAACACATTTACAGATGCCAGTTTCCACCTTACTATAAAAAAATGATAATCAAAAATAGAAAGATTTCAAATGTATTTGCAACTATTTCTCATAACTGTGACTTTATATCTTGCAGTGTTGACTTTGTTTTTGCTCATTTTTAATTTATATCACACAAATTGTTACTTTAATGTAACTTTGTATCTCACATTTTGGCAAGACTTTTATTTTTAACTTTCTTCACAATTAACTTTTTTTGTGTTTTACTCTGAGGCGTCAATAAACATAAACGTTAATATTCATATGCAAGAAAATAAATAAAAGTTCTACAACATTCCGAACAATTTAATTTGTAGTTCATGCAAATTATCACAATTCTGTCTTTTTCTACTCAACCTCACACCATTCGAAATCTAAATGCTGTAAATTTTTCCTCTTGTAACATCATAAACATTCTTAAAAAAAAAAAAAAAAAAAAAAAAAATTAAAGTTCCATGAAAAACAGCAACAGAATATGGTTTTGAAACAACATCACTGAAATCTAATATTCAAGGTGAACTGTGCCTTTAAGTAGGCCTAACGATCTGTTTGGTATTATATAACATAATAGCGTTTGTTAAGGTTACTAATGATTTGTACTAATAACATGTCTAACCGACATAGCTAACACTCATCTTGACTTTAATCCTTCAGGTTTTCCATGCCAGAACTCTCTCTTCATTAATATTCTGGTGTTCAGCTATCATTTAAATGAACTCATTCCCCACCTGACATTAACAGACGAGAAAGAATCTTCTTCGCTGACTGCATCATATGTAGACCTGTCAATGTCAGCCATATCATTCTTCAGGCTCTGTTTGTCCCAGGGAGAGAGGAAAAAAAGAATCCACGTTATCAGTGGCTTATTTGAGAGCCAATGTCGGTGTCTAAATGAGGAATTAGAACAGACATCCAATCATAATGGTCCCGTGTCTAGGGAAAAACCTCTCTCTGGGCCTCGTAAATGAAGTTGTCGCACACATGGGCAAATTTGCATCTACTGCCGTAACCCGCATTAATTGAACTCTACAGAACGCCCGAGGTGAATTTGTCTCGTCGTTTTGAAGCCGCTTGGAGTGAACTATGGAACAGGTGAAACCCAGGGCAACCAGGACTTCATGTTTCAGACCGCATGCAGGGAAATCTGTAAGGAAAGTTTCACACGTTTTGGGAGAGCTCAACAGTTTGACTTTATCAGCATGGTGCTTAGTCTTGAGGGCGATAACGTAATGAGATAATGAAGGGAAGATCATTTGGTGAATGGGAAGAAAGACTGATGCTACACCACTAATAGGTTTTAGCCTGCAGACTGAAAAGTTGAGCGTCCGCCTCACCAATGTCTTTCCTAATTACAATCCTTTCAATCTTTAAGGCCCTGTTTGCATCTGGTCAGGGGCGTCGCTCAGAATTATAAGAGCAATTGCTGTATATTACTGTATATGGTTAAATTTGCCTATTTAGGGCCCTATCATACACCCAGCGTGTTTTTTGCTAGTTTCAGCTCGACCCAGTTATCATTTTCATGTCCAGAATCATGTGTCCATCTGTTCGCCCATGGGCATGCTGGTCTGAAAACGAGGTGTGTTCAGGTGGATTGTTGGCACATTGCTATTTTGAGGCAACTGAAATCGACTGCGCCATTGACCAACAGTATTTTTTGTGTTAGTAGTATGTGGCACTAGGAGGGTGCGCAACGTGCATACACTCTGCTTATTACACACACAGGGACGTGCAGCAGCACACAACATTTTAAAATATTCAAAATAAAAGGATTTTTCTCTGGAGAAGCGTTCACTCTTTCCGCTTTCAAATTCCGCCATGTAAATAGCAAATCATCCATGGTGCAAGCGCAACTGGCTTTTAACCACTTAAACTCTGCGGACCCACCGGTGGGTCCAATTTTGCATCATCATAATCATTTTAAAAAATCTCTAAGTTTTGCATCACAAACATAAATATATATGGTATTGTTTGAAAGCTTAGAACCTCAGCTTTCAGGAAAACCCAATCACTTTAGAATTTATGTTACATAGAAGAAGATAATAAGGTCTAAATTCGACCCCCCCGCGACGACCCCCCCTTGAAAAAATGGTATGAGCGATATTAAATTTAATATTTATATCACAAACTCACCAAAAATAGACAAGTCATATATCAAATGAAAGCTCTCACTCTCCAGAATATCACTGTGCAGTTTATTTCACCGATCCAACAATTTACAGTAACATTATTATCAAAAGATTTACGAAAACTGAATCGATTCTTTTGAACAAGCAAACACATGAGTCATATTCCTGCTCGGATCACTTACTCCGTGTGGAGCTACTAGCCACAAACGCTATATCAGCTCGTTCCTTAGGTTGTTTTCTTCAAAATGAGAGTATTTTCACATGTCTGTGAGCATGAATGGCCAAATGACACTGTAATATGTCACCGATGTCCAGATCAAAACATGCGATGCAGACAAATACTCTTATTATCCTTAGTTTGGAGCGGCTGTGTTAGCCGCGATTTATGATGACGTCATCAAGTATTGCGTGATACGTCAAAAAAGCTGTGTATCTCAGCTTTCTATAGACATGTCGATCATGCTTCTAGACCAATCAGAGCCAGAGATCTCCCTTTACAAAGTTGAGGAGGCGGAGCCTTCTTTTCGATTTCCTAGCGGCTATGGAAAATCAATGGAGAGGAGTAGGAGTGATTATATAGTTTGCACAGATTAATCTCAAAAAAAATTTTTTGGAATGAGATATCAAGAAAATTCTTTTTTCCCCTGTTTACTGACACCTAGTGGAATCAAAAGAAAAATTCTAAAGGGACATAGAAAAAAAAGGTCAATTTTTTTTTTAAATATATATAAAATATTAATTAAAAACAGTATCAAAAAATGACTTTTTATATGTGTTTATCATAAAATTGTGAATTTATACAATATAATATATGCAATATTCCACCACTGTGTTAAAATTCAGAGTGTTTTCTGTAAAATGAGACCATTTTTATCTATTTACTCCAATGTATGTGGGAAGGGCACTCTTTTAAATTCAGATATGCCAAATCCTCTAAAAAATTCAAAATATGCTGCAGAGTTTAACTAGGGAATGGGAGATGAGACTCTGATTGGTTTATTGCACGTAACACCTCAAACAGACTAGCTACAACCCTTTTGGACCATGCACCAGGCGTGCCCACCATTTTTTTTTCATCGTTAAACTAGCAAAAGTGGATTCTATAAGTGCACCTGCGCCTTGCGCTTCAGACCATGAGCTCAGATCCTTAGAGCAATTTTACTGAACACAGAAGTGGCAAATACTGTGTATTTACACAGATTATTTAATACCCCACAGAGTCAACTTAAATGTATTTACACAAAGTAATCATGTTCTCCGGTTCACGTTTCCTTCTTCCCTGACCCTTTAAAGGTCCCATGGAATGAAATTTTCATTTTATGAGGTATTTCAACATTAATATGAGTTCCCCTAGCCTGAATATTGTCCCCAAGTGGATAGAAATGTTGATCGGTGTAAAACCGAGCTCTGGCTGTCTTTCTCTGCCTTTGAGAAAATGACAGGCCAGACGAGCCAATCCTGAAGTCTCCTGGTTTGACGTCCAAGCAGGAACGGTTACCTCCCTTTCCTTCGCCCAGAGAATCTGGCACGCCCATGCAAACGCTCGAGAGATCATGGGTTGTGAACGAGTGAATGCTGGCAGTTTCTCAGTGTTTGGATGTACAAATGAAAACAGAAGTCTTTTTTCAGTTCCTTCTGATCTGTGATCAGTGATTTCTTATGTGTAGCTAATTATTTATTATTCGTGCACACACTGCGGCTTCTCTCTCTCCCGACAGAACAGTGTTTTCGTGTTTTATATCTTGTGAGTCAGTGTTTTTGTACGTCCTCGTCGCGTCTATCTGTTCTTAAATGTGCATACAGTCGGGAGTTTCTGCTTAACATCGGCAGAGCCACATCTTTAGAGATAAACCTCACGCACGCCGAAGCTCGGCCTTCAACATCCCCGACCCCCAGTACTGCATCTGGCCCACAGCGGAGGCACCAAACGCGGCATGAGATTAAGCAGAAGGGGGGTAAGCGTGAGGGTATCTGGGCTAGCCAGCCTAGCCCCACAATAAACTGGATTACATTCGATTACTGCTGTTGTGTCTTTGTTTGCGCTGTGTAAGTTACTCAATGCGCGTCACTGACGCTTTTCATATGATTGGAACATATCTAGAAATAATGCTTTAATCAAACTTACTAACTCGTTCATCTCGCTGTAATGGTACATTGCATGTGTTACAAAGTTGGTAGAATAATGATGAAGATGGACTCGGCGTGACTGGGACTCGTGTTTATTCAGAACTCTCAGATACAAACACAATAAACTCGCGCTGACAGACAGCGCTCTCACAACTCAGTAGTTACTATAAATAACTTGTTAGCAATCGCTCTGTCTCCGTGATGTCCGGTTCGCGAAAGAATCATTCTTTTGAATCGGTTCTTTTTAGTGAACCGAACCAGTTCACCAAATCGGACTGAATCGTTCTAAACGGTTCGCGTCTCGAGTCAGCACTGATCCATAATTTACTAAAGTTACTAACTTTCTGACATGAGTGACAGCCCCTCCGACTAGAAATAAACTAATAACCTGAAGTATATTCTAGTAACTACAAAAGTTCACCCTGAACTGAGACATGCTGAGAGAACTGATGAGAAGTGAACTCAGGTCCATCCGTCTCTCTGGCAGCAGCTCGTGCGTCGTAGACCTCGTTAAACCAGGCCCCTCCGCTCATTTCAAATGCAAAGATGTCAGCCAATCACAACAGTGGGCGTTTTTACTGAAGTCTCACAGCGGACACGCCTCTTGAAACAGGGCAGTCAGCCACAGGGCAAACAGCAGTATAGACAAAATGCCTTTTATTTCTAAATTATGACATTTTATGATGTAAAAATCATACTAACAATATAAGTACACCTCAGGAAACACTATAAAATAATAGAAAAATGCCATGCCATGGGACCTTTAAACCTTGCTATATTGGTGCCGAAACCCGGGAGGAAGGAGGAATGTGCTGTCAAAGCGCCCTTGCCACTGTGGGAAATCCACGGTGCCATTAAGCTGAGCGGCGTCTGTCGCCATGGATGCTTGAGGCGGTGGGCTGGAGTACCTTGCCGGGGGGACGGACGAACTGAGGTTGTGGAGGGGCGGCTGCCATCTGAGAGGAAGTCGAGGAGTCGCCGGCGCTTGCCTGAGGCCGGAGCCTGCTGCCATCTACCATGATGGTGAGGAGCTGGAAACGGGGGACTCGCTGCCGGGTGCCCGAAGCCAGAGGAGCCGTCACTGTCCACCAGGCATCGTAGAGTATTTCACCCAGCTGGTGGAGGATAGCTCCTCATCCTTCCGTCTCCTTTTTTCTCGTCTCATCTGTCCTTACCCCCAGGTGCTGCGGATGGGTTGGTGGTGGTTTTACAGTGCAATCTCGAGGGTCTCCGGCCTGTGAGGGGCGATGGGGGTATGTGGCAACCAGGGTGGGGCCGAGAGCTGTGGGAGCAGAGCAAGGCCGGTGACGTGAGGGCTAATGAGTGTCACACCAGTCTAGAGTCTCACAGAGGAGCTCCGGAAGGATAAAAGGAGGAGTGATGACAGCGTAAGACGAGAGAGAACCAGGCCTGGTTTTGTTATGCTTATATTTGTTTATGTTTTTGGAAAAAGTCTCTTATGCTCACCAAGGCTGCATTTATTTGATCCAAAATACAGTAATACTGTGAAATATTGGTAATACTTTACAATAAGGTTTAATTTGCTATCATTAGTTAACATGAACTAACAATGAATTATTTCTAAAGGATTTATAAATCCCAGTTAATGTTAATCACAACATTTACTAATACTTGATTAAAATCAAAAGTTGTATCTTTTAACATTAGTTAATGAACCTGAACTAACAATGAACAGTTGTATTTGTATCAATTAATGTTAACAAAGATGAATAAATACTGTAACAAATGAGTTGCTCATTGTTAGTTAATATCCGTTAATGCATTAACTAACCTTGACTAATGGAATTATTACAGTTTAAGCCAATATTCCAGTCTTCAGTGTTACATGATCCTTCAAAAATCATTCTAATATTCTAATTTGATGCTCTTTGTGCTGATCAGGACTCTTTGATTAATACAGTTCAAAAGCATTACATGTCTTTACTGTCACTATTGCTCAATTTGATGTGTCTTTGATGATAAAGTATTCACTTCTTTAAAAAGAAAATACTGACCTCTTTTAGTAACAGCCAACTGAACTTCAGATCATCTGTTGCTCATATTTACACAATGTTAAATGAAAAGCACTCAAGAAATGCATCAGTGTTGCTCCCAAATTCACCAGCCTGGTGCTGATATTGAAGCAAACATCTCCCAGGGGATTGAGACCAAATAAAGGTAAAATTATTTACTTGATGAGGAGCATGTGCCCCTCTACTGATGAAAGACTAGAAACGCCCCTGCATCTGGTATTAGCATCTGTCTCGGGTGATAACTGGCACATTTTAAAACGTTTGTTTTAGCACAAAGTCGACTGACAGGTGTAGACCGCCTACACCTGTCAGTTCATGCTGTTCAGGATGCAGAGGACGGATTAGTGTCTACAATACAAATGCAACATGGTCCCATTAGTTTTGGTCTATCATTGATCATAAGCTGTTTAGGAAGCTATTTACACCAGTATTTAGTGGTGTGCACATGTGGTCAAATCGCCAAAGGGGGTTTTAATTAGGGGTTGAACGACTCTAGATTTTTTAAAAGTGCCCCTATTATGCTATTTTAAAGGCTTATGATTTTGTTTTGGAGGTCTCCTACAACAGGTTTACATGCATGAAATGTCAAAAACACTTTAATTTTCTCAAAGTATAAACTGCACATCACCACAATGATTCCCAAACGACTCGATGGATCAGTCTAAATCCCTCCTTTCAGTGAGCTACTCAGCTCTGATTGGTCAGATGGCTCAGTCTGTTGTGTTTGGTCAACTTTTGATACAGCGCATGTCGGAAACAAATCTGCCATTACCATAACAACTTCATCTCCGTGCGGACGCTTCCTAAAGCTCAGCGATTGTACACGCATGACAAGCGCTAAGCAAATACAGTATATACAGTTCCAGTACATACCACATAGAGACGTCCTGCTGTAGTAGTTGCTGCTTCTGTTCAATTTCAGCCTCCGGATCATATATTTGTGGTTGAATCTGATTGATAGTAATAGTTTATTTAGGATAACGTTTTCTTTTCCACGTTTAATGTCACAGCTTTCAAACACTCTCAACGCAATAGCTGCGCGTTAGCTCCGCCCACACGATATGCCTCCAGCCGCTCGTTTTTTTCGGAAAGACTCAGTACAGCGTATCTTTCTTTTATAAATATGACAAAACTTAAGACTTTTCGGAGATATGAAGGATGCAGTACTACTCTATAGGTACTCAAGATTTACATGAGATTGACTGAAACTGAGTGTTTCGCCCCCCCCTTTAATACAAATATTATTTTTTGTCACATCATCTGACCGATCCGCGGTTTTTCCACGGCTGTAACCGCCAAATGTGCATCTCTAGTACTGACCCATCTTTCCAGAGCAAGGGTCTTGTGAATCCCGCGTTGAACTGAGATTTGAGAAGCAGTCGTCAGTAAAATTACTGAGGGTGGGACAAGTTGTTTGTGGGCAGACAACATAGGCGGGCATTATGCAAATATAATTTCTAGTGACGTAGAACTGTCACACGGTTCAGAGTCGATTCTTTCTTTTGAGAGACAATAACTTAATTTATCATGCACTTTTGACTTTACAACTTTGCTGAATGTTTACAGCGATATTACACACTGCATGAAAGGGAATATTTGAAAAACCATAATAGGGGCACTTTGAAGTCGACTTTTTCTTTATGTGATGACGAGACGAGTCGGGACGATGTCCACTTGTCGCATCAATGAAGAAATAAGCCTGAAACTTGAGCTGAGACTCGAACGCGGGTTCCCTTGTGACACAGCGCTCCTACAACAGCTTATTTTTTTAGCAGTTTGTTTGTCTTTGGGTTGTTCTATTTCTCACAGATTTCTGCTCCTGTTCTAAATCAGATACAGATATAGTAGCACAGTAAAGATTACATTTATATGAATGCATTAGTGAGAGAGCGATTGCGTGTGAATTCTGTCTGGCAGTGTCTCTCTATTAAAAGTGAAGCTGTGGGTCTTAGTTACTCAGAAATATATGCAAGAACTTTTCAGTTTCTAAGCTATTTTATTGCTAAATCACAGAACAATTATGTGGGCGCGTTCTGCGCGTGATGTGCACGCCGTCTGTATGTGTGTGCATTACAATGCAGCAGTGCAGAAGTGTGAGTAACCAACCCAATCTCAGGAAAACGTTTACAAGGTGGCTATATTGTATGAATTCGTATGATTTGATTTGTACAAAAACGCACAATTTTCAAATTAATCTCATTATGAAGGACCACCCCCAACCCTTCCCCTAAACCAACGCGTCACTGGGGTTTAAACAGACTGTCAAAAACATATAAATGAGATTGTACAAATTTGTACAAATTAGCCAGCAATTCAGCAAAAAGTAACTCACGTGTTTAACTCACGTGTACAAAAAGCTGTTTAAAACGTGCATTCACCCGATCCATTTTGAGTATGCATTTATTTTTCATTTTAACTGTAAGGAAACGGAGCGTTGAAGTGGACTTGCAGGGAAGTGCGCCCTCTATAGGCCATGATTAGCGACTAGTCAACGTCAAGCTTAAAGCATCATGGCAGAGCATTAAAGTCTGTGCAACCCCTTGTTTTAATATCATTAAACAGTGTCTAGAGTTCCAGCTGAAATCCAGCACAGGTTCTCCAACGACAAAAAAACACCTATAGCAGCCACCAGAGCAGCACTAAAAAGAGATTCATGTGAAAGGGAAAAAGAAATCCACCTTGGATTCCCAAGTGAATTTGGAAAAAGTGGCTACACTTAAATTTATAAAACATCAGAAAATATATCACTCCTCTGTTCCCGAACAGACAATCAGACAACCACCTGTCAATCATATAGTGTACTCTTGGATCACATTTAGTTATGCAACTGACAATGCAATTTTCAGCCCCAGCGAACCCTGTGAAATATGCTTGGGGCCAACACATATTTTAACATACTTTTGAGTAATTAGTTTTCATATTCATGCTGTAGATCTGTATTTAGTACACTATAATGTATATGTCATGGGGGATGCATGTTATATCATTTGGTTATATTTTTCACCCATACATTTTTTAGCATAATTTTTTATAGCCCATTGTGTGTTATGGCCTTCAGGTAGCCCAAGGCTCAAATGGGAATCTGTAATCGGCACCACAGGATATCATGTGATGCCATTTCACCTCAACTTGTGGGAATTAATGACTGACATGTGGAGGAAGCTTTTTCAATAACGTAGCTTATATTTTCTATTACAATAATCACATTTTAACAATATATATTATTGTTATGTTTAAATAAATGTAAAACTTTGAAATTGGTAATTAGCTGAAAAGGGATTTCAAATGTGAAGAGGTATATTTTTGATTAATGTTTTGCTTGGAATGTGTGTTAAAGGTATTTTTGCTGAAATAAACTGAAAACCTTTTTAAAAATAAATAAATAAAATCAGACAACATAATTGATCTCTTAAATGTTTGCAATGGTCCTTCATGCCCAATTGAATCAAATTAATGTGTTCATATGTAATTAGCCATTATGTATTTCCTACACAGCCAAAGTCTAGACAATTTACAGAAAGCAGAGTGTTTGTCATAGCCTGAAATGTATTTTAAAAAGATTTACTTCAGACCTTTAGCTGTATAATGTTGCCATCTAATAAAAATGCAGCATGTACAATCTAAAAAATAAACAAATCAATCAAATAAAAATGTTTGACTAGCATAATTCATCTCCAAGTTCACTGAAAATGTATACTTATATTATGCAGATATTTTGTTAGTCAATATTTGTAATATCTTTCAAACCAACTGAGCATCATAATATCACTATCAAGCTAATTAAAACACTCTGAAATTGACACCATGTAACGTTTCCCTAACTTGCCCAGATATTAATATTTATTTTAAAAGGCACAGCAAAGTTTAGCAACATTGTAGTTACCAGAAAAAGAAATGGGAAAAGGCAAGCTTTCTAGATCTCAAGAGAAATATTTATCCCAAATTTTTATATTTTAAAGGACGAGTACAACACCCCAGATGGGATATAATATTCATGTGAAGTGCTCCCGAAAGGTCTGCGCTACAACAACATCTCAGCCTTTACAGCTGTTACAATTTACAGTGACTCAAGCCTTCTCTGGTGCAGCAGATTTCAACAAATGAGAAGAGTCTTCTGTACAAGAAAAATCTGTTTCTCTCTCTCACACACACACATATGCCCTGATATTAACAATGTCACTGTGCCTACATGGAACATCTCAAAAAGGTTTATCACATAATTTTACAGCTGGCAAAGCACCGCACTTCTAATAAACTAGAAAAAAATACAGCCATAAAAAAAGGGGAGCTGGCTCTTACCAGCAGTCTCACTCAACCAAAAAATATCTGTAACCATCAGGAAAGCACAATCATGGCAAATCTGAACAAGTTCTCTCACCTTTTCTGTCTCTGAGGATTCTTCACACCTGGAAAAAACATAATAAAGAGGTTAACAGGGTTGCGCTGCATAACGAAATTAAATGAGAATGTTTTAAAATTCCTAATTGAGGTAGAAAACAGGATGTCTATCAGACAGATGGATAGATAGATAGATAGATTTTTTTAATGAAAATCACCAGGCTAAGAAACAAAATCATGTCTGCATGGAAACACAGGAGCTTAAAAGTTTGCAAGTTTTGCATAAAGGCCAATATGTCAGGCTTGTGAACTTGAGACTAGATGTACTGAATTTTGATTAAGTGGTAGAAGCTTAAGGCAGATAAAAACAGGAATATCTAATGAATGACTGAAGGAAAGGTCTGAATACTGAACATATATATTTTAATTAGAGCCCGGGATTTCAGTCACCAATTTCATGTTCAATTTATATAATTTTTATTGTGTGTTCTGGCTAGTTCATATTTGAAGAATGTCAGGTTGGTAATTAGCTGTGAGGGCAACTCTGTATGAATGATTTAATAAAAAATATTTTTTAATTGTACCGAGCAGAGATGAAGAAGAAAAGATGTATGGATTCGAGATTTTATGCCCTCATTTAATCCCTGAAATGCTGTTCACCTCTCAAGGCTCAAATGAACTCTTAATAATGAATAAACTCCATTACTTTTCTAATATAATCCCAGTGGACCATCATTTTATCAATAAATATGATCCTGTGCTGTATGCATGCTGTATTTTCCTTTTCTCAAAGATTTCTAAAACAGAATTAAGTAATGTTTTTAACATTTAAATGCCTATCTAAATCTAAATTTCCTACATCATTTAAAATCCCTAATTTGTATAAATATAACATTTCCAAGTACTTACAATTCCATAAGTATTGAAAGTACTTTTTCAATTCAACCCTCATTTTAGGCATTTCATCTGATTCAAGTTGTTGCTTAATTACATGATACATAATGTTTTGTTCCTGTCCTTTGTTTACCCTCCATTCGGTTACACTTTATTTAAATAGATCACTTTAGACAGTCTATTAACTATAAGTAATTTTGTAACTCTCATTAGAATATTAGTAGATTGTTAGGTTAGAGTTATAAGAATAAGTACTTAAAGGGATAGTTCACCCAAAAATGAAAATTAGCCCATGATTTACTCACCCTCAAGTCATGTGTATATGACATTCTTCTTTTAGACGAATACAATCTGAGTTATATTAAAAAAGTCCAGGCTAATCCAAGCATTATTATAGCAGTATTAGTTGCTCTGTTTTTGAAGTCCATAAAAAATGCATCTGTCCGTCGAATAACGTGCTCCACACAGCTCTGGGGTTTTAATAAAGGTCTTCTGAAGCAAATCGATCCGTTTGTGTAAGAATCCATATTTAAAACTTTATCAAGTAAAGTTCCAGCCGATCGCCTTCTGTGGAAAAGTGTTGAAAGTGCCATCTCGCAATTCAAGATGCGTACGTGATGTAATGACGAGCATACCTGGTCGCGTTTGTCTTTCGATCGGCAGAGGCACTTTCAACACTTTTTCTAAAAATTGAATACGGAAGGCGGTCGGCCGAAACTTTACTTTATAAAGTTTTAAATATGGATATATTTCTTACACAAACACATCGATTCGCTTCAGAAGGCCTTTATTAATACCCCAGAGCCGCGTGGAGCATGTTATTCGATGGACAGATGCATTTTTTATGGACTTCAAAAACAGAGCAACTATTACTGCTATTATAATGCTTGGATTAGACTGGACTTTTTTTAATATAACTCTGAAATAATCTCTGAAATAATAATGTCATATACATCTAGGATGACTTGAGGGTGAATAAATCATGGGCTAATTTTCATTTTTGGGTGAACTATCTCTTTAAGATATTAAAGGGGACCTATTATGCAAAATTTACTTTTATAAGGTGTTTGAACACCTATGTATCCGCAGTCTGTGAAAACAACCAGTCAACCAGGTAAACATCTATTCACTCATTTTCTGTACATAAACATAAAGATTTCCATGATGGAACATCCTAATCGATTACTTGAAGATAGTTAACTCCACATCAACTACATAAATTAATCTATTAATCATTCAGAAACATTCTGTTGCATTCTACATGTTGTCAATTCTTCTCGAGTCTCTCCATCATTGTACAACTCCGGTTCGAAGACATAAGGCTGAACACCGCTACAGTTTCTGAAATTTTTAGTGAGTGAGATTGTCCTGTTTTGTTGTTCTTGAAACTCAGCGCTCTTCTGGAAAGGGGGATGGGAATACCAGCTAATTAGAATTTAAAGTGACACACAAAACTGAAAAATGTTTGCCCAAGTATGTGAACTTAGAATGTTTCCTATTTATCTGCAAACATATCATGGTGTTTTCCAATGAATAGCCTCAATATTTATATATATTTCTTTAGCAAACTTTTTGTTTCGAATTTTTGGCTCATTTGGTTCACAATTCATTAAAATTTAAACAGGAAAAACATGAGAACAAGAGTGAGACTGTGAAATCCAGTGTTCTATATGTTGAGTCATGAAAGGGGCAAATATTTTTAGCTGTGCTTCACAGGATTTTTTTTGCAAAATGGTGATTATATAGGATAGTCATGTCTCGGTGGTATACATAACACTGGCTAACATCAAGCATAAGAGATGAAGTTCTGCAAGAGGCAGTTGTGTGATAAATGAGGGCTTGCAGTGAATAACGACACTTCATATGAAGTAAGACCCAAAGTTCAAGCTCCTCATATTCTGAAATTATTCTCACTAATAGTTAGACATTCATTTTCGCACAGCACTATAAGAACTGTGTGGAGAAATGACACTTTTGCTCCAACCAATTACATGTTAGCAATGCCAGAAAGGGACAAATTCAAAAGGTTCCCAGTCTGATAAGGCGCTTTGTAAATTGCATTACATACGATTGAGTACGCTGAGGTTGAGTGGGCGTCAAAGATGTTTCCTGTATTGTCTTTGGGAAAGCCAAGATTGTTTGTTCAGCTGAACTCTGTTGAACAATGATGGTGGTTCCTGAAACAATTCTGAGGCCCTGTCTGGAGAAACATGGCAGTGCAGGGTGTTTGAAGCTTTGCAGTGGGATGTGTTGGATTTGAGAGGGATATTAGAAGGATTGGGAACTAATGGGAGGGCAGAGTTAGGGAGCGTTCAACAATCCCAGAGGATTCCGATTGATGGGGCCGGATTTGATTCATGTGCCCCAAGTATCGATTTGTTTCTGCTGTACAATTTTACAGCTCTCATCATGTTCTGTCTGGTTCCTTCTGTATTTCATTTTCACTGATTCTATAAGACATTCCTCTGCTGTGCACAATTTTATATCCACCATTTTCTGACATCTAAAACTAGTTCTTTCTTTGATCAATTCACTGTGGTGGGAATACATATCCTCCCACTCCAGCAAACAACAGAAAGGGGACATTTATTTCTAAACAGTGACAAAGGAAAGGAAAGGATTTATCTGCCAAATCTCATTTGTCTTGTGTGTTGCTTTGACACCTAGGTGTTAAGAGAGGTACATTTATCAAACACAAAAAGTAGATTTGCTGGGTTTTTACTTTAAAACTGGGATTTAAAATAGTTGTGCAGGTCAACAACAAAAATCCACAAAACACTATTGTTTCATACACAAACTTGCAAGTTGTTGACAGATGAGAAAGCATAAACTTTATGCTTGTAATGTGTTACATATTCTAATGGTGGCTGTAGAAAGTGCACAACGCTGGTGAATATAACAAACAGTCTTTAATAATAAATCCATAGGGAAACACGCAGGAGAATCACAAGAAGTAATAGTATAAACAACCACATAAACTGAAACAACACGGAACAATGAACTGCAGAAACTAGGTTGTTTTCATCAACTGGAAAACTAATAAATAAAGGCATAATCATTTATGATTAACTAGGGATTAACAGTTCTAATAAAGAACATGAAGTGTAGTGACACCATACTTGGCCTCACTTCTTTTTTTTCTAGACAGTGATGGTGGAACAAACTTTTTTTGTCACTGGAGTAAAAGGTGTGACAACTAATCCCTGTCTCCTTTTGTTATGTTCTAGTTCTGTTTCGTTTTCATATTCATTCTGTTCATTCTATTTATTCCTGTTCTGTTTTGCCAGAGTTCTGCTAGTTTACATAGTTATTCGTTATTTCCCACACCTGTTCTTAGTTCTGTTTATTACTCTGTCTGTGTATTGAAACCTTCCACACTGTTTTGTGTATTCCTTATTGTTAAAGGGATAGTTCACCCTAAAATGAAAATTACCCCATGATGTACTCACCCTCAAGCCATCCTAGGTGTATATGACATTCTTCTTTCAGACGAATAAAATCAAAGTTATACAAAATAAAATAAAAATGTCCTGGCTAATCCAAGCATTATAATGGCAGTGAATGGCAGCCCAAAATTTGAAGCACAAAAAAAAAGTGTATCCATCTATTATAAAAGTTATCCACATGGCTCTGGGGAGTTAATAAAGGTCCTCTGAAGCGAATTGATGTTTTTTGCTAAGAAAGATATCCATATTTAAGACTTTCTAAAGTAAAATATCTAGCTTCCGGTGGACCACCTTCCACATTCAATTTCTGAAAGAAGCTTAACTGGCGCAACAATGACGTCGGACGTAGCATAAGCGTTTTGAATTATGAGAGGCGTTACACTTTCTTCTTAAAGGGTCATGAACCCCCCTGTTTTAGCAGCCGTCAGTTCTCATCACAGTTTTGAAAAATGCTATAAAAGTGGGCGTGTTTAAGCTGCGGAGTGGAGGGGGGTGAGGGGAGACTGACAGACAACAACACAGCAATCGCTTCTGATTCAGAGTATTATTTCACTTTCAGTAAAAGCATCAACACTTCCCAAAGAATTGCACGCAAAATATCATTACGTAACACAATATACACATGATTTTGTAAGCTCACCTAAAATAACATTTGATCCATTAATGCATCTCTCTGTTACGATCTCACTTACGAATGCGATCTCACTCTTTGAAGCGCCTGTCAATCAACGCGTGCTGCTGTGTTAAGCGAGGCTTCTCTTGGGATAAGGACACGCAGACTCGTGAATAATTAAGCAAGACGTCTTCTCATAGGATAAGGACAGACAGACTCATGAATAATTAAGTGAGGCCTCTTCTCATAGGATAAGGACACGCAGACTCATGAATAATTATGAGACATCGATGAGTCATCGCTGTACTATAGTAAAACAAAGCATCACATTCTGTGACGTTGATACAAAGATGAATTTAAACCTGGAAGTTGAATATAGCGCAAAAATGTTTCAAATGAACTAGTTTTCTCCTACAATCAAAATCAATAGATGGTAACATTGACTTCTATGATGCTCAACACTCATTACTCTGTTAAAATCTCAGAAAATTTGGTTAGGGTTTCATGACCCTTTAAGTTGAATACGTAAATTATGGGATAATTTTCATTTTTGGATGAACTATCCCTTTAAGCCGTTTGGATAAAAGTGTCTGCAAAATGAATAAATATAAATATATATAAACCACCAAATGTGGGTGTGACAAAAAATTGTTGTGCATTTTAAATGGGTACAATTGTGAAAATGTCAAAAGACAACAACCTACAGTGACCAACTATGGAACTGATGTGAATTGCACTTGAAGTGTTAGTTCTGGTCAGAGCAGCAGTGCAGAGATGCAAAGAAACATAAAATTGTTTACATATTTTGAGATATAAGCATCTAAAGTATAAAAGGTCTGACATGCATGTAAAGGGGTCTGTAAAGAATGAAATACTCAATGCTTTGGAAGAAGTTTTTAAAATGTTAAAATTCTTCTTGTTATATATACTATATATACGGTACACTCTAAAAAAAAAAGATTCTATATGGCACCAAAAATGGTTCTTGGCTCGTAATCATAGGGGAACCTTTTTTTCTTCAGAGGTGCTATATAGCACGTTAGTCAAAGAACCGGTGAAGAACCTCTGAAGAACCGCTGAAGAACCACTGAAGCACCAAAATTGGTGCTATATAGCACTAAAAAAGCTTCCCCTATGATTACGAGCCAAGAACCATTTTTGGTGCCATATAGAACCTTTTGTTTTAGAGTGTATGTTAGATATATAAATACATTTAAAAATAAATTGATTTTTTTTATACATATAGTTTATTCTTAGAAAGCCTGCATTGCCTTACAGAATCAGCATTCAGTCAGAACTAAGCCAATGCATAATTATTTATCTTTTGGATCAATAAAGAAAGGCGCCAGATGGTAAATGAGGCTACAGTTGTTAGAGCTTTTGTGGGGTGTGAGGATTACAGCAGTAAGAAAAAAGATGAGTGCTCGACGGACCTGTCTCCTTATGTTTCAAGAGGTAAGCTATCAATATTTTCCCCATCTAACTTGGTCATGGCACAGAGAACATGCAGGTTTAGAGTTGCAGATGAAGCCATTATAGAAAAAGATCCAGACCAGCTTCGGAATGTCAGAATGTCCTATCCGAGTTGTTAGCATATTCCCTAGTGGGGTTGGCAGGGATCAGTTAATGAACAGGCTGCCGCGGCAGCGTAGGGCCAGTCTAAGTATTGACAACCTCTGGTCCAGCGGGGAAACTCTCGGTTGTTAGTCTCTGTGTGTGTTGTTGATGTTTTGCTTGAACACAGTGTAAAAAAGTGCAGATGGTCCTGAGTCGAGGGTTAAATAGGATTTCAGCAAAGCTCGAGACGGCAGATTGGAGTTATGGCTCCTTTTCTGGGATGAGCTACACGGCTGAGCGGAGGTCTGATGTAATGTTCTATTCATCAACTATGTTATTTGCTTTTGACTCCGCTATTAGATGCATTATTTACTTAAAGGTCAGGACATTTACAACTGTTGCCCTACATTGAACACTGCGCTCTTTTTGAAGGATGAATACCAAAATCTCCACTGGAGGCCTTCATTATATTTATTTGAAATATAACAACGGTGAGCTCAGTGTGGGAATATGCTCAATGATGGCATTCCCTGGTCATCATTAATACTAAGGCGAAGCATGAAGCAAAATATAGCTAACTTTTTATTTTAAAGTGAAAGTATAATGGTTCTTTCAAAATTTGGTGAGCCAGGCCGCATATCTAGACATCCTTGGTGCTCTCCCGACAACACAGCTATTTGAAATTACAAGAGCAGATTATGCAAATTATCCATGGAGTTCATTACCTCTCCTGCTATAGGTCAGGCCTTTTTAGGAAGGATACTTCAAATCGATTGGAATCTGACATGGATTTCTGCATCCTAATGGATGTAAATTAGCTTAAGAAAGCATTTTCTTGATTAAAGATTCAGCACTGTAAACTCCCAAATAGCGCCACATGAATTTTCAGAATTAGTTTCAATCTCTCTTCCTTTGACACAAATTGTGCTCCTGCGGTAAAATTGGCCATTTCTTGCATGTAAACGCTATTTGAACAAGTGTCATACTGTTCGGTAGATTGTCAACAATATTATTATTCAGACGTTTGTTGCATTACTGAGGGGTATTGTAATTTCTCACACAATTGCAGAATGAATTATGGTGTAGTATGTTAAAACCTCAGGCACAGCATGTGATTTGCAATGGGATTTATTAAAGGAATATTCCAGGTTAAATACGAAAAGCTTTATGGACAGTATGCGAGGCACACTGTTGACAGAATATATTGTTGACTTGTCCCTCTGTTTTAAATACAATGGAAATCTGACAGGCAAGTTGGCAGCAGTATGAATCACACTTCTGCATGGGCTTGACTGGCATAAGACTGGTGAAAATCACTTAACACTGTTTTGGCAAAGTTATATAAAAGAAGAAGAAAAAAAACTAAAAAAACATTGACTTTCACTCTGCAAGAGATACCAGAGAAAGGGCACTGGACTGAAGTGACGTAACTGATTGAAAAGCAGAAAGTCTACTAGAAAAGCAACTCAAAAACATTAACAACATAAACGTTTCAAAAGTATATATATACTTTTGTTTAGAAAAAACTAAAGTTTTTTCTAAACTCTCCGGCATCTGTCATCTGTTGCTCAAACAGATAGTCCTGTCCCCAAACTCACAATATTGGAAGAATCAGGGCGTAGTGCGGCAGTGGCTCAGTGGTTCATGTAGGTTGTCTACAAACCAGAAAGTTGGCGGTTCAATCCCCGGTTCCACCTGACCAAGTGTAGAGGTGTCCATGAGCAAGACACCTAACCCCAGCTGCTCCCGATGGGCTGGATGGCGCCTTGCATGGCTGACACCACCGTCGGTGTATGAATGGGTGAATGTGAGGCAATATGTAAAGCGCTTTGGATGGCCATGTGTCAGTTGAAAGCGCTACATGTATACATGTAAATGCAGTCCATTTACCATTTGCAAACCAATGTTGCTGCGTTGGGCCAGGCAGGATGTTTAGAAAATCTTCTTACTTTCAGGTCAAGTGCCACAAGCACTTACTAAAGTAAAGTCTAGTCATCAAGCTAGAAGGAAACTCCTGCATTAGCTTCAAGACCTTCCTTGTTTCTTTTGTTCTTTCCACCCTTTCTGCTCCCGTGCAGATTCCTTGTGACTATCTTCCTTCCCTCCCTCCTCTCTGAAGTCTTAAAGCTGAAGTTGCCGCTTGATGAATGAGGCTGTAGAAGCCGCATACGTCTCCCGACAGCCTCCAATCTGCACCGTGTGACAGTGAGAGAAAGCGCTGGCTCTTCCACACAGTGAGTGATTCAAGCTGCCACAACTCAAAAGTGATGAGAGCTTTTAAGAATTATGACTCACATTAAATATAGACCCATAACATTCGCTAGGAGCCTCTTTGAAAGTGTAATTTTGCAGGAAAGTTGTGAATGAAGGGTTATGACGAAACTAGCAGGTGAGTACAGTGCTCCATCAAGTCTCAGATGCAGGGACGACTGAAAGAGCAGTTCCCAGGCTCGCTGCCCTCCATTAAAATTCATTACGCACTCGCCTATAACTGACGAGAGGAGTGCAACTCAAGGTCACTTTTATAAAACAGGGATTCAAAATATGACAAGACACATGTCTTTATCTGCTAAAACATATCCCAACCTTCACATCCACCACCAAGATATCAAGTTTTCTTTTTACAAATGAATTAAAAAAAGCTAATTTTAAAATTGTATTTAAGGAAAGTAAACTTTCTGCTCTGGGAAGAAGTTGGAAACATGTGTTCAAACCTAAGACTCCTTACAAAGAATAGTCTGGCCAGAGACTGACATAAACAAAGTGAGTTTGTGAAAGCAGCATGCATCTGTCAATGTACATTTGAAAGCTTTCATTTCTCACCCACATCATCAAAACGCGGCATGACACGGGTCATTTACTTAAGGCAAACAGTAAAAACAAGTACTCGTGCAAGCCTTAATTTGTACATGATGGGCATCTTCAGATATTTACTGTGATAACTGTCACCTGGGTAAAAACAACATGTCTACTTTCTTGCGTGTCACTTTATCTAGAAAGCATCTGCCAAGAACATCAATATAATGTAAATGTGATGTCAAACCCACAGTACACATCAATCCACTTAGCGGCACTACTTGTAGCTTCGAGGAAGAGGCCAGCGAATTAACATGCAGCGTGAATCAGGTGGAAATTCACTTTCAATGTCCAGAGTGAAGGCTTTTATGTTAGCACCAAGACCAGCCTTTTCTCACATTTCTTGACATTGATGTTTTAAATATGCACTCTGTCAATCAGGAACCATTAGCATTCATTAAAGAGAGGGAGAGACAGCACAACTAGGCATAAATGTATTGTTATTTGCAGCGCTGTGGACTATTATTTCTAACCCTGGTCATCTGCTGCATGCTACCATACACATATGCTTGTATACAGCGTCATCACTCAACCTGCCTGATGCAGGACGATGATAAAGAAGGCGCTTGTGACTGCAGCGCTGAAAGAAACAGATAACGTTGTAGGATACGGACATAAATTTATGCCCTAATCTGCCTCCACTTTTTTTTTTTTCTCAGGAGTGTATGATTTTTCATGCCAGCATTTAAGAGCTGCCCATCAATCCTGGTTGCCCCTCCTCTTGTTTTATAAGGAATAACAACTTATTGGAGGCTGTCTTATAATGTACTCACTGTTCTGTGGTGTCAGCTGGAGAATAAAGCTGTCTCTGTGATTTGCTGTCTTTCTGTCAGGAGAGAGGAAGAGAGAGAAAAAGGCTGATGAACGTAGGTTGAAGTATATACTAGGGGCACAAAAAATATTTAGACACTTGTGTTACATACAAAAAATTTATGAATGTCAATGTATTAGATCAGGGGTGTCCAATCCTGCTCCTGGAGGGTCACTACCCTGCAAAGTTTAGCTCCAACCCCAATTAAACACACTTGGCTAATCAAGGTCTTATACTAGAAACTTCCAGCCAGGTGTGTTAAAGCAAGTTGGAGCTAAACTCTGCAGGACAGTGGCTGAGGACAGAGTTAGATAGATCAAGTGGAATATGAAAGTAAATGATGCTGGAGCTTTTCTCAGAACTAACTTCTCTTTTCAGAGAAACAGTAGCACAGAGAAATCTGTCTGTGTAATGATTAAAACATACTTTAAGGAGATTTAAAAGTTTTCAGTATTGTTGTATGAACTGCAACAAAATTCAAATACTTGACCAGTTCTTTTCACTTTCAGTAGCCACTTTACCACTGTCGGGCCAGGGCGAGCCAGGGCTAACAACGTGCCAGACGGGTCCAATAGCCTCAAAATTAAGATGCGTTCCACTGTCAGACCAGTAGCCCCACAACGTTACACTAAAACCCGCCCTCAACACCCCTGCATAGAACAACATCACACAACACCACCATTTCACAAAGCAAAGGTCAAGCTGACTGAAAACTAGCTAGATCCCAAAAGAACATGACAGAAGTGGACTTTTTAATTTAAACACCTAAGACTCCAGCATCAATCAATGATTTACGCTAAAAATATTAGTCAGTGTGTTTACATGCACCCTCATAATGTGATTAAAATGGGATTTTGGCAATACTGCGATTAAACGAATGCGATTAAGCTCACAATCGTAGTAACTATAGTCGCATTAAACTATGTGGCGTCCGCTGATTTTAATCACACTAAATAGGCATGTAAACACCTTAATCACATCTAACCAAAGTGCTCATGTGGACGTACACAGATGCGTGATGTTCACACAACTTCATAAATTAACTCTGTGACATTATTCTGAAGTTACTCTGTCAACACAACTCACTGCGCAGTCTCTGCTCCGTATCTTCATCCAGAACGCGACGGGAGTGTAGGGAAGCCCGGTATTGCAATGTTCATCACAGCGGCGAATAATATCCAGTATGTCCATAAAAATGTATTTTGAGATATATATATATTAGGGGTGTGCATTGGGACTGCCCTCACAATTCGATTCGATCACGATTCACCAGGTAACGATTCGATTCAATTCGATTCTACGATGCATTGCGATGCATAAAAATTCTACTGCACACAACAAGGCAAATTTTTAATCAGTCATGAGGCAATACAAGCAGTCAGATATTGAACAACAGATTTTATTGGCTGCTATGTGTGTATTATCACTCTCCTGTATCTTTGACATAAATGTCATTAAATAAAATAAAATTGAATGGTACAGGGTATTGGATATGGCATTTTCAAACCTGAAAAAGAAAACATAAATCACTGCTTTCAGTGCTTTGAATGATATTTTTTTTCTCTTCTCTGCTTTAGAACCATTTGAAATTAAATAGAGCAATAGTAACAGCCAACTTTTTCCAGCAGTGAACATAAGTGTTTTAATTAATTAGTAATCTCCCTCCGCCTCAGCCATCTTGATTGTTGTTGTTGTTGTTGTTATGACCCCGGAAGTAATTGAAACTTCACAACTTTATTGTCCAACTCAAGGCCAGAAAATAAACGATGACATAATCGATTATGGCACTTAGCCGCATCGATGCTGAATCGTGCATGCCCCGCATTGCGATGCATTGCCGAATCGATTATTGTTGACACCACTAATATATATATATATATATATATATATATATATATATATATATATATATATATATATATATATATATATAATATTTGATATAAATAATCGCATTAATGGTGCGCATGTAAACGTAGTCAGTGACAGCAACTTTTTAATTTGTGTCAGGAGTATAATCATTATACCATATTTATCATTGCACATATAAGAGAAACATAATAGCCTCAATGGTTAAAAATTCAATGGTTAAAGGGGTTATGAACTGAGAAATCAAATTTACTTTTGACATAATAAAAGGTCATCATACTATAAGAATCACCTGTAAGTTTCAGAACTAAAAACTTCCTTGTTAGTCCAACAACATCTTTTTACTGTTACCAAGCCCAGTGAACGACTCTTTGTGGAATGTGCCTATAATGACTGAAAGACCGCCAATGCAGTAGAAAAGCAACGCCTACTTCAGCTTTGCTACTTTGGCCCTGTCCACTAGCGTGTGAGATGACGACGAAGAGAGGAGAGCAAACTAGGATGGACTAACATTATATTCTAAATGATCCTAATGCTAGGAATGTGGTTATTTTATTTATTTTCAACAATGTGAATGGTGAATGTCTCAGTTGAACATTATTTAATTTGTATTTTGTACATTTCACTGTGGATTCTTTGGAAATCAGTCAGCAATTTCGGCACAGGCTTTGCAAACAGACTTTTACGATATGGACTCGACAGTTTTGCGACATGATGTAAGTAACAGTGTTAATTCTAATGCATGATCTGTGACCAGTGATTTCTGATATGTAATGATTCATGTACAGACAGATGTTCTTTTTCCATGTGTCAGTATAAATCAAACCAGTGACCAAACAGTCAACTTCATATTGTTTCTCTTAGTAGGATGAAAATGATCTGTTATTTAAACTGATTCAATTATAGAAAGCGATCAAAGAACGCTCCCTTTACAATCGCTGGAGCTGTCAATAAAACAGCACAAGTTTATTGGTGACTGAGTTCTGGACTTGCGCCAAAACTCCCGTAATAACCAACAAATCTCATTGTGTTTGCACTGTTAGTTATGATGAAAGCATGTTCAGAAATCGAGTTGCAATGACGTGATCGTTGCATTCATCATGTCTGTGATCGGCTACAATGCTCATCACTGCAACCTTCCATGCCACGATATGAATATTATAGATCTAAATATAATGCTATAATTAACACTTTTCATGATAAGTTAACCTTAAGAGCTGTAATAGTAAAAACACGCTAAACATTTTCAAGAGAGTTAAACATAATACTAAGCTATTTCATATACAAAGATGTTAGCCAATCACAGCAGTGGGCGTTTACACTGAAGTCTCACAGCAGACACGCCCCTCAAGTAGTCTATAGTATTTTCCATGAACATACGTGAATTTATTATGACAATGGTTAGCATAAGTATATTAAATAGATTTCTGCCTCATACGGTGATCAGAATCCCCATTGGATCGCAATTGGAATTTTATATATCACACACACTCGCTGGTGTCTGAAAGTGAGTCTTGAGCTGATTTTTTTTTAAATGTCTTAAATGTCAAGGTTAGCTGGTAGCCTGATATGAAATCATGGGAAATGAGCAGCGATGTTGACCGAATCCTAGTCTCGCGTAGCCAGACCTTTAGACTGTGGCAGAAGGTCTGGACTCCATCGCAGCTTTCATTGGCCAAGGATCACCCAAGAGGACATATGACCGGCATGTAAAGCAACCAATCAGAGTTCATTTTGTTTTGCATCATGTTTTGGGGTGTCCTGAAAATGTCCCTATGATAACAGACCGGCATGCATCTATTGAATGATTCATTCAAGAATGTTGTGGAAGTTTACTGCAACAGTGGTGGCGTGAACTTTTTTGAAAATCCAGCGTTTAGTTCATCGTTATAAGCACTCATTGTCACAGATGTAAACACGACTGCTTTCCTCTTCAATGAAAGGGTTTGGCGTCACGCCGGCTGTGTTTCCACTTTCCAGGCGGAACATTAAAGAATTTGACATGCACATCTCCCAGAAATTCTGTAGAATTCCTGTAAAAAAAAACTTTTGTGTGCCATATGCATCAGACGTTCAGCCAACGGTCCGTGGGCATGACGTCTGAGGCTGAGACCAACCCTTTCCTGACTCATATAAACTCCCCCTTGGTTCATGACCACTCCTCAAACTCCAGTCATCCCAATTTGGACCAAGGTATTTGGCGGGCCAAAAAAACCCTGGCCGCTGGCACAGAGGAGGCCCGATGAAGCCCTGGAAGTGACAGTGGAAACGCGACTGCTCCTGGCACGCAATAGCATGGTCGCTTTTGGCCTGAAAATGCAACTAGTGATACACTAACCCCATCTAACTCTCCCTCCACACACCACTTATTGAAGCTGAAATTAATTACAGAAAATGCACTTGAATAAATGGTGTTTTGAAAGTTATGCAGAGCTGCTCGTTTTGTGTAAACAATGAAACTGCAGATAAAATAGCAAGCACATATGTTTCCTAGAGAGTTGAATCATCAAATATACATGTCAAATCAAGGCATGTTTATTTATATAACACCATTCCCAATTTATATTTGTTCAAAGCAGCTTTATAGAAAATCATGTCAATGTTCCAATGTCCTTGGACCCTAATAAAATGGAATCCAGCATTAAATCAAGAAATGTCCTTCACTTTCTTTAAGCCGCCACATTTAAACATTGTCTACTAATACATAGGGCCCTATCTTGCACCCAGCGCAATTGACTTTGTACACCGACGCATGTGTCATTCCTATTTTGCACCCGCGCAAAGCACGCTTTTCCCTCCACAGAAGCATGTCGCTAAACTAGTGAATGAACTTGCGCTACCTGGGCGGTTCAGCGCAAAAAAGGAGGCGTGTTCCGGCGCAAACAATCCCTGGTGCTATTTTGCTGTTCCATTAAACAATTGCGCCCTTGACCAGAAAAAACCTAGTCTAAAGTCAGTGGCGCGTTGCGTGTTGTTCATTATGCTATTTTAAGGGCGCATGCTTGACCATAATGTATAGCGTGCACAACGCGCATACACTTTGCTCATGTAATCTACACAGATGCAACAGTTATTTTTGCAAATCATAAATTGTTACACTAAAAAATATTAACACATGAGATGACGGAAATCATTGTGGTGTGCCACGAAGATGTGAAAAAATAGGCATAAATCTAGCTTACAAATTATTCAGGCTAATTGTACTGTAGTCTAATAATTAAGGAGACCTGTTTGCCCAATAGTGGCAACTTCTGGCAAGACATATATGTATATAAGGACATCTAACAAATTGGTTTGTCCGTCAAGAACCAGGAAAAAAAATCGGTGAGGGTGGACGCAGCGATGTCCTCTGCTGGCGTCAGGTCCTGAGTAGAGGCAGATCCACCTCCCGTTTCACGGCGTGCCCGATTGATGCTGGCAAGCTTGGACTTTCCCCGTCTTCTGATGTCATTGTAGCGCTTGCGGCACCGGTGCGACGTCCTGGGGATGCCAGCTGATGAAACAATTGTGGCTATTTCCTCCCACGCCTGTTTAACCGACGCTATTTTGGGTGGGTTTCTCCCATCCCCATACAACACAACTTCTCTGTCTTTCACTGCTCTTACAAGAACATCAGTCTCCTCGGCTGTGAACCGCTCCTGGCGTGCGCCTGGTAAATACGCCATAATAATAGCAATCCATAATGGAACTTGCGCACCTGCTTTTACAGGGAATGTTGGATGACGCTCTGATTGGTTTATTCACGTTACGCCCAAACCACACCTATGAATAATGAAGCTACTTCAGACCAACCCATTTTAGATTTGCGCCGGGCGCAAGAGCCATTTATCCCGCCAGGAAAATAGCAACAGCGTCGAGACCCGCCCACAAAGTTACTTGCGCTTCGCGCTTTGACACTTGCGTTTCAGATCGTTAAAATAGGGCCCATAGAGATAAAGTGAGAAGATTTGTATGAATATAAACATTCTCTTCAAGGCCAAAATTGGACCAAACTAGTTATAGACGGACATATTTGCCTAGCTAAATAATTAGATGATATTTGGTCTCAACAGAAAGTGTCCACTAAATAGTAAATTAATATATCAGTTATTTCATATTTGATCATATAAATTAACATATATTTTATCATCTCTTCTCACAAAGTTCTGCAGTCTTTTAGCCGATGGTGAGTCTAGATAGAACAGGAAGTCTCAAAGCCTCATAGGATGATGTGACTACGTAATGAGTGTGAGAAACTACAGCCAATTTTATCTGCACCATTGGCTTTTATATTTTGTTCAAATGTAAAATACATCAAAGGGCTTTCAAGCACTGCGGAGAGGTGTAGTATTAATCACTGTGGACGCACTGTGGGGAAAGAGGGAAAGAGAGAGAGATAATATTACCCATCTTCAGTGATGAGGGACTCTTCCTACACAGAGAAAGACGGGTGGTAACGCCTCTGTTGACTGTTGTTCCTATGAGTATGCCAAATAAATAGACAAGCCATCAATTTATTTATCTGAAAATAAATCTATTTTTATAATTCTATTTATTTATTTAACCACAAACAGGTGCACCATACACTCCAATGTACTGTTTTAAACCTAAATGGGAAGGAATGAATGAAGGAAGGAAATAAGGATGGAAGGATGGAAAGAAGAAAGAACAGAAAAAAAGTATGGAAGGAAATAAGGACGAATGGAAGGAAAGAATAAAGCAAATAAAGAAATAAGGAAGGAGGGAAGGAAGGAAGGAATGTAAAGGGAGGATGCCAAAGAGGGAATGGAATTTGGAAGAACCAAATGAAAGAAGAAAGCAAAGAAAGGGAAGGATCCTTCTGGACATACTGGAAAATGAAAGAAAGTAAGGACAGAAACAAAGGTGGGAAGGACATAAGGAAGAAAGAAGAAAGCAAAGAATGGAAGGAAACAAGGAGGAAGACAAGAAAATGTAGGTGGAAGCAAATGAAGACAGGAAATAAGGAAGGAATGATGGAAAGAAGGACAAATTGAGGCAAAGGATGGATGGAAATAAGGAAAAATGGAAGGAAATAAGAAAGCAAAGAAAGAAATAAGAATGGAAGGACAAAAACAAGAGATCGAGGGAGGAAGGAAGGAAGGAAATAAAGTAAGGAAGGACAGAAGCAAAGGTGGGTGGAAATTAGAAAGAAATAAAGCAAATAGATAAGAAAGAAGGGAAGGAAATACAGCAAATAAAAGACAGAAAATAAGGGAGGAATGAAATGAGGGAAGGAAATAATAAAGCAAGCAAAGATAGGAAAGACTAAAACAAGGAACCAATTAAACATACAAGGAAATAAGGAACTACTGAAATAAAGGTGACTTTAAATCTATGTCATGGTTGAATGGAAGTGCTACCCAGCGACTGGGCTCTGATCTTTCGGCCTGACCTCCTGTGAGGATGATGGATGGGTGAAGTCCAACAGTGATAGCTGCATATCCATCAACTAAAGGCTCCCTTGATGAATGAATATGTCCTCTATCAACAGTGCATCTCCTCATGAGCTATTGTCCATCCGTGTGAAATTAAGTCCATGAAGAATATCGTAGTGCAAGATGGATTAACTAGTCACTTGATTTAGTCAGCAATCATGTTCAAAACCCTCATCAAGGAAGAGAAAAGCTGGGCTGATTCACAACACCAGAGATAGAAAGTGGCACTGAAGAGAATTAGATCACTCTCTGTGAAAAAAGAATAACAGCAGATTTTGAAAGGTTCAAATTGACAAGAAGTAGCCCAGAAAAGCATGCACACATGGGTCCTCACCTCCCAACTTACTCAGCAATTTCACATTTATTTCTAGAAGTTTTTTAATTGTTTTGATTGAGAGGTTCTTGGCCTGTTATGGGCTGGCAGCAATGCTGATTTCAAAAGGGAGTCGAGATGACTAGGAAACACTGAACTTATTTAGACACACACAAAGAAATGTAGTCTAAGTTTTATCAATAGGGCTGCAATACTGGAAAGAAAAACTGACATTGGGGTATTTTGTTTCTCTGTGATATAGAATACCAGAATACTTGAATAGTTATATTTGGAAAGAATCGTGTAGGGGAGGGGATCTGCATAGGGGGAATTTTTAGAGCAAACCATCCTTTTTGGATTGAATGATTTTGGGGGGGAAAAATATGGGTGTTCACACATACACCGATCATAACATAATATTATGACCACTGACAGGTGAAGTAAATTACACTGATTATCTCTTCATCACAGCACCTGTTAGTGGGTGGGTTATATTAGGCAGCAAGTGAACATTTTGTCCTCAAAGTCGATGTGTTATAAGCAGGAAAAATGGGCAAGCGTAAGGATTTGAGTGAGTTTGACAAGGGACAAATTGTGATAGCTAGACGACTGGGTCAGAGCATCTCCAAAACTGCAGCTCTCGTGGGGTGTTCCCATCTGCAATCAGTATCTATCAAAAGTGGTCCAAGGAAGGAACAGCAGTGAACCCGCGATAGGGTCATGGGTGGCCAAGGCTCATTGATGCACGTGGGGAGCGAAGGCTGGCCCGTGTGGTCCGATCAAACAGACGAGCTACTGTAGCTCAAATTGCTCAAGAAGTTAATGCTGGTTCTGATAGAAAGGTGTCAGAATACACAGTGCATTGCAGTTTGTTGTGTATGGGGCTGCATAGCCGCAGACCGGTCAGGGTGCCCATGCTGACCCCTGTCCACCGCCAAAAGCGCCAACAGTGGGCACGTGAGCATCAGAACTGGACCACGGAGCAATGGAAGAAGGTGGCCTGGTCTGATGAATCATGTTTTCTTTTACATCACGTGGATGGTTGGGTGCGTGTGCGTTGCTTACCTGGGGAGCACATGGCACCAGGCTGCACTACATGAAGAAGGCAAGCCGGCAGAGGCAGTGTGATGCTTTGGGTAATGTTCTGCTGGGAAGCCTTGGGTCCTGCCATCCATGTGGATGTCTGTCATACCTGAACATACAATATGCAATGCAATAAATACAAAAGGTAGATAGATAGTGGGTAGGCATACTATATTTTTAATATATATATATATATATATATATATATATATATATATATATATATATATATATATATATATATATATATATATATATATTCATACTATATAACTTTCTTTTAGTGCTGTCATTCGATTCAAAAAATTAACTAGATTATTTTTCTGTTTAAAACACGTTTTTAATATATTTTATAATGTAATAATTTCACAGTAAATCACCAAATTAATGTAGAAAAAACAAAGACAGTATATATATAAAAAAAAAAAAATTATGAATAAAGGCCAGTTTCACTGATACTAATATTGATTCTGATGTCTCTACGATAGATTTTAAACATTAAGTATAGCCATTCAACATTACACTGCAATTGAAAGCTTTTTAACATGTAATAGGGTTAAAACTTATTATGAATTAAATATAGATTAATCCGTATTAAAGCTACAAAAGTTCTTTAGTCAAGAGCAGTGAGTGATTAACATTAACCCCCTCGAGTCGGCGGTCACGCCGGCGCGATCGGCTCTCTTTTTTTATTATCAGTGCCCAAGAGACTCAAATAACTCTGTCATTTTGTTATCATTCAGGCAAGTGTTATACATCATTATAATCTGTTAAGTTTCTTTTTTATTGTGTGTACAGTCACAATAAAAACAAAATGTTTAGCTTTTTGCAAAATAAAGAAAACAAACATGATGCGCGATCTGCAGCCTCTCTATCAAAGACGTTCATTCAGATAGTCTTCAGAAAAGGAACTCTAGGATAGTGAATAAAATGTAAATGAATATATTGTTTTATGTAAAAGAGTAGGCTCAATGATTCTCGCTTCAGTTTGAAGCAAAAACTCTAGGCAACAACACCCATTAGTCAAAAGTCTTGTGGAACATATCTTTTGTGTGTTTTGAGGCCTTAATTTTTTTTTTTTTTTTTAAACCATGCATAAATATTTTTCTCTCAAAAATACAAGCATGTACATACATGTTGCTTAGATATTATGGTAGCCCAGTTTGTGCTGAATACAGTGTAATTACACTTTTGCCATATATGGTTATAAGCAACTGATAAATGCACAAATGTAAGAGCATGAAGTTCTAAAGGGCCCCAAAACAGCTCAGACTCCTAGGGGTTAATAACAGACATCATTAGTGGCTGCTGTGACTTTAAAAATCTGCCGCTGCCGAACATGACGCGGTTCTGACGTGCTGCCACACGTTATTTAACTAATTTAAAACCGTTCTTATAAAGATACGCAACAAAACGGACATTTAGGCATAATTCTGTGTTATAGTTTGTTCAAGAGCGAAAGATAACTTGATTCTGGCGCGCTGTCAGTGCTCATGTTGGCGTGTAACCCACACCACTAATCCTGAGTTTGGCGTATAATTTGCACGATAAATACAATTTGTTTTATAGATACGCATTTCATGAGAATGTGTTGATCTATAAGAGCACATTCTGCTTTAAAAGCTAGAAAGACAGACAAAACTGGCAGCGAGTCATGGATGTAAGGGCAGAGCAAGTTTAAATATCCTTTCTAGTCTATATTTCCATCTTGTAATGCCACTGTTTTTGGGGATTTTTTAAATATTAATAATTTGTAATAGAGCATACACTGAGTTTTTAATGGGTTATTTTATAGCCCTGCTTGTATTTATGAAATATATGTATTGACTGCATGATCATTTCACTGTATTTACTGCCATGCAAGCCAGAAATTAAGCTGGGCGAGTAACACTGGCCTAAGGGGTCCTTGCCCTGAAAAACGTTGAAGACCTCTGGACTAGCTGATAGACTGTGGAGTCTTGGTACTCATTTGGGTGTCGTAACTTCAAAGCTTCGGTCGGCGATGAGTCCCAATCTCATTCCCCCTCTCTCTGTCCAATAATTTTCTCACCTTCTTTGCTGTCTCTGTCAATAAAAGTAGCAAAAGCCCAAAAGTAAAATAAAATGAACAGTCATAAACCGTGACAAGTGGACGAGTGCTTTGGGGTCACAGCTAGAATGTGCAAAGTGAGAGTTTCAGAATGGCAGTCGCATTATTGCTCCAACTTTTTCTTCATACAGGGTTGGCGACATCACCAGCACATCATGGGATGCCAATTACCACCGGCAGACACTTTCAACTACGATGTTGCCATGTGCTGTTGCCATTTTTTTTTCTTTTTCAAAGTGGTTTGTTATAATGGCTCATACAGCCACATGATTACAGCACAATTCCAGTTGGGAAAAGCCTTTAATAACAGAGGCACTATTTTACTCCGCACCTTGCCATCTCCCTCCTACTAGAATTCAGCGGACACATCCATTCCCAGATTGCCTGATTGATTGCTTTCTCTAAATGACCCACATAGGTCAGCCTGTAATGGACTGGCCTCCTACACAGAGAAGGGGTGCAATCTCTGGCCTTATCCCTGTGCCAGCTCACCTCACACCTTCATGAACATCCGAATCCAATTCTGTAAGCGACTGTGCTCCCAGAGTCTGAGTGACATTTCAACTCCACACACATCTAAAGGAATTGAAAAGCAATTTTAATGCATAAAGTGATTTGCACATTGTAATTTGGGCCAATCCTATTAAAGATGTCACAGTGCAGTTGAAGGGTCTGTAGATCACAGTTTCAAATATTCATCTCAGTAGATTGCAATGCTGTAACTGTTCTGTTGTGGGCAGTTCATGAAGCAGATAGATTAAAGCTTCATATCATATCATTTTAGTCCCTTTTTTGAGAGCTTAAGCACCATTGAACAGCACATAACACAAAAACGTAATAGTCAGATTTAGCATTGATTTCTTCACAGATTCATTAAAAACAATTTGAGTCAAATATTTAACATCATAAAGGCTAATAAACCAAAGAATGCACCATGATTAGACAAAATACATAATTTAGAATCTAACAGACTAATAAACTTAACAGAAGATCAGCAGTTCGAACTGTGACCAAAGCCTGAAAATGCCACCAAAATAAATGCATTTAATTAATGAGAGATTTCCTTCTGCAAGCTGAGACTGACAAACTTTAAGCCATCCAAGGACCCTCATGAATATGCATCATGTGCAAATGTGTGGCAAGATCAAGAAGTAACCTTTAACACCGAGCTTTATATCATCATCAATATTTTAACCAACACCTATCATGTCTGCTGCAGGTTGAGAACAAACAGCTTACTTAGTATTAATGCATGCAAATGAATGCTTTGTTTATTCATCTTTGAAGGCGTCTGGGCTTATAAATTGTATCACTTGATAGACATTGTATTTCATGCATGAAAGAAAAAAAAGACACATGCAATTGTAATGATTAGTTAGGTTCCCTTAAACTGACTAACCCAGAAGTCCCAATGTGCATATTATCCATCCTAAATAGTGTGTGACATTAGTAATTGTCAATACTATTTAAGGCAGATAGAGACGCAGGGCAAGTCAACATAAATGTAACTTAGGGTGCTTTCACACTAGAACTTTTGGTGGGTTCGATTTACATCAGAGTTCGGTTCGTTTGGATGATGTGAACACTGTCTTCCGAACTCGGGTGCGCACCTGTGAACCGTACCCGAGTCCATTTAGGGTGCTTTCACATCTCTAGTTCGGTTCATTTGGTCCGAACCCAGGCCAAACAATTATACATTCCTTTTCACACCACACTGATTGCTTTGGTCCGAACCAGTTGAAACAAACCAAAATGTAGTCACATGACAACATCCACATCACTCATTAGCCATGGCGTATTTCCTGAACTGCTTTTCGATTGGTCAAAATTTACATGCGGGAAAATTCCAACAGGAGAGGAAAAGCCAACAAACAACACGGAGACAACACAACTATGGATGGACGACTGCACGGGCTGGTTTTGTCCCTGGCCATAATCTATTACATTGTTTGTATACACCACAATATGCAAACAATACATTTCTATAATGAAGCGCGGATCAGTGGATGTACTGCTGGCGGAGCTTCTTTGCCTTAACCCGGCACTGTTCCACAGATCTATCAAACCCCCTTTCCCTGAGTTGTTTGCTAAACATTAAGAAGATTGCGCTGTTCTTGTGAGTTTTCGAAAGTTGGGACCTAATATGGTCATCAGACCAAATTTTTATGAGGCTCCACACCTCCTCACTACTCCAAGTTTGTCCGCGAGCTGCCATGCTAAAGTGCAAACTGTTAACAAACACTTCCTCATCCCATACTGCACAGCGCAGCTGACTACGGCAGCTGGTTTAGTCCAAAAATAATCAGTACTTTTTGCAGTTGAGTCTGTTCGAGGTCGGATCACGTTCTCACCACAAACGAACCGCTCCAGAGTTCGTTTGAAAGTTTGTTTGGTCCGCCGCACCCGAGTTTTTATCAAAGTGCGATTTTCACCGAGTGCGATTGCTGCTTTCACACCTGACCAAACGAACCGCACCAAAAGGAAAAACTCTAGTACGATTCAACCGAACTATATGAGGCAGGTTTGAAAGCACCCTTAAAAAGGTGGTCTGGGGTTCGGTTCATGTGAACTCCAGAACAGTTAATGACGTATGATTTGATAAAAATGTGTGTGTGTGTGTGTGTGTGTGTGTTTCACCCATTTTCCTGACGAGTGTGACTGACGTACTGCAAGCACAGAGCTGTAGATCTCATTTCTGCTCGCCTTCAGCATTCTTTAGAGCATTTGCAGTACATTCGTGGCTGATAGACTCAAGTGTCATTACGTACTGAAGCTTTGGTAAAAAACCAACGGTTCAAAAACAGGTGAGTAACGCTATGCATTTTGCCTCCTTCTCGCTCGCAGTCGTTACCAAGCAACGGGGTAAACAGCTGCTGCTTTGATGGCGCAAACGCATCCCGGTACGGACCCAAATAATATAATATGAGCACAGTCCAGCAGGGGAAGGGGGAAGGCGGAGCAATCGAACACGGGGTCGGTCCAGGCAATCAAATCAAGTGTGAAAGCATCTTAATGATTGTCTGAATGCTATATATATAATAGCTGTTTTGCCTTATTGAAGTGCATTTTGGCACTTGTATGTCAGCCAAAAAATTATGAAATTAGGGAAAAAGAGAAAGAAACAAAAGGGAAAAGGCCACATTTATTCTGCCTGGGGTTTCATCTTTTTTTAACAATCAGGACTTTTGGGAAAGTGGAAAGAATGTCTTCTAGTAATAGGCTTATAGGGTCGAAAATGTCAATTTATTCACAGAAACCAATATTTCTATAAGTCTTCTCCCTCTGTGCTCTAATTACAGTGTTTTGATGCTATTTCCATGGCCTTGACATGCCGATTGCACTTAAAAAGCTTTTATTTTTGCAGCATCTCAGGAGTCAACAGAACAAAACATCTCTCATTTTTTTCTTCCCTATTTTTTCTGAATTGTCTAAGCTTTCACACTTTTCTGATGGAAAAACTAATTTTCTTCCAAATTTTGGTAGCTGAGAATGTTTTTTTGTTTTGCATTTCTGAGATCTGCTGTGTTCTCTCAAAATGCGATTCTTTTCAAAGTGCGTTAAATACCTTGCATATAATACAGCTGCTTGCTCAACAAACATTCTCAAAGAAGTTAAGCAACTTGCAACAATCGCTGTTCTTTCTCAATAGCTATTATTCGTATTGTTCCATTAGCACTACACCATAAACGTTCTTCTCATTGATAAAGATGCTGTTTTCAGGGTTTCACATACAACCAAACACCAACAGACTGAAGGTTTGACATCCCAATAATGAGTTGTCGTCTTTGATCACTTTCTGTCATCATTTACCAGTTGTTATTCCATACCTTTTTGACCACAAATGAAATTGCAAGAAAACAAAAAGCGCCTCTCAGACCGTAGGGGGAAAATGACATGCACAGAGAGCATCATCGTGTTTTTGACACTTACATTATAACTCTGGCAAAACGCTCCTAGCTACCATGAGATCTAGATTAATTTATAAGGGAAACACACATCATAAAGCTCATTTAGATTTTGAGGACACAACAATATACACAACTAGAGGAATGATAATTATCCCTTGCCTACTAATATGGTTTGATTACACACTTTTGCTTATCAAATAATCAGACAGGGAAACCTGGCCACTTAAAACTGTGCACATACTGTAGATGCTTTCATACCACAATGTCAAGACAACATTTGAATTCTAAGCTTGTCCGGTAGCTTTGTGAAATAAGTTTGGTTTCAACAGGGGAATAATTCAGCATCAGGACAAGAGTGGACTTGGACCAGTGAGAATATGGCAGCACTATCAAAGTGAAAAAAAGACAAAAATTAAAGGTTAAATAAAGGCCTTGAGACTCTCACCTGATCTATACACACTGACTGAACCTTCAGTGGCCTGTTATTGATCTTTGCAGCTTTGACTGGAAGAATGAAAGGGATGAAGCAAAAAGAGTGAAAGTTGATACCAGCAGACTTGATACAAGTGTACAGGATTCAGATACCGTGGTCACACAGTTGATAGTCTCAGTCTTTGTGCCCATTACATTATATTTTACATTTATGCACTTTGCAGACTCTTTGATATAAAACATTTTAAATTGCATTAAACGTAGTTCATGCATTCTCTAAGAATTGGACCCATGACCTTTTGTAGCACCATGCTCAACTGTTAGAACTATACAGGAATGCCCACAAGACATGACGCAACCTTTCAGTCCACATGGAAACAAAACAAAACCGCGTTTACAGGGTATTGAGTTAATAGGGCTATTGTTAGCATACGCTCAAAAAGTTGAATATAATGCTAGCATTGCAGAGATCATGGGTTTGATTCCCAGGGAGTGCAAGATCAAATCATATGTATAACTTGAATTCACTGTATAGCTCCCTTTGGGTAAAAGCATCTGTCAAATGCATAAATGTACATACTAATGAATTAACCCACGCTGATCACTTGCTGAACTGCTAAGTATTGGTAACAGTTTAAATCAACCTTAACAGTTTACATATATCGCGGACATATATACACACATATACACACACACACATATACATATATATATATATATATATATATAATGTATGTGTGTGTGTGTGTGTGTGTATATATGTGTGTATATATGTGTATATATGTCCGCGATATACGTATGTAAACTCATAAGATTTTAAAAAATAAAAAAAAATAAAAAAAAATTCTTACTGACCACACACTTTTGTGTCACAGGGTGTTTTGGTGTTGGTTCATGTTTCTTGTTCCTCGTTCATGTTTTCAGTTTATCATGTTCTTGGTTATGTTTTAGTGTGTCATGTTCACTGTCTTGTCATGCACTTCCTGGTCTAGTCATGTGATTCCCATGCCCTCATGTGTTGTCATGTCATTGGTTCATTGTCTCATCACTGTTCACAGGTGTCACTTGTCTTGTCATTTAGTCAGTGTATTTAAGCCCTCATGTTTGCTGTGTGTCCTGGTCTGTTAATGATGTTGTTAGCCGCTGTAGGTGCGTGTTTCTCAGTCAAGTCAAGTCTTTGTTTTATGGTTGGATGATGTTTGTAAATAAAGAACTGCACATGGGTCCTTCAACTTGCCTCCAGTGGATACCTTTGTGACATTTTGAATTGTAGTGTATATGCAGACTTTGGACAAGTTTCAGTTGAGCTCTTATCTTTAAGTAGACAATTGCTTCTCTTTCTGTTCTTTCAAAGTATAAAAAATAATGTAAATAATAACTAGATTTATCTGTCAGGACTAATTGAAAGTCTGTAGAAGATCTGTGGCTTAACCAGATAGTGAGCTTAGGGGATTTTATTGTCTTTATTATCCCACCATGTCTGTGAATGAGGCATAAAAAAAAATTAAAAATAAAATAAACAAAACAAAACAAAAAAATCCTGACCCACCATTAGGAGCAAAGCATATCAGAAGCTCTGCCTTAATGAGCATGCAAGCAATGGGTGCACGCTCAATCAAACTGTTCTACCACTGTTGTTTTTAAAGATTTTGAACAAATAGGCTATACTGCACAAACAAATGATGTCTGTAAACAATTCAATGCTGATTTTTGGCTCATCAATAAGAGGAAAACACATATGCGGTGAGTAGTACAGTACCAAATGACCTTGACATCAGTCATTGAAAATGTGCCTGTGACAAAACTTCACTTTTTTTCCCATCTTTATCTTGCATCTTTACTTACTAATGTGGTCTGAGGGAACCAGCGGGAGACTGTCTGAAATAAATGATCCATATTTTCCATCAGAGGCGTCTCCGCATCGCAGACAGATGGTTGGGGACGTACGTGTCTCCTGTAGAAGCATAATATTGTTTTTTATTTGAAAAGGCATGGCGCAAACAGATGTAAGATATCAAGATTATGTCTCTGTATTGAGATTTTTCCCGAAGAATAAAAGGGTTTTTTGATGTGGTTTCAAATGGACTCTTTTTTTTCCCCGAGATAGCACCACAAGTGGTTGTCAAAACAATGTTTTCTCCTGTTGAGCGAATGAAAGAAGGAATAACTAAATAGATAGAAAAATAAATAAATTAACGCACAAATTGCCTATTTGAAATGATAATGACTGAGATGAGGCTATTGAGGTTGTAGCCAATATCTCCGTGATATCAGGGTCTTGGCAAATGCGAGCAGACCATTATGAACCCTGTCCAAATGCTCTCTGCATGCAGTGAGCAAATTTCTCCTTGGGAGATAATTACAGAGATTAATCTTGTGTTACCAGACCGCTCCAAAATCAGTTTGTCATGCTTACCCAAGACTGTCTTCCAGCCAGCAGCGACTTCAGCCAGAAGACTTCTCGTCCTTTGAGACATGGTCGGGCACCTGTCCTTGGAGATGTCAAAGGAAAGAATCTCAGAACTGGTTTAAAATATCTTACTTGACTCAGAGACTGACAGTTCAATCATTGGAGGGTTTTCAGAGAAAGGGTTCTGGGTCTAGTGGAGTCTGACTGCAGTCCCCTCTTTTTGTTGTTATACCGTATGGTGCCAAATGGCGCCTGGGTACAGAACTACAGAACAGTTCATCAATACGTAATTGACTGGCCGAGAGTCAAGCTCCCCATGAAAGTGAGCAATCGGCAAAGAGTCCTACCGCTGTACCAGAGAGAATATTTTGAGCGCCTGCTCTGCCAAATGATTTCTGTGAAAAGTAATTTTCCCTATTGACTTGCATTGTTGTTGCGGGAGCATTTGGCTTACCGTTCGGCTCTATTGTTGCCGTGTCACTACTAAAGTGACACTTGACATAACAAAAGGTCCTCTGGTGAAGGAGGACATCTTGTAAATCGAAATGGTGAACAAGCCAAACAATAATAATACAAATCTAAACTTTTCAAACTAAGTGAGAGTTTGAGCATCTCTAGAAATACCCTTCGTACCATTTTTTTTTATTTTTATCTCTTCCTCTAGAAAGAAATTGTACGTCAGCAGCAAATAATTTATCACAAGAAATTGTTGGATCCATCCGGAGTGGAAATGACACGGCATATAATAGAAGCAATTATGCCGTGAATGAGGCATGCTTTTTGCATTGTGTCAGAGTAAGATCTTTTGTTTTGTAGGGGATTTGGTCTGCATGTCAATAAGCTCACGGCCAGATCTTGTTTAAGAGCCTCAATTTGTTTCCCATCAACTCTGATATCTTCAAAGGCCAGTTAGAGAAATCAGACAGACTAGGTATTGAAAAATAACCAAACTCACAGACCTTTTTTGTCTTGATAGATATATATAAACAAACCAAATTAGTAATGCAGGACTGCATGTACTAATTTTTAAATAACCATTTAACATATATAATAATGTATCATTACTGCTTCGATAAAAGAAAGGGGAAAAAAGTGTTATAAGGCCAAATCATATCTCTGTATCGTTGGGCTGAATGGCAATGTACGGTATAATCTCAGTATTTTCTACATTTTTCTTTTTGAATTAAAAAAAAATCTGTTTTTAATTAAAACATTTTTATTTCACATCCTGCCCAATACTGTCCTACAAACAATGTTATTATTGAAGGCTATGAAAAGAAACAGTGAATGTAACCTTGTCGTCTATGATAGCCTATGTGCAAAAAATGGGACGAAAATCACATTACATTCTAACATTGTAACATTACAATCTAAAAACAAAATCATGGTAATAATAATGTGTATTTTAGTCAGAATTATTGCGGCCATATTATATTGTGTTCCGTCTGTTTGGCATGCATGCCCGTAGTGGCATTCGTTCATGGAAGTTTGTGCTTGAGAGGGCTCGTTTGCTCCTGACAGCAAAATGGAAATATTTGCTTGGCTTTCTAACATTTACAGATGGATAATATGTCTACAAGGAAATTATTGTATGTCACTTCAACTTAAAGATTATTAAAAGTTATGTCTGTTCCCACAAATCGCTGCACAACTTAAGGTTACGTATGATGAAGGAAGCATGTTAGTGCTAGCCCTCCCGGAACCCATAGAGAATGCATGAAAGTGCCTGCATTTAAAAAAAAAAAAAAGAAAGATAAAAATTGTATGGTGGTCTATGAGAACAGTCTTAAAAAATCTGCTCTAGAATCTTTATTGGGACGCAGCAGCATATTAGCGTATAATGCCGTAAGATCTCTGGTCAAACAAATGATTGGCTGAAATCGGTTTCAAATAAATATCTGATATATCATTGGTTATATATAAATAAATGCATATGCATAAAGAATGCATAAATAAATAAATATATCATAAACAAGCCTCCACGTCCACATGCTGGCTACGTCACATCATAACGTTAACATGCCGAAACGTCAGACCTCATTTAATCCGGAATGGACAAAAGAGCACAAATTTATATCAAAAAGCAGTAGAGACGCTTTTCATGGATTTTGCACACTGTATCGCTGTGAGATGTTATGTTTTCTGGCACTGTGCCAGATTATGTTTATTTAGGCCTACTGTATGTATTTCTTTTATTTCCAGAAGTCCAGAAATGTTATGTTTTCAGGCACTGTGCACTTTGCAAGACAGGTTCCTCTCAGTGGTCAGTTTTTGAAACAGACATCACAATATCTTGAAGAAAATACAAATACTGTTTTGCCTCTTCTGTTACACATAGGTCTACATCAAGATATATCGTAGATCAAATTCATCTGGCAATGAATAGAGTAGGCTATTTCAGAATCACTGTATCAAGATACCATCGAAATGATGGACAAAATTATATTGTAGTTGCGAGTACACCAGAGTCCTATGCAATTATTCTTGCCTCACTAAATGCTGCAAAGTGTCCTCCTTTTTGGTGTTATGGAAATTGCCACCCTAGGTACTCCTCAGAACGTGACTTGACGCTGATTGGACTATATATCCAGAGGCAGAACAGTTTAGAATAGTGACAGCTAGCGTAACTCTGTGTTGAATGTGATTGAAAAATCGGTCCCTTTCGCACTTTAGTAGTGCATTGCCCTATCGCCCTAATGAAGAAACCGCCCCTGACTCATCGTTTAGCCAGATCAGGTATCCTATGGGTGGATTTCCTACAAAACAATAAACAGCACATGCTAAAACAGAAAAACTTAAAAAAAAATAATTCAAAGCAGATCTGGACGTCTGGACTTCACATAATGTATCCATATACCAATAAAGTACATCTGGCAATCAACCCTCATTCTGTGTTGTTCCTGTTGTTAAGAATTGAAAATCCAAAGGCATATACAGCACAGTGCCATACAGACTTCTGAGAACAAGAGATATGGAACTCAGAAGGCATAATTCAACATAGGCTGATAACATCAGCAAAGGAAGACTGTCCCTCACGTTACCGTTACTGCAGATCCACGTGACCCTGTCTTCAGTAGGTTGAAATAACAGACAACGTAATGCGCAGTGTGTACAATGTGAAGTTTTCTATGGGCACAGTATAGGTCAATAGTTCTCTTGAAGATGGCATAAACCTTTCTCTGCGAGCAAGATCGTCCAATGGGGATATAGCCTCCATGTGAACTGTTTGTTCAAATACACACACGCACACACACACAAAAACGATTGTGATGAAATAAAAGATCGCCCTTTCAGTTACAAACTCCCTCTGAATTGTTCGTGGAGACACGAAATATAAAAACCTAGCCTGACCTGAGATGGATTCCGCTGTATTGAGCAAAACAGACAAACAGTTTCTTCACAACTTCAGATGGAAAAAGCCAGAGCTGCTGCAAAAGCTGTAAAAACCTGGCTAGATTGAGGCATTCATAGCAGACTGAATATCAAACAGTCACTTGAATGAAGAAGGGAAGGGAAGGGAATATATTCTTGAAAAAGTGTGCACAAAGTTCAGCTATACTTCAGCAACACTTTTTTATTTTATTTTTTAATTTGTGCAAAGATATATATATATATATATATATATATATATATATATATATATATATATATATATATATATATATATATATATTTATTTATTTATTTATTTTTTTTTTTTTATGTTTTTTTTTTTTTTTTTTTCTTAGATTCTAGCGAAGAACCTGTGCTCAAAAAGACACAAACATTAGAAACGCTAGAAAACTACAAGGACAAATTGCTTGTCAAGGGCACTTTGTGGGGACAGGAGTTGCAGTTTGTCATTTAGTTATTTGTCATTTAGCTGTACAGTTATTTTGTCATTTAGCTGTCATGTTCTATTGAATGGGACTCCAAGATCTAGGGTTGCCTGTCGAGGAGGATTCTGGGAAAAACCAGCAGCCAAGGACAGAGTGGCAATAGAGCATAGTCGGATCTCAATATTTCTTCCACATGGAATCAAAACAAGCTTTTGTGACCAACACCATACTGTGCTTTATCATGACTATTGCCAGAGACCAATCTACCAAGTCCCATTTCTCTATCCACAAAGGAACTTTTCTTGCAGAATGTGTAACTGAATGAATTATGAATGTTTCTCTTTGCATCCAAGGCTATGCTTCCCTATCAACAAGACACATGAGATCTACTTATACTTTATAATTTAAAGGGATACTTCAACCCTAAATTAAGTATGTAGTCTTAATGTAGTTCCAAATCCAATTTTGTGTGAAGCACAAAAGGAAATATTAAGCAAAATGTCCAAGCAGCTTGGAAATGAAATTTCATTATGGGATGAACTATACTTTTTTAAGTATGTGACTTGGAAATCATCAGGTGTCCTGTAAAAAATATTATCTATATTATGAGTACAGTACTTTTCAAACCTTATTTGCAAACATTAGTATGCAATCTTTAACAAAACCTTACGACCAGCCTGGGGGTTAAATCATCTGCAAATCCCTCATGCTTATTCGTTTCTACAATAATTCAATTATTAAAAAAGTGAACACACACACACACACACAAAAAATGCAATTCCTTAATAATGTACTGGAGGAATGTGATCATTTCTCTTGGTTCTGGCTAATATTTCACACTGTGAGAATTAGAGGGCTTGACAACCATGTTCGCCTCTTTAAATGAATGTATCCAACTCCCAAAATGCAATTTCAAATTCTCTTCTCTCACAAATGGCATGTGTCTCGTCGATCATATGTGCCTCTGTGCTGTTTATAAAGTCCCTTGTTTACATAGTTGGGCAGTGTGTAATTATTTTATTAACGGCGCGGGTTATTATTGATCTCTCAGTCTATCAGGAATTCATTATTTCCCAGCATCGCAACCTCTTGAGGTACAAATACCTGGCAATTAAAGCTACTGAGATGTGCCCAGCATCTAAATTACAGAGACAGGCATATCAAATCGAGTCTTCTGTAATCAAACAAGACTTAGGATTCATATATCTGTTTTGAAAAAAAAAACATTCAAAGCAATCAAAATGCCCTTTGTTTGGCCATGCTTAAATTAAACTCAACTATTCATAATGAATAGTATTGATAATGCACGTTGTGTGGTGATTATGAAACATCAAGTGCATTGTTTTGCATAGAGGAGGTCTAAATGTTTTACATAGGAAATAAAACATTTCTAAAACCAATAAAATATTTAATTATAAAAAGTAAAATATTCAAAATATCACAATGAGCTTTTGACTGGAGTATTTAAATGTTTTTTCCGTGATGTGAAGAAGTTTACAACAAAGAAAAATCTACTAAATATATAATACAGAGATCTTAAAATGACATAAAATCAGATTAGAGACGTGGATTTATTGTTAGGGTCATCAGCGTGTCTCTTCGTCTTGGCTAATTCTCTGCAGCTTCATGCCAGTGACCTTTAGCATGTCTGGGTCGAGTTTGTGGACAGTGTCTTGTCCTTATGCTGCTTTCAAACAACACATGGTTGACGGCAGAAGGCAAACCAGATGTCTTTGTTTTCGACGAGTGCACAAACGCAAATGTTGCTGTGCTCAGCGGACAGCTCAGAGAATGAAGTGAAATAGATAGCTAGCAAGTCGGCTGCTTTGCTAATCACTTGTATGTTTGATGGATACTGACTCGGTACTGTTGTTATCTTGTCAAATAGCTGGCCTAACATTATGCACACAGTAGTTTTTCTTGTGATAAACAAAAATCGTTCACGGGTATCATCTACTGGCTTCTATACAAGGTTTAAATGCATTAAAAGGGATAGTTTACACACACAGAGACACACACACACACACACAAATACATATACACATACGTTGGGTTTCCATGTTTTCCATATATATAATGGTTTGTATGCTGTAAAAACTGTATAGGACTATTATATCCCCTCATCCTAACCCTACCCCTAAACCCATCAGAAAAAGAAAAAACAAATCTGAATTTTTACATTTTCAAAAAACACAAATTAGCATAATTTATAGGTTGTTTGTTTCTCATGGAGACCAAACAAATTCCCCTCAAGGACAAGGATTTTGAATATTGCCAACGCTGTAGGGATATGGTCTCCATAACGACCGTAGGGTTTACCAAGACCACACACACAAATGTATTTTGAAAAATGTTGGGGTCTAAACAACACTGCACCCCATTGAGAACTGAACTAAAAACTAAAAGACTAAAACTGAAGAAAGAAAAAAAAACTGAAAAAAAGTAAATAACATCCATCAGCTTAAGTTCTTGCATTTTGTAAAAAATAAAAACTGTTTATAAAATGTTTGGAGAGACACCACAAATTATCCTCTCTCTTAGTAATTGCACACCTGCAGAACAAATGCTAGTGTTTCTATAGCATTGTTTATCTTCTGCAATTTGGTTGCTAGGACACTTCTTTGTTGAGAATCAAACAACTGTCCGCTTCGAAAGTCAGAGCTGTCAACTGAAGTAATAATCCAACATTTTGAATGAAGCATAATTTCTAAATAAATAAATTCAAACAAATATAAACCTACAGAATTTACAAACGCTAATGGCATATTGATAGACAGACGCTTAAGATGTCCTTATTTAATTAAAGATGCACAAAAAATAAATAGTAGGTATCTTTTGAAATTAATTATTTTTTTTAAAAATTAACTGAAAAACACTGATTTTGCTAAACCATATGACACTAAAGACTGGAGCAATGGCCATAACAGAAATAAATTACAGTTTAAAATACACTAAATTGTCAAAAGTATTAGGGCACCCCTCCAAATAATTAAATTCAGGTGTTCCAATAACGTTTTTAATGGCCACACGTGTATACAATCAAGCACCTAGGCATGCAGACACTTCTACAAACATTCGTGAAAGAATGGGTCGCTCTCAGGAGCTCAGTGAATTCAAGTGTGGTACCGTGATGGGTTGCCACCTGTGCAATAAGTCCATTCGTGAAATTTCCTCACTACCTAATATTCCACGGTCAACTGTTAGTGGTATTATAACAAAGTGGTAGCAATTGGGAACAACAGCAACTCAGCCACGAAGACACATAAAAATCACAGAGCGGGGTCAGTGCATGCTGAGGCGCACAGTGGGCAGAAGTCGGCAACTTTCTACAGAGTCAATAGCTACAGACCTCCAAACTTTGTGTGGCCTTCAGATTAGCTCGAGAACAGTGTGCAGAGAGCTTCATGGAATGGATTTCAATGGCCGAGCAGCTGCATCCAAGCCTTACATCACCAAGTGCAATGCAAAGTGTCAGTGGTGTAAAGCACGCCGCCACTGGACTCTAGAGCAGTGGAGACGTGTTCTCTGGGGTGACGAATCACGCTTCTCTGTCTGGCAATTCGATGAACGAGCCTGGGTTTGGAGGTTGCCAGGAAAACGTTATTTGCCCGACTGAATTGTGCCAAGTTTAAAGTTTGGTGGAGGGGGAATTATGGTATGGGGTTGTTTTTCAGGGGTTGGGCCTGGCCGCTTAGTTCCAGTGAAAGGAACTCTTAATGCTTCAGCATACCAATACAATTTCATGCTCCCAACTTTGTGGGAACAGTTTGGGGATGGCCCCTTCCTGTTCCAACATGACACAAAGCAAGGTCCATAAAGACATGGATGAGTGAGTTTGGTGTGGAGGAACTTGACTGGTCTGCACCTCAACCCGATAGAACACTTTTGGGATGAATTAGAGCGGAGACTGCGAGCCAGTCCTTCTCGTACAACATCAGTGCCTGACCTCACAAATGCGCTTTTAAAAGAACACTCCTAAACCTTGTGGAAAGTTGAAGCTGTTATAGCTGCAAAGGGTGGGCCAACTCCATATTAAACCCTACGGATTAAAAATGGGATGTCATTAAAATTAATGTGCATGTCAAGGCAGGTGTCCCAAAACTTTTGACAATATAGTGAATATTAACATTGAAATCAGCTATTAATTACTGTTTTATTCATAAAAACTTCTTTTAAAAGACTTAATTCAAAAATCTTACTGACCCCAAACTTTATCTTTGTGAAATCTCCCTGGCAAACATTCAAACTTTCAAAATCCAACTAAAAGTATCATAATATTTTTCCAAGTAGAAATGTAATCTTTATGATCTGAATGGAATGAAAGATTATAACTATTAATTCAACACTAGTTCAAAGAGTGGCGCTCCTAATACTTATACAGCGAAACTCAAGTAACAAAAAAAGGACTGTAATGCAAGATAAACCAATGTGTTGAAAGTTACTGCCGCACCAAATAAACACAGCACAGTCCTGTACACATATGCGAACATAAATATGTCCTCAGGCAGGTGGTCTGGTTTAAAACAATAAAATCTTCCAGAGATAACATTACCTCAAGGGCAGCTCAGAGTTAATCCAATAAGAGTAAACTGATATGATCTGGCTCTGCAGCACTGCAGAACACACACCGAAAACATTAGAGGTCAGAAAGCAACATGGAGGGACGGCACTGCAATCTGGCACATGTCAATCATTATGCCAACCACAGCTGCTCTCTCCACCTCCATTTCAGGGACTGAATTGAGATCTTCTTTTCTCACCTGATGCCTGGTGTCCCTGGTCAACAAAGATCAGTTGGATAATTGCATTGCAACTCTAACATTAAATTAACCTTTCACAATGCATGGCACATCTGCAAAAATCCTGCTCTGATACCGTAGACAACTTTGATCATATTTGAACATATGGGTCACAGTATGCCAAAAATGTCATTATTTACTTTTTAATCATAAATTTCAATTTTCTTCCTGAGCCTAAGGATTAACAAAGGTTTTTATGCTACTGTGCCTTCAAGACTAAATGCTCTGACTGGGTAGGCCAGGTACTGTATCTGAACATCCAATAGGCATTCATTACTGACACGTGCAAACATTTTTGAACTGCATTCGAGGTACACATTTGATCAGTTCTTTCGTTTCCTGAGGATCAGGACCTTGTTGTTGCTACTGTTTAAGCTACAGGAAGGCTAAAAAAATACCATTTTTTTTTTTTAAATGTGAGCAGTTAAACGTTCAAATATCGTTCGGAACAAGCAATTTTAGTCTTTTCACTAGGGAAGTCTTGAGTTCTAAAAGTTCCAGAATGTTTTTATAGTACTTTTTTCAAATCTTTTTATTGTCATCGCAAAATAAAGAAAAGTGATTCCTCACAATATGACTCCTTTAAAAATTTCCAAAGGGAAAACACACTACGGTTACACGTGTCATATGCCAACATGCCAACCAAAAGGTACCAGCATGAATAGAATTCAATGATTAACCAGCCTCCATAGAAAGTGACAAAAACATTTCCAACAACACGGAACAATAGAGAAAAGGCTGAAAATTTAAAGAATGTGAACAATGGCAAAAATGCACCTGCTGTGTCGCGCTTACAACGTTCCGGAGTGAGATGAAGTCCTCTCTTATTTTCTTTAAAACAATAATTGTCTTCCCAAGGCCATGTTGTCTAAATTATTTGATGTTTTAATATTCTGGCTTTAAGACGTGCTGGCTACGAATGCTTTCAGAAGCTAATGTAATTGCAGGTAGCCATGACTGCACTTTGTGAGATTATGGATGGTGAACTACACAGGGAATAGACAAGGAGAGAGGTTTATATCCTACAAAGGGAATTAATATAATACAATTAATACACACAAAGAAAGACAGAGAATGCACTATATGTACCTAATAAGCACTAGCTGCTATTCATTTTTGTGTTTTTACTTCATCTTAGTGAGATCATGTCTTGCATTTCAAGCACATGGCACAGGGCCACATGGTCCTTTGTGGTTATTGCAATATGCCTTTTAAAAACATGTGGTTAGTCTATAAAAGCCACAAAGTCCTGCCTCGTTGACTCTGGACAGGAACCTGGCTGCCATAGAGATTCTGAGAAAATAGAAGAGAAATAGAAAGAGGGACAGAGGAGAAAGGATAGTTTTGAGTCATTCTATGAAACAGTCTTTTCCATTTTGGAAAGGTGATATTTCAATTACATTTGAAATATTAAGGTCTCCTATATTTGAACTTGACCATTTAAAATAAAAATTAAACCATTCACTATTTACTATTGGGTAAATAAGATATATGATATGGGGTAATTAAAATTCACAGGCACAGATAAATGATCCTTCAATACAGGGGCGCAGGAGACATTTTCAAAGTGCGGAGGACCAAACTGTAAGCAAAAGCCCAGATAGTAAGGTCAGATTCCCAGATATCGGACCACCACTTCAGGCTCACCATCATATATTAACTTGCCTGATCATTATTAGAATAATATTGATTATTATAACAATACGAAGTAAGTGAAATATGAATGATCAAAACTTAAAGGGTTAGTTCACCCAAAAATGAAAATTCTGTCATTAATTACTTACCCTCATGTCGTTCGACACCCGTAAGACCTCCGTTCATCTTCGCAACACAAATGAAGATATTTTAGTTGAAATCCGATTGCTCAGAAAGGCCTTCATTGGCACAATGCATGGTACACTCTCAAGACCCATAAAAGGTACTAAAGACGTCGTTACAAAGTCCATCTCACTACAGTGGTTCTACAATAACTTTATAAAGCGACGAGAATAGCTTTTGTGCGCAAAAAAACCTAAATAACGACTTATATAGTGATGACCGATTTCAAAACACAGCATCATGAAGCTTCGAAGTGTTATGAATCAGCGAGTCGATTCAGCGGTTTGGATCGCCAAAGTCACGTGATTTCAGCAGTTTGGCGGTTTGACACGTGATCCGAATCATGATTCGATTTGCTGATTCATAACGCTTCGAAGCTTCATGATGCCGTGTTATGAAATCAGTCATCACTATACAAGTCGTTATTTAGGGTTTTTTTTGCGTACAAAAACTATTCTCGTTGATTCATAAAGTTATTTTAGAACCACTGTAGTCCGATGGACTTTGTAACAACGTCTTTAGTACCTTTTATGGGTCTTAAGAGTGTAAAGTGCATTGTGCCAAAGGAGGCCTTTCTGAGCCATCAACTAAAATATCTTCATTTGTGTTCCGAAGATCTCACGGGTGTCGAACGACACGAGGGTAAGTAATTAATGACAGAATTTTCACTTTTGGGTGAACTAACCCTTTTGTCACAGATGCATCAGCGTCAGCGCCAGACCTCTACACTCCGCCCACTCGCTCCGCATCCCCTGAGTTCTGATCACCTGCACCTGCTTTCATCACCTGTCACCAATCCCATGTCATTGCACTCACTGTTTTAAGCACCTCCAGTTCCCTCATTCAAGTGTCAGGTCACGTCTATACTACATCGCTACTGACTCACTCATGTGCTTACCCGCTCAAGAGACTACCGTATTCCTCTGTTCAACCTGCCTGTTCTTCGGATCTCCAGTCTTCGACCGTCTAGCCTCCTTCAGCCCGCCGGTCTTCCTCAGACCACTTCTGGTCATCCTGCCAAGATCAGATAAGAGACTCTGTCAGATCCATTCTTCAGTTATTGAGCTAATTACACCTTCACTCTTCAACTTACCTGCCGTGACTGTTCCACTGTGCTTGAATAAATCATTTTGCAAACTTACTCCGTTTGGGTTGTTCTGTTTCCTGACAGAAGACCTGACCAACATGCACGAACCAACAGTTTGCGGCGATGGAGAAGCTTCAGCCCCGCTCGCGGCCGCCGGAGCTTCATCCGCCATTCCACCACCCGCCATCAACTCTTCTTCGTCTGCCTCTGTCAGTCTCATGGCCCGACCAGCGCCCTTCTCTGGCGAGGAGGGGGAGTGCAGCGGATTTCTCTTGCAATGCGAGCTGTTCATGGAGATGAATGCTTCACAGTTCACCTCAGAGAGAAAGAAAGTCGCTTTCTTCATCTCTCTTCTCACCGGTCGAGCACTGCTTTGGGCGCAGTCGCTTTGGGAGGCTAAAGGTACTGTGACTGAAACTCTGGACAATTTTATTAGTCACTTCCGGGAAGTATTTTCTCCAGTCACTAATGCATTATCTGTTCATGATCAACTCTTCCGTTTACGTCAAGGCAATTCATCGGTTTCCTCATATGCATTACAATTCCGTACCCTGGCAGCTTCCAGTGGATGGAATGAGCCGGCTTTAATCACCGCGTACCGGCATGGGTTAGAGCCCGAGATTCGATTACAGCTTACCATTCACGATGACGTAATTGGTTTGGAGAGTCTCATTCAACGCTCCATCCGTGTAGATCAACGCCGCACTGCTTGTAAGCTCGATCATCCTGTACTGCCTCCTCCTCGGCCATCAACCTCTGTCAGCCTTTCAACACCAGAACCCATGGACATCAGCTCAACACATCTATCTTCGGTCGAACGCCAACGTCGCTTTATTAACAACCTGTGTCTCTACTGTGGGTCCGCTGGCCACCTGCTCGCCTCCTGTCCAGTTCGTCCCCCATGACCAGCGGTGAGTACAGTATGCATAACTTCACCCATTTCTCAAATGAAATACTCTACAGTTCAGATCACTCATCGCCAGCAATCTCTTTCAGCACAAGCGTTGATCGACTCTGGGTCCGCTGGTAATTTAATTTCCCTTTCTACTCTCCAAAAACTCCAAGCCCACCGTAAACCCATTCCACAGACTCTCCTTGTGCAATCCATCCTCGGTAGACCGCTCGGTCATGGGAGGATATGTCACAGCAGTCCATCCATAACCTTGAAAGTCGGGTGTTTTCACCAAGAGAAATTGTCGTTTCTGGTGTTGGAGGGTTCTACGGCAGACATCATCCTGGGACGCCCGTGGCTGGAACTTCATTCTCCTATTATCAACTGGTCTACGGGAGAGGTGCGTCAATGGGGGAGTGACTGCTTTTCTCGCTGTCTAGCTCAGGTCAAGAAGATTCTTCACACTTCATTTCCTGTCCGGGAAGTTTCCATGTGCTCTACCTCCGTCGAAAGTTCATCCTCTAACGAACATCAGGAAATCCCTAACATCTACCGGGCGTTCCAGGATGTCTTCGATAAACAGCTGGCTACAAAACTTCCACCACATCGGCCATGGGACTGCGCGATCGACCTGCTGCCTGGGGCGGTTCTACCGCGTGGTAAGATCTATCCACTGTCCATCCCGGAACAGAAGGCCATGGAGGAGTATATTGAGGAGGCTCTTCGTCAAGGTTTCATCCGGCCATCTACGTCTCCTGCCGCTTCAAGTTTCTTTTTTGTTGGCAAGAAGGACGGAGGCTTGCGCCCCTGTATTGATTACCGGACCCTCAATAACTCCACGGTTAAATTTCGGTATCCCCTTCCTCTGGTCCCAGCCGCACTGGAACAGCTCCGTGGTGCTAAGATCTTTTCAAAATTGGATCTGCGCAGTGCCTATAATTTGATTAGAATAAGGAAAGGAGACGAGTGGAAGACCGGGTTCATCACCCCTGCCGGCCACTACGAATATAGGGTCATGCCCTTCGGATTGTCCAACGCTCCAGCGGTATTTCAGGGGTTTATGAACAAAATCTTTAAAGACTATCTGAACCAGTTTGTCATTATTTATATAGATGATGTTCTCATATACTCAACCAACCTGTCTGATCATCACCATCATGTCCAGTCTGTCCTTCAACGGCTACGGGATCATCAGCTGTATCTGAAACTGGGAAAATGTGAGTTCCATCAAGAAACCATTCACTACTTAGGGTATGTGATCACTCCTCACGGGATCACCATGGACCAGAGGAAGGTGGATGCCGTTTCCAACTGGCCTTTACCCACCAATACTAAAGAACTACAACGTTTCCTGGGCTTCTGGCGATCAAACTCGCTCTTGAGGAATGGAGACACTGGCTGGAGGGAGCTATACACCCTTTTGAAGTCATTACCGATCACCGTAACCTGGAATACCTCCGAGATGCCAAAAGACTCAACACTCGTCAAGCCCGTTGGTCTCTTTTCTTCACAAGATTCAATTTCAAGGTAACTTACCGACCTGGGGACAAGAATGTCAAAGCCGACTCCCTATCTCGTCTGTACCAACCAGATACCTTCACCTCCAAGCCGGAATCTATACTCCCTCCAGCCGTGATCGTCAGTCCTATTTAGTGGAGTATAGATGACCACATTGTCGACGCCACCCGGTCAGAACCTGCTCCGCCGGGAGGCCCTGAGGGACGGACCTATGTTCCCACTGGTCTACGTCTGTCTCTCATGGACTCAGTCCATACATCTCTGGGCTCTGGACACCCAGGCAGCCAACAGACCCTCTCGCTCATACAACAACGATTCTGGTGGCCCAATATGACCCTGGATGTCTCCCGGTACGTGAAGAGCTGCTCTGTCTGTGCCATGGCCAAAGTCCCCCGACACCTCCCAGAAGGTAAACTTGTACCCCTTCCCATACCTACTAGACCATGGTCCCATCTGGGGGTAGATTTTATCACGGACCTTCCTTCCTCGGACTCTCACACATGTGTTCTGGTCGTCGTTGATCGCTTTTCGAAGGCTTGTAAACTTATCCCTCTGCCTGGTTTACCCACCGCCTTTGAGACGGCGGAAGCCCTATTCACTCAGATATTCCGACATTTCGGATTACCTGTCTCGAACCGTGGGCCGCAGTTCATATCCAGGGTGTGGAAGGCATTCTTCAACCTTTTGGGAGTCTCAGTCAGCCTTACGTCTGGATATCACCCCCAGTCCAATGGCCAGACTGAGCGTAAAATACAAGAGGTCGGGAAATACCTTCGGTCATATTGCCATGATCGTCAAGACTGCTGGAGCAGGTATCTACCCTGGGCCGAGTATGCACAAAACTCCCTTCAACAGTCTACCACGGGTCTCACGCCTTTTCAGTGCATACTCGGCTTCCAGCCGCCCCTGTTTCCCTGGTCAGGTGAGCCATCCGACGTTCCAGCAGTCCATCATTGGTTCCAGGAGAGCGAGAGGGTCTGGGACTCAGCACATGTTCATCTGCAAAGGGCTGTTCGGAGACACAAGAGCCAGGCCGACGCAAGAAGATCTGCAACCCCGTCATACCAACCTGGGCAAAAGGTCTGGCTTTCCACCAGGGATATCCGTCTCCGTCAGCCTTGCCGTAAGCTGAGTCCCAGATACATCGGTCCGTTCGCGATACAGAGGCAGATCAATGAAGTTACCTATCGGTTATCACTCCCTTCACATTACCGCATCTCACCTTCATTTCATGTTTCTCTGCTCAAACCTTATATTGATCCTCTATTTCCTCCCTCCACAGGGTCTGGTTCTGATGACGTACCTCCTCCTCCTGTGGACCCCGCAGACAAGAACATCTATCGTGTCCAGGACATTCTCGATTCCCGGCGACGGGGCAGCCAACTAGAATATCTTGTGGACTGGGAGGGTTTTGGCCCAGAGGAGAGATGCTGGGTTCACCGTGATGACATACTTGACCCAATGCTCTTACAGGACTTTCACTCATCTCATCCCAGTCGTTCGGCGCCGAGAGGTCGTGGTCGGCCCCGTCGTCGGACCTTTCGGCCCTCAGGAGCTGGCCGTGGAGGAGGGGGTACTGTCACAGATGCATCAGTGTCAGCGCCAGACCTCTACACTCCGCCCACTCGCTCCGCATCCCCTGAGTTCTGATCACCTGCACCTGCTTTCATCACCTGTCACCAATCCCATGTCATTGCACTCACTGTTTTAAGCACCTCCAGTTCCCTCATTCAAGTGTCAGGTCTCGTCGATACTACATCGCTACTGACTCACTCATGTGCTTACCCGCTCAAGAGACTACCGTATTCCTCTGTTCAACCTGCCTGTTCTTCGGATCTCCAGTCTTCGACCATCTAGCCTCCTTCAGCCCGCCGGTCTTCCTCAGACCACTTCTGGTCATCCTTCAGCCCGCCGGTCTTCCTCAGACCACTTCTGGTCATCCTGAAAAGAGAAGATAAGAGACTCTGTCAGATCCATTCTTCAGTTATTGAGCTAATTACACCTTCACTCTTCAACTTACCTGCCGTGACTGTTCCACTGTGCTTGAATAAATCATTTTGCAAACGTACTCCGTTTGGGTTGTTCTGTTTCCTGACACCTTTAAGGATGAGCAACATGCCTGCAGAATGCTAAATCTGTCCCTTGTAGACCAGCATTTTATGTGGGATGTCTCAAATTTCAACCTTGCACAATTCTACTTTGATACATTTTGATTAGGGGTGTGCGATATATTGACAAAAATGATCTCTATATTTTCTAGGATTTTATCAATAACGATAATTAAACAATATTTTGCTGAGTGTGTTATTGTGCCGGTACCTTGGCAGGTTTAGGACTGTCATGGATGGCTGACTCCTAATATTTTTTATATTCTTCATATTCTGCGACTATATGAACATTTAAAAATGCATTCAAAACATTTATTTAAAAAAAATACAGAATTACCACATTAAGTGCTGTTTTTTAATAGGATAAGGAATAGTTCATTTTGTATTATATTTAAGCTCACAAAACACATAATAACGTGTGTGTGTGTGTCTGATCATGTTTTCTATCCCGGTGGGGTCTTCAACCTGAATGCACTCTGACTCATGGGGATCTACATTAACCCTTTCGAGTCGGCGGTTGCGCCGCCGCGATCGACTCTCTTTTTTTCTTATCGGTCGCCAAGAGGAAACAAGCTTATAAATCATACAGAATTAGTTTTTTTGAAAATGTAAAAATGCTGAAAGTTTTGTGCGATGGGTATGTTTGGGGTAGGGTGTACAGTTTTTACAGTATAAAACATTACATCTATGGAGAGTCCCCACAAAAATAACAAACCAGACACGTGCGTGTGTGTGTTTAATGCGCTTCATAAAAAGATATAGACACAAATGTTTATTTCAGTGAATGACCCAGAGAGGTAAATTCAAGCATCTGTTGCAACATATGAACAGAAAACATTGCGAGAAAAGTAGGTTGCAACCAAGTCAGTTCAGAGTGAATATAATGAACTCTGTCAGCTGTGGACTTGAGACAGAGGTAAAGAAAAACAAAAATATATTTAAAAAAGTACTTGCACTGGCACGAGAACTTACGAGGAGAGCTCAGCTGCAGGCTAGGAGACAGGCAGTGACTTGGCCACCACCACAGACCCACCAGCTGGAGGGCATTCTGGATAAGGGTCAAAATACATGATGAAAGTTATCCTGAATCTGATGACATCTGCCCTCGGCCACAGGCAACACTCAGTGTAACCAAGGGCTAAAACAGGCAATAAAGGTACACATGGATTTAACGGTTAACAAACACAACACATTCTAAATAACATACTATGCAAAAATAGGAATTTAACGATTCACTTAACTCCCGATGCAATACGATTCACGATACTGATTTCACGATACGATTTTCTCACAAGTTATTTTAACGAAATTAAATTTAAGACAAATTATAAAACAAAAGTGTCCTTTTATTTCTCAGACAAAATTCTGCACTGTAAAAAATTGTGATTTTAACGGTATTTTACTGTAAAAATGCTACAGTTAACAGTTAATTGGTTAACAGAAAGTTTCCATACTATATACGGTGAATAACTGTAATAGATCTGACCTTACATTTCATTTAGTTTTACAGTAAAATACCGTTAAATTTACAGTTTTTGGAAGTGAAAAAGAACAGTTGTGTAATTGTGTAATTTACAGTGAAAACCCGTAAATTGACATTCCCAGAATTCCCTGCGTGACACTTTGCATTTGATGTATTTTCATTGCAATAACTATGTTTCTTCTTTGTTTTTTCTAATCAGTTATGTACATTAGGGTTTTATGTTATATCTGATGTTGTTAAATTAAATGTTTATTGCATTTTTAAATTTCATGTGTTTTACCATGATGGTGTTTAGTGTTTGTGTGAATGACACTGAGCACCTTCTTTATATTAGTATTGTCCTCTTAAAAGCTGCTTGTGATGAGCTTTGATTCATCACGTGATTCTCATCACCACTGTGATTGGTGGTTTTCCGTATATATAAAAGGTACATAACAGATATTAGTATTTCAATAGGTTGGTAATTTAACATTATTTCAGTTAATGAAATATATTTTATCGTAAATAGTTTACAGTGTAAACATAATAATTACAATATAAACCTTTAAATTATATGGTTTTGAACTGTATTTTTTTTTTTAACCGTAATTATTACATTATAAACCTTTAAATTAAACGATTTTATACTGTAACATTTTTTTTTTTAACCGTAATTATTACATTATAAACCTTTAAATTATATGGTGCTTTCCCTAAAAACCTAAAACGTTACTGCCATATTTTTTACGGTAAAGTTCAACCACAGCTGCCGTTTTTTTACCGTAAATTTTAGGGGGATTTTTTTTCACAGTGTGCATATTTCTTTGTCAAATTGAAATATATATATATATATTTTATGTAAAATAACAACTCAATTGAAATTTTAAAACAAATCCTCAAAAAGTCCCTTCAAGGAGTTCCCTTTTGAGGGAACTCGCACTGCATCGGAACGACACTTTGGGGATGCTCCCTTAGCATCAGCGAATCTGAAGTCAGAATGACAACTAGACCAATCCGATTGGCGTGCGTGATGACGTAATCGTGACGGCATACCCGGAAGTATAAAAGGGGAACTGGAACGTAATGTCGGCAGTTATTGCTCTTCAGCATAGCGCTCTGTGTCTCAATATTGTCTGTCTATTTATTGTTGTACTGTCAGAGTGAAAGTGTGTGAAAGATGGAAAAAGAAATGATAGAGTTTAAGGTGAGACACTACAGGTGAATAGGGAATTTTTTTTAATTACAAGATATCACTGTGAAACTTCTCCAGTTTATTACTGGCATAAACATAAGAAAAAAATGTATTACAAGTTTTGTGTAAATGAATGTTTTAATATGCAAATGAGGCCTTATATACTTAAATATACGCTCATTTGCATAATTTTCCAAAAACAAAATCTGGAAATTGGAAAGGACCATGTTTAAAATTCTTGGTTCTATTTGTTGACATGTTAGATGAGAGGGCTTTTACAGAGGGGATTCTGGATATCTTATTTTGTGCTTTAGTAAATTAGAGAATACTGACAATAGCCTTAAAAAAAATCAATTTTTGCCATGTTTTTTGGAGTTAAAGGACCTATAACTCAGGATAGGAATGATATATCAACAAATCCCTCTGTAAAAGCCTTCAGAATATAGTTCATAAGACATAAGACTGCAAAAGTTGTAGCTTGTAGGTGCTACTGAAGTGGATATATCTGACTCTGAGTGTGAGAAAAAACTAATTTTGAGAAAACGGCCTTTAAAGTTTTATACTGTATAACTGCATACATTTCTATAAACCCCCAACCTACAAACAAAATACATATTCAGTTAATTAATATCAATAGTGTATAATATTTAAAACACGTGGAAATTGATAAATGAATAAATTGTCAATAGCAATAGCTATTAGAGAACTACCTTAAGAGAACTACCTTAACAAACACCAGTCACAAAAACTGCAGACGAACTGTCCCTGTTTGTTGTATTGGTCCATCTATAACTATTTGAATCTAATTCTGATGGGGTTTCGTCGTCTAATCTGTTGTTGTTTACTTTCTTTTTACTGGCTCTTGCTGCTTGGTCTTTTCTGTGAGCGTTTATGAGCCGATTTCAGCTTGTCTGCACTTTCTCTCAGGCGGAGAATACACAAGCAAGCGGCAGCGCGTGAGAAATTCACATCGACCAATCAGATGTGGTTTTCGGCTGCAAACTTTCGTGGTTGGTTAGTTCTACAAAGGAAATGTCCATATTTGGATTAGACAGCACGGTGTGTGAGACTGAGAGCTTTATAATGATACCAAGCATGACATGTTTCTGTGAATGGAGACGGCACGAGAGATCGCGCTAGAATATCTTTTGATGATTTCGGGTAGAAATCTAAAGGCGCACGGTGACAAAATATAATGAAATAACCACCTTAATGTGTAATGTTGACAATTTTTTTTATTTTGACATGAAAGCTTACATGTTAAGGGAGCAAACTGACCCAAAATCTCAAAATTGACCACTGCATGAAAAAATGATGTTTTCACCTGCCGTGTCTCGCCTTAAGCAGTGTGTGCATCCTTGCCCTCGCTACATGTCCTGCTGTGTGTGCACTGCCTGGGCGTTCAGCATGCTCGAGCTATTTAGGCTTGCGATCATTGCGAGAAGCTGACTCTCAGGGTGCTCCGCTCTCGGCTGTCCGTGTTTGATGAGGCCGGCCAGCCTCGTGAGCCCCATGGTTCTGGACCCGCGGTCGCTGAGGCGGCTCGATGTCGCAGATCATGGGGTTCACAGCGGGACTTGTCAGAGGGTTTCGGGACTGCTGCGGCACTTTCCCGGTCCTCCTCTGACAGTTCCGAGGATCTTCCTCCCCGTGTGGAAGCCCGCTCTGCGGCTTCTTCACCTGGGGTGGGAGGTCCGGTGCTCATTCTCTCCGGTTCCGAGGAGCCGGAGGAAGTGGGCATCGAGGCGGGGGATGAAGCAGGAAATGTTTCATCGCTTCATTCACCCGCCCAAGAGGAGCTGGTCGAGGTGTTGACCCGGGCGGTGGCTAAATTAAAGATCGATTGGCCACAAGAGGCTCCAGAAATTCAGCCACCCAGTAGGTTGGATGACCGGTTCCTCTCGCACCGGGTCCAAACACCTCGCCGGGGCTTGCCTTTCTTCCCGGATCTGCACACTGAGGTGCCCTATTCCTCGCGTGTGTCAAATCCTCCAGTATTGGATTATTCCAATGTTCTGGGGGCACACGAGGCGGGCTATGGGACGATGTCTCGGGTAGAGGAGGCTCTCGCGAGCTACCTTTCACCCGACGCTGCATCGTCCCTCAAAGCTCCGGTTTTGCCCACCAAACCCTGTCGGGACACCTCATCTTTGGCGGGCAAGGCATATGTGGTTGCTGGACGGGCTGGTAGTTCCCTGCACACACTATCCATCTTGCAGGCCTACCAGGCTGATCTCCTGAAAGAGCTAGACGAGGGCGAGGGTCCCTCTCCGGAGGATGTGCTGGAGCTCAGGAAGGCTGCAGATTTGTCTCTCCGCGTCACCAGGGAGACGGCCCGCGCTATTGGCCGCTCCATGGCTTCCATGGTGACAGTGGAGAGACACCTCTGGCTGAATCTGTCGGGGATAAAGGAGAAGGATAAAACCTTCCTCCTGGACTCCCCGATCTCGCCTTGTGGTCTGTTTGGAGACGCGGTTAACACCGTTGTTTCCAGACACCAGGAGGCGAAGAGACAGTCGGCAGCCTTCCACCAGTACCTCCCTCGCCGCTCAAAGCCTGGGAAGGCTGGCCCTAGTGGGCAGCCTCAGCCGTCAGCCAGCTCCTCGCACCGAAAGGTGCAAAAGGAGAGCGTCGCATCTAGAGCCCCTCCCCCGGGAGCCTGGCAACAGAGGCGGCGCTCTCAGCAGCAGTCTTCCGCTCCTAAAGGCGATCTGAGGAACGTTCTTCAGGCACGGAAGGCTGCTGGGAAGAAGTCCTAGCTGCGGCAGGGCTTCTAAGAGCGGTCCCCCTGCGAAGGAATAACCGAGGTTGTTTCCTCCGCGGCGCTCTGGGGAAATCGATGTGGTAATCCCGCCGTCTATGACGCTTCGGGCCACATCGATTTCCCGCGAACACATGATGCACCAGCCGCCTCTGGAAAGACCTGCGGCTGGGCAGCTCGCGCGTCCGCACACAGAGAACCGTTCCCAACTACTTCCTGCCGGTCAGCCGCTTCAGGGGGTTGGGAACGGGACCCGTGTAACACCCGACGCCAGCCTCGACAGTGGTACCCGAGCGGGTTCGGGTAATGGAACTAGAAGTGAAATCCTTGCTAGCGAAGGAAGCCATAGAGCGCGTTCCTCCGCTGGAGAGGGAGTCCGGGTTCTACAGCCGGTACTTTATAGTTCCCAAAAAGGATGGAGGGTTGCGTCCGATTATAGATCTGAGGGATTTGAATCTGTCTCTGAGGAGCTTCAGATTCAAAATGCTATAAAATACTATTCCTATCAGAGTCAGATCCAGTCCGAGGACTGGTTCGTCACGATAGATCTGAAGGACGCATATTTCCATATCTCCATCCTTCCATGTCAGAGGAAGTATCTGAGGTTCGCTTTCGGGGGCGAGGCGTACCAATATCGAGTGCTTCCCTTCGGCCTAGCCCTCTCCCCACGCACGTTCACAAAGTGCATGGATGCGGCTCTTGCTCCAATGAGACTTCAGGGCATCCGTGTGCTGAATTATGTCGACGACTGGCTCATATTGGCCCAGTCGTACGAGGTTGCGGTCCGGCATCGAGATGTCGTTCTGGCCCACATAAAGTGCCTGGGGCTGAGACTCAACACGAAGAAAAGCGTGTTGACGCCGTCCCAAAGGACAACGTTCCTAGGGATTGTATGGGACTCGACGACGATGCAGGCACATTTGTCTCCTGCGCGAGTCGAGACCATACTGGCGATGGTCTCAGGAATAAGGCTAGGCCACAGCATTACTTCTAGTAGCACCCCATTGGCCGACTCGAGTTTGGTTCTCGGATATCATAGCTCTGCTAGCAGGTCAGCCGTGGGAGATTCCTCTGAGGAGGGATCTCCTATCTCAGGCGGCGGGTACGATATTTTACCCCCGCCCGGAGATTTGGAACCTGTGGGTCTGGCCCCTGAGGGGACCAGGTACCTAGAGGCTGGCCTATTGGCAGAGGTGATAGAGACCTTACTCAGTTCCAGGAATGTATTTTCCACTTGGTGCAGGGAGCGTGAGGTGGACCCAGTTAACTGCCCGGTGGCTTCAGTGCTGGAGTTCCTCCAAGATCACTTCTCTGCAGGGCTTACCCCGTCCACACTCAAGGTGTACGTGGCTGCCATTGCGGCTTTCCACACTCCTATGGGTAGGCACCAGCTGGTTGTACAATTCCTCCGTGGGGCTAGGAGGATGAGGCCTGCGGCTCGTTCCAGAGTTCCAACCTGGGACCTGGCAGTGGTTCTCGAAGGCTTGGCTGAGGCCCCCTTCAAGCCATTGGAGTAAGCCAAACCAAAGAACCTGACCCTTAAGGTGGCTTTTCTCCTCGCTATTACCTCTCTCAGGAGAGTGGGAGATCTCCAGGCCTTGGCGGTAACGCCAACCTGCCTGGAGTTTGCCCCGGGAGGAGTAAAGGCCATCTTACACCCTAGGCCGGGTTACGTGCCTAAGGTGCCATCAAGGGTGGTCAGGTCTTTGGTTCTGCAGGCATTCCATCCTCCGCCTCACGTGACGGCGGAAGAGGGGAGACTTCACCTACTCTGCCCAGTTAGGGCTCTCAGAGTTTATTTGGCGAAGTCCGCACAGTGGAGGAGATCGCAACAACTTTTGGTGTGTTTTGGCTCACCCAAGAAGGGATTGCCTCCGTCTACTCAGACAATCAGTAATTGGATTGTCCAGGCAATTACCATGGCCTACCAGGTGCGCAGTTTGCCTTCACCTGTGGCCGTGAGGGCTCATTCCACCAGAGGCATGGCCTCTTCGGTGGCCCTTCTTTCTGGGGTCCCCTTGCAGGATATCTGCGAGGCGGCCGGGTGGGCTACCCCACACACCTTTATCAGGTTTTATAGCCTGGATCTCCCTACGACGCCTGGTGCTAGGGTGCTCCAGTCCTAGTTGTGCCCGGTCTCCGGCTTCACACTAGGGCAGGTGCTACCCTCGGTGTGGCCTAGTGGGTACTCGTTCCCCAAAGTGTCGTTCCGATGCAGTGCGAGTTCCCTCGAAAGGGAACTGCTCGGGTTATGTATATAACACTGGTTCCCTGAGATCCACCTCGGCGCGCCTGGAGCGCATGCTTCAGAGCAATTACTGCCGACATTACATTCCAGATCCCCTTTTATATTTCCGGGTATGCCGTCACGATTACGTCATCACGCACGCCAATCGGATTGGCCTAGTTGTCATTCTGACTTCAGATTCGCTGATGCTAAGGGAGCATCCCCAAAGTGTCGTTCCGATGCAGTGCTCGTTCCCTATCTCAGGGAACAAGGGTTATATACATAGCCCGAGCAGATCTTCCAATGGTGTTTTCTTGGTAGGAGGTTGTTTCAGCTTCTTCTCCCTCATCCTGCACTGAGGAAGAGCAGAAATAAAAAGACTAGGTAAAGTTTAAGTACAACAGGGACAGGGGTTTCACATTGTTATAAAGGCAATATTTTAATTATAATTTGTATCATTACACTTGCAAGGAGTTAGAAAAACAGAAGACATTTAGATAAATATGCCATAATAAATCAACAAATTATTGAAAAAATGAACACATTTAGAGAAAGAGATAGTAAAATAAATACAACACCTGGTTCTGCAACAGCACAGATTTCTCCTTTAGTCAGGCATCCTCGCACTGGTCTTTTTCTTGATGAGGAAGAGCCTAGAATTAATTTACTATGGCAGAAAACAGCCTATCTTTCACTGTGAAATTTCGCAGATCTCCATGGCAATCCCCCTTGACGACGCGAGTGGGGCTGCAAAGTGGTTTGGCCTATTATCTTTTACAAAGAGACGGAGGTTATGCTGCGTTCCAGGCAGGTTTTCAAGCCCGTAAGTTATGACTTCAAACCACGACTCACGACTTTGTAGCGTTCCAGTGAAAGTCACGCCAAACTGCCTGAGCGCAAGGAATTGTGGTAGCTAGATGCAAACAAACCATGGCGGACCATACGGGGCTTATGCTCATTTACACTCAATTCTATCGCCAAAGGTGCTTACTCCTTGCTTATTTGAGGGAAACGGAGGAGAAAAAAAACGGCTCATAAAGGCTGGTGCACATTATCATCCGCTCATTTCCATGTGGAATAAAATGACATCCTTTATTTTGAGATAAAGTACAAGACAGAAAACCATTTGAACTATAATGTGGGTCTAATTTTAAACATATTTAAATAATTAAATAATAATTAGGATATTATTTTCCTATTATTAAATTAAATATGCATTTATTCGTATTACGACATTTGGAAAAACTTTCATTACATTGAAGTGGAAAATAAAATGGGTGTTGTGGAAAAAGATCACAGGAATCACAGGAAAAAACACCACGAACCTTAAGAGACATCTCAATGTTTTTATTTATTTTATTTAAATGTATGTGTGTGTACTTCTAACATGTTTGGTTGGTAAAATAAATATGAGAGCTCGTAACTGGGAGTACATCGATCTAGTACGAGTTCACGGGTGGGAAGTCACGGGTTTGACTGCCATTCCAGTGCACTTTCACGGGTAGAAGGTTGTAAAAAAACACTGGTTATGGGTTGCCTGGAACGCGGCATTAGTCTTCGGAAAGTCAAAATGCCGCCACACCTCCGATTTGAATGAGTCAACGTAAACTACGCGCTTGCCGTCGCCATGCTTCTGTTTGACGGCGCGTGCACACAGGTGCGCTCGTGCCCAACTTCCATATGAATGAACTGAAAACATTTGCTTACTTCTTTTTCTCGCCAGTGTGCACGCACAGTCCGTAACGCTAGCTACAACTTGCTCGTTGCTTGTAAAGTGAGGCTGACATCTCAACCGACTTGAGTCATCACACATTTGTATCGATTTTCAACCGGCTCTGACTGAATCGTTACATCCCTATACAAAGACTCACATACTGTAGTAGAGAACTGTAAATTTAAAATGACAATCGAAAAAACATTTGATTTGACATGTAAACATCAGAGAAAAATCCAAGATTAAATTGTTAAATAAATAAATAAATAAATGTTTGCAAGTAAATGACACTGACAATGTCAATGCAGTAATGCCTGGAGTACCTAAGTGAGGGATAAACAAGACAAAAAAATGGGTGCATTTTCTGAGGACACTGGGACGGCGAGCTCACTCTCTCCTCTAAAGAGCGATGACACTGCGATCGCACAGACATGGGAGAGTGAGGGGAAATTAAAGTGGCTGACCTATTTGGGCAGCCAAACTGCCGCATACCAATGGGAAACAATGACTGACGAGACCAAAAAGGAAGTGGATGTGGAGACGGAACACTTGCAGATGCATTTGCTTTTACTGTTGTTTATTTTTATATATAGTAAAATAGAAAGCAATTTTGAGTGTTACTTCAAGGAATAGTTCACCTCAAAATGAAAATCCGGTCATTATTCACTCTCATGTTCCACCACCTGAATTCTCTTACCCCCCCCCCCCCCCTTCCTAGTAACCACAAATGCAGAGTAGTATGGCTCAAAGCTACTCAAAAATGTTCAGATTTAAGTTTTAAATGCCTTTCTCTGCCCTTGCTCATTTCATTAATTTACAGTTCAGGAGACCCTCCATTTAATATTTAATCATGAAAGTGATCAAATATGCAGTCTATGGGGCAAGCTGGGCGTCAATGGCATCAAACGTTACTGGTTTGTGCATGACCAAACATCACTGACAAGTTCAATTTATGAGTGCTTGACAGACCTGGTCACTATGAACTGTCATACAGAAAAAAAAAAGTTGTCTTCCATTTCAAAAATAACAACATACAGGTTTGGAAACATATGAGGCTTTGTAAACAATGAACACATTTTTATTTTTGTGGGATCTATTTCTGCACACTGTTCATATCTCTAAAATTGCACGTACTGAAAACTTAGAAACGCATTAAATGCTTCAGCAAATGTGGCCCAATGAGCATTGCACAGGTTCTCCATTTACACAAAATGTATAATCCTATACATATTAATTAGCAATCAAACCAACAGATGAATCTGACGCTTGAGTTGTTTCATTTAAAAGCACTGTTCCAGTCTTTGGCTGCGGTTTCTATGCTCTGCCGAGGCACACTAGAAAAAAAAACGACAACGAACTTTATACATCTATGGTAACAGCAAATAACCAAAGCAAGAGCATAACTGCCATAAATTACTTCCAAGTGTGGTGTCCATGCACAGAGGGATGCTGAAAAACTGGTGTCCAGGTGCCATGGAAACAACTTGGAAATGAATATTATCCTGACACTGTGAGGCTGGCACAAGACATCAGGAAACGTTCCTTCCACCTCCCCTCGGCTCGGTTGTAAACATGGACACAACACATCATGCAAATTACTGGGCTTGAGTACAACCCAAAAGATCTCAAATGGGCCAAGAACATCACATCTGTTACTGTGAACGAACACTAGCACAGACCTCCTGCACCACTGCAGCAAAACCCATTTTTTGAACACTTTGCACTGCACCATTTCCTATTGAGTATGGTCTGGTTTTGGACAAAAGGGTAACAGTATGTACACTCTCAACTACTTCTCAACTAACTTTTCTTATAGTCAAAGATGTCGGTTCCCTTCTCTTTTGTGTCTGCACCAGTCAATGAAATCTGAGTACAGAAGGTCTCCGACAGATATATGTATTAACCAACTGAAATTCATTTTCACAAGGAAAAAAAAACTAGGGTGGATGGTATATATAAAACAAAAATATATATAATAATAAAAAAAGTATAATAATAATAATAATAATAATAATAATAATAATAATATATCATATGATGTTTTAATATATATTATGTATTTTTTTTTTCTTTTTCAGGGAAGATCACGATCCACAATCTTATCACGATTGGTTTTCAAGTTGGTTTTTTAAACTATTTTGCAAGATTCAGAGCAGTATAGCCTACCTTATTTCCATATTTAAAAAATTCAATTCAATTCAATTCAAATTTATTTGTATAGCGCTTTTCACAATACACATTGTTTCAAAGCAGCTTTACAGAAAGTGCATTTCATAGATGTACAGTAAAAATGTTAAAAAGACAATGTTAAAGAATAATGTTCGAAAAAGTTAATCAATCGTGTATTAATTTAGGCCATAACAACGCTGGCGTTGAGTCGTCTCTTCACAGGCGTCGAGTCGTCTCATCACAGGTGTTGGGGCATCTGAAGTCTCCATGAGAGGCTGATACAAACTGGAGCTGACGAACTATTTACCTCGGGACTAGTGTCCCGAGATGACAACAGAAAAGCAGATGGGAAATGATTAGCGTAGCTGCTGTTCAGAATATTATATTAATGCTTTTGATCCGATTTAACTGTAGTATAAAAAGATAATTATAATGTGAATGCTTGGCTAAAGAGATGCGTCTTTAATCTAGTTTTAAACTGGGACAGCGAGTCTGAACCTCGAACAATATCAGGAAGACTATTCCAGAGTTTAGGAGCTAAATGTGAAAATGCCCTCCCTCCTTTAGTGGACTTAGATATCCTAGGAATGACCAGAAGCCTAGAGTTTAGTGATCTTAAAGAGCGCGATGGATTGTAGGGCGATAGAAGATCCGTTAGATACACTGGAGCTAAACCATTTAGGGCTTTATAGGTTAGTAGCAATAGTTTGTAATTGATACGGAACTTCACAGGTAACCAGTGTAGAGATGATAAAATTGGTGTTATTTGATCATATTTTCTTGACCTAGTAAGAACTCTAGCAGCCGCGTTTTGGACTAACTGTAGTTTGTTTATTGAGGATGCAGGACAACCAGCTAATAAAGCATTACAGTAATCTAATCTCGAGGTCATGAATGCATGAACTAACTTTTCTGCATCAGAAATAGATAGCATGTTACGTAGCTTAGCAATGTTTCTAAGATGGAAAAATGCCGTTCTTGTAACATATGAAATATGATTTTCGAATGTCAGGTTGCGGTCTAATATAACACCCAGGTCTTTTACTGTAGTGGATAAAGTGACAGGACATCCTTCCAAGGTAAAATTGTATTGCGAGAGGTTTTGTGGGCAGTTTTTTGGACCAATAAGTAACACCTCCGTTTTATCTGAATTTAATAGCAGAAAATTACACGTCATCCAGTATTTAATATCTTCAACACACGCTGTCAGTTTAGATAATTTAGCGTTTTCATCCGGTCGTGATGAAATATATAATTGAGTGTCATCAGCATAACAGTGGAAATTAATTCCATGTTTTCTTATAATATTACCAAGTGGCAGCATATATATAGAGAATAGCAGAGGGCCTAACACGGATCCTTGCGGCACCCCATAGTCTACTGACGTTATCTTTGATTTTTCCCCATTTAGACAGACAAAATGGTAGCGGTCTGATAAGTACGATCTAAACCAGTTTAATGCCTGTCCCTGAACACCAGTATAATTTTGAAGTCGATCTAAGAGTAGTTTATGATCTATAGTATCAAACGCAGCACTAAGATCGAGTAGAACTAGTATTGAGATACAGCCTTGGTCAGAAGCTAGAAGTAAATCATTTGTGATTTTAACGAGTGCAGTTTCTGTGCTATGATGCGGCCTGAATCCTGATTGAAATTTTTCATAGATTTCATTTTCTTGCAAGAAAGCGCACAATTGAGCGGACACAACTTTTTCTAGTATTTTAGACATGAATGGGAGATTTGAAATGGGTCTGTAATTTGCTAGGTTATTATGATCTAATTGTGGCTTCTTAATGAGAGGTTTTATGACTGCCAACTTGAATATTCTTGGAACATGACCTAAAGATAAAGATGAGTTAATAATATTGAGAAGAGGCTCTTCCACTACAGGTAACAATTCTTTCAGTAGTTTAGTGGGTATTGGATCTAATAAACATGTTGTTGGTTTAGATGCAATGATAAGTTTATTTAGCTCTTCCTGTCCTATAGTTGTAAAGCGGTGTAGTAGTTCTTGAGGGGCGATAGTTGCGGTTGAATCATAAGACATCATTAAAGATTGTACATTTACAATTTTGTTTCTGATGCTTTCTATTTTTTCAGTGAAGAAGTTCATAAAATCATTACTACTAAACTGTGACGGATTATTTTGTTCAGGCGATGTTTGTTTATTTGTTAGTCTAGCCATGGTGTTAAATAAAAACCTTGGGTTATTTTGATTATTTTCTATTATTTTGCGGAGATGCTCAGCCCTGGCTGCTTTTAGGGCCTTTTTATAACGTGACATACTATCTTTCCACGCGATTCTAAAGACCTCTAAATTTGTTTGTTTCCATTTACGCTCTAAGTTACGAGTTTCTCTCTTGATAACATGTGTAGCACTGTTGTACCATGGTGCTTTACTTTTCTCTCTAACCTTTTTTAATCTAATTGGTGCAACAATTTCTAATGTACTAGAGAAAATGGTGCTCATACTGCTAGCCATTTCCTCTAGTTCATCTGTTTGTTTGGGTTCACTGAGCAGCTGAGCCAGATCAGGTAAGCTATTTGAGAATCTATCTATAGTGGTTGGAAGGATTGTTCTGCCTGGTCGATAACGTGGCGCAACATGACAGATTTCAGCAGTACGCAGTATGCAAGTTACCATGTAATGGTCAGTGACATCATCACTTTGCGGTATAATATCTATATCGGTTGGGTTGGTTCCATGTGATATAATTAAATCTAGTGTGTGATTAAGACGATGAGTGGGACCAGTGACGTTTTGCTTAACCCCAAAGGAGTTTAATAGATCTGTAAATGCAGCCCCTAATGCATCATTTGTGTTATCTACGTGTATGTTAAAATCTCCAACAATTAATGCTTTATCGACGTTGACCAATAGATCTGAGAGAAAGTCTGCAAACTCTTTTAAGAATTCAGCATAGGGCCCTGGAGGTCTATACACAGTAGCCAAGGCTAGAGATAATACGGATTTCTTTCTTACATTTAAGAGCGTAACATTTAGCACTAGTACTTCAAACGAATTAAACCTGTGACCTGTTTTCTGAGTAACATTAAGAATATCTCTATAGATTGTTGCAACACCGCCGCCACGACCAATCAGACGGGGCTCATGCTTATAACAGTATCCTGGCGGAGTAGACTCATTTAGACCGAAATAATCATTTGGCTTAAGCCAGGTTTCAGTTAGGCAAAGTACATCGAAACTATTATCTGTGACCATTTCATTTACAATAACCGCCTTAGGTGTGAGCGATCTAATGTTTAGAAGACCTAGTTTTAGAAATTGTTTTTGTTCACTAATATTGAGATTTTCTGGTTTAATCACAATTAGATTTTTCCTAGATCCTACAGTAGATTTAATGTTTGACCTCACTAAACGAGGAATAGACACAGTTTCTATATAATGTTCTACACAGTTATGTTCAGACACAGTTTCTATATAATGTTCTACACAGTTATGTTCAGACACAGTTTCTATATAATGTTCTACACAGTTATGTTCAGACACAGTTTCTATATAATGTTCTACACAGTTATGTTCAGACACAGTTTCTATATAATGTTCTACACAGTTATGTTCAGACACAGTTTCTATATAATGTTCTACATTGGTACTTATGTCAATTAAGTTTGGACAGCATTGTTTTTGTTCACTAATATTGAGATTTTCTGGTTTAATCACAATTAGATTTTTCCTAGATCTTACAGTAGATTTAATGTTTGACCTCACTAAACGAGGAATAGACACAGTTTCTATATAATGTTCTACATTGGTACTTATGTCAGTTAAGTTAGGACAGCAAATACTGTGATTTGGACTTTGACTTACTAGTCATATGGTGGTGTGCAGCGCTCTGGAGATGTTGTCCGACAGAAGAGCCGCTCCGATTCTGCTGGGGTGAAGGCCATCAGGACGGAAGAGCCTAGGTCGCTCCCAAAACAGATTCCAATTATTTACAAAGAGCAGCTTCTGTTCATTACACCATGACATTAACCATTCATTTAGAGCAAATAATCTACTGAACTTTTCATGTCCTAGTCGGTACGTGGGAAGAGGTCCAGACACGATGATCGATGCTTCAGGCGATGTTCTGCGCACCATCTCGATCAGGCTCCTGTAGTCCTTCTTCAGAACCTCCGTCTGCCGCAGCCTGGTGTCGTTCGTTCCCGCGTGCAGCACGACAGCTCCGATGCGCTCGTCATCGTTCAGGATCTCGGGAACCTGCGCAGCGACATCGAGAACACGAGCACCAGGAAAGTAGTGAGTGATTACCTTGCCTTTACCTGAGGTAGCGTGGACATGTCGGACGATGGAAGTACCGATGACCACAGCGTCGCGTTCCGTCTCGCGAAGAGGGGAGAAGCGGTTCCGGATGGAGATCTCGAAGACCGGGAGGGGCGGAGAGGTCCTAGCTCTGGTCCTGGCTCGCGTCTTCCGCTGTGGAAGCACCCAGGGTCGTGTCGGCGCCGGAGTGAACGAAACCAGGGATGATGATCGCGTCCTGGGTGCTTTGGTCCTGTGCAGAGAAACACACGGAGTAGACGAGGTCGGAGTCAAGAGGTTACTAACCGCATCGGCGCGTGATGTTTCAAGCGCTGATCGTCGCTCTCTCAGCACGGCTCGTCTCTCTAGTAGATCGCTAATCTGCTTCTCCAACGACTCCAGCTCCAACTGCACCGAATGCAGCTCGAACGTGTCCTCGCCTGCACTCAAAGGTAACATTAGACACACATCCGAGTTATTCGTCATTGTAGCAGATGTGCTGCGATGACGAATTGTCGGTTTCAGTGGTGACCGGTGTAAATAAGTTACCACGCGTGCAATGCTAGCGGGCTACCGGTGTAAATAAGCTACCACGCGTGCAATGCTAGCGGGCTACGGTTAGTAGCGGAAGTTCGGATATAAGTAGTGATATCAAAGCAATCCGATTGTTTTTTATAGAGAATCGTATCGGAGATATATTCACACGCTGTAAATAATAGAAAATAATCGTTTGTAAGCGAGTGATAAGGAGAAAATCAAGGATTATGAATCAATTCGACGGAGCTCTAACATCAACAACGCGCTCACAACCCGCGCATGCGCAAAAAAATAAATATATAAACAACCATTTTATCCCTAATCAATGTTTTTATATATATATATATATATATAAATATATTTTTATATTATTATTGTTTTAATTGTAAGCAATATTATATGATATTGTCTTTAATTTATCTCAGTATGTAGTCTAACCTAAATGTGTACTCTGATTTAATTAATTTGCTTAATCGTCATAATCAATTTGACAATCAATAATTAATTTGTGTGAACAAATTAATTTGTACTGCAAATGTTATTTATTGGATAGCCAACAATTATTTTCAAGTAATGACGCTCAATGCTTTTTTGACTGAATGTTAATACAAAGACTAATTTTAGGGTTATTAAAAATGTATAACTACAGTCAGACAGCAACCTTAGAAGTAAGAAACACAATTTAAACAAAAAAAAGTATGTAAAAGGTTCAACAAAAGCAATATTATTAAAATCAAAACACAACAATTCAAATTGTAAAGCTATTAGTAGGTCAAGCCCACCCAAAACGAGGAGAACAAAGGGCAGAGGACAACCCCCCCACCCAGTCCCACTGTCAGGTTTATTTTAGCTGCACATACAATTTACCTTGTGTATAATAAATTTGGCCTTATCAAGTCCATACTTACCAAGTTCCATTTGCCAAGGAAGTTATTCAAATTCTGTATTAACATACCACTGCAAAGTGAAATTGATGGAACATGTCCAAATCTGTGCGTGACATCTAGCAAAATATAGATCAACAGTCCAGTCAAAACAGGTTCTTTCATTAAACAGGTGATACAAAACTCCATCAGCGACTAATATCCACTGGCAGTTGGCTGAGATTGGATTTTTACATTAGTGTCAAAATTTATTCTCAACTCGCTGTGGAGAAAGTTCCATTTTAAGATTGGGCTACAAGGCTTGGCTGGTCGGAAGAAATAGTCTATCTGTATGCAGCTTGTTTATATATATATATATATATATATATATATATATATTAATATATATATATATATATATATATATATATATATATATATATATATATATATATATATATATATATATATATATATATATATATATATATATATATTAGTGCTGGGCATCGATTAAAAAAATAACTAATTAATCGCATTTTTTTCTGTAATTAATCGCGATTAATCGCAAGTTTTTAATATTTTAAGTTTTTAAAATTTTGATATTGTAATAATTTCAGCTACTCTCCAAATTAATGTATAAACAATTTAAAGGCAGCATATTTTAAATATGTGTTGTTATTGCATCTTTTTACGAATGAAGGCCAGTATCACTGATGTCTCTATGAAACATTAATGACGTTACATTACAGTATAACTGAAAGCTCCCAATTTCAACATTTATTAGGCTTTAAAAAAACAACTTTTAATTTAAGTGAACTTAAAACAATCTTTACATAAACCCAAAATAATAAATGTTATATTTACCCATGGCCTTCCCTGTTATATATATACAGAAATGTAATAGTTATCAAACACCTTTCTTACCTGCATAAATAATAAATGAAATATAGATGAATCATCATTAAAGCTACAATTTTCTCTGTTCCTGTTGTTCTTTGATGAACATTAATGACAGGCATCATCAGTGCTCCTGTCACTTTAAGAACAGCCGCGGATCTCACGCGCTGTACCGCGCATCTCATTTTCTCACAACTCTTTAAGTTAATTTAAGACGTTATTTAACTAATTTAAGACTCCTAATATGAGAATACTCAAAATCCTCTGTTTTATTGTTTGTTCAAGAGCAAAAGAGAACTCGATGTGAGCAGGAAACTGACGCGAGTCTATCTATGCATCGAGTGTGTGCAGAGCCGGCTCTCCCTATAAGTGAACTAAGCGGCTGCTTAGGGCCCCGCCGCCACTAACTACAGATTGCACTCGCCAGCGTCGCCGCAGTTTATCACGCAAGACGCTCAATTCGCTTCATTCGCACCGCGCGAAAAGCGCCTTCCGCGCCGCGGGACCTCTAGACGCGCGTCAACGCGCCTTTCCATTGACTTAACATTGAAATCAAATCACTCGCGCCAGACACTCTATTTGCGTTTGGTGTGAACGCAGCATAACGTTAGCTGTCCGTCGATTATGCTGAATCAACATTGCTTGCGCTATGGTCCAGCCGTCGGCCCCAGCTCTGGGCTACAGACCACGTAGAGACAGACCCACCTCCTTTGAATGTATTTTCTTTTTAACAGTTAACGTTACATGACCTACACTAGTTCTGGGAAAGAAAAAAACGAAAAATCTTTGTCTCAATAGACGCTTATTACAATAAAAAAATAGTTTAAGAACATTCGAGAGAAAGAAAGTAATAGGAAGAGAAAGAGCAATCATTCGACAGTCAAAATCAAAATGAAGTTTAAAATAAAGCGGTTAAATACAAGCTTTTTCTTATGGTCTTAATTGAATAGGCAATTAAAGATTATTAATAAATATTAATCTATATACTATTATGAAATATTTTATATATTGTTAAGCTAAATCGCCCAGACCATTTAAACCTAAAGAAAACACAGTGTCCTCTCTGAAACATTTTTGAATGATGATCGATACAAGACACCTAAAAGCAAAATGGATTTGTGGTCAATTTTAGTAAAGAACACTGTAAAAAAAAATCACATCTAAATTTTTCAGTTGGCCAAATTGAATTAATATGAATTGATGCATTTTAATTCAATTAAAATTCAAGAAATTAAATTTGGCCAACTGAAAATTTTAGATGTGATCGCTCACTAGAAAATTTTCAATTGGGCACCTGATTTTTTTTTTACAGTGAATGTATTACTGTATGTAATCATAAAAGGTAAAAAATATCTCACTCCATGCTGTGAAGGTTTAAAATATGAACAGTATGTAAGAGTTAATCAACCAATAATTAAATAATATAATTTAACATTGGATTTCTTTTAATTTACCCTTAACATAATTGTAAAAAACTAAATGTCACTTTCTCAGGAGGAGCTATTCTTAAATATTTTGGTGGTCGTGGAGAAACATTTCAGGAGGCTGACACCAGAGATGACACAAGTAAATATTTCCCACTGCCTTTCTTTTGAATAGTTTTGTGCGCAACTTCAACATAGCTAATTTTCCTCTTGCCAATAAAAAATTTAGTTTTATAATCATAATTCACTATGTTGTCTAATTGTACTTTAATATTAATTTAAAATTAATGTGTTTTATCTACTCTGCATACTGTATTTATTATTAATTATATTATAATCTCAACAGCTGGAGGAGGTGACTCTACTGCTGCTTCAGTAGAGCATAGCGAGCCGCATACCACTATGGCTCATGTTGTAAGTTAGCTATATATTGTTAATGCTAAATTATTAATATTTATTTGTTTACAACAAATTGACCTTAAATTTGCAAATCTATAATCTTTACTTTTACTGTTTCAGTGAGTGTACTTTAATAAGCAGTAAAATAATTGTAGGCAATCATGTTAAAAGATATACAGATGAAATATGTAAGTGTTAGATTGTATACAGTTGCTGGTTTGCAGTGCAATACTCCATTATTCACTGCAAGGCAGGGCCCCAAAATTATCCTGCTTAGGGCCCCCAGATTTACAGAGCCGGCCCTGAGTGTGTGTGTGTGTGTGTGTGTGTGTGCGTGTGTGTGTGTCCCTTGATTAGCTGACCTGAGACGCATCCACACAGACAGGACACTGACACGCACACACACACACACACACACACACACACACACACACACAGGACATTGGCATACAGCGCGTTCTCCAGTGTCTTGTCGCGCTTGGAAGCATTTACATGAATAGGAGCGTGATGATCATGTAACGCTAAGCAAAAAAGGATATAAAAACGGACGCTGCGTTATTTGCGTTAAATATTTTTAATGCGTTAAGCTGAAAAAATTAATCGCCCGTGTTAACGCGTTAATTTGCCCAGCCCTAATATATATTACACATACACCAACCAGGCATAAAATTATGACCACTGACAGGTGAAGTGAATAACACTGATTATCTTCTCATCACAGTACCTGTTAGTGGGTGGGATATATTAGGCAGGAAGTGAACATTTTGTCCTGTGTTAGAAGCAGGAAAAATGAGCAAGCGTAAGGATTTGAGTGAGTCTGACAAGGGCCAAATTTTGATGGCTAGACGACTGGGTCAGAACATCTCCAACACTGCAGCTCTTGCCATCTGCAGTGGTCAGTATCTATCAAAAGTGGTCTCAATGTTCTGCTGGGAAACCTTGGGTCCTACCATCCATGTGAATGTTACTTTGACATGTACCACCTACCTAAGCATTGTTGCAGACCAGCATTTTTCAACCAGAAAAATGGTTCAAAGGTTTGAGGAGCACAACAAGTTTGAGGTGACTTGGCCTTCAAATTACTCAGATCTCAATCCAATCGAGTATCTGTGGAATGTGCTGAACAAACAAGTCTGATCCATGGAGGCCCCACCTTGCAACTTAAAGGACTTAAAGGATCTGCTGCTAACATATTGGTGCCAGATACCACAGCTCACTGTCAGGGATCTATTGGAGTCCATGTCTCAGGTTAGGCTCAGGGCTGTTTTGGCAGCAAAAGTGGGACTAACACAATATTAGGAAGGTATGCCAGAAGTTATGCCAGATTTTTTCAATACAATGGAAGTCAGTTGGGTACATCAACTGTTTTGTTAACGTATGACTTATGACGTGACGTGAAGGCCAAGTATTCTAACCCATACTCGGAATTTGTCCTCTGCACTTAACCCATTCAAGTTAATGCACTGCACAAACATTAGAAGTACTGAATTGTGAACACAAACACACTGCAAACCATGGAGACACACATCGCAGCCATTTGCTGCGGCACCTGGAGAGCAATTGGGGGTTGCTCAAGGGCACCTCAGCTACGGGTATTGAGGATGGAAGAGAGCGCTGTTCATTGACTCCCCCACCTACATTTTACTGTCCGTACTGAGAATTGATCCCGCATCTTTCGGGTTACAAGTCTGACTCTCTAACCATTAGGCCATGACTGCCCCCTTACAGACATATCTTCTTTTGTGTTCAGCACAAGAAAGAAATTCATACACGTTTGGAACGACTTTTTTTCAGAATTTTCATTTTGACTGAACTAACCCTTTAAGGCAAACAATCAGTTTATTCCCATAGGCAAGTAACATCACAAATGCTATCTCTTAATTCTTGAATGTTTGTTCTAGACAGAAACAAGATTAAATGAAGAGCAAATAGAGAACTTGTCTGATTTGTGTTCTGAGAAAAAGACCCCAGCAAACTCACAGGTGTCTCTGTAAGAGTTGCAGAAAAGACCTCAAACTGTGCTCTTATTTCAACATTTCTCATTTAATTATTCTAGGAGCAAATGATCTGAGATATACTTTCCACATTCATTTGATAGCTTTATACATGCGTTGTGTGTCTATTATTTAGGGAGAAACATCTGAGACAAGAATAAAATGAATGAAACATACAGTACATGATAACTTGAAGTCTCGTGACTGTTACTAGAACAACCTCTGATAAAGAAAATGTTCTTTCTGTCAAACAATAAAAAGATATAGCAACTAAATCTGAAAAAAAAAAAAAAAAACCTTCTCAACTGGTATAACAATGTACTAGCAATGCTAATGTTGTAGGTTCTGATAAGAAAATGCAAGTATTGATAAAACATGTAATGAAAGTCACTTTGGATAAATGCATCTGACAAATGCTTAAATTTAAATGTGTGACACACACCTGTCTTATCTGGTTTCATTGTTGACAATATAACAAGCAGATGTAAATTATTTTCTCATTTACAGGACTGAAGAATAAAGCAGAACTAATTATTTATGTAAGCATCAGTTTGGCATATATGAGCTATGCTGCAGTCTATGAATAATTTGAATTTTACCAGCAGCTGACCCTTCATTATTGCAGTCCTCAGTAAACCTCAGCATCTTGCTTAACAAAAGCTCACCAATCAGATCATCACCATACCCATTTCAAGTGTCACTCACAAGGTCAAAACTCACTTTTTGTGTAGGTACTTATCATATAAATTACCGTTTGAAATGTCAACCCACCCACCACTACCTTATGATGATTAGAAAGAAATCTGGGGGCTTTTCACTTCCTTAAAACTAGAAGACTTCTGAAAGCATTTCAATATATTGATTCCAATAATATCATTCCTCTGTGTCATTATCGTGTTTTGAATGATTTTTAGAACTATATCTTTATTATCGTTATAGTCCTTGTTGTGAATGGGACTTAGTCCAGTATGAATTTTTTTTTCTTCACTGAATACAAAAGTAGACTTTTATGCAGCAGTTTCCTATACAAACGTGACAGTTCACAGTGACTTCAGGTGTCATGAACTGGCTTTTTAATTTTTTTATACTGTTGTCTGAGGTCAACTTATTACAACCCCAAATCAGAAAAAGTTGGGACAGTATTGAAAACACACACACAAAAAAAGAAGTGATTTCTAAATTTACTTTGACTTGTATTTCATTGCAGACAATATGAACACAACATATTTCATGTTTTGTCTGGTCAACTTCATGTCATTTGTAAATATGCATCCTTTCCTGTCATTCAGACCTGCAACACATTTCAAAAAAAGTTGGGACAGGAGCAATTTAGGGCTAGTAATGAGGTTAAATGGTTAAATAATGATGTGATTTGAAACAGGTGATGTCAACAGGTGATTGTAATTATGATTTGGTACAAAAGCAGCATCCAAGAAAGGTCTAATCCTTTAGGAGCAAAGATGGGCAGAGGATCGCCAGTTTGCCAACAAATACGTGAGAAAATTATTGAAATGTTTAAAAACAATGTTCTTCAAAGAAAGATAGGAAGAGATTTGGATATTTCACATTCAACAGTGCATAACATAATTAAAAGATTCTGGAGGAATTTCAGTGCGTAAAGTACAAGGGCGCAAGCCTAAGCTGAACAACCGTGATCTCCGATCTCTCAGGCGGCACTGCATCAAGAATCGTCATTCATTTATAAGCGACATCACCACATGGGCTCAGGACTACTTTGGCAAACCTTTGTCAAGTACCACAATACGTAGTTACATAAACAAATGCCAGTTAAAACTGTACTGTGCCAAAAAAAAGCCCTATGTTAACAGTGTCCAGAAGCGCCGTCGACTTCTCTGGGCTCGGAGGCATCTGGAATGGACCATCACACAGTGGAAACGTGTACTGTGGTCAGATGAATCAGTATTTGAGGTATTTTTTGGGAGTAATGGACGCCGTGTGCTCCGGACCAAAGAGGAAAAGGATCATCCAGACTGTTACCAGCAACAAGTCCAAAAGCCAGGGTCTGTCATGGTATGGGGTTGTGTCAGTGCCCTTGGCAAAGGTAACTTGCACTTCTGTGAAGGCACCATTAATGCTGAAAAGTACATAGAGATTTTGGAGCATAATATGCTGCCTTCAAGAAGACATCTCTTCCAGGGACGTCCATGCATATTTCAACAAGACAATGCAAAACCACATTCTGCACACATTACAAAGTCCTGGCTGCGGAGGAAGAGGGTACGGGTACGGGTACTTGACTGGCCTGCCTGCAGTCCCGACCTGTCTCCAATAGAGAATGTTTGGTGCATTTTGAAGCACAAAATGCGACAACAAAGACCCCGTACTGTTGCCCACCTTAAGACTTGTTTGCAGGAAGAATTGGACAGAATTACACCTGAAACACTTCATCACTTGGTGTCTTCAGTCCCTAAACGTCTTTTAAGTGTTGTGAAAAGGACTTGCAACATTACAAAGTGGTAAATGCTTTACTGTCCCAACTTTTTTTGAAATGTGTTGCAGGTCTGAATGACAGGAAAGGATGCATATTTACAAATGACATGAAGTTGACCAGACAAAACATGAAATATTTTGTGTTCATATTGTCTGCAATGAAATACAAGTCAAAGTAAATTTAGAAATCACTTCTTTTTTTTTATTTGCGTTTTCCATACTGTCCCAAATTTTTCTGATTTGGGGTTGTACGTTTGCGTGGTTTTAACATTCAAAAACATCATAATGAATAAGTAATAGGCTACGTTCTGCTTTGGTTTTGAGGCTCTCTGAAAAACGGTCGGTTTTGATGGCCGTGCCGCACTGAAGACTTGGAAGTAAACGGCCACAGCTAGGATTGGATAATATTTGCATATTTAATGAGCTTCTGCTCCCCTGTCAGTGATAGCGTGAGGCAAACGGCAACTGGAATGAATCGCCCAGCCCACAGCCAGGGCTCGCAAAATGTCTTTATCAAACAAACACAATGATTCATCTCTCATCCACCCGCGATTGATTGGAATGTTATTTCTGTATCATTTCGCCCGATCATCAGGGAATATAACTGCAAACCGTACACACACACACACACGTGCGCGTATCGGCAGGATGGTGTTAGCCCGTCTGAAAAGCACATAGCCCCGGGACTTTGGGCTTTGCAAGCTGGCGTTACAAGTCCGAGTCTGATCACGAATGAACCAATAACACCTTCTCCAGCCTGTGACAGTGTGCTAAGGTATTTAATCAATAGATATCAAATAATCTGTAACAATGCAATACTAATACATATAAAAAAAACATGTTTTACTCACATAAGGGTGTTGCACCGTTCCTGTCGGATCCAATATAGAAGGCACAGCATTGTGTTTTAATATCAATATGTCTGCAAATCCAGTCTCGACCTCTATCTTGTTTATAATTGATTCTGCATTGTTTAGCTCCACGAGTCGTGGGCGGGCTTGAGGCGGTGCTTGTGCGTCCTACTACGTCAATGGTTGACATATTCTGAGATCCCTCGTTTTCTGGGCCCGGTGTCTATAAAAGCTTTTCTTTGACTAACAAAGACGTTTTCAGCTCTGAAACTTACAGGATATTCTTATATCACGATTCACTTTTATATACCAAAGGCTCAAAGGAGAGTTGATTTCTCAATTCATAACCCATTTAAGACCCCAAAAAAAGAAAAAGAAAAAAACATCACAAAAAGCACCATTAAAAAATCATAAATGTGGCCGATATGACTTGTGCACTATATCCGAAGTTAGCTGAAGCCATTTGAACATTTTGTGAGACCAACACATTAAAAGAAGTCATATCTCACAGATAATGTGGAAGCTCACATAGTCAATGCCATTTTATTATTGCAACATTTTAGAATCTGCATAGAAATCTACACTCACCTAAAGGATTATTAGGAACACCTGTTAAATTTCTCATTAATGCAGTTATCTAATCAACCAATCACATGGCAGTTGCTTCAATGCATTTAGGGTGTGGTCCTGGTCAAGACAATCTCCTGAAATCCAAACTGAATGTCAGAATGGGAAAGAAAGGTGATTTAAGCAATTTTGAGCGTGGCATGGTTGTTGGTGCCAGACGGGCCGGTCTGAGTATTGCACAATCTGCTCAGTTACTGGGATTTCACGCACAACCATTTCTAGGGTTTACAAAGAATGGTGTGAAAAGGGAAAAACATCCAGTATGCGGCAGTCCTGTGGGCAAAAATGCCTTGTTGATGCTAGAGGTCAGAGGAGAATGGGCCGACTGATTCAAGCTGATAGAAGAGCAACTTTGACTGAAATAACCACTCGTTACAACCGAGGTATTCAGCAAAGCATTTGTGAAACCACAACAGCAGAAGACCCCACCAGGTACCACTAATATCCACTACAAATAGGAAAAAGAGTGTACAATTTGCACAAGCTCACCAAAATTGGACAGTTGAAGACTGGAAAAATGTCAGAAATGAGCATTTTTTCTGCCCATGTCCATCCCTGAATGACCACCATGTACCCATCCTCCAGCAGGATAATGCACCATGTCACAAAGCTCAAATCATTTTAAATTGGTTTCTTGAACATGACAATGAGTTCACTGTACTAAAATGGCCCTCACAGTCACCAGATCTCAACCCAATAGAGCATATTTGGGATGTGGTGGAACGGGAACTTCATGCCCTGGATGTGCATCCCACAAATCTCCATCAACTGCAAGATGCTATCCTATCAATATGGGCCAACATTTCTAAAGAATGCTTTCAGCACCTTGTTGAATCAATGCCACATATAATTAAGGCAGTTCTGAATGCGAAAGGGGGTCAAACACAGTATTAATATGGTGTTCCTAATAATCCTTTAGGTGAGTGTATATTATAGATCATTAAACACTAAAATAAATCATTTTAAATGCTATAAATCAATTTAGGCATTACATCTGTATAATGTACAGTATTTAAAATATGGGTATTTATTTTGAGATTTGCCAATGTTTACACTTAATTGTGTTATTAAATGATTAGTGATTTTTGTAAGATTGATTGGGTGTTAAATGTAAACATTTAAATGTAAAAATAGAAGAAAATGAGAAGCATTCACAATTTAAAAACCTAATAGCAGTCAATATCAATATATGAAAAATTTATATTAGTTGTTAACTGATACCGATATAATTTCTTCTCCATATCGTCAACAAACAAAATTGGAAAAATAATGACTGATTCCAAACAAGTTCCTCAGCACATTGTCTGCTGTTGGTTGGTCAAACAAATAGTCCTGCTTATTTATAAACCACTGGTGCTATGTCGAGCTGGGGTGCGTTTCCCAAAAGCATCGTTAGCCAACTATGGTCGCAAGTTCCGTCGTTATCAACATAGTTCAACCAGTCAGTGTTTCCCGAAACCGTTGTTCGAACGAACGTTCGCAAACAGCGTCGCAAACTTGTGTGGTTGCAACGACAGCTCTCGACATGTGGTTAGAAGCATAGCTTCTTGTTTACATGACATGTGGACTTAATAAATCCTTATCTTGAGCAAAATAAGCAAGCTGACATTCAGTACAACCTATATATTTTATTTAGAATACAAACAAATGTCATTAATGTCTTTTAGTTTGTCAAGAGATTTAAAGCACCATTTTTGAAGAGTGCGCATGTGCGGACGTGCTCTAGTACGTAAAAAAGAGCCTATTTGAATCTGGAAATAAAGCAAAATAACTGAGAAAATTTTGAATTATTCCTCAGGTGCCATATCCATAATGTGTAGCAAAAAATCTAGCATGAATTCGATCTCAAAATAATTCATTAAAAGCATTTATTACTCCACCACCTGCGTGACATCATTAACCAACGTGGTTGAACGACAGATTTGCGACAATACGGTTTCGGGAAACAATCGTGACTAGCTAGTTGATTTCTTCAACGATGCATCGTACTATGGTAGTTAACCAGTGAGTTACGTCGTTGTACGGGAAACGCACCCCTGGTTGATAGTACCACAGTGTTTACAAAATTTTACATTTTAACTAACTAAATAACTAACCTACCTACCTACCTACTTACCTTCCTACCAACCTAACTAACTAACTAACTAACTAACTAACTAACTAACTAACTAACTAACTAACTAACTAACTAACTAACTAACTAACTAACTAACTCAAATAGGTCAATCAATCAATCAATCCTGCACAGATCAACTTTAAATTGACACTTTCATCATTTGGAAATAACCTGACATAGAAAAAAGTAACACAGTATGGATTTCACAGCCAGGGTCAAGCACTGATTCAAAAGCTACCAAATAAATAACTAAATGAAAAATCTTATATAAAACCACAAATCAATAGTCTGAGATGACCCTCCAATTCTCCCCAGACGAAAGGTAGTGATGGGCAGAGCAACTGTGTGAAAGGCTGTCCTATGGCCTCTTAAATTGGACAGGGAGAACGTTTCTACCAACACCTGATCACAGCACAGCAAGCTATTATTAAAAAGCCTCCTGCACTAACTAGATTTCCTTGCACTGGATCATAGCAGTGACAAGGCTGCTGTCAGTCAGACAGTGGAGTTGATGACCCTGTCTGGACTACATGACCTTTTGACCACCACCAGACCATAACAGTCCCAAACAGACTTGATTTTATTTCATTTACTGAAAAGTGTCTGCTTTATCCATGCTGAAGCTTCGTTGTAACACAGACTAGGCAATAAACAATAGCATTTGTATTATATTTATGCATTTGGCAGATGCTTTTATCCAAAGTGAAGTGGCATAGAAGTCAAACAATATTTCTTGCACTTCTTATGTATCAAATCTTGGAGTTGCTAGTAGGGGGCTGGGTTGAAATCACATTATGAACACTAATGTTTTTCTCCAAACATTGGCCACTATTATTGACTCCCCTAGAAATGCTTATGAGTAAAATATATATGAAGTATATTCCCATTCATATTTTTACAAATTTTAGCGCACCAGGGTGACTAGAGCATTGTTGTCCAGCCATGACTTCTTGTTTCACAGGAGTATAAATATGAGGAGACACAAAGGCCCAATTCCAATTCAAGGATTACAGCTGGAGAATTGCAGAGATTTGTTGAGTCTTGGGGTCAGAAAGCCTTTCAAGAAAAATCCTCCTCTCTCTCATCCAAAAACAAACTCCAGCATATTCAGATGTCAGGCACTACTGGAACTTCAAACAGGACTGGTTTCTGTGGTCAGATTAAACTTAAAAAAGAGCTTTTTGGCAGAGCACATAGGGACAAAAAGTACCCCATACCCACAGTTAAATATACTGCGGGATCTGTGAAATTTTGAGCCTATTTCTGGCATCCATTTTGGCTTATACATGGCATCATGGATTCTATCAAATACCAACAGATTAAAAAAAAATCGAAACTTGACTGCCTCTGTTAGAAATCTTATAATCGGCTATGGTTGAGTCTTCTATCAGGACAATGATCCAAAGCAAACATCAAAATCAACACAAAACTGTGTCACTGAGCACAAAATTAAGCTTTGGCCATCCCAGTCCCCTGACCTGAACCCTATAGAAAATTAGAGTGTTTATTTCATAAAAGATATTTTCCTCACATTTTCAATTATTTTACTTTAATGAAAGGTTCGATTTTTATTTTTATTTTTTATTTTTATAAATATCAAAGGGATTAACAATGAAAATATATTTTTACAGGCTTCTTTGATCATATTTACCAGGGGTGCCAATCATTTTGATCATGACTGTATACTTCCACATTCAACTGTGGACAGGCAAATTGCCTGTGACTGGAAACTTCTTTGCGTCTGGTAAAGGTGTGTAAAGGGCAGCTTCATAACCTTCCGCCAGTCTGCAATCAGGAGAACCTTGAGTCAGACAAAAGCGCAATCAAAATCATTGCTATTTGCTATTGTACAGGTCAATAGCTTCTTCTAGGACAATTAATAACTACACTCTGACCTGCTGATTGTTCAAGATTATATGGTAGGAAGGACATCATCTACACTTTTTAACACTGATTCCATCTTCAAAGCAGGCAAAATATGTAGAGGTATGTCTAGATCAAGAACAAGAACAAGCTCAAGCTCAAGCTATACTATGAAATGACCTCCAGCCTCATTTTTCTGCCGGACATAATTAAACTCCTAATCAAATTTCACTCAAACAGTTGAGGACAAGATGACCGGGGCCTCCAACCAAAAGAGCCTTCTCAGTATTCAACGCACATAATGATCAGCCATAAGCTGAGGTGGGCTGAAAGACTCACTTTTAAAGCCTTCAGCACAATTACTTTCAGTTAAGCAGGTAGGAACTTCCCTGCATCGTGGCCACAGAAAGCACAGAAAATTAATGATGGAAAAAGACACGATGACAACGAATACATCACAGGAATCCCTGCCTATTAAACTGCAATGTTTTGAAGTTTTTACACTGCCGGAGAGTACAGTAGCAATAGGCCAACAATTCCTGCAGTCTTCAAAAAAACCTATTCTCAATGAAGTCTAATTAAAGTTTTAGAGCTCTGCACATCTTCGGTGGCATGCAGGGTTATTTGTGTTTCGTCATATCTGCAGCGAGGACTAGACTGTGAATGAAGAATGAAAGATGTCCTGACAGTTTTTTTGTCGATGGTGCAGCCAGGAACCTCTGTGGGAGATGATTTTCCCTGAGGAGTTGGATGGTTGCCTCAGGCAAGGTCTCTGAGGAAGAGTGATAGTACCTACAGGCACACACTTTCCGTTCAATAGACGCCACACTTCTGGCATTTTTATCCAAAAGTGGGAAGATTAAGTGTTTTTTTTTCTTTCTTTTTTTCATTTCCCTGTCACTCTCCCTTAGTCCTGCATAGGGACTGGGGTCAAATTCCTCCACCGTTTAAGGTTGAGTTTAACTCGATTTATTGGAAGATCATGACATTCCGGTTCGGTTTTCTCCTCCGGCTCAGTTGAACAATTCTCTCAGAGCTGGCACCGCTGGGACGGTTCTGTATGGAGTTTTTTTTACCCCCCTTTTTTATTTAAAAAAGAGCTCATCTATATGCAAAGAACTCAATGAATATGCCATTGTAACTCCAGCACAAGCCATCACATTTCGCTTTTGCCTTGCATCGTCAACTAAATAATTATTATTATTTTTTTTACACAGTCAAGTACTAAACCAGCAAAGCACTTGACCTATTAAATTACCATACTCTTTTGTCTGGCCAATTAAAACCATTAAAAGCATCTAATGACTGCACTTACACCTTGATTCTATCCAATATCAACAACTGTAATAAACCAACAAGCCCTCGCACTTGACCTTGAGTTAATTTCCTTCATTAAGGATTAATGCATTTAACTATGACCACACAACATGTGCAAGCTTGCAAAGAAAACTGTTCATCGTCTGTTGTTTAGCAACATTTCAACAGATATCATTTGCAGATATAAGTCACACTGCCATATTCACTGTGTCAATGGTCTTTTGTGGTCAAACATTAGATTTTTTCCAAAGTGTATGGAAGGCACAAATATTCTAGTGCTTAATTCAGTGTTCCCCTAGCTGGCTTGAAAGTATGAGTAATGATGGCTGGACGCTATTAGCTTGTAATTGTGCAGCTTGGGCTGTAACTCACTCTCATCTTTTATGGGAAGTGTAATCAAATGGTCACTCTATCGCCACAATAAATCACACACTCTCCTCATCGCTTTCCACTCATTTTCATTTCATAACCGCAGCTGCTCTCTGCAGTCAGTGATGCATTGAAAAAGACTAACACAACAAGTGAAATTGAAACATTTAAAAAAGATTAAAAAGAAGCAAAATCGCTATTCACTTGACAAATTAATTCATGTTGCATCAGTTGAAATATTATTATCACAAGCTTATACAAGTATTATATTCTCAGATTCCTAACAATTTCTAGCAAAATCTTTAGGGGACCCTGCCCTGCCAAATACAGTATATTCAATATGGCAGTAGGGCAAGTTGTGATGGAACAAATGTTTCATCCCCTAGAGATTTTGCTTCAGTCATCAAAAACATGTTTAATCTTGATTGAAACAAAATGCATGGGCGTCAGAACCATTGTAAGTGGGTGGGACAAGACCCACCCACTTTTTAAGGCCAATGATATTGGACCCACTCACGTTTACCATCTGTAATTCAGCGCATGCTGTGTACCTACCCCTAACCGATAAACAGTTTATTATTAAATGCTTTATTTCCACCTTTTTCGTATTTTATTCATTTTTATTGAAAATAAATGCCTTTCCAATCTGATATGTGATGGGAAAACAGAGTAGAGCAAGTTCGGCAAAAAGCAAATTTGAACCTTGGGTCGATCTGCGTCAAGACTTTCTGCCATGTGACGCTCTAAATAGTTTGGTGTCTAACGTAATTTTGTCTGGCCCAACCAGACAATTAGTAAACAAGGCGGCCTATTTCGACATTGCACACCAGTTACATTCGTCAGACGTAGCATAAGCATTTTGAACTGCGAGAAGTACTCTTTTTCCGTAAGTTGAATACGGAAGGCGATTCTCCGGAAGCTAGATAATTGACTTTATAAAGTTTTAAATATGGATATTTTTGTTACACTAATGCATCGCTTCGCTTCAGAAGGCCTTTATTAACCCCTCGGAGCAGTTATATGATGGATAGATGCACTTTATGGACTTCAACAATTACCCAACAGTCACTGCCATTATAAAGTGGAAGAGCCAGGACATTTTTAATATAACTCCGATTTTATTCGTCTGAAAGAAGAATGTCATATACAGGATGGCTTGAGGGTGAGTAAATCATGGGATCATTTTCATTTTTGGGTTAACTAACCCTTTAATGTAAATGGAATATTCCAGTAAATATTTCTAGGGGAGGACCCACCCACCTACATTTTTATTTTTTTTTCTGCTTCCGACAGTTTTACATAGTTTTTTTAGACTACATGTATATGTAGAGCCTTATATTATCATATTATCAATTACTTGTATTATCAAGCCATGGCCAGTCGATGTTGTTATAATAATGATAAATCTAAAAATAAAAACAATAAGAAGAATTGGGACTATGGTATATATTTACTTGAAATGTTGCATACATCTCTGATCATCAAGGTAAAATTAGTATATAAGCACAATTAACTATACAAAACAATTAAGTCATTATATATAAGGTTAACAATGGTGGAATGATTGGTCTATTTAAAGGAAGAATTCACCCAAAAATAAAACTTCTTCCATTTACTCAAGCTCATGTCGTTCCAAACCTGTACAAACACAAAAGCGGATATTTTGAAAGATGGCTTAGTGCTTTTTGAATCCCCTTTACTTAAAATATCTTATTTTGTGTCCCACAGAACAAAGAAAATCATACAGGTTTAAGATATGAGGATGAAGAAGCAAGTTGTACTGTTATACAGTATATAACAGTAAAAAAAGAAACAAATAATTACATCCATTATTACATGCAAAAAATAGTATAAATGTGCCTAAGTTGTTAGTAGCAAATTCCTGTAAAAATAAGAATAACAATTGTATGAGCCGATAAGCTAAAGAGGTTATTGTGCTTAAACCCCATAATGGCGATTTGCATTTAAATTTTTTTTTGTTTTTTTTGTTTTTTGGTCCCAATCTATTCAGGGTCACACAGAGCATGTTTTCTTTATCAAATCTGCCCTTATGGGGTAACGGGTGTGTGATGGGGGCTGCTTACTGTAGCATTACTGGAGCTGCTCTGTGTTTTGCGCTCTGATTGGGGCCAATAAGGCAGTGTCTGTTCAAGGATGAGGACAACCTGTCCTCTGGCACTGGGTCCTCTTTCCTGGGTGTAATTAGCTTTGATTTAAAGATGGAACACAGACCTATTATTTGATATAACTGCTGCTAATGGTGGCAAATTGTACTAATAATCTCATGGTTGAGAATATGGAGGTCAGGAGAGGCAGCAGCAAGAAAACGGATGTCTGGAAGTGCTGCTTCACTCAGAGAAGACGGACACTGACACACGCAAATCCTAGGGGTGGGCGGTATATCGAGTTTATACAATATATCAATATATTTTTTAGAAACAATATGGAATCTGAAAAATAGCGGAGTATGCAGAGTGAACTGATGCAGGGAAAGTGCTTGATACAACTTGTCCTCAACATGACATGGGCTTTATAGTAAGGGCTTCAAAATAACTGGTAAGATATAGTTAACACGTATATGCCATGTCAGATGCTCTGAAAGATAGGCTACTTGTGATGACAGACAGACAAATACTTGTGGTTTTTAATGCGTTTGAATTGTGATGCTTTCCTCAGTGCATAACTTACATTTCAAAGGTATAGTCTCCATCTGTAAATGTTAGAAAGTCATGCAAATATGTCCATTTTGCTGTCCGGAGAGGACGAGCCTGCATGTGAATCTCTGCTAAAATGAAGGCTTCCGTGAATGAGCATCGCCGTGTGCATGCACGGGCAAACAGGCGGAGCCCAATAGAATAAGAGCGCAATAATTCAGACTAAAATATACATATTTCTAAAATATTTGTTGGTGGACAATAAATGTGCCATATGTGGAATTTTAAGTAAGTACATTTTTATGAAAGTGACCATTATAATGGGGTAATCAAATGTAGGCTAATATGCGTATGTTTTTATTTTCATTTTTAGTTTAGTGAATTATTCATTTTGATGTTAGAATGTAATGTAATTTTAACCCCCTTTTTGCACATAATATATTGCATAGCCTACATTATATTCACTGTATTTGTTTATAGCCTTCAATATCAACATTGTTTTTAGGACATCATTAGGCAGGATGTGAAAATTATGATTAAAATGAATACAGATGTTTTTTTGTTTTTTTTAAATCCAAATAGAAAAAAGTAGAAAATACCGGGATATATAATGTGTATTGCCATTCAACCAAAAAATACAGAGATATGATTGTTTGGCCATATCTCCCAGCCCTAACAAATACACACACATCAGCAGAACTGAACGTAATGTCAAACACATAATTAAAAGATCAGCATTGGTGGGATGAAAATGAAGAACCGATGGTAAATGAGCTATAGGACATATAGAGGTGTAATAGTAACATTTTTGCGTCCTTACTGAACGAATGCAGTGCGCTGTACACGTGGAACCTCTGTGTGTGGAACGCAATTTCAAACTCAGTGTTGCCCTCTTAGGATGGGACAATATCGTTAATATCGATATACTTTGCGTGTTGTTTAATGTTTTTGAGACGTGATCCAGCAAAACGAGCACAGGAAAACATCTTGCTGGAGCTGCTTTTGACACAGATAAATTGATAGTTCACCCAAAAATGAAAATTAGCCCATGATTTACTCACCTTTAAATCATCCTAGGTGTAAATTACATTCATCTTTCAGACGAATACAAACAGAGTTATATTTAAAAAAATGTCCTGGCTCTTCCAAGCTTTATAATGGCAGTGAATAGCTGTTTCTGTTTTGAAGTCAATAAAAGTGCATCTAAGTAAATCATGGGTGAACTATCCATTTCTACTACCAGATCCTCCTGTCAACCCTCATGACGAAGGGCATCTCAGGACCTGCACTCCAATGGTTAAATTCTAACCTCTCAGGTAGGTCAAGGGTGTCGTGGAGGGGTGAGGTGTCTAAGTCGCAACATCTAGCTACTGGGGTGCCTCAGGGCTCAATGCTTGGACCCCTTCTATTCACCATCTACATGTCATCACTAGGATAAGTCATACAGAAACATGTTTTTTCCTATCACTGCTATGCTGATGACACATATCTCTACCTCTCATTCCAGCCATATGATCCGACAGTAGCTCCTCGCAGCTAGGTTTGACAACCATTACTCCATCCAGGACAGCCAGGAACCCAGGAGTTGTGATTGATGAGCAGTTAAACTTCACATTGTTAGAACTGGCCTGTCCTGCAGATTTGCCTTATACAACATTAGGAGGATCTGGTCTTTCCTATCGGAGCATGCTACACAACTACTTGTCCGAGTTCTTATTCTATCCAGACTGGACTATTGTAATGCTCTTTTGGCAGGCCTTCCAGCATGCACTGTCAAACCTCTGCAAATGATCCAGAATGCTGCAGCAAGAGTGGTATTTAACGAGCCTAAGAGAGTGCATGTCACACCTCTCCTCATAAAATTGCACTGGTTGCCAACTGCCGATCGCATCGAATTTAAGGCATTGATGTTTGCCAACAGAACAACCACTGGCCCTAAACTCACTATTTCAGACCTATGTGCCCTCCAGAAGCTTGCATTCTGCAAGTGAACGGCGCCTTATGGTGCCTTCCCAAAGTGGCACAAAATCCCTTTCATGAACCTTTACCTTGACTGCGCCAAGCTGGTGGAATGACCTAACTCAACCCGAGCTGCTGTTTCTTTAGCCATTTCCAGGAAACATCTGAAGACGCATTAATACTAACACTAAAGAAAGGTCTGAAGACGCATTAATGCTAACAGTTACTATTCTATTGATCTTTCTTTTTTTTTTCTTGCTATGTGCGCTGTGCTAGACTGTCCTGGGACTAGTCACTGCACTTGCATATTGTTGCCCTATTGTTGGCTTGATTCCTTCTATTACTCTCCTGATTTTTTACTGACAACAAGAGAGTCTACGTTTACCTTCACAGACTTTATTGAGCGAGTGCCAGTGTGCATGTGTGTCAAATAGACAGAGGGGAATGGGACCATAATAATTCTAACCTTATTCTAAAATATTATCCAAAAGTGTAAGCACTTCAAATCTCTTCCAGCAATTACAACAGCATCATAAACTGAAGTGTTTATTGCTGCCAGTTGTAGTCATATAGACAGACACCTTTATTTAAAGACAGACATGTATTCAGTAAATCACTGTTTAATTAAAATAAAAAAAGTGTTCTCCTCAATTGCTTTGGCTCGAATGAGAATTGTATTGTTTTCAAAACAATAAGTTCAGATCTCAGAACAATTGGTTTCTTGTTCACATCAGATTAGAATTTCTTACTGATTTAAGAAAATTGCAAGTGTTTTGGCACACGTGCAGAAGAGTAAGTACAATTTTCTACAATTTGCACAATAACTAATTGCACATGGCTTGTTTATCAAAACTGATGAGTTGATTCTCAGTGAAACTGTCAAACTCTTCACAACTTATAAACATTCTTTCATCGTGTAAGCCATCACATGCAAAATTATCCAATTACCAAAATCTATCAGACATGCATGTATATTTGATCTGACATGGAATGTTTGTAATGTCTGCTAAATTGGCAAATGATCTGACATTGCAATAAAATAGAAATCGCAATCAACCAATCAAGTTGGAAGAATACAGTATATATGGAGTTTGCCCACAGCACAACCACTACCGTTTTTGAGACTGGAGGACAGTCACATCCCTGAACAGCAGCAACATGCTCGTGGAAGAGCAATAGGAAGACATGTAAGAATACGTGGTGGTGGTGGTGGTGGTGGTGGTGGTGGTTAGGGGAAGGCATAATAGAGGAAGAGGTAAAATTAGAGAAAAAATAAAAAATAAAATTAAAAATTAAAAGAGTTAGAGTTTCTGATGAAATCAGAGCCACACTTGTGGATCATGTCATAAACCATGGTCTTACAATGGAAGAGGCTGGTTGAAGAATACAGCCTAATGTAAACAGGTCCACGGTGTCATCAACTGAGCAAACCTTTCATAGAGAAAACAGGTAATAGGCCTACTAATTTTTTTGTTTTATTCCAGCATTTTTATACACAACAATATTGTAAAAGTAAATGCAAGTACATTATATGTATACAGGGCCACACAGCAACGTTATGCTGGTGGCAGAGCAGCAGTATTTAAACATTAGCAAGAAAAATACATTTTAAACATGATCATGGTCAATTCCATCAGGCTAAGAGAGGTCCAAAACGCAATCATAAAATGATAATGATAATGATATCGCAAATATAAATTCTGTCAGCATTTCCACTATAGACAGAGTTTTGAAGAGACATCAAATGACTATGAAACAAGTGAAAGAGTGAAGGAGCTACGGTATCAGTATGTCCAGGTAAGAAATTGGTGAACGCTTAGTATGTTGTGTTGGGAGTTTTACTGTACTTCTAAGATGCCTATATATATATCTTGAAGTTTTAGATACCCATCGGAAGAGAAAAAAATACTAAACTGTCTAGAATAAGCTTTGGAAATGTAACTTTATTTTGTTTCTCTGTTACTTTATAGAGAATAATGGAGTTAGAAGGGCATGAAACAACCCACATTCTTGTTTTTGTGGAAGAGGCTGGGTTCAATCTGGCCAAAGGCCGGAGACATGGCCTCAATTTCATTGGATACAGTGACACAACTGGCACACCAGGCCAACGTGGGGGCAATATTACAATGTGTTCTGCCATTTCAGAGAATGGTGAGAGCACATATATTCCACACATTGGGCCCTGTAACACCCAACTTATCCTGGCCTTCCTAAACACACTTTACAGAGACCAGATTTGCCAATTTATGTTATTATCTGGGATAACATCAGCGTCCACCGAAGCAACATTGTTAGGGAATGGTTTGCTGCACATGAAAGGATTACAACGGAGTTCCTTCCACCATACTCTCCATTCCTAAATCCGATAAGAGATTTTTTTACAGCACGGAGGTGGAAAGTATATGACCATCGACCACAAGATCAGATGTCTCTGTTAGATGCCATGAATGCTGCTTGTGAGGACAGGTGACATCATTGCAGGGGATGGTTGTGGCACTCAAGGAGATTTTTTCCACTGGTGCATCGCAAGGGAAAACATCAGATGTGATGTTGATGAAAATCTTTGGCCAGACCAACAAGAGCGACAGGATGTCCACCAAGAATATATATTTTTTTTCATGGATGTCATTTTGTGGCAATTCCCTGTTCAGTATTTACAATAACATGTAAGAAATGTGAAATTTACCATAAAATGGAAGAAAGAAAAAAATGGGTTTTCAGTTTAAATGTTGGCAAGGCAAGGCAAGTTTATTTGTATAGCACATTTCATACACAGTGGCAATTCAAAGTGCTTTACACAGAAATGAAATAAAAATATTACAGTTATAATAGGAATTAAAAGAAATAAAAAATAAAGAAAATATTGAAAGATAAAAATAAAGAGTATAATTAAAAATAAAAATAAATGTAACACATAAATGTAACACATACATGTACTGTATAAATACAAATGTTCATATTCTTTTTTTCCCCTATGTACTACAGTATCAACTCTTCCCAACAAACATTTCACAATTTGTATTTAACAATAATTTCCACGGTTGACTGTTATGGTGAAAAAACATCTAAACATTTTGATCAGTGTGGCTCACACGATTACAATTTTTTTTTTTTTTTTGAAGGCACTGGCCAATTTAGTGATACAAAAACTAGGTTTTAAAGCATGAATTAAATGTTTTGGTTGAGTAACTTCATTTTGCAGGCATGCAGTAGAGTTCTGATGTTCCAGCAAACAGTTGTGACAATTGTACTTACATTTTTGAGAATGTTCAGACCGTTTCGAAAAATGCGTGATTGAGGAAAAACTGTAAATAAACTAAAAACATGGTTTGTTTTTTCCGCATCTGCTGTACAGAAAACGTACTGAACAGTGACTTAAATCTGAGGTAAGTACTGAACCGTCATTATACCATTACACTCCTAGACACATACAACTACAGAACTGCACCCAAAGGACATTGAGATACTGAGAATTATTACTTTGTCTTTCTTTTCTATGTTGGTGCAGTTTATGTTGTGTTCTTTTTTTTTTCAGAAAGAAATTAGGTTTAAAATAAGATGCTGGGCATGAAGCCATTACTGGCACAATAATGGAGGACTATTCGCTGAGCTATCTGGGATGCCATTCAGCAACCTTGATTGAGCACCGCTCTAAAGACACAGGTGTGATTGCCTCAATAGCCACATTACCAGCTGAGAAACTCACTTTTTTTACAACAACTGAAAGCTTGACAGCCCAGGATCACATCAAGCTCATTTTATCCAGCAGTTGTCCCAATGGAACCTGCTTTAAACAACAAATTATAGATTTTTTTTGCTGTTGTTTTAATTTAACTGTACGTGACAACTTCCCCTGACAACTTCATAACAAAATAGGACAGATTGTCAAACCTGACTAAACAATGGATTGCTATGGACTATAGGCTAGTGACATATACTGTACATATATAGACCTCTATATGCACTCTTTGTCCATGCAAAGCTTTACTTGTCTGCCATAATAGTATATTTATCACAGTAATGTCTTGACTTAATTTGGGAGTTTTCTTAGCAAATACTGATAAGTGCTGATGTGTTTACATTTATTGAATAAATGTTTGATATAAACTACCGTTCAAAAGTCTGTGGTTGGTAAAGTGAAAGTCTCTGACTGTATTGTTCACCAAGGATGCATTTATTTAATTAAAAATACAGGGGGGGAAACAGCAACACTGTGAAATATTTCTTCAGTGTCACATGATCCTTCAGAAATCTTTCTAATGATTTGGTACTGAAGAAACATTTCTTATTATTATCAATGTTGAAAACAGTTCTGCTTTATAATTTGTGGACATAGGGCCCTATCATACACCCGGCGCAATACGACAGCAGATGTGGCGCAAGTGTTTTTTGCTAGTTTCAGCCCGACACAATGATCATTATCACGTCCAGCGCCACGTTGTTTAAATAGCAAATGCACTCGCACCCATCTATTCGCCCATGGGCATGCTGGTCTGAAAACGAGGCGTGTTCAGGTGCATTGTTGGCGCGTTGCTATTTTGAGGCAACTGAAAACGACTGTGCCATTGACCAACAAAAACCTGGTCTAAAGTCAATGACGCAGTATTTTTTGTGTTATTTAAAGGACACTGTGGTAATATTCGCCTATATACAATGCACGTGCACTCTGCTTATTACACATACAGGGATGCACAACAGCAGACAAACATTTTCTAAATATTACGAATAAAAGGATTGCTCTCTGGAGAAGACTTCAGTCTTTCTGTTCGCAAATTCCGCCATGTAAATAGTGAATCCGCCATGGTACAAGCGCAATTGGCATTTAAAAGGAATGGGAGATGAGACTCTGATTGGTTTATTACGCCCAAAACCAGAGGTGGAAAGAGTAACAAAATATTCTACTCAAGTAAAAGTACTATTACGTCAATTAAATTTTACTTAAGTAGAAGTAAAAGTACTTGTCTAAAAATTTACTCAAGCAAAAGTAAAAAGTAGTTAATTTAAAATGTACTCAGAGTAAAAGTTACTGAGTTACTTTTTTTAACAGTGGGATGGGGGACTCTCCCGTGTAGGGTTGTAATAGAATGAGATTTTCACGATATGAAAACATCAGTTTCACAGCATCACGGTATTAATTATTTAATAAATAAACTGTATTATTCAATTATGGTTATTATTATCACCAGTTAAAATGGCATTAAATTAATGAAAACTGATTTTTTTTATTAAAATTTCAACAAAACATGTCTAATGAACTAAATAAATTATTATGAATTAGATTAACAACTTTAAGAATAAAAGAGTCCTAAGAAATTTTTCTTTTTATGATTTAATACAAATACATTACCAAAACGGTGGTAATCAAATACTTATCCTTTCATTTTTTGGGGGGCAAAGCGTAATGTTTAAATTATTTAATATTAGTATTGTTGTTATTATTATTATTATTTTGACAAGTATTCTATAGGCCTACAATAGTAATATATTTCTGTCATAATTTCATCTAGTTAAACCGTTTATTTTGACGGGTTTTAGTGAGGACCTATTTCAGGAAAGATCTGTTTCAGAGTGTATTTGATAATGGCTTTCAATCAAATAAAATGATGAAAATGTTAATTAGGGGGTCTCAGATCAGCTCTGGAAATGTTCATACTGTATGCTCATGCCCAAATATGTTTTTTGAGACGTTGTCACGTTAAACATCACGAGCATCGTGTAGGCTACTTAAGTATGTAGGCTAGTAACTTAGACGAAACGGCGCTGCCCATTCACACAGAGACAGAAAAAGCAGATCATATTTTCATATAGCAGTGTTTTGAGCTTTAATATTCACAGACCATGTCGCGATTTGATTTATTGTACAGCTCTACTGTCGATGTATTCATTCATCCATCAGTTTGCGCGTTTTACGTGACAATCTGCGTTATACTGTAGGTAGGTAATTCCGGGATTCCCTCTGCATCACAGAAACATGTTCTATGTGTTTCCTCCTTTGCATCAATTTTTTTTTGCTAATTTGATATCCTCCAGGACAACACTATTTTTTGTCTATATCCAAAGTTTTTCCATACTATCCAGGGGTTCACGACGGCGTTTCACTTTCAGCTGGGTCTGACGTCTGTCTTGTCCGTCCGTCTCCATCTTTTTGTGATTTTTGCGTTCGCTCTCCCGCCTTCATTTCAATGCAGTCGTTTCCGGATCGCGTTTTCCCCCCTTTGTACTATTTATTTTTACTCAGTAACGGATGTGGTTTAAAATGTAGCGAAGTACAATACTTCATACAAAACAAACTTAAGTAAAAGTAAAATTACATATTTTTAAATCTACTTAAAAAAGTAGAAGTACGCAGAAAAACTACTCAATTACAGTAACTCGAGTAAATGTAATTCGTTACCTCTGCCCAAAACACACTTATGACTCATTAAGAGACTAGGTGCAACCCTTTTGGACCATGCGCATGGTGCGCCAACCGTTTTTAAACTAGCAAAAGTGGATTCGGACAAGCCCTAAGTGCACCTGCGCCATGCTCTTCAGACCATGTGCTATGAACGTTAAAATAGGGCCCATAGTGATACATTTGGTTTTTCAGGATTCTTTGATAAATATAACAATCAAAAGAACAGCATTTATTTGAAATATAAATATTTTGTAATCATGTAAAGTTTACTGTCACTTTTGATACATTCAAAGCATAAATCTAGCTGATCCCAAACTTTTGAATGGTAGTGTATATATATTGTTCTAGCTTGAATGTTCTCAAATCATGCCAACACACTACATGAATTTTATGACACAGACAGACAGACAACACATTGAACTGATACATAACACTATATCCTATTGCAATAGCTGCAGGGACAATTCTTCGCGGTCTGGTTAAGTAGATTTCTTATTGTTCTGAAGTAATGTAGCGACGCAAGCTATACAAAACCATAGGCCTTGCTCAGTCGCTGGTGTAATAGAATCTAAATGTAATGTGCGGGTCTTGACTCTTTTGTGGAATATGATATTGTAGTATGCTTTCAGGCTATGCTAACAAGGACCTCTAGAACTCGATATGCCTGGTTTAGTCCCCGAGTGGGCAGTTCATGTCCCATAGCAACAGTGTCATACTTCATGGGTGTGAGTGTGTGGGTGTGCGTGTGGAGCGCTGGATATAAACCTGATATTCTTTGATTTGCAGGTCCCTCTTTCTCTGAGGTAATATACACCTGCTTCTTTTTCCAGACAATAGCTGCTTACTAAAAAGCAGTGGAAATTACAATGCTAATAAAATCAATATCATGCAATTATTTATTCTCTTGAAAACCCATCGCATTTTGAAATATTAATGTTTTTATAAAGTTGCATAAAATACTTTGCATCATTGGACACAGTTAAACCAAAAACAATACACAATTTGGAAATGATGGTAGACATGGGGAACTGTACTAATGATACACTAACATTGTCGTTCAGGAAAGGCCACCTCATTACTAACGTATATTCTTTCACAGACCTCCATCTCATTTAATTATCATTAGGGCACTGGAAGACCTGTACACCTTAACGTTAAGTTAATTATGATTAATAATCCTGCCAAGCGAGGCATACAGCCAAAGTCAGTCATGGATGTCTGCCAAAACCAGTGCAGGACTAGTTAATAAGGATGTCCTACAACTACTCATTTCAGATAAAGTCAAACATAATGGGCAAAGTAAATACACTGTCCTTGTATGTTCAGTGTCTCTGCAATAAATCTAAGGTCCATTGATTCTACAAAATTCTTCAGGTGTATCTTTTTAAGTATGAAAAACATAATGCACATATTGCTCAGAAATGGTACATGCGCTCCAAATCATTGGATGCAGATTGTCTGAGTTCTTTCCCTATCATATCTCTGAATAACTATGTTGTATAAAGACAAAATGCTTATTGAAAAAAAAAAAAAAAAACATAGCTTATTACTCTGTTGAGTAAAATTACTTAGATTTCTCATATGTTAGCCGAACAACATTAGACTATTATTAGATAATGGATATGTGATTGTTAACTATAGAAAATGAAGGGAAAACAAAATAATTGGAATATAAGAGTAGAGCTGCACAATTCTGCATAAACCGAGAATCACAATATTTTCGTTTCAAATAGAGATCACGAATCTGAACAGACAGCTAAACAAAATAGCATGTCATTTACTAGTGGTTCTGACAAAATGTTAATTGCTGCAGTATTATATTTTTTACTTGCTCATAAAGACTTCACTTGTTTCATTACTGGACGATTTAAAGGAACACACCAACTTTTTGGGACTTTAGCTTATTCACCGTATCCCCAAGAGATATACTGTATAAGTCCATACATACCATTATCATCTCCGTGCGTGCCATAACTCTGTCTGACACACTCACTGCTAGCCTAGCTTAGCACAAAGACTGGAGGTAAACGGCTCCAGCTAGCCTACTGCTCAATAAGTGACAAAATAACACCAACCTTTTCCTATTTACATGTTGTGATGTGTATAGTTACATTGTGTACATAGACCGACGGAAAATGAAAAGTTGCGATTTTCTAGACTGATATGGCTAGGAACTATATTCCTGCGTGATAATCAAGGAACTTTGAGCCGTACCATGAGTGCAGCGGCGCAATGATATTATGTAGCACCTGATAATAGTCCCCAGCGCTCTCTGTGCAAGCAGATTGTCATGTTGTGTAGCGGACCCTGTTCGAATGATGGCCAGACTTTAATGATGTGTCATGGAGTTTATTGAAACCGTTTGATCTCCAAAAAATCACTGTAAGAGCTGAACAAATAAAGCAAAGAAGTGCGCATTAACACCTCGTACACAAACTCTCTCTCTTCATAGCATCATTAACATACAGCGAAATACACAGAAATACTCATTACAGATGACAGTAAACAAGAACATAACACACCTTATGCCTTTTTGGGGGTTGCTTAAGAAACTGCAAACTTTAAATCTGCCTAACCACTCCGATGAACCGCGAGCTCATGGAAGTTAGCCTATTTTCAGGTGCTGCATAATATTATTGTGCCGCTGCACTCATGGTACGGCAGTAAAATTCCTTGATCATTACGCAGGAATGATAGTATAGTTCCTAGTCATATAAGTCTAGAAAATCACAACTTTTAATTTTCTGTCGGCCTTAGTACACAATGTAACTATACACATCACAACATGTAAATAGGAAAATGTTGGCGTTATTTTGACAATTATTGAGCAGTAGGCTAGCTGAAGCCATTTACCTCCAGTCTTTGTGCTAAGCTAGGCTAGTGGTGGGTGTGTCAGACAGCGTTATGGCACGCACGGAGATGAGAATGGTATGTATGGACTTATCTAACTCTGGGGGATATGGGGAATAAGATAAAGTCCCAAAAAGTCTGTGTGTTCCTTTAAGGCCCTATTTTAATGTTCTGAGCACATGGTCTGAAACGTATGGCGCAGGTGCACTTAGGGTGTGTCCGAAGCCATTTTTGCTAGTTTAACAGCAGAAAAAAACTGTTGGCACACCAGACGCATGGTCCTAAAGGGTTGTACCTAGTATCTTAATGAGTCATGGGTGTGTTTTGAGCGTAACGTGCAATAAACCAATCAGAGTCTCATCTCCTATTCCCTTTAAAAGCCAGTTGCGCTTGCACCATAACGGATTCGCTATATACATGGCGGAATTTGCAAGCAGAAAGACTGAATGCTTCTCTGGAGAGGAATCCTTTTATTTTTAATATTTAAAAAATGTTGTGTGCTGCTGCGCATTCCTGTGTGTGTAATAAGCAGACTGTACGTGCATTGGGCACCCTCCTATATGCGTATATTTCTAATGTGCCCTTTAAATAACACAAAAAATACTGCGCTATTGACTTTAGACCATGTTTCTGTACGGGATGGGCAATTTCTCATTTCGATCATTGATAGGTCTCAAAAAATTTGTACTGAAGTACTCAGAGGGTGGGGCATGTCCGTCATGGAGATAATGAAAATGTTTTAAGACCTTTACGAAAATGAATGTTAACAAATACATGTGAAAACATGAACATTGTTACGGATGTGTAGTGCAGCAGGGAAGAGAAGATACGGAGCTTCCACAATAGACGAGTTGAATGATACGAGGAACAAAGCAAACAGCATACACAACCTGACATAACAATATCAATATAAGAACAGACAAGGAGTGCTGGGAGTGAGTTCAATATAAAGGGAGTGCTAATGACAAGGAGCAGGTGCAGGGCATCCAGGGAGAGTGGGAGAGATAATGAGGAAGTGAGTTCAGGTGTGAGACAGGGAGGATTCTGGGAAATGGAGTCCGGGACAGGCAGGGGCGGACTGGCCATCTGGCATACCGGGCGTTTTCCCGGTGGGCCGCTGGACAATGTGGGCCGGCCCGTTGCTACGTAATGAAGAATAAATTATAGTAAAACTACGTAGCCTATATCCTTCCGTCAGCCCAGACGAATGGCCCGCGTGGCCCACTTGAGGCAAAACTCTAATCTATAGCCTGCTCAGTCCCAGTGTCTCAGTGGTGTAAAAGCGCTCATCAATGTCAAAATGTTTGCGATATCCAATCAAATTGAAGGAGGCGGCATTTACTGTCCACAGTAATTCACACTTGAATCCGAGCCGAGGTAAGAGCTGAATATGAGTCAATGGGCTACAGCAATATTTCCCGACTGTTAACAATTTTAAAAATGTTAAACGACGGACATTAATTTCCAGGGTTGTAAACTACTGCTGACCTTTTAGAATTAATCAGATTGTAATGCCTTTTACGTTATTCGTCACAGAATGCATAAAGAAACATTAGCATAGGTGTCGCAGTTTTCAGCATATCAGAGGGAATAATGTTTGTCTTTCTGTTTCCAGGCTTTCTTCAGTAATTTCACAATCATTTTCAAATTATTCATGAATATATAATTATATTATTATAAATAAATTATTCAGAAATATATTTCTGAAACGTAGTCTTAGCCTACACATACATCATGCTAGAACTGGCAACTTTCATATTCAAGTAGCCTATGGAAAGTGTCATATGAAAATAAATATATAATTTGCTAGTTAGTTCATATGCATTATTTTACACCCTGGCAATCAAAAGTCTTTTTAAAATGTTTTTGAAAGAAGAAGGCTGAATTTATTTGATCAAAAATACAGTAAAACCACAAATATTAAGAAATATGAATACAATTTCCAATAGGCCTAGTTGTTTTCTATGAGACTGTATTGTAAAATGTAATTTATTTCTGTAAAAGCTGACTTTTCAGCATCATTACTTCAAGTGTCACATGATCCTTCAGAAATCATTTTAATATGCTGTAATTTTACATATCATTTTTAAACTCTTTTCCACTATTTGAGCTCTATTCCATAAAATTACAGATTACATACTATAACCACTAGAAAGGCACCCTAAAACAGTCCACATTCTGCACTACACCCTAAGGCTTCTAGACCATAGCATTGTATATGGTCTGATTTTATGGTAGGTATTGAACTTAATGATATTAAACTACAGTGTTTGGAAAAGAGAAATCAAAATTTGTATATAAAAAAATGCTATCTGCCATGTGCACCAGGAAAGACAAATTATAACCTGAAGAAGTATGCCAGTCATTCATTATGATAAGCATTTCAATAAAACAATGAATATAATTCATATTTTTGTATAAATAGCTTCAGTGTTTAAAATTGCCCTGTGTATAATGAGCTGGTGGGTTAATGGTGAGGTGAGTCGCGGACCGGGTGTGATGGGCCGCTTTGTGCCAGAAAGTCCAGGGCCACTTTTTTGCCCCAGTCCACCCCTGGGGACAGGCGTGGATGTAACAAACATATGATGAGAAAAAAATAACTGCTAGATTATGATGCATCAATGTTTTGAAAAAGAAATAGGCTAAAACAATATATCTAAAACAAAATGTCTCAAATAACCCAGTCAATAATATCGGGCATTGCATTTGAGATGGAACTGTGAATAAACACTACCCTGCAGAGCTTTGCTAGCGGGTTAATAAACTCAACCAACGCATCCTATATTAGATTAATCAGATACCTATTGCAACTTACATCTCCACAAAAAGGACGGGAATGAGCATGTGAACTTGACCATGCTGGTTTTTACATTCTATGGTTTGAAAGGGAAACTGAAGAGTGAATTAACACCAGTCGGTATCATGGGCATCACTAGGCCCTTTTTAGGGGGGCTTCAGCCCCCCCTAAACTTCTGCCCAGCCCCCCTAAAAAATCTGTGATTAACCTTTATAACACATGAAACTGGCGGGAGGCTTCGGCCCGTTTTTTAATCTGCGTTAATCAGCGTGTTCTTCAATCCGCAGCGGCGCCGAGCAGAGCGCACATCAGAAGCAGAGGTGTGTGCTTTGATCTGAGCCTCATTGGTCTGTCTCCGCTCGTCAATGTCAAAATATTTGAGAAAACCAATCAAATCAGAGTAGGAGGGCTTTATGCTCACACAGAAGCTGCTGAGGCTGAGCGCAAATTTTGGCAGCACGACTCAACATCAAGTGCAAGATATGTAGCTAAACTAAACATTTCATATTTGACAGCTGCTTCTTTAAGTCAGAAATGTTAAACAAATGACAAAAATATTCAGGCAAATTAATAAACTTTTGTCTAATTTTGCCATTTTGAATTGAAATAAGCCTATGTAATGTCATTTAAAATATAATTAACAAACAAGAACTAAACAAGAACAAAGCCGTTTTCTTCAGATTAGGCATACGATTAATAGTAGCCTAATGAATATGTGTATATTGTAAATTAATATAATTCCATTTGTAGCATTCAGTAAATAAAAAAGCTCAGCTTTTTTCAGCCTGTATTGGGCATAAGATTACATTTAGTTACCTAGCTTTCCTGTTAGCCTTCAGTAAATTAACATGTCTAAATATAAAATGATTCATAAAACATAAATATCAGTTAAACATATGTTAACTGTCTTCACTGACGAAACTGGAAAAACTTTATCAGTCATATATGCCCACTGACATGGTTTTCAAGGTATTGTTATCTAATTCTTTGGCGTTCAGAACATCTTAAAATGCACATATGTAGAGCATGGAAATAAAAAATGTTGACCCCCTACGTCACATTTGAGATCTCAGTGATTATAAACCTGCCTACATTGTATGATTAAGAGATGTACAATATGGTCATGCAAAATGAGGTGTTAATATTTGCTTTATAAGTAATAATAAACAGCCAATATCATAATATGCATACTAATAAGCTACTAGTTAATAGTGAGAATTGGGCCCTAAACTAAAGTGTTACCATTTTTTTTTTTTCATACCCTCACTGGGGGCTGAGCCCCCCTAAAATGAAAATCCTAGAAACGCCCCTGGTTGCTATAACAACAGTGCTTTGCTAGCTGGTTAATAAGCGCGTTCTATATAAGATTAATTAGATATAGATAACATAAAAGTAATCCTACAACTTGTGTCTGCACAAAAGGATGCAAGAGCGTACGTGAACTTGACCTTGCTAGACTGATGTAACTCTTGTTGTGGATTTCCTTTAACAGTGCGCTGATATTTGGTTATTTGAAGTGTCAAGTTACTTTCAAAAGGTGATTCGCTCTATCACTACCATAGACATCAGTGCTTATATCTGAATTATAAACATAATGTTCCCTTTCAGTCGGTCACGTTCGACGTACGTCGGAACTGACCGACGAATTGGGATCTGTTTCCAGAGACCGACCTACTTCGAGTGATTAAAACGAGCCAATGGACATTGGCATGCGGTTCACACATTCCACGCACCGCCCCGCAGCGCGGGTATAAATACGCAAGTGGAATACCGCATCATTGCTTTTTAACTTCGGAGCCGAACGGTTTGCTGTATCAAGCTGTTTCTACGAAGAGTGTTTAGACGAGTCTCGAGGAGGATCGCTCTCTTACCTGGGTGCTGGTGTGACGGCGCGAGTCAGCGAGTGGCCGCTGCAACATACACTTGTTCCTGTGTTGGTTGGCTGGGCGTTTCCGTTCTTTGAGTGCTCACACGCAGGCTTGCAATCGGACTGCTGTGAGCCGCGGCCATCTCCCTGAGTGCTTCAGCACTTCTAAAAGAGCATTTCCTTCTAAAAGAGCAACACGGTTTGACCCTGCGTCTTTTTCAAGATGTCACTCAAACCGTGTGTTTCTGGATGCGGTTGTTTCCTGTCCTCATTTGACGGCCACGATCTCTCTCGCATATAAACATGTGAGATTGCTTTCGTGGGTGATCCATTTTCTCTCAGGAGAGCATGGTCACGTCGGCGCGTTGTTCGTCTCACCTTTCTCGTAAGGGCTTGAGCGTTCAGCGCGCCGTGTGCCGTCTCGCGCCGGCTGATAGCGTGGGTTGTCACGGCAACCAAGCGCGTCACTCGGCGCTCTGATGCGCGGTCGAGACTATGAAACCTCAAACGGGGTTGAGTCCCTTCGCTTATTCTCCGATCTAGTTTCTTTTCTGGGGCCCCAGAAAAGGATTACTTTGGCTAATAAGCGTTGGTGGCCTGAGGATTACAGTGGGGCTTCCCCGCCGAGTACATCTCTTCGGGCCCCCACTCCTCCATCGCATCACGAGCGTGCTGAGACTTTGTTTGTGGGTGGTTCATGTTCTCTCACGAGAACATGACCACGTCGGCGCGTTGTTCACCTTGCTCTTTCATAGGGGCTAGATTGTTCAGCGCACCGTGTGCCGTCAAGTCTGACGGCCACGCTCATTGTCTCACATGCCTGCTGGTAGCTTACAGATGGGATTGCTGGTCCTTGAAAAAAAAAAAAAAAGGATCTAGCGTTTCATTTGGCGCTCTGGCGGAGGACAGATGTCAATTGCTGCATCGGAGAGAGGGCTGTTATGCCCTGGAAATGATAATGCTGAGTTTCCCACTATAATGGGGTGTGCTCATGCTGAATCAGATTCAGAGTTGACAGCAATCCTTTCCGGGGTGGCTGCCCGGATGTGCATTGGAAAAATTTAACAGCATGGAACTATTTGGTGTCAAAATATGGAACACCAAAAGGGCCATAACCTGTATAAGTTTTTCCCTCTCTCACTGCCCTCTGTCCTGCATGCATGAGGGTAGTCCCGACCCAGGGGTTATGCAGGAACTGCGTGCGGTGATGGACCTCGCTCTCCGGGTGACGAAAGTCACTGCACGCTCCCTGGGTCAGGCGATGTCCACACCAGTGGTCCAGGAAGCTGGGGCTAAACCTGGCAGATATGCGTGAGCCCGACAAAGTTCGGTTCCTCAACGCCCCTGTCTGTCAGGCTGGCCTCTTCGGCGACGCCAACAAGAACTTCGCCCAGCAGTTCTTGTTGGCCCAGAAGCAGACGGAGGTGGCTAAAAAAAAAAAAATTAATAAAAAAAAAAAAAAACCTGCCCCGACGACCAGCTGCTGCCTACACCCAGTCGTCGGCCGCAGCACCTCCATCTGCTTGTCGCCGAGGGCGCCACCCTGTGTCCGCCTCCACCCAGGCAGCAGGTGGCCGGGCGCAAGGGAGGTGCCCAACCCGTCCAGGGTCCCGCGAGCCTGCTAGCAAGCACAAGGGCAAGCGACCCTGAAACGGGCAGCCCAGTGAGAGAGGAATTGTTCGGGGAGACGGTGTCCGCACCCCTCCCTCCCCCGGAGGAGGACCGGGGGGAGAATATTTTTTTGGTTTCGGTCCTGCCGCTGGCTCCCCAGAGTCCAGCGGTACCCACATTCTCAGAGCAGTTTATTCCCTCCCTGAGCCCCGAGAGGGACAGGTTGGCAGTGTGCGACGCCCCCGGGCCTTGCCACTCCTTTCCTCCCCTCTCACCCCTCGCCAGGGGGCAGCAGATTGGGCACCAAGGACGCCCCCGGGCCTTCTCACCCACTCTCTGCCCCACCTGGAGTATTCAGGCAACACTCCGGGCCGCCTCCGGGCCTCCCGAGTCGGGTCTGAATACTCCACCTCGCTGCCTCACCCCGGCTACGTCTGTGGTGTCGTTGGTCCTGCTAGTTCGGTCTCTGGGTGCCTGGTTAGGTCTCCCCAGGCCGTCTCGTTGGCTCATCCGTACCACCAGACTCGGCTATGCGATTAAATTTGCACGCCGGCCTCCCAAGTACAGGGGCATCCTCTTCACCTCCGTGCGGAGCAGCGATGCCCATGTCTTGCGGTCCGAGATCGATGCCCTGCTGGCGAGGGCGCGATCGAGCCGGTTCCTCCTGCCGATATGAGGTCGGGGTTCTACAGCCCCTACTTCATTGTACCCAAGAAAGGGGGTGGGTTAAGGCCAATCTTGGACCTGGACATTCTGAATCGGGCCCTGCACAAGCTCCCGTTCAAAATGTTAACGCAGAAACGCATTTTCCAATGCATCCGCCCCCGAGATTGGTTCGCAGCGATCGACCTGAAGGACGCGTACTTTCACGTCTCTATCCTTCCTCAACACAGACCGTTCCAATGCTTTGCGTTCGAGGGGAAGGCATATCAGTACAAAGTCTTACCCTTCGGGCTGTCCCTGTCGCCTCGCGTCTTCATGAAGGTCGTCGAGGCAGCCATTGTTCCGCTCAGAGAACGCGGCGTTCGCTTACTCAACTATCGCGGCGACTGGCTTATACTCGCCCAGTCTTGGGAGCAGTTGTGCGAACACAGGGACATGGTGCTCAGTCACCTCAGCCCGTTGGGACTTCGGGTCAACCGAGAGAAGAGTAAACTCTGCCCCGCACAGAGGATCTCTTATCTCGGTATGGAGCTGGATTCGGTCAGCCGGACAGCGCACCTCACTCCAGAGCGCGCCCGGTCAGTGTTGAACTGCTTGAATATGTTCAAAGGCAGGACAGCGGTCCCACTGAAATTCTTTCAGAGGCTCCTGGGGCATATGGCATCTGCAGCCGCGGTAACGCCGCTCGGATTGCTTCATATGAGACCGCTTCAACGCTGGTTGCACGACCGAGTCCCGAGATGGGCGTGGCAGAGCGGTCAGTACTGGGTCTTAGTTACTCCTTACTGTCGCCAAACCTTCAGTCCGTGGTCAGACCCCTCGTTTCTCCGGGCCGGAGTGTCCCTAGAACAGGTGTCGAGGCATGCTGTGGTCTTCACGCATGCCTCATCCACGGGCTGGGGGGCCACGTACAACGGGCACGCAGTTTTGGGTCTGTGGACGGGGCCCCAACTGCGTTGGCATATCAATTGCCTAGAGTTACTGGCGGTACGTCTTGCCCTGGCCCGGTTCAAGAAGTCGCTTCGGGGCAAGCACGTACTGGTCCATTCGGACAGCACTGCGGCCGCTGCGTACATCAACCGTCAGGGTGGTCTACGCTCCCATTGCATGCTCCGGCTCGCCCGCCATCTCCTCCTGTGGAGTCAGAAGTTTGTGAGGTCACTTCGTGCCATTCACATCCCAGGTGCGCTGAAACAGACAGCCGACGAGCTCTCTCACCAGTCGACATCTCCGGGCAAATGGCGACTCCACCCCTGGAGCGTCCAGCTGATATGGGACCACTTCAGAGTTGCACAGGTAGACATGTTCGCTTCTCCGGACTCAACCCATTGCCAGTGGTACTACTCCCTGACCGGAGGTACCTTAGGCACAGATGCACTGGCGCACAGCTGGCCCCGGGACCTACGCAAATATGCGTTTCCCCCAGTGAGCCTTCTCGCACAGACACTGTGCAAGGTCAGGGAGGACGAGGAGCAGGTCTTGTTAGTTGCGCCCTACTGGCCCAACCGGACCTGGTTCCCAGAACTCACACTCCTCGCGACAGCCCCTCCCTGGCCGATCCCCCTGAGGAAGGACCTGCTTTCTCAGGGGCAGGGCACTCTATGGCACCCGCGTCCAGACCTCTGGAATCTCCACGTCTGGTCCCTGGACGGGACGCGGAGGTTCTAGGTGGCCTACCACAAGCAGTGGTAGACACCATCGCTTCAGCTAGAGCCCCCTCTATGAGGCGCCTCTACTCTCTGAAGTGGAACCTGTTCGTCGAGTGGTGCTCTTCCCACCGAGAAGACCCCCGAAGGTGTTCGATTAACGTTGTGCTTTCCTTCCTGCAGGATGGGCTGGAGCGAAGGCTGTCTCCCTCCACCCTCAAAGTATACGTCGCAGCAATAGCGGCGTATCACGATGCAGTAGACGGTAAATCCTTAGGTAAGCACGACTTAATCGTCAGGTTCCTCAGAGGTGCGAGGAGACTAAATCCTCCTCGTTCTACCTCGTTACCCTCTTGGGACTTAGCCCTGGTGCTCAGAGCACTTCAGGGTCCTCCATTTGAACCTTTGCAGTCTGTTGAGCTAAAAATCCTGTCCATGAAGACAGTTCTCCTGATTGCATTGGCTTCAATCAAGAGGGTAGGGGACCTGCATGCACTCTCGGTCGACGAATCGTGCCTAGAATTCGGGCCGGCCAACTCTCACGTTGTCCTGAGACCCCGGCCTGGATACGTGCCCAAGGTTCCTACCTCTCCCTTACGGGACCAGGTGGTGAGCCTGCAAGCGCTGCCTTCGGAGGAGGCAGACCCAGCCCTAGCTTTTTGTCCCGTCCGCGCTCTTCGCGCTTACGTTGACCGGACTCAGAGCTTCAGATCCTCACAGCAGCTCTTCATCTGTTACGGAGGTCAGCAGAAGGGAAAGGCTGTCTCCAAGCTGAGGTTGGCCCACTGGATAGTGGATGCCATTGTCTTGGCTTACCATGCCCAAGACGTACCTTGCCCGTTCGGGTTGCGAGCACACTCAACAAGGAGTGTTGCTTCTTCCTGGGCGTTGGCTCAAGGCGCCTCGCTGACAGATATATGTAGAGCTGAGGGCTGGGCGACACCTAACACGTTCGCTAGATTTTATAGCCTCCGTGTAGAGCCGGTATCTTCCCGCATTCTCACCCCCAGTGGCCAGCAGCGCTAAGGGCCCGTTCTAGTGTCGGCTTGCATACGCCACTCCCGCCCTCTGGGCCGGATACGTGCGTCTATTCTCCCCGGAAACGGCTAACCCTGTGAGTTCCTCCGTCACCCCTTCGGTGTCAGACGTGGCGGCCGTCTGATGCCAGGCCTGCACCCGTATGCTTGTGGAACGTGTGTGTAGGCTGGGTTCCATATGTTGCGGTCCCCTCACGGCTACCCCATTTGTGTATTCTCCACGGTACCAGCTACCCTACTCGGCTAGCCCCGTGTCTTTCCCTCGACAGAGCTTCCTCTGTCGTCACTGGGTATGTTCTCCCCCCCCCTGGAACCAGGTTGGGTCCACTCCAGAGACTGCCATTTGTTGCACTACCCTGTTAGGTTAGTCCTTATGTGTATTCCACCTCTCCTTCCATTGAAGGACGTGGCTACGCAGCGTTCCATCTCCCGAGATGGGCACGCTTTCCCAGCGTTATCCAATAGTCACACTGAGTGGGTCTTGCAGGAACAGCAGTGACTGTCCTTCCCTGCCCGGAGCCCTGACTCACACTCTAACATAGGAGTGGTCCAGCGAGCTCAGGCAGGACGCTGGAAGGGCCAGCCTCCTGGCGTGTTGGTAGGGATCCCAATTCGTCTGTCAGTTCCGACGTACGTCGAACGTGACCGACTGAAAGGGAACGTCTCGGTTACGTATGTAACCCTCGTTCCCTGAAGGAGGGAACGGAGACGTACGTCCCGTCTCCAGGTGCTGTGCTTCAGCTGAAGGCCGAGTCACTTATCTCGGCTCCTCAGTTGAAAAGCAATGATGCGGTATTCCACTTCCGTATTTATACCCGCGCTGCGGGGCGGTGCGTGGAATGTGTGAACCGCATGCCAATGTCCATTGGCTCGTTTTAATCACTCGAAGTAGGTCGGTCTCTGGAAACAGATCCCAATTCGTCGGTCAGTTCCGACGTACGTCTCCTTTCCCTCCTTCAGGGAACTAGGGTTACATACGTAACCGAGACGATACTGTGTGGTTGAAAAGACTGTTTGTGTAAAGACGTGCGCTCTTGTGTCCTTGTACGAAAAGACATGCGCTCTTGCATCCTTTTGTGCAGACACAAGCTGTAAGATTACTTTTATGTTGTCTATATCTAATTAATCTTTAAGTTTATTAACCAGCTAGCAAAGTGCTGTGAAGCTTTTTCATACCTAAACATGACAACTGCTTTCTCTGGCTCAGTGGCAACGTGAACACAGACATGAATGTTGGCTGTGATCATTTTGATCCCCAGGAAAAACATCATCAAATGCATAAAATAAATTAATTTATATTAAATGTATGCCAAATCATATTTAAATTATAATTTTTGAGTTATTTCCTAGTTCTTAAAGAGAGAGTTAATGGCACACATTTTATTTTTGAGTGAACTGTCCCTTATAAAGCTATCCAAACTAAAGCAGATCAATGATATGCAGATTTGTGTCTGTTTCCACTAGAAAATATGGTTACACTTTATTTTAACGTGTCATTGTTACAGTGAAATGATACATTCAAGTACCGAGTAATAATAATTAACTACTTATTATAGGGTTAGGGTTTTGTTGAGGGTTAGCTGCACGTAATTGTGCATGATTTACTGTTATGGTAAGTACATGTAACATTTGTAACAAGGACACTGTAAAATAAAGTCTAACCGAAAATGTTTGTGTTTACATGAAAATGGTTAATCAGGGGCCCGTTTTAGTAAGGAGGTTCAACCAACTCTGAGTTTAAACCTGAACTCTGAGTTGACTTACTCTGAGATGGGAAACTGTGAGTTTTGGGTTTCAGAACAGCTGAATTGAGGTAGTTCAATCAACTCTGAGTAGACTGACTCTGAGTTAAGCACATGCACCCTAACTATGAAAAGCCACGATCAATGGAGCTACGAAATTACGATTCACCATGGCAACAGCACTCAACAAAAAGACGTTCCCATACTTCCGGGTCAATATGTAAGTTTAATTCTTAATTATTTTAATTAGGTTTAATTTTCATGGTATCCAAAAGGCAAAAAAAGAATGTGGCAGCAGCTAAAAATGAAAAATAAAAACATAATTCAATCAGATAAAGTGTTAAGCATAAAATGTTCATGGGTGTTGGTTTAATGACTTTACAAACATTTGACATATTAATTAAATATCATTCAGTGTCGTGCAGCAGCTTTTCCCACATAGACCCTTTTCTCAGACTGTGATGACGCGTTTTAATGGTCATCAATATCGTAAATCCTGAAAGTTTTTTTTTTTTTTGTAATGTATGTACATCACTAATACTTTGTATTATATTACTTTTGCATCAAATTACAAAAAACAAGTTACCGCTCCTGTGAGAGTGTTTCTAATACAGTGTCTATGGGAGTGATGATTAAATCACTATTGTGGAGTTTTTCTTTTGCTATTTGAGCAAATGGGGACACAAAAAAATATGTATTTAATTTATTCTTTCATTCACCGCTATAAAAGTTAACCCTATGACGATTTCCGCTCTGAGAAACCCAGAAATGTGAAAAGGGTCTATGCTCTTTTCACATAATGAAATGTTCTCTGATCCCATCTGTTACATTTATTAATTAGGGTAATGACATTAAACATTTGACTTCTACTCAGGCCAGCCAAACTCCAGCACCACTGACAGATGAAGAGGAGATGGAGGAAGAATATTAACATCCAACAGGATAAAGAATAAAGTATTTGTAGGAAATAAAGATGACCAAAAAATTGTAAATAAATGTATTTAACAGCTGTGGTGGTATATGGCATATATCTCGTACTACCATCTGGCAGCATCCTTCCATTCCATACAGTAATTCATTTTCAGAAAGTGTGATGATGGGAATATGAGTGTCATCAATGCGTCCAACCACTGGAAATCCTAAAGGAAATTCTAATTATCAGGTTACTTCTAGAGGTTTATCAAGTGAACGTCAGGATCCGTCCTGTATAAAAGGACATTGAGTATCAGTTTGACAGTGTCCTCATGATCAAAATATAAGCAATGAATGAATGTACCTCCACTGCAAAGAATGATTTTCTCACTATGTATTTTTGTCAAGTGGCAGATAATTTAATTTGTTTTAAGTAAACTTCGCGTACTTTAGTGTTACTTACTTTAATTTATAATTTTTTGATATTTGTACTTGAAATACGACCAAAATACTCAGTAAAAAAAGCATTTGTGCAGTTTGAATGAATGAATAAACAATTTAAACACAGCTGGCACTTTAAAAAAGGAGACTGAAAGAACCTCTGGGTTTACCAAAGAAAACCTGCTCCTGACCAGGGGTGCGTTTCCCGTACAACGACGTAACTCACTGCTTAACTACCATAGTGCGATGGATTGTTGAAGAAATCAACTAGCTAGTCACGCCTGTTTCCCGAAACCGCATTGTCGCAAATTTGTCGTTCAACCACGTTGGTTAATGATGTCACACAGATGGTGGAGTAATAACTTATTTTAATGAATCTGTTTAAGGTTGAATTAATGCTAGTTTTTTTGCTATAAATTATGAACATGGCATCTGAGGACTAATTCAAATTTTTCTCAGTTATTTTGCTTTATTTTCAGATTCAATCATTGGCTCGTCATTACGTACTAGAGCACGTACGCACATGCGCACTCTTTAAAAAACAGTGCTTTAAACCTCTTGACAAACTAAAAGACTTAAATTACATTTGTATGTATTCTAAATAAAATATATAGGTAGTACTGAATGTCAGCTTGCTTATTTTGCTCAAGATAAGTATTTTTTAAGTCCACATGTTATGCAAACAATAAACTATGCTTCAAACCACAGGTCGAAAGCTGTCGTTGCAACCACACAACTTTGCGATGCTATTTGCGAATGTTCGTTGGAACGATGGTTTCGGGAAACACCTCCTCATTGAACTATGCTGATAACGACGTAACTTGCGACCATAGTTGGCTAACGATGTTTTCGGGAAACGCACCCCAGGTTAGGTTCACAGAGTAATTTACCCTGGTAACTGACCCGGAGTATAAGTTACCTCTCTTTCAGAAACGGGCTTGACTTACCCTGCTTTCTCGGGTTTGACATACCTCCCATTCTGAAACAGAAAACGTCTCAGGTTATGACTATAACCATGGTTCCCTGAGAAGGAAACGAAACACTGCGTCCACTAGGGACAGCTTTGGGAACGCCCACAGCGTGATAGCGTCTGATGCACGTATGTCAACTCAGCCAATGGCGAGAGTGAGCGTCACGGATGGGTGACGTCACGTCCAGGAAAGGATAAATATACATCCGGTCCGATCGCACTTCAGCTAAACTGCCGAAGCAAGGGATCACAGGGATGCAGGGAGTATGGCAAAGGGACGCAGTGTTTCGTTCCCTTCTCAGGGAACTATGGTTATAGTCATAACCTGAGACGTTCCCTTTCGAGGGAACTTCACACTGCGTCCACTAGGGACAGCTTTGGGAACGAAATACCAAAACGCCATAATACCAAATGCCTGTCGTGTGAAACTGTGGCACATTCAAGACAGGAGCACTGAAGAACCTGGAGCACATTCCAGGTCAAGATCATAGTATCTCACGAACGTAAGAGGCGAGGACCAACCGGCCGCATCGCAGACTTCTTTGAGGGAAACCCCTGATACCAAGGCCTTAGAGGCCGCCATACTCCTAGTAGAGTGGGCTTTGACAGCTAAGGGACACTGCTGATCAGAAGACCCATAAGCCAGTGAGATAGCCTCGACTATCCACTTGCTCATTGTATGTTTGGACGCAGGGAGACCCCTGTTCTGAGGTCCAAAACAAACAAACAATTGATCCGCTTTCCTCCACAGGGCAGCTCTGTGGACATAAGCATCCAGTGCTCGCACTGGACATATAAGGTTCAATCTTTCCTGGTCTGGATTAACAAATGGAGGAGGACAGAGAGCCTGCAGCACTATAGGCCGTGGAACAATGGTTAACACCTTCGGAACATACCCTAATCTGGGGTAAAGGAAAGCTTTAACCATCCCTGGTGCAAACTCCAAGCACGAAGGGGATATTGATAAGACCTGAAGGTCTCCTACTCTCTTAATAGAAGAGATGGCAAGAAGGAAGATGGTTTTCAGAGTCAGAAAACTTTTCTGAGATGATGTCAAGTGGCTCGAACAGAGCCGCAGATAAACCTTCCAACACTATAGCCAAATCCCAAGTGGGAACTCTAGTGCGTACCGCAGGCCTCAGCCTCTTAGTGCCACGAAGGAAACGAGTTACCAACGGGTTCCTACCCACAGTAATACCATCCACATGGGCATGGTAAGCAGAAATAGATGAAACATACACCTTTAGTGTAGCAGGGGTCAACCCAGAAGAGAATCGCTCTTGTAAAAAATCTAGCACTGAACCAACAGGGCAGTTGACTGGATCTAACTGTCGTTCTTGACACCAAGAAGTGAACAACCTCCACTTCAGGGCATATAGTCTCCTCGTGGATGGAGCTCTGGAGCTAAGAATGGTCTCCACTACCTCGGTAGAGAGACCAGACTCTATGAGCTCGGCCCCCTCAGCGGCCAAACCCATAGGTTCCACATTTCTGGGCGGGGGTGAAATATTGAGCCCTCCGCCTGAGATAGAAGATCCCTCCTTATCGGAATCTTCCAAGGTGAGCCATCGAGCAGTGTTACAAGGTTCGAGAACCAAATCCGGCTCGGCCAGTAAGGAGCTACTAGCAGTAGACTTATCCCCTCCCGGCGAAATTTCTCCAGAACTCCCTGGAGCAGAACAACTGGGGGAAATGCGTACAGACGCCGCCTCGGCCACGTCTGTACCATGGCATCCAGTCCCAGAGGAGCTGGATGAGTCAAAGAGAACCAGAGTGGACAGTGCGTCGTATTCTGAGACACAAACAGATCCACTTCTGCCTGGCCGTAAATCTCCCAAATGAGCTTCACCACCTCGGGGTGAAGTCTCCATTCCCCTGGCCTCAGCCCCTGTCTCGACAGGATGTCCGCTCCTATATTCTGGGCCCCTGGGATAAAGATTGCTCTCAAGGAGAGTAACTTCCCCAGAGACCACAGGAGGATCTGGTGCGCTAGCTTGCACAGTGGGCGTGAACGCAGACCCCCCTGACGATTTACATTTACCATTTACGATTTACCGTACGGACCAACACATGATGGCCCCTCAGGTCTGGGAGGAAGAACTTCAATGCATTGAAGACTGCCATCATCTCCAGGCAGTTGATGTGCCACGAAAGATGATGGTCCCCCCACAGACCCTGAGCTGAGCGGCCTTCCATTACCGCTCCCCAGCCCGTGAGAGAGGCATCTGTCGTCAGGGTGACTCGAAGACATAGTGCCCCCAACACCGGACCCAGGGACAGGAACCAGGCTTTTTTCCATATGACCAAGGCGCGGAGACACCGCCGCGTGATCTTGATCATATGAAAAGGGTTCCCCCTCGGGGAAAACCCTCTGGTCCTGAGCCACCACTGTAAGGGCCTCATGTACAGCAGGCCAAAAGGAATCACGTTGGACGCCGCTGCCATTAACCCCAGCAACTTTTGAAACTGCTTGACAGTGAATGACTGGCCTAGTTTGACTCTCTTTACAGCTGACAGAATCGCAGCAATGCGCGTGGGTGAAAGCACTGCCCGCATTGCTACGGAATCCCAAACCACGCCTAGAAAAGTGGTCCTCTGTACTGGAGAAAGCACACTCTTCTTCGCGTTCAGCCTCAACCCCAACTTTTGAATATGCGCGAGGACGACATCTCGATGCCGAACCGCCATCTCCTGCGACTGTGCCAGAATCAGCCAGTCGTCTATATAGTTCAGAATGCGTATGCCCTGCAGCCTGAGCGGGGCCAGAGCTGCATCTACGCATTTCGTGAACGTGCGGGGTGAGAGAGCTAGACCAAATGGAAGAACCCGATACTGGTACTCTTTGCCCCCGAGAGCGAACCTCAGGAACTTCCTGTGTTGTGGAAGGATGGAGACATGGAAGTATGCGTCCTTCAGATCTATTGTGACAAACCAATCCTCGGATCTGATTTGGGTCACAATCTGACTCAGCATCAGCATCTTGAATTTTAGTTTTCTGACTGTACAATTCAGACGACGAAGATCTAATATGGGGCGCAACCCTCCATCCTTTTTTGGAACTAAGAAGTACCGGCTGTAAAAACCCGACTCTCTGTTCTGTACAGGGACCTGTTCTATAGCCTCCTTTTTTAACAAGGTTTCTACTTCCTGTTCCATTATCAGAGCCTGCTCGGGAAGTGCTGATGTTACCAGCACTCCGTTGAAACGAGGTGGGTGGAACCCAAACTGAATTCTGTACCCCTTTTCTACCGTCTGCAGGACCCATAGCGATATATTTGGTAGACGTTTCCATTCTGCCAGAAAATCTACTAAGGGAACCAGCCTCTCGAGGCTGGTCTCTGATATTTCCACTGCAACCATCTCGGCGGCCTGAAGCGTACTGTCAGCACCTAACCGATCTGGCTGCGTTTCTAACCTCCTTGGAGGCTGCGAGTGTGACACCTTGTCCTGTGGACGCCGAGTCACGAGCTCGCTGGAAACCGCTGCGCCCCGAAGCACCAAGGGTGGCGGGGTTGGCAAAACGGTCCCCTGAGGGCAACGAAGTGGAGTGGGCACCGTATACTGAGGTGAACACCAATCCACCCCGCGGGGGGGCGCCCTCGGAGACCTGACGCTGCTGGCGTCAGGACCTCTTTTGGCCTGAAACCTTCTTCGCCTGAAGCACGACCCTCAGGTCGGTCTTCGGCTTAGAAGGCTTCGGCTGAGAGTGCCGACCTGGCCCACCGTATCTCTGAGGTGGAGCACGAGATGCGACACTCTCTTTTTGCTGCTGCCTGTATGAAGAGCTAGACGGCTGGGGCTGCTCACGCCCAGCAGCCCCAGAGGGTTGGTGGCGGCACGGGAGATATTTTTTAAAATATCTTTTTTGCTTTTTATTCTCCTGAAATCTGTCGATGACTTCATTTACAGCGTCGCCGAACAGCCCAGCGGGTTCAACTGGCGCATCAAGGAGAAAAGCCCTGTCTTTGTCTTTAATGTCAGACAAATTGAGCCACAGATGTCTCTCTGTCGCCACCAAGGCTGCCATAGACCGCCCAATAGCTCTAGCGGTCTCCTTGGTGGCTCTCAGAGATAAATCTGTGGCCCGACGCAGTTCGCGCACTGCCTCAGGGCTCACTGTTTCACCGCCATCCAAATCCCCCAGCAGTTCAGCCTGGTACGCTTGCAAAATACTCATTGTATGCAAACACGCACCAGCCTGCCCTGCTGCCGTGTACGCTTTCCCCACTAGCCCTGATGTTGTCTTTAATGGTTTAGTGGGGAGCGTGGGGGCCTTCAGGGACGATGCCGACGCAGGGGACAGATAACTCGCAAGCGTCTGATCCACTTTAGGCATCGCCCCATAACCATATTCTTTCAGCCCCCTTATATCACTGTATGTTTTTACTTGAGGGCTGAAAAGACATGATGAATATGGTTTCTTCCATGATCTACACAGCTCACTGTGTAAATCAGGAAAGAAAGGAAGACGCCGTGGTGAAGGTGACACATTTGACGTCAAAAAGCGCTCGTCTAATTTGCTTTTCGCTCGCGCTCGTCTCAAACCCCGCCGAGAGATCCATCTGCGATCCCCATGATGTCCTTCTCCGCTGTGCCTCGGCAGCAGCGGGTCCAGAACCAGAGGGAACGCGATCCTGATCACCCTTCTCAAAGAGTGACAGGCGGGAGCGGAGCATGCGAAGCGGCAGCTTCTCACAATGCTCACAGTCAGCCCCCTCGAAGGCTGACAGAGCATGCTCCACTCCCAAACACATCACACACAAATCATGTGTATCTCCACCCGTAAGGAAACGGGGACACGGAGGAGTACACTGTTTGAATACTGATGCATTCGCCATTTTTAAACTGATAATTATTGTGCTTTTGACGGACAACAATAAATAGACAGAGACAGTTTTCACACAGATCGCTTAGCTGAGGCAAAAGAGCTGAAGTGCGATCGGACCGGATGTATATTTATCCTTTCCTGGACGTGACGTCACCCGCCCGTGACGCTCACTCTCGCCATTGGCTGAGTTGACATACGTGCATCAGACGCTATCACGCTGTGGGCGTTCCCAAAGCTGTCCCTAGTGGACGCAGTGTGAAGTTCCCTCGAAAGGGAACCCAGAGTTTCCCTTATTTCAGGGTTAACATACTCAGAGTTTTCACTTAACCTCCTTTCTGAAACGGGCCCCAGGTGTATATGTTTACACAAAATAATAATAAGTAAGCGCTAACAACAAGATTATGTTGGTTAATGATGTCAACACTTTTGGGAGCATTGTTCTTCCACTATCCCTCAATATGTTAGCGTTTCAAAACTCAGGTGGTTACAAAGCAAATCACAATGGCATTCATAGAATAACTTTAAAATAGTCATAATAACCTTAATTTGTAAAGCTTTTCAATGGTCCAGGAAAAGCATATTTGAATGTGATTATTGAATTTAGTGAATTCATATTCTCTATTATTCCACATAAAGCTCTAAACGTATTTTCGCCTTTAATTTTGCAGCTCTAGAGTAGATACCAGCTTTTACAATGGGCCATGAAAGAATGGGCGCCTAGCGCCTACATTATAAAACACTGCTGCAGTCTGGAAGGTAAATTATCACTTTGTCTGTTCAAGAAATATTGCACAGCTTTGAAGTTATAACTGCAGGTAAATTATACATTCATATTCTGCTCTCTGTATTTGGCCTTCATTGTGCCTTGGAAGTTATTACCTGCTCAGGACTTTGCATATTTGTTTAAAGTGAAGATATAGGAAACATGATTAACTACGGAAAGTATTTGATGTAAACCAAATGCAAGCTCTTGGAGGTAAAGGAGGAAATGGGAGCACCAAGAATAAGAATTTCATTGCATTTAAAGAACAAATTAACATTTAGTATTTCATAACTGTATTCAAATAGAGAGGCACAGTTCAAAGGAAGTGTTCAGAAACACAGAGATCATTACTCTAGCTGTGAATGTTTTCTACGTAACTGTTTTAAAGGTTCTGTAAGTAAATTCAGATGTTTTTTTTTTTTTTACTTCTTAAACAAGAATTGGCTACTACCCTGACTTTATGCTAGCTTATACAGATGGTATAGGGCTGTTGCAGATGAGAGATATGTTATGATTTTGCTTTACCCTAAAAAGATCATACAATTATGGAATATTATTATCACACATCTGTTTTTGTGCTCATTGTTGGTTTAATAACAAATTGTGGGTAGTTTTCTTTCACATGACCCAGTCTGTCCAACATTGTGAAAAATGCTAATTAAGGGATTAATTATTTTGGATTTTCAAAATGAACCACTGTAATCCATATGGTGCATAATTTATTCACACTAAGAAATAATGAGTTACATTTTTAAATAGCATGACAGTAGCTCAGTTCAGTTTTCAAAAGAGTGCAGATTTGTCAGTAACTAGTATTTATTTGTGTTGTTCACACAACCTTACAGCTGTGCAAACCTAGTCAAACACAATCTCCAAAACTGTCTGCGAATACTTTTAGGAAAACTGTTCTAATTTTTCGATACAACAAGAAGATTCACAGATATATATATATATTATTGGCACCCATTTATTAAATACTTTTTGCAACCTCCTTTTCCCAAGATAACAGCTCTGAGTCTTGTTCTATAATGCCTGAGGAGTTTGGAGAACACCTGACAAGAGATCACAGACTCTTCCTCCATACAGAAACTCTCCAGATCCTTCAGATTCCCAGATCCATGTTGGTGCTTCTTCTCTTTTGTTCACCCCACTCATTTTCTATAGGGTTCAGGTCAAGGGACTTGGATGACTATGGCAGAAGCTTCATTTTGTGTTCAGTGACACATTTGTGTGTTGATTTTGATGTTTGTTTTGGATCATTGTCCTGAGGGAAGATTCAAACACGGCCCATTATAAGATTTCTAGCAAAGGCCGTCAGGTTTTGATTTTTTATCTGTTGGTATTTGCTAGAATCCACAAAACCATGTATCTGAACAAGATGTCAAGGACCTCCAGCAAAAACATAGGCCCACAACATTAAAGATCCAGCTGTATTTTTAACCGTGGGCATGGGGTACTTTTTATCCTTGTTTGCACCAAACCACTCTGGTGTGTTTGCTGCTAAAAATGCTCTTTTTATAGTTTAATCTGACCACAGAACCAGGTCCCGTTTTAATTTCCAGTCGTGTCTGACAACTGAAAATGCTGAAATTTGTTTTTGGATGAGTGAGGAGGATTTTTCTTGAATCTCTCCCAAACAACATGTGGTGATGTAGGGATTGTTAGAATTTTTTTTTTTTTTTTTTTAACTTCTTAACCCGCACCGGTTCGTGGGCGGGGGGGTTGACGGAAGTGGGGGGGGGGGGGGTGTACTTTTATTTACTTTTGTTTTATACAAAATATTCAATCAACTATCACAAACTATGCATCATTTGAAAGCTAAAACACTCAAGATTCATGTTCTGAACTTGTTTTGCAATAAATACACCAGAGAGGAAAGGGTTAAATGAAATGCTAAAGGACCGTCCATGTAAACATTAGCATAATATCAGCGTTACTCATCTTTCATCTCCTGTCGTTCAGATCAGATCGGACGAATCCAATAAACACCCGCATACATCTCTGTGTAAGAGTCCATTCTTCAAAATGCATCCCACTTTTTAATCCAAAACAACGAAAAAATAGGGAAAAAACTAAAAATCCTCCGTTGTTTGCAAGAGAGTTTTGAGTTAGCGTGATCAATCATGTCCATTTTCAATGAAATATCGATTCTATTCCGTGTCTGGCAAACTCCCCCTGCTAGAATAGCTTCTCCCACGTGCAATGGTTCAACCCTCGTCTCTCTCCTTCAATCAGAGACTCTTCTGGGATGCATCATATAGAGGAAGTGCCTTACAGGCTTGGTGAGCTGTCAATCATTGCGCCCATGGTTTTCGTTGGATAAAGGCACTCGGTGCCCAGCCAATGCCTTTCCAACAAAGGTTTGATTGATGGACTTAGTAACCAATCAAAAGGCATTATCTTGCGCAGTTTGCGTAAGTAGGCTTTGGTGAATTCTGTTTGTGCGCTGGCTGCGCGTTCTCCATGGCGCAACTGCAGTGGAGCGCGCAGTCTCTCACTGACGCTTCCCATCAGCTAAATGAGTTTTTTACACTTTGTAATTTCTGTAAATAGTTGCTTTAGTTTTTCAGTAACTGTTTATCCATTATAATTAGTAGTATATTGCAGTTTATTGCAGATTTATTTGAATGAAAAACTACTCTTTACAATAGCAAATGTTCTGAAATAAATGGCCTTTTTGAAATGACGCCTAGACTTTTCTTGACATAAAAGCTCACAGAAGCTACATTACTGAGAGAATCATCCTCATATTTGAATCATGACATGATTAGACATTCAGTTTTATATTTAAGTTATTTTCAGGCTCTTAACATTAAATTATAATATTTTTTTCCCTAAGTGAAAACAAAAAACAAAAAACGTGAGTCACTTACATGTATATTTACATGTATATTACTCTGTTCCCATATTACTTTGAGTTATTATGACTCTTGGGTAGCAATATTTCAAGTGTCTAGTTTAAAATAAGACCAGGTTTATGAATATAGACCATAGGGTTTAAGAGCTGCAGACATTTTCATTTGGGTATATCGTTTTCAAAGAACTCCTAAAAAATGGGGCGCTTGTTAAGAGGTTAAGTCTTTCTGACCCTAAGGCTCAACTAATCTCTGCAATTCTCCATCTGTGATCCTTGGAGAATCTTTGGCCACTGAAACTCTCCTCCTCACGATGCATTAGGACGATATAGACACACGTCCTCTTCCAGGCAGATTCAGAACATCTTTAGATGATTTTTTTTTATTTAGTTAATCTCAAACATCCCAGGAAACATCTGAGATAAATGTATCACTAATAATCGTAAAGGAATAATATATAACAATTATTTAATGTTACATTAAACTATTACAAACATGACGTATAAGGTTTCCATACCTACCTATTTTTCCACTTTGGCTAAACCCATACAACTTATTAATTATTGCCCTGATGGCTATTTTCTTACAGTCACTTTCTATTTTGTGAAGCTCAACAATCTTTTGCTGCGCATCAGAACTATATTCTGTGGTGTTACTCATTGTGATGAATGATTAAGGGAATTTGGCCTTTTAGTTTCCTTATATTTATACTTCTGTGAAACAAAATGTCATAGCTAGACAATTTCATGTTCCTAGTTACCCTGGTGTTCTAAAATAATGTAAATATAAATGGGAGATATTTTACTCATTAACAATTCTAGGAGGGCCAATAATTGTGGCCAACGTGTTTTGGAGAAAAACATTTATTTCGTAATATGAGTTTCCTCCAGTTTCAATTATTTTACTTCAATGAAAGTGAATTACCAACGAACACAATGTTTTTGCAATTTTTTTGAATGATAGATCAAAAGGATAAACAATGCAGATTTATTTTTACAGCCATCTTGGATCATATTTACCAGGGGCCATGACTGTATATTTAAGGGCTGTCAAGTGATTTAAAATGTTCATCTAATTAATTACTAGATGTGGCGATTAATTAATCTTATTAATTTATCGCAAATTAATCGCACGTGAAATTTGGCTGAGAAATTACTCCCAAAGGATCATTTAAAGTTGTCAAATAGACATTACAAACAAACTTTAACTGGACAAACTACCTTTAATTTTTTTTTTTATAATATGGAAATATTACATTATTTTTAATGAAATTATACTCTAGGTAAGAAACTAAAACTGCCAGTAGGTGGCGATAGATGTCTAATTGAGTAAGTCATTGAGTCATTCATTCATTCGATTCGTTCACATGACTGATTCATTCAGGACTGAAGTAAATGGTTCTCTTTAGGGTCCATTGAATCATTGGTTCACCCAATCGTCCAAAACAACACAATATTAACTTATTTATTTTATTAAACTGTTGATTAAGATCAGTATCGCATTTGCACTCGTCTCAGACAGAAAAACAGAACTTATATTGCTATAATATGTGATATTGCTAATACTGTTTATCATGATGTAAATGAGGGCGTTTTCACACTGGCAGTTAAGTTTCGAAACAGGGCACGGTTCACATGTAAAATTGGTAATGTGAAAGCTGTCATGTGGACCTGGGTGAGCTGAGCTCAGGGGTACCGAATTCGAGACTGCCCGAATGAGGTGGTCTGAGTTCGGTTGCACAACTTGTGTTCGAACTGTGCCACGATTCCTGTGAATGTGAAAGCAACACAGAATCAGGTGCGTGAGAAAAGTAGCCTGCGCGAATGCGTTTTATCAATAAAACACATATAAGGCATGATAGTGTTGATGATTTACCTTGGATACGAGTGAGAGTGAGCCTGCATGTATATGTGTATTCATGCATAACTTCTGGGACCGGAACAATCGTGGTCTGGGACCACAACAAACGTGCCCAGCATAAAAACGCCCTGAGACTAAACAGGCATTTTTGCCCTATATCTTGAATTTTAGGGACATTCTAACTGCATTCTATAGGCTTAATCACACAGTGAGTTATTGGCCTGCATAATATTATTCATCAATAAATTGTATGAAATGTAAGATGATCTAAATAAGTCTGGGGCGGGGCAAGTGCGTCAAATGCGTTAATATTTTTAACACGTTATATTTTACTGTAACTTATTAATCAAATGAATGCATATATATATATACACACATGCTATATTGCCAAAAGTTTTGGGACGCCTGCCTTTACACATTAACTTTAATTACATTCCATTCTTAAAGGGTTTAATATGTAGTTGGCCCAACCTTTGCAGCTATAACAGCTTCAACTTTTCTGGGAAGGCTTTCACAAGGTATAGGAGTGTGTTTATGGGACTTTTTGACTATTCTTCTAGAAGCGCATTTGTGAGGTCAGGCACTGATGTTGAACAAGAAGACCTGGCTCGCAGTCTCCGCTCTAATTAATCCCAAAGGTGTTCTATCGGGTTGAGGTCAGGACTCTGTGCAGGCCAGTCAAAGCCTGACAAGCCAGACCCACGTTAAGATGTTGGGTCTGGGAAGTCACCATTGACAGGGCTCAATCCGAGGGGCGGGACAAATGGTTGTCTTTCAAATTCCCTCTGCACGCAATTGGATAGCGCTACTACCAACCAGAGAGTAAGGTGAAGTGGAGCTAGTTTCCTTTCTTAAGAATGACTTCAGTGCCGTTCTTTGTTCTTTTCTCAAAGAAAAGCTTAAATCAAAGTCTTCCAGAGTCATTATGTTAAGCCCGCCCACCGACTCTATGCGCAATGTGATTGGTCTGACCAGAGTTTACTTTGGCCTGACCAGTGGTTTTTCCAGCTCGCAGGTCTACCGAGAGTTGCTGGACTACACTCGCGGCAAATTAGATTTGCTGCCGCTAGGGTGCGTCTAGATTTCTAGGCTAGGCCAGTCAAGTTCCTCCACACCAAACTCGCTCATCCATGTCTTTATGGACCTTGCTTTGTGCACTGGTGCGCAGTCATGTTGGAACAGGAAGGGGCCATCCTCGAACTGTTCCCACAATGTTGGGAGCATGAAATTGTCCAAAATGTCTTGGTATGCTGAAGCTTTGAGTTCCTTTTACTTTGGAACTAATGGGCGAAGCCCAATCCCTGAAAAACAACCCCACACCATAATTCCCCCCCTCCAAACTTTAAACTTGGCACAATGCAGTCAGGCAAGTACCGTTCTCCTGGCAACCGCCAAATCCAGACTCGTCCATCGGATTGCCAGACAGAAAAGCGTGATTCGTCAGTCCAGAGAACACGTCTCCACTGCTCTAGAGTCCAGTGGCGGCATGCTTTACACCACTGCATCCGACGCTTTGCATTGCACTTGGTGATGTAAGGCTTGGATGAACTGCTCGGCCATAGAAACTCATCCCAAGAAGCTCTCTATGCTGTTCTTGAGCTAATCTGAAGGCCACAGAAGTTTGGAGGTCTGTAGCTATTGACTCTGCAGAACGTTGGCGACTTCTGCGCACTGTGCGCCTCAGCATGCGCTGACCCCGCTCTGTAATTTTAGGTGGCTGCCACTTTGGCTAAGTTGCTGTTGTTCCCAGTTGCTTTCACTTTTTTATACTAATACTAATAACAGTTAGAATATTAAGTAGTGAGGAAATTTTCACGAATGGATTTATTGCACATGTGGCAACCTATCACAGTACCACGAATTCACTGAACTCCTGAGAGCGACCCATTCTTTCACAAATGTTTGTAGAAGCGTCTGCATGCCTAGGTGCTTGATTGTATACACCTGTGGTCATGGAAGTGATTGGAACCCCTGAATTCAATGATTTGGAGGGTTTCCAGTACTTTTGGCAATATAGTGTATATAGCGTTTATACAACATTTCGGCAGCACAAGTGTGTAAATCAATAAACAACAACGGAGTGTCTTTGAAAACACTTTTTTGTGCAGAAATACTTCCTTCAGCCACAGATTCAAATCTCCAGTTGACAGTTGTGACCAAGCCTCTGTTTAGAACTAAAGGTCACTTTAGAACTAGTAAGGAAGGAACGCTTCATTGACGTTTATTGTATTATGTTGAGTAGAGGATTATGAGAGACAGATCAACGAAAGGGTGTATTACCTGCATCTAGATGATATTCTTCAGGTCAACCTTATATTCAAAACCACAAAATCAGTTTGAATGTCCACAGTTTGTCCTTTTAACAGTTAAGGGGATTTCCCATGACAGCACTAGTCAATGCATTTGTAAGTTGCATCTTAAGGAGTTGTTTAAAGTAAAAAAGATGTCCTTGTTTCCTTGTTTTTGTCTTTGCTGTCATCTAATGGTGTAATGTAAATTTCACTGAAGTCGAAATCACAATCACAAACAGACTCTCTCAATCCCAAATAGTTACATTTATATATATATATAAAATGTTACGATATGGCAGCAAGGCATAACATGGAAGAATGCAGATGTTTGAGACCTGTTTATGGAGCCAAAAATCATGAAAATCATTCCAATGCTAACTTCCAATATAAAAAACAAAAAACCATTTAAAACAGAATACATTTTCCCACCGTGCTGACTGATAACAGCTTAATTTAAAGGTGCAGTGTGTGAATTGTAGCGGCATCTAGTGGTGAGGTTGTGAATTGCATTCACCCAACACTCACCCCTCCCTTTCGAAGCACATAGAGAAGCTACAGGGGCCAACACACAACAAAAATGTTGTCGTCGGAGAGAGCAGAGAGTGACTAGCGCTCTGTAGAGAAGTTTGTCAGTTTAGGGCTACTGAAGAAACATGACGGCGCAAAATGGCGATTTCACTGTAAGGGGATCTGCGGTTGTCTGGCTATCACAAGACCAAGCTTAATCTTTTAAGATTGAACATTGGTCTGGGGAGTCTGCTATGTATTTTCTACTGCACAAGAGGCGTGATCAACGGGCATAATTCAAATGACTCTGTACGCAATTGGACAGTGATCAACTGGCATCGATTCATCGCTTCTCTATCCGTCATCGTGTTAAACCCGTCAATAGCGCGCCAGGTGGATACTGTGATTGGTTCCCGCAAATGTGTAACAGAAGCAAGATAAATTAATGTACAGATTTCCAGTCTGAGCTGCAGGGCGAAATCAAATCGCTGGCAGATAAGGCTGGGTTTACCCAGTCTAGATCCGCGGTGTATGTAGATAGAAATGCTCATTATAAGGTAATAAAAACATAACGGTACATTATGTAAAGTCTTTATACACCACTGAAAACATAGTTATGCTTCTTATATTATATTGCATTTCTGTCAATAGATCCTCATAAACACTGCACTTTTAAAGACCAAACTACCAACAACACAAGCGCAGACTTCTAAATGCACACTTTCTTTCTACCTTTCGACATATACACACAACTGGGGTTGACTGAATTACCCCTCCCTTTTAGCAGACCACAGATATCAATACATGACAAGTGATCCACCTCAGAACACAAACCTGCTAATTGTTTTCAGTGCATCTTTTATTTAGGGGCTCATCCAGTGTCTCTGTGTGAAAGGGGGACTCTAAATCCTGCACTTCTGTGCTTTATTGTAATTATGATGTCAGGCCCAGTTGGGAATTCACTGACCTCTGTGGTTTCTAGTACATCAGATATGGAATCAAATGAATAATTAAATTTTTTTTTTTTTTTTCATTCGATGGATTGCGATTGATGCTGTTATCTTGGATATCCAATACCATTCATGTCAAGGATCAATCAGCTTGATGATCAACATCTCATATGTTCAGTCATGACATTGTGGGTCACAATGGGAAAACGAGATAACCTAATCCTCTTCCTTCCTGTACATACAGGAACTCTACATCCACAAACGCGGACATGCGGATTGGATGTCAACTTTCACTTACAGCTTCCCGCCTACCTTCCTTTCTTTTTCCTCTCTTCCATCAGTCCTACACAGATTGCGAAGTAGTATTTTCATCATAAGCAGCAACAAGGGAAATAATCTAGTCCCAGTGAAGGTTACAGGCAGTAATAAAGGAGGAAAAACCCTCAGTCTGGAAATGAAGCATTTTCTAATCAAAGACTCCACACACCTCACTATTGTGTGTTTAACTAAGGATGTGAGAGAAAGAGAGGGCAATGCAATCTCATAAAGAAACAAAACGTTAGTGATTTTTCTCCTGAACCACCATAGTGCCACTGCGGTGCTGTATTTAAATGTGGCTCAGTGCCGTTTCAGAGGAAATGTTTTCATCATTTCACATTCATGTTATTCAAAACCTGCATGATTCTCTGTCTTTTGTGATTTTTTTTAAGAATATTAAAAAATGCACCAAAAAAAAGTGGTCCATTATAGTTGTGCACTACATTCCAAGTCCTCCCTAAACCACTTCTCAACAATATAAAAAATATAATAGGCAGACAATATATATAAAAAATACAATCATTTTTGTTACAATACACTATTATATAGATATTATTATTCATTTGTTTGCCATTTTTAAACCACAATTGTACACTGGTAAACAAAATAGGAATGAAATGATTAAGTAATGATTAAATGTTGACAGCATTTCCATTTGTTTTTACAAATATAGGTTTGGGTATCCTTCAAAGTGAGTTTAATATGACACCAGAAATCAGCACAGAATGAAACAGTTATGATGTCTAATTAGTTAAATGTCCAAAGGTATTGTATCATTAAAACCTGCATTTTCTGTAAAGCTGTTTTGAAACAATATTTATTGTGAAAGGCTCGGCACAAATAAACTTGAATTGAATTATCTGTCTTCTGTGTCTCTTTTCTTTCAGGAATATTTGCAGCAATGCAGGTAAAGTTCCAAAAATGACAAATGCACGACAAAAGTAGTCTATTGCAATAGAGTGCAACAGTCGGGTTCCAGAAGTAAAAACTCCATTCTTTTTCTCCATATAGAAATTGATTTTTAATGATAACTTATAAACCTCTAAAGACAACCTTACTGCGAAATACAAAGTTGCTAGCAGAGAGTAATTCTGCCATCAGCCCTCATTATTTCAACTTATTTCAAAATAAATTAAAAAAACAATAACAAGGAATAAGGAATTGATTGTATATATATATATGTATATATATATATATATATATATATATATATATATATATATATATATATATATATATATATACATATATATATATATATATATATATATATATATATACATATATATATATATATATATATATATATATATATATATATATATATATATATATATATATATATATATATATACATATATATATATATATATATATATATATATATATGTATATATATATATATATATATATATATATATATGTATATATATATATATATATATATATATATATATATATATATATATATATATATATATATATATATATGTATATATATATATATATATATATATATATATATATATACATATATATATATATATATGTATATATATATATATATATATATATATATACATATATATATATATATATATATATATATATATATGTATATATATATATATATATATATATATGTATATATGTATATATATATATATATATATACAAAAATATTTTTCAACATAGGGCACGATTATGGCACAAATCATAATTACACCAATAATTATTCCCTTGAAGTTGAAATTGCGATTATTAATTATGATTATCACAAGTTACATTGAATGATGTTTTGAATAGCTTTATGCTACTGTTATATTGTTATATCAAAATAAACAAGCTGAAAACACTCTTCCTGAAAAACTATTATTGCTTTTGTACCATTAAAGGAACACTCCACTTTTTTTGAAAATATCATTTTCCAACTCCCCTAGAGTTAAACAGTTGAGTTTTACTGTTTTCCAATCCATTCAACCGATCTCCGCGTCTGGTGGTAGCACTTTTAGATAAGCTTAGCATAGATCATTGAATCTGATTAGACCGTTAGCATCTTGCTCAAAAATGACCAAAGACAATGACCATTTAAAACTTGACTCTTCTGTAGTTACATTGTGTACTAAGACCGACGGAAAATGAAATGTTGCGATTTTCTAGGCCGATATGGCTAGGAACTATACTTTCATTCCTGCGTAATAATCAAAGAACTTTGCTGCCATACCATGGGTGCAGCAGGTGCAATGATATTACGCAGCGCCTGAAAATAGTCCCCACGCTCCCTGTGCAAGCAGGTTGTCACGTTGGTTATGTTGACGGAAGTTAGCCTATTTTCAGGCGCTGCATAAAATCATTGCGTCTGCTGTTCATGGTACGGCAGCAAACTTTTAATTTTCCGTCGGTCTTAGAACACAATGTAACTAAGTGTCAAGTTTTATAATACGAAAAATATCAAAAGTCTTTGGTCATTTTTGAGCGAGATGCTAACAGTCTAATCAGATTCAATGATCAATGTTAAGCTATGCAAAAAAGTGCTACCGGCAGACCCGGAGATTGGCTGAATGGATTGGAAAACAGTAAAACTCAACTGTTTAACTCTAGGGGAGTTGGAAAATGAACCTATTTAAAAAAAAAAAGTGTTGCTTTAAGCCTCAAATGTCAAATATATATATATATATATATATATATATATATATATATATATATATATATATATATATATATATATATATATATATATATATTGTGACGAGTCCACCCAGAGGAATCAGCGTCGCCCTGGCAACAACACACCTGCACGTCATCACCATGGGCTGATCGGTCACAGCTGCACCTCATCAGCCCGGAGACATAAAAGCAGCTACGGATGAGCAGACAGACAGACTCTGGTCTCGAGCTGAATGTACTGCTGGACTAACCTCTCTCTTTGTTCTCCTAGAAAGCAGCGAGTGACCGACAGCCCACTTCATTGGAGCACGTTTGGGACACCCACTTTCACCAGGATCGAGCACCACACGGGACGAGGATTCACCAGCCATCACCTACCGGCTCACTACCTGTTTTCACCCTTATCACGAGCACTGTAATTAAAATCCACCCTCCGGGGCCTTTTTCACTCAACCTGCCTTGTCGTGTGATTCCTCACCCCGTGACAGTGGTGGAGAATGCGGGCAGAAGCGTGAGGAATCACCGACAGGTTCACCGCACCCAAAAATCCTAATCTTCTCTGTTTGTTTTGTTTCTGCACGCCAGGACCCGGAAGTAGCGCGCTCGCTCCCCGAAGATGGAGGAAGTGTTGCTGCGCCTCACGGAGGTGAGCATCCGCCAGCAACAAATCGCGGAACATCTCGCCACCCGCCAGGGCAAGACGGAAGATGAACTTACCGCCATCCGTGTTGCCGCCGCCCAGCGCGTTCCGCTACCTGATCCGCGTGCCCAAGCCACCCGCCTGCTGCCGAAGATGACGGCGGATGATGACGTCGAGGCTTTCCTGCAGGTATTTGAAACCACTGCTCAGAGCGAAGAGTGGCCAGAGGGCGATTGGGCACGCGCGCTGGCACCTTTGCTGACTGGAGAAGCCCAGCGGGCTTATTTTTCACTTCCCCGTGCGATCGCTGAGGATTAGGACGAAGTCAAGCGGGAAATCCTGGCGAGGTTGGGTCTCTCATCTATCTGTGCCGCCCAACAGTTTCATGAATGGGAATTCAAGCCTCGTGTGCCAGCCCGTGCCCAAGCAGCCGAACTGAAGCGCATCGCTCACCATTGGCTGATGGAAGGAAGTCCCACGGAAGCCCAGGTAGCGGAACGGGTGGTGATCGATCGCCTCCTCCGTGCTCTTCCCCGTTCCATCCGGCAGGCGGTCGGGATGAAAGACCCGGCCAACACCGCGGACCTCGTGGAGGCGATCGAGCTGGCGGATGCCATCCACCACCGTGAGGCAGGGGAGCGAGTGTTGCCGTTCCCCTGGAGGGTGGTCCAGGAGCGACGGCCGCTCGAAGGCACCTCGCGACCAGTTAGCAGGCCGACGGTTCCCCCGCCGCGAGACGAGCCCATGCCCAGCGCCGAACCCATGCCGCCTCCGCGTGCGTGGCTGGCAGGCTGCATCATCCACCAGCGGATGCCATCGGGAGCCCCGGAAGCAGACGTGGTGATCGAGGGAAGACACTTCAGAGCCCTGCTGGACTCCGGCAGTACGGTCACCCTCATCCAGTCAAGAGTGTGTGGGCCCCGAAGAGGCGAGAAGAGCTTCCTCCCCATTACGTGTGTGCATGGAGACACTCGCCAAGTGCCGGCCCGTCGAATCACCATCTCTTCGCCCCAAGGTACCTGGCCGGTGGAAGTCGGCCTGGTAGAGGACCTTCCGGTGGCCGTACTGCTGGGGAGAGACTGGCCGGGCTTCGATGCCCTGCTCGCCGCCGCCACTCAGCCTGTCAGCCAGGAGGGGAACCGTCAAAGACGGAGACGGCCGCGAGGACCCCGCCGCCGACCAGCGCTACTAGCCTCCGACAGCGGGAGAGATGGTGAGTCCCCCTCCCAATCTACTAATCCGTTCTTTGATGTGTATCAGCAGGCTGCCGGAGGGGGCTCATTCGCCAAGGAACAATGGGAGGACGATCGCCTGAAGCACTGCTGGTCCCAAGTGCGGACCATCGACGGGAAAGACGTCCTCCCACGGCCCCATCCTCTCCCGCATTTTGTCGTTGAGAAGGGCCTGCTATACTGTGTCGCACAGCGGAGGGGGGAGGAGAAAAAATTGCTAGTTGTTCCTCGGACCAAGACCGAAACCATCCTGGAGTTGGCGCACTCCCATCCGATGGCAGGTCACCTCGGGGCAGCTAACACCACGCAGCTAACACCCACCACTGGCCGGGACTGGAGGCAGAGGTGAAGAGGTTCTGCCAGGCCTGCCCGACCTGCCAAGTGACGTCGCCCAGGACTCCTCCCCCCAGCCCACTCATTCCGCTGCCCATCATCGAGGTGCCCTTCGAGCGGATTGGGATGGACATAGTGGGGCCGTTGCCAAAGTCTGCCCGTGGCCACGAACACATCCTGGTCATCGTCGACTATGCCACCCGGTACCCCGAAGCGATTCCCCTCCGCAAGGCCACCGCGAAGAACATCGCCCAGGAGCTGTTCCTGCTGGCCAGCCGGGTTGGCATACCAGCGAAGATACTGACTGACCAGGGTACCCCGTTCATGTCCCGGCTAATGGCAGATCTCTGCAGGCTGCTGCGGGTGAAGCAGTTGAGGACCACGGTCTACCACCCACAGACGGACGGGCTGGTAGAAAGGTTCAACCAGACCCTCAAGCAGATGCTGAGACGTGTGGCGGCGGAGGATAAGCGGGATTGGGACCTCATGATTCCTTATGTGCTCTTCGGGATCCGCGAAGTACCCCAGGCCTCAACTGGCTTCACCCCCTTTGAGCTTCTCTTCGGCCGCCAACCACGAGGGCTCCTGGACATCGCCCGAGAAGCTTGGGAGCAGCAGCCTGCCCCTCATCGCACCCTCATCGAGCACGTCCACCAGATGAGGGAACGGATCGACCGGGTGATGCCATTAGTCCGGGAACACCTCAGCAAGGCTCAACAGGCGCAGCAACGCCGGTACGACCGGGCAGCCCAACCACGGGAGTTCCAGCCGGGAGACCGCGTCATGGTCCTGGTCCCCAGCTCTGCCTGCAAGTTCCTGGCCACCTGGAAAGGACCCAATACCGTGATCGAGAGGATTGGGCCAGTCACATATCGGCTGCGGCAGCCGGGACGATGGCAGGCAGAGCAACTCTACCACATCAACCTCCTGAAGAAGTGGGTGGGGACCCGGGACCAAGTAGCAGCCTTGAGTATCACCGACCCCGTGGTTGTAGACGTCAACCCCCATCTTTCGGCTGCCCAGAAGGCGGAGCTGCAGCACCTGGTCAGTCAGTTCCAGGATGTGTTCTCGACCCAGCCCGGGCAGACCAACGTGGTACAGCACGACGTCCGAACACCACCAGGAGTCATCGTCCGGCAACGGCCCTACCGTGTCCCGGAGGCTCGTCGGCAGGCTATTGAGGAAGAGATCCAACAAATGCTGAAGTTGGGGGTAATCGAACCATCCCGGAGCCTGTGGTCCAGCCCCATCGTGATGGTCCCAAAGCCGGATGGCACCCTCCGCTTTTGCAACGACTTCCGACGCCTGAACGAAGTCTCCGAATTCGACGGGTACCCCATGCCTCGGGTCGACGAGCTCCTGGATCGGTTGGGAAGGGCCCGGTACATCAGCACCTTGGACCTCACCAAAGGCTATTGGCAGGTACCACTCTCTGAATCCGCTAAACCCAAGACTGCTTTCTCGACCCCCAGTGGCCACTGGCAGTACCGGACCCTTCCCTTCGGCCTCCACGGGGCCCCAGCGACCTTCCAGCGGATGATGGACATCATCCTAAGGCCCCACCAGGCCTACGCGGCGGCCTACATCGATGATGTCGTCATCCATTCCGAGGCATGGGGAGACCACCTGGAACGTCTGCGGAGGGTGCTTTCGGAGCTCCGGCGGGCTGGACTCACTGCCAACCCCCGCAAGTGTCACCTCGCCCTCTCCGAGGCCAAGTACCTGGGTTTCCGAGTCGGAAGGGGCCTCATCCAGCCCCAGGAGAAGAAAGTCGAGGCCATCCACTCCGCCCCAAGACCGCAGACGAAGACCCAGGTACGGGCCTTTTTGGGGTGGGCAGGGTATTACCGATGTTTGTTTTATCCCCAACTTCTCCTCTCTAGCCGCCCCCCTGACAGACCTGACCAGGAAGGGGCAGCCGGAGAAAGTCTGCTGGACCCCAGCCCTCGAGGAGGCTTTCGCCCGGGTCAAGACAGCCCTGACGTCGTCGCCGGTACTCCGCGCTCCAGACTTCGGTTGCCCCTTCCTGCTGCAGACGGATGCTTCCGACACAGGACTGGGAGCCGTCCTGTCCCAAATCCAGGAAGGCGAGGAGCATCCGATCATCTACATCAGCAGGAAGCTGTCCCCGGCTGAGACGAGGTACGCCGCCGTCGAGAGGAAGGCCCTGGCCATCAAGTGGGCAGTCCTGGAGCTGAGATATTATCTGTTAGGCCGCAAGTTCACCCTGGTCACCGACCATGCGCCCCTGCAGTGGATGGCCCGCGCCAAGGACACCAACGCCAGGGTGACTCGCTGGTTCCTAGCGCTCCAGGACTTCCACTTTGAGGTACGTCATCGGGCCGGGGCCGCCAACGCTAACGCCGACGGCCTCTCAAGGATATGGACAGCTTATGCAGGTCTGTCAGGGGTCATTCCCCACCCTCCCTTTGTTTCACCCCTACTGTCTCCATATGTTCGCAGGACCAGAACGACGCTTAGGGGGGGGGGAATGTGACGAGTCCACCCAGAGGAATCAGCGTCGCCCTGGCAACAACACACCTGCACCTCATCACCATGGGCTGATCGGTCACAGCTGCACCTCATCAGCCCGGAGACATAAAAGCAGCTACGGATGAGCAGACAGACAGACTCTGGTCTCGAGCTGAATGTACTGCTGGACTAACCTCTCTCTTTGTTCTCCTAGAAAGCAGCGAGTGACCGACAGCCCACTTCACTGGAGCACGTTTGGGACACCCACTTTCACCAGGATCGAGCACCACACGGGACGAGGATTCACCAGCCATCACGCACCGGCTCACTACCTGTTTTCACCCTTATCACAAGCACTGTAATTAAAATCCACCCTCCGGGGCCTTTTTCACTCAACCTGCCTTGTCGTGTGATTCCTCACCCTGTGACTATATATATATATATATATATATATATATATATATATATATATACAGTGAGGAAAATAATTATTTGAACACCCTGCTATTTTGCAAGTTCTCCCACTTAGAAATCATGGAGGGGTCTGAAATTGTCATCGTAGGTGCATGTCCACAGTGAGAACATAATCTAAAAAAAAAAATCCAGAAATCACAATGTATGCTTTTTTAACTATTTATTTGTTGCTGCTACTCAGCTGCAAATAAGTATTTGAACACCTGAGAAAATCAATGTTAATATTTGGTACAGTAGCCTTTGTTTGCAATTACAGAGGTCAAACATTTCCTATAGTTTTTCACCAGGTTTGCACACACTGCACACACTTGCCCACTCCTCCACACAGAACTTCTCTAGATCAGTCAGGTTTCTGGCCTGTCCTTGAGAAACTCGGAGTTTGAGCTCCCTCCAAAGATTCTCTATTGGGTTTAGGTCTGGAGACTGGCTAGGCCACACCAGAACCTTGATAATTCTTACAGAGCCACTCCTTGGTTATCCTGGCTGTGTGCTTCGGGTCATTGTCATGTTGGAAGACCCAGCCTTGACCCATCTTCAATGCTCTAACTGAGGAAGAAGGTTGTTCCCCAAATCTCGCAATACATGGCCCTGGTCATCCTCTCCTTAATGCAGTGCAGTCGCCCTGTCCCATGTGCAGAAAAACACCCCCAAAGCATGATGCTACCACCCCCATGCTTCACAGTAGCGATGGTGTTCTTTGGATGGTACTCATCACTCTTCTTCCTCCAAACACGTTTAGTGGAATGATGACCAAAAAGTTCTATTTTGGTCTCATCTGACCACATGACTTTCTCCCATGACTCATCTGGATCATCCGAATGGTCATTGGCAAACTTAAGACGGGCCTGGACATGTGCTGGTTTAAGCAGGGGAACCTTCCGTGCCATGCATGATTTCAAACCATGACGTCTTAGTGTATTACCAACAGTAACATTGGAAACGGTGGTCCCAGCTCTTTTCAGGTCATTGACCAGCTCATCCCGTGTAGTTCTGGGCTGATTTCTCACCTTTCTTAGGATCATTGAGACCCCACGAGGTGAGATCTTGCATGGAGCCCCAGTCCGAGGGAGATTGACAGTCATGTTTAGGTTCTTCCATTTTCTAATGATTGCTCCAACAGTGGACCTTTTTTCACCAAGCTGCTTGGCAATTTCCCCATAGCCCTTTCCAGCCTTGTGGCGGTGTACAATTTTGTCTCTAGTGTCTTTGGACAGCTCTTTGGTCTTGGCCATGTTAGTAGTTGGATTCTTACTGATTGTATGGGGTGGACAGGTGTCTTTATGCAGCTAACAACCTCAAACAGATGCATCTAATTTAGGATAATAAATGGAGTGGAGGTGGACATTTTAAAGGCAGACAAACAGGTCTTTGAGGGTCAGAATTCTAGCTGATAGACAGGTGTTCAAATACTTATTTGCAGCTGTATCATACAAATAAATAGTTAAAAAATCATACATTGTGATTTTTCTTTTTTTTAGATTATGTCTCTCACAGTGGACATGCACCTACGATGATAATTTCAGACTCCTCCATGATTTCTAAGTGGGAGAACTTGCAAAATAGCAGGGTCAAATACTTATTTTCCTCACTGAATATATATATATATATATATATATATATATATATATATATATATATATATATATATATATATATATATATATATATATATATATAATTTTTTTATTTAAAGAAACCAAACCAAAGTAAACTATGCATGGTATTATAATGTTATACTAAAACTAAAATTAAAACAATGTGAAAAAACTCTTAAGATAACCTGTAGAAAGAAAAAAAAATAATAATCTTAAGCCCACAAAATAATGCAAGTAGACTTTTTTTGTTATTGTGATTACGAAAAACGATTACATAATTGTGGCATCCGTAATTGTAATGACGATTACAAATTTGATTAATTGCAACCCTAATTCTACATTTTTAAATTTATCAAATTAATAGTTTTATATCTCTCCATCATTTTACTTCGATTATGCTGTTCACAATACTTCATGGGATTGTAGTTATTTCCCTCACCAAAGGTGTTTACTCAGTCTGTCTGGCACCTTTGTATTTTTGTCTGATTTTCAAATAACTCCGTTTCAAATCAAAGTTTGTGATCTAACTTTTCTATTATTTACCTCATAGCTGGTTGGCTTGGTTTATGTCTAAATACTTTAAGAAAGACTAAAAAAATCCCCATGGTAAAAAATACTTCCGGAATCAATGCTGCAGAAAAAATGGATGGGCACTGTTGAAATCTATTGTGCGCTATATCGAGTAACCGCGTCTCAACAATTAAAAAATAAATAAATAATTGAATAGGCAGATAAATGTTAACATCACAATTATTTTAGTAACTATTATATAGATATTTTTATTCATTTTATGGTGTGTTTGTCATTTTTTAGAAACAGTTGATCCACAATGATTATAATTTTATTATAATCGTATATTGTCTAATTACTTGAATGTGTTAAATAAATATAATGGCACTGGCCATTTAACTAATGTCATTTATTAAGTACAATAAATACATTCCACAAACTCAATATTCTATTAACCTAAAATTATGTGTAAACAATTGCAGTAAAGTTTTTTTTTCATTCATAATATACATATATTTCACTTAAATTTGTGTCTGCTCTCCACACAAAGCTATCGTACAACTTCAAAAGATTTGAATATAGCTTTTCAGTCATGGCATACATTCATGATTTATGAATTAAACTACTTTTTTATAACGGTTATAGGTGTAGGTGTAGAGCATGATATAATAATACCATTGGTTTACGGTTAATTAAACACATACTGCAGTTGAAACCAGTTTCCTGTTTTAGACCATTCAAAAATGTGATGATATACAAAGATTCCCAGAAGCTTTGACGAAATCCTCTACAAACTGAGGTGAGAATGTCAAGAGGGCAGTGTTGCAGGATAAAATTCACTACAACACGACATTTCCCATATAAAACTGCCCTATGGGAAATGGGTGTATTTGTGATGTGTCTAGGCATGATCTCTGGCTTTTACTTAATCAAAGGATACAGTATACATGCATCCATCAGTCATAACCTTGCCATAAGTGTCAATTATTTTCCAAAGCAATCCTCTGATTGCATCCCATTTTAGAGGACAGAGAAAGAGAGAGAGAAAGGAGAGAAAGAGAGACTAAAATGTAAATTTGACCTTTCTTCATTCTCCAAATCTGATCTGAGGTCAGTACTTTATCTCTTGTAACATTTATCTGCATTCAGTAATGACCTTCCCATCATGCTCTACTGGAATACTGATGGGACTTAAACTTCACTAGCTGTCAGAGGCCATGAATACTCACACTAAACATGATCATGTCCTGCAGTATGTAGAGCTGTAAAAAAAAAAATCTTGACTAGTCCCCATTATGTCGGCGAGCACACAGTTTTCAGTATCTGGTAGCCTAATCTTCAGCAATCTTTCCGGTTCTCTTTATGAACACTAATGGTGCTGTTTCAGCTCATTGCAGATGATGCCATTTTGTCTTGAGGCTTAATCTCTTGCCATTTCTTTCCCTCGCTCTCTTTCTCTGCAACTGCAAGTAAGCGATATATTTTTGAAGAATGAACTATGATAAGCAATCTAAAGATGTGACATATTGTAAGAATACGAGGTGACGGAACAAGTTTAGAAATGCGGGGAATCATGCTGATGCTGCTAGTTAACCTTCTAGACTGCCCAATCATGGAACTAATTAATATTCATGAGCAAAATCCTTTATCAGAAGCCCCATTTCCACCGAAATTACCCAGAAGAATTTGTCCCAGGAACTCTTTTTCCCCCTGACCTGCTGCTGTCTGCGTTTCCATCGCAGTCTAAAGTACTGTGAAGATTAGTCCGGTGACGTAGGACTGCCCATGACTTTCCAGAGCCCACTGGATTTCGTCCTCCACAAATACACTTAATAAAGCCTGAACCTCGTCGTCGGTCCATCGGTTGTATTTTTTAAACTTCATTGTTGATTTGAATACCAAACAACTCTTACTGAACGCACCGCAACAGCAATTAGGTTGAAATAAAATGATGCGTGAGCTCAACCAATCAGCATGTTCAGTGCCCAAGTCCCATCCCCGAAAGTTCCTGAACTTTGAAAAAGTATTACCTCGCAAGCAGGGCCGTTTTGAGGGGGAAATCTTTACCCAGAACTTTATTTAGACCCCGGTTCCTGCGGTCGAAACCACCAGAGTGCCACCCCAAAGTCCCTAGTTTCTGGGGAAAGTTCCCGTGGTGGAAACCAGAGCCATAGAGAGAGAGAGTTGCGACAACTCCATAGACTCCAATGGAACGGTTTTTTTTACAGCAATGGCGGCTCGCGGAGACTCTCAATAGTTCCCGGAAGTAGCAGCCGCGCCATAGAGTTACAGCAGAACAGACCGTTTGTGATGCACTTTGAAAGGTAAGATGTTTAATCAGTAAGATTTGAAATGATCAGCACATTTTAATCAAAATAACTTGTACATTAAAGCCTGCTTGTGTAGATTATTCATCATTAAAAAAAAATATATTTTAAAAACAACATCGCTGTAACTACATACTCATGCTACATACACATGTCGATGTGTAATAAAATTATTGAAAATCAATGCATTTATTGACTATTAATTACCAAAAAGCGCAGTTCTGTCACTGTGACTATCAATTTGAATTGCCCGTCAAAGCACTTCCTGGAACTATTCGAGGTCTACATGAATCATGTGACTATCAAGCGTTTTGAACTTCCGTTGTCGCAACTCTCTCTCTCTATGGCTCTGGTGGAAACGCGGCTAAAGTAGTATTAATGCTGCCTTCATGTGCTATCGGAAATGTCCTACTTCCCACTTTTAAAGTCGTGATTACAAGCTCGTCTCATTCAAGTGTTTCGTTGTCGGAAAGAACAGGAAACATGGAGGACAATGGGTTTATTATCGCCTGTTCATTGGAGAAATCGTATTAAAAGCCAAAGTTATATTTAGCGTCCCATTCATTGGCAACCATATAAACATTAACCGTGCTAGATAGCTAGATAGTCAGCTTGCTAACGATTCTGGAATTTCCGTCTGGAACTTAGTTATCAAAAATATGACCAGGCTTCCCAGTAGTAAATATGACTTGAGACGGTGTTCATGTCCAATATTTTTTTAACTAGGAATCTTGTATTTATGTTAATTCCGATAGCGTGTGAAATAGAGCTGCACGATTAATCGTTAAAAGATTGCAATCTCGATTCAACCACCCATGTAATCTTATTCCTAAATGACAATGATTCCACTATGTCTGTTAAACCTTGAACAAGTACGATTACAGCGAACATTTAGATCTGTGTCAGAGAAAGCAGTTGTCATGTTTAGGTATGAAACAGCTCCACAAACTTCTTTTCAACCACACAGTATCATTATTTCTATCTTAAAATTATTCAGGTTATCACAGAAGTACTGGGATAAAAGTTTATAGTACATAAATAAAACGGATATAAACACTGAAGTCTACGGTAGCGGTCAAAATAGAGCAAATCACCTTTTGAAAGTTGAACGATTATATCGATGGCATTGTTACACCAGTAGGTGGCGACAAGTGACGGTCAAAAAAAGTCTTTATGAGTCATTGAATCATTCATACAAATAGATATTTTAAAAATAATTCAAATTATACATTTTTAAATAGACTGCAGCAATTAACATTTTGTCAGAACCTCCAGTAAATTACATCCCATTTTGTTTAGTTGTCTGTTCAGAATAGTGGGAGGATCATCTCGATTTGAAACAAAATTATGATTCTCAATTTATCCAGAATTGTGCCGCTCTAACGTGAAGGCAGCATTAAAATGCTGAAAATAATTTAATATGAAATGCCAGTAAATGAAGCACTATCGTACAGGTTTTCTGAGAAATCACAAGTGCCTTCCTTAAAAAGAAATCTATATAAATCCAGCATGCCCGAAAATCAAGAGTTTTCTAAAATATATTTGTAATTGTTGCTGTTCTCATTCTTCAAATAAAATAACACTCATACTGAGTTTAGGGGCCATTTGGAAAAGCATCAAGGCTAACATTATGCACCGTAATGACAAATAATCTACACTCTGGTCAAAATTGAAGTAAATTGGTAGCTAATTGAAGCTGAGTAGATGACTGGAACCCATCCAATTAGATCTCATTACTTCAGCATTCTCTTCATTTTCTCCTCGATGATGTGCAAATTGGAAGCTAGTGATTGTAAGTTTTCAAATGGCAGGTAAGCCTATGTTTAAAAAAAAAAACATGGTTTATGGGACTAACATATTCAATCAAAAGTTTGACCACTCGAGACTACAGTTTCTTCCCAAAGCAATAGACATGCTGATGCAGTAGATGTGTTATGTATTCTTATACCCTGAAGAGAACATTCTGGACAAGCTACTTCCAAAACGTCCAACATGACAATTTCCATGAGACACGTCATCATAAAGCCATGTCATTTTCCTAAGGCTGGTTAGACTGAAATGGTCATTTTCACAGCAGACTAATAGTGGTTGACAGATTCAATGAAAATAGATGTTTTCTGGCCTTCTAACCTCACCTAAGTGATGTTAGTTTTTCTTACTGACTAGAAATGTAAGGAATTAAAAAAAATTGGATTATTTTGTACAATGTGTGTGTGTATGTGTGTCAACTAGCCAGAGTGATTCCAGTGTAACCTTTGTACAGTAACCAAAATCATGAGCCTTACCACTCTGACTGATTCGTGTTTTGATTTTGAATCACTAAAGAGATTAAAAATCTATAAAGAAAGCGATCAAAGAACGCTCCCTTTCCAATCGCTGGAGTAGTGTGCGCTGCAGCTGTCAATCAAACAGCACGAGTTTATCAGTGACTGAGCTCTGGGCTCATGCCAAATCTCTTAACTATATCACGTTTGCACTGTTAGTTATGATGAAAACATTCATTAGTGTACACAAACTGAGTTGCAATGACGAGATAACTGCTTTCATGCGCTCAACATGTCTGTGATTGGCTACAATAATCCTCACTGCAACCTTTCATGCCACAATCTGAATAGCATAGATCTAAATATAATGCCACAGATCTAAATGTAATGCCATAGATCTAAATGTAATGCAACACTTTTCAGGATTAGTTAACCATGAGAACTGTAATAGTAAAAATGTGCTAAAAGAGAGAGTAATACTTAGCTATTTCAAATGGAAAGACGTTAGACAATCGCCGCAGTGGGTGTTTACACTGAACTCTCACAGCAGACACGCCCCTTAAAACAGAGCGTTCAGAGCAGAGGGCTAAAATCAGTATAGGAAAAATGCCTTTTATTTATAAAGTATTACAATTTTTGATGTAAAAAGCATTCTAACATTATAAGTGCACCCCAGGAAACATCATAAAACAATAAAACAACGCAGTTCATGACCCCTTTAATAGAACGGGATGTCATGAAAATTATTCGGTTCCGATTTAGAACTAACGTTAGTCATGAATATAAAATTTGACATATCTTGTAAACAACAATGTAAAGAAGTTTATAGCGTAACTTACGTTAAAGAGGAAATATTGTCAATTTTTGCTCCACACACAAATTAATTTAAAACGAAGTCATCTCATCTTATCGCCAAGCAAAACACAGTTGTTGTGGCGTTCCAGAATGTAGACCCTATCAGTGTTTTGAACGAATCGTTTGAATGAATGATTCAATGACTCACTCATAAAAATCATTAGGCTCGTTTGAGATGTGCCTTGCCTAAAGTGAAGCCAAAACGGACCGTTTTATTAACTGGCAAATCCAGAAAAGTTGGGGCATTTTGTAAAATGCTATACAATCAAGAATCTGTGATTTGTTAATTTTCTTTAACCTTTATTTAACTGACAAAAGTACAAATAAAAGATTTTCAAAGTTTTCACTGACAAACTTAAATGTATTTTGTAAATATAAACACACTTTTTGCCCAATCTCGTCTGATACAAGACAGCTTCTCAAAAGTCTGTGGTCATCGTTGTCCTATTTCCCTTTTTATGATGGCTGCACATTTTCAATGTTATACACTTTCTAATGAAAGTCTGGATGGTTCTTTTCGTCTTTGGAACTGAGAACTCAATGTATGTTTTTTCCCAAAATCAACGTGAACTGTGTACTCATGTGACTTCTGCAGCACACATTTCCACTGTGTTTTGGATGATTTGAGATGAGCTCGGGCCCAGAGAAATCAGCGCCATCTCTGCACTGAACAGATGTATAGCTTTCTCCTTGCGTAACAGAGATTCAAGTGGCATTCTTGATGCAGAAGCAGACTGTGTTGTTGAGTGACAGTGTGTTTTCAAGTACTCCAGAGCCCATGAGGCTATATATAACACAAGTAGCATGATGGTTTCTTATGCAATGCCATCTGAGGGCTCAAAGGTCACGCATACATGTATTTTAACAGAAGTCTCCTGCCTTGCCCTACATGGACTGAGATTTCCTGGATTCCCTGAATCTTTTCACAATGTTACGCATGGTAGTTGGTGAAAGCAATCTTGCATTGATTTGCAATCTTGTATTGATTTGCAATCTTGCATTGAGAAATGTGATTTTGGAATTGTTTGACAATTCTCTTATGAAATTCGGCACAAAGTGGTGAGCCATGACCCGAGTCTTTGGTGGATGTTCCTTTTACCCAAACATATTTATACCCAAACATATACCCAGAGTACCGTACTTAAGTACACTTTTGAGTATCTTTACTTTACTAGAGTATTTTTTTTCGGGAAACTTTGACTTTAACTTCACTACATTTGAAAGACAAATATCGTACTTTTTAATCCACTACATTTCTATCAAGGTCCTCAAAGTCGAAAGTCGTTTCTGTAGTAGCTTTGAAAGTCAGTGGATGATTTTTTTTCTTCTTTAAATATTTTTTATATATTTGCAGACAGCCTATCAGTAATCACTCTTGTAGGGTCATATGAAGTTTCTCAAGTCATATGAACATTTCTTTGAACACTGATCAGTTTATAGCAAAATGGAAGAAGACGGTTCCTCGGCGCAGTGTGTGCACCAATGGCCATACTTAGAAAGTATGTTTCAGTTTTCTGAAAAGATTAAAGATTTGTTTCTTTGGCATACACTTGATGCATGTCTCACAAAATGTTCAAAAATGTAAATGTCTGGGAGAAAGAGAAGAACATATGGATGAATCTGACGCGAAAGAGAGCTCAGTTCAGTTCTTTGTGCGCACAGAAAGCTGTTTAAAGATGTTCCAACTTTTCTGGGTTTGGGGTTGTATATGAAAATGTGAAAAGATGTGTCTTCCCTCAATTTATAGATTAGTATAAACCAGTGTTCATTTCGTTGACGAATAATTTTCGTCATAATTTTCGTCAACTACCTTTTTTCACTGACGAAAACGAGACGATAACTAAATAAAAACTAGTGTTCGATGACAAAAACTATGACGAAAATCAACTGTCATTTTCGTCAACAAATAAAAACGAGACGGAAATGTTAGGGAGGGACGATTAGGGAAGAGATCCAGTCCGAACTGATATCCTGTGTAACAGATGCACACATTTGATTTGAGCGTGCTGATCTAACCGCTGGAAAACACGGCGCTGTTGCGCTTCTACAGGCTCATCCCCAATACAGCGCTCCAGAGCAGCTCACAATCAATGAATAGTGCACATTTATGCCAGGCAATTGTTTATGAACTAATGCTGATGAATAATGACAATGTTTACTTTACGATGTTTATATAGTAATATGTTTTAGACGGTTGTAACAACGCATATTTTATCTCCTGAACTTAAATGAGCTCCTGCAACTGCAATAGTCACAGACATTTCAAAAAGGCACAGACATTTCAAAATAAGAGTCAATGTGTATTTCGAGCTTGGTTGTAATTAAAAGTCACGCATTATATATTCGTTTTTGGTTACACAATAAACTGTATTTCATTTTATTCCCATTTAATTCATAGTCAGGTGGAAAGACCAGTATTTGACACATATTCAATGTATCAAAGTATCAGGGTTATAATAGTTAGCTAAAACCATTTCATTACTTGAAATTAAATAAATGTAAACTGAAATAAAATAAAAAAAACACTTATTTGAAGCGTTAGCTTAACCTGATATGGCCTACTAACTAAAACAGAAATACAAAGTTATAAAAACTATATAGATGCTTTTAAAAAACAAACAAAATGTCAGGGTTCTCCTCTGACAGCTCTGTATGTTTTGTCTTTGTTTAATGTGTCTTTGTTTGTGTTGTGCATGAACACATGGCTTTGTCTTGGTTTGTGTTTGCCATGTGCTCCCTGTGTCCTGCCTCCTTGTTTCCTGTTACCACGCCCCCTTGTTTAGTCCTTGTCTAGTCCTCATTGATTAACTGATTGTGTGCTCACCTGTGCCTTGTCTGAGTGTGCTCACCCTTTCCTCATGTTCTCTGCTCCTTGTTTGTCTGAGTGTGTTCACCTGTTCCTCTTGTTCTCTGCTCCCTTTATAAGGTGTGTTCTTTCCCTCATGTGGTTGCTGGTTCGTTATACGTTATACCTACGTGTGTTATACTAGTAGTGCTAAGTTTTGTGCTGCCTTTTGGTCTTGTCTCCTCTTGTTTTCTGTCTCTAGTTCCTGTCCTGCAAGTAGAGCTTCCCTGGCAGCTTGCTCTCCTTGCCAAGCTGAAAGCTTGGTGAGTTTCCTGAAATGACCTGACTGCATTACCCTAGGAATCCTGCCTGGCCATCGCTGGTATCCTCTGGTCTCATGCTACTCTGTCAGAACTGCTCTCCCGTCTACCACCTTCTGGAGCTAGTTATTGTGGCTGCTCTTCCTGCCTGTGATTGTGCTCCTAACCCGCCTACCAGGGCCGGCGTTTGCTATAGGCGAGCTAGGCGGTTGCCTAGGGCGACAAATGTGTTGGGGGCGCAGCCAGGCGCCCTCTAGTGGCGCCCTTAAACTTACTTCCCATTAAGCATAGAATTAAAACAAGCGAAATAAAACATACTGTTTATTAAACATGATCATCCTTGGGCGCCCCCTCAGCCGCACGTTTAATTACTTAACCTGATTATTAGATTGAATTGAAAGTGAATATTGTCTAGCACAGGCGTTATGTCAGGCTAGTGCTCAGCACTGGCGCGTTCTTCAAAAATGAAGCGGTCTAAACCCTCGAGTGCACAGGGACGGAAAAAGAGAAAGGCAGACGATCAAAAGAAAGCCCAGTATAGAGGTAAGTCTTCTCATCTCAGCCATAAAGGTGTCAAACGAAATAAATTTACTTCGTATTATCGATATTATCAACTAATATTGGACGGCATTGGACGTTTTATTGCTGTCACTAAGCTATCACTAGCTAGCTGGTTATCTACATATTACTACGCATTTCACTGACAATAAGGAAATCCAGACGAGACAAATTTTAATGCTGCGTCAATTTTGAAGGTGAATAGAAATGCCAGAAACAACTGTTCATCTTTTATTATTTAAGATAGGCATAGAGCTACAAGAACTTATATATTTTAATTTTGTAGTGGTAAGTACAGTGTATCCATAATAGCACTTTTGTTTGTAGAGGGTATAGTTAAAACTCAATCTCGCCTAGGGCAACCAAAGAGCTAGAGCCGGCCCTGCCGCCTACTGTTTGGACTGTTCACCTCCTCACCATTTCTTGTCTTGTCTGCTGTTAGTCAATAAACCCCTGATCACTCATTCCTGCATTTGAGTCCTCTCTCATAGAACCGTGACACAAAAAAGTGAATTGAGCTCTCTTTCTTGTATTTTTAATGTCAAAACGAAATGATGTCAAAATGACTGTCACTTGAACTGACGGTTATGTAATGCTTAAATGCTTAATGTATTACAATTTAACTAAACTCATTAGATTTTAGGATACTAAATCTACTGTAGATATATTTAGTCGACTAAAACTAAAAACAATTCTGGTGACTAAAATATGACTAAAACTAAATGGCATTTTAGTCAAAAGACTATGACTAAAACTTAATCAAAATTTGCTGTCAAAATTAACACTGGTATAAACATATTTTAGTTAACAATCACATATCTCAAAGCACTGTCTGAGAGTTTGGAAATATTTACACATTATTTACACATTTATATACAATTTATACACATTAAAACATAATATCACTGTTTAAAAATCAAACATTTTAAAAGAAAACAATACATCATGGTTGTTCAAACCAATGAGCATTAAAGGGTTAGTTCACCCAAAAAATGAAAATTCTGTCATTAATTACTCACCCTCATGTCGTTACAAACCCGTAAGACCTTCGTTCATCTTCTATAGACAGCAATGTAATAAACACTTTCAAGGCCTAGAAAGGTAGGAAAGACATTGTTAAAATAGTCCATGTGACTACAGTGGTTCAACCTTAATTTTATGAAGTGACGAGAACTTTTTGTGCGCAAAAAACAAACAAAAATAACCACTTTATGCAACAATTTCTTCTCATTTGTGTCAGTGTCCTATGCAGTTTACATTGTAACCACAGTGCAGAGCTTCCTAGTTCTACATCAGTCGCCGACACACCATTGGCCAATGCTGTTCACGTGAACACCACGACGCATGCGTGTGATGCTGACACAGAAGTTAGCCAATAGTGAGCTGTTGTTCTGATATAGAACTAGGAAGCTCTGCACTGTGGTAACAACGCAAACTGCGCAGGCACTGACGATTTTAAACTGAATCGTTCAATCAACAAATTCTTTCAAAAACAATATGTGTGTTCAGCTTGATGAGGCGCAGGCCGATAGGTGTATACGTCATAGCACAGCAAGAGTGATTAGAGAGCAGAAGGTTTTGTATGCTTTCGAATCACTCTTGCGGTACTTTGATGTCATACACCTATCGTTCTGGGCCATATCAAGCAGAACACACATTGTTTTAGAAAGAATTTGTTGATTGAACGATTCAGTTTAAAATCGTCAGTGATTTTGAAGGGGTCAATTGAGTAAATGATTAAATGACTCACTTTAAAAGCTCAGTTAAGTTGTTTTGTTCCAGAATGGATTAGTGCATTTGAACGAACCTGTTAAAGGTCTCATGACATAAAAATTTCACTTTATTTTTAACATTAATATTGTTAAAAAGTTCCCCTAGTTCTCCTAGCCTAGGCTGGCTCCGCCCTCCTACGTACTTCCGCTCAATTTTCATTTTCCATCAGTACTATGTCTGGGACTGCTGTATATGCTTAGGTTTTCGCCCAAACAATTTTTTACCGGTCCAATCACCAAACAGAGGTAGTGACTGAGAGCGATGACGTTGATGTCGTGCGCTAGTTTGAGTTGTAGTTCAGTAATGGCGGCGGTGAAAGATGCGAGTGTTTGGCACCGCTGAAGAATGTCCAGAAGTTAAAGCCGGAGTGTGGCGAGGTGGACGAGCGAGCGAGACATGGGACGAGCGAGCGAGATCGGTGTGCGTGATTGAGAATGAGACACACCGGTCTCGAGTCCTCTCATGAGGGAGCAGGGAGGAATATAAGTACGAGCACAGTGAACAATCACTGCTGAGTTTTGTTGGTGGCCATGATGTTTGTTGGTGGCCAAGCTCGCTCCGTTAGTGGTTGAAGGAGTTGGCTGAAGCCGCCCGTCTCCCACCACCCGCGAGAAAAACCCAGGCTGAATTACCGACTGCTTTTGACAAACACCAAGGTCGTGTGGTAACGTAATTGCTCTCCGAATCCACATCTCTGAGTTTGCAAGAATATATACACTTCAAAATTCACGGTTTATATCCTTGTTGACCCCTGCAGAGCACCGTACGGTTCCGTGAGCTGTAATTTGCATTTCTAGACTTGTATTTCTTTACATGCTGGCTAGTGTTTAAAAGAGCAATTTATTTCATCACCGCTCAAAAAAAGAAGAAGAAGAAAAGCACGTAAACATTTGAATTGGGCTGTTATTTACGGCAGCATTTATTCTTATCATACCAAGCATATGACATTTTATTTACAGCATATACAATCATGTTATGATTGCACGAGATATGCACCACGAGAGCAGCGCGTTCCGATCACAAAACTCTCCTCTCCACCGTGAATAAATCACAATCCGAATGCACGAGGTTTTATCACTGACACTGAGGTGGTGTGCACAGTTAATGTGAGAATCAAAGGTGAACGGCACGTGACATACGTCACGACCAAACGTTAACGATTGGTTATGCAGATCCATAGTGACTCTTGGCAGATCCAATAGTTTTAAACTTCAACAGAGTTCCCGCCTTCAAGGAAGTAAACGCTTGTCAATGGAGAGTGGCCAGACTCTAGGTACAAATGAAATGTACGAGAGTCTGGTAAGACCAGGCTACCCTTAGGCTGTCTATGGTCCCGCAGTGGCTAAAAATGGAGATATAGGTGTAAACCAAGCCCTGGGTATCCTGCTCTGCCTTTGAGAAAATGAAAGCTCAGATCTGGAATCTTCCCTGTATGTCGTCATATGGGGAAAGGTTACCTCCCCTTTCTCTGCTTTGCCCTCCCAGAGAATTTGGAGTAAATGGAATCAGTTTATTTTTTACATATAATTCAGTCGCAATGTCAGCACAGGCTTTGCAAACAGACTTTTACGATATGGATTCAACAGCACCGTCGTATGATCAGTGATTTCTGATGTGTCGCTAATCATTCAAGTTCACACAGACTTTCTTTCTAAATCGTTTGATGTTATGCATCAGTGAATCAAGCCAGTGATTAAACGATCAACTTCACATTGTTTTTCGTAGTAGCTTGAGAAAATTTGTTTTATTTAAATTGTGATTAAACTTCAAAGAGCGATCAAAGAACACTCTCTTTATAATGGCTGAAGCTGTCAATCACACGTCGCGAGTGTATCTACACACTTGCCCAAACTGCCGTTATAATGAATGACGCTGTTATGCAGCACAACGAAGCTCTTACTGTATTCATGTCGATATTGTGTTTGCTGTTAGTTGTGTTGAAAGCATTTTGTGAGAGAAAACGCGCTGCAATGACGAGATCACTGCATTCACTCGATCAACAGACTGTCTGTCTACTCAATGCTCATCACTGCAGCTTTCATGTGATCGGAAAAGATCTAAAAATAATGTTATAATAACTTAATCTCGACAGCTGTAAGAGTAAGAAAGCATAGTAAAAGTATTCGAGAGGGGTTCCATATGTAATACGCATTTAAAATGCAAAGATGTCAGCCAATCACAACAGTGGGCGTTTACACTGAAGTCTCACAGCAGACACGCCCCTTCAAACAGAGCATTCAAGCCAGAGGGCTAAAATCAGGATCGAAAAATGCCTTTTATTTCTAAATTATGACATTTTATGATGTACAAATCATACTAATAATATAAGTACACAAAACATTATAAAATAATATAAAAAATCCACATCATGGGACCTTCAAGTGATGATTCAAAGACTCACTCACAAAGACAGCTCTTGTCACCATCTAGTGGATATTTCTCTGAAAAATCCCCACCCGTTTTACATTAAAATGAATGAAAGACATCGCCAGGTCTGCATAATACAATGTGAGCTTGAAAACAAATTAAGGCTGTGCCAATGTGTGGTTTCCTGAAAACAGATACGTTTTAGCTATAATGAGAAAGACTTTACACTCACAGTCTCAGTAACAGTCACAGTAGCTCTGTCCGGCGTGTGGCAAAATGATGAGAAGCCTCAAACCGGGTTATTTACAGGTAAACATGGCAGTGATATATGAGTTCCATCTCACACACTTACGACTCTATTCCACATTATGATAGATCACCTCCTCCAGATTCACATTGTCCTGTCAGCTATGACAATAAAAAACGAGGCACACCAAAATAAAACAAACAAACCACAAAAATCCACATATTCCAGTCAGCTATAACTGTAACAAATGTGGTGTGCTAGGAACACAGTCTTGATCCACAGTGAAAATTTAAAAATACTGACGACAATATGTTCCTCCTGTCTTTACCTCACTTTGTCTTTTTCCTGCACAGTGTGGAAACTCAGATGAGGAGCCCTTTGTAATAAAGACAGTTCTGAGACAACAGCTGTTATCAGGATTGTTGATTTGTGGCTATAATGATGAGTGTTGCAATCCACAGCCCAGTGTTCACTATGACAATGTGTATGAACATTTCTCTTACAGATAATCACAACAGTGTACCTCACTCAAAAACAAACCTCAATCCTGCACAGAATGACCATGACATTGCACCAAGGTAATATACAGTATTTGTTTTCTATGGACATTACTAAATGTCAATACCATCCTAGCTAACAAAAATATGTTTGTTTTGCTAACATTATTGTTAAGTTACGACAACTTTATTTTTAAATGTTCTCTGTGTAACCAGTCCTGCTCAACCCGCTCCGAGTGGGATTCGAACCATGGTCTCCAGTGTAGCAGGCGGGCGCGCTAACAAGGATGTTAAAGGTGCTCTTAGCGATCCTGGGTGGAGTAACTTCTTGTTGACGTTCGAAGTGTTGTCAAACAAAACAGAGGCTAGCTAGACCCTTTCTCCTCCTCCCAAGCTGATAGTGAGGAGATGTTTGCTGTATTTTTTTTGTCACATACAGCTCAATTAAACATCTAAAATGTTGTTTATTTGTACATTTTCTGAGAGGAGTACCTTTCCCTTGTCCATAAGAACGACAGACTGACAGATCTGACACATGCACACAAAGACAGCACGTGATCCTGATTACAAAAAATTACAGTATTTCAAAATATCTGTCTTGGCGAGTATTCACACAAACATCATCTCTTATGTCTTATGTGAACTTTTGGTTAACTTTTGTGGAAAAACATCTGATATGTAACATTATTTTAGATCCGTGTGGTACAGGTCCTAATATATAGGCTGTCTGTTTAATTAAAGGTAGGGCAGGTAGGATTTGGTTAAAAAACTTTTTTTCAAAATTTGTTTAAACTTTCTTTATATATCAATACATAATTCAAATGTAAGTACTCTGAAAAAGTATGAAAGTATGAAAATTGAGTGTCTGTAGACCTCTCACGACTGTTTTAAAGACAGCTCATTATTTCCATTCACTCCACCTTCTCCCTTCTGGGCTCTTTCCAAAGCCACGCCCCCAAAACACATGAACGTGCTACGCCGACCGTCAGCTGAAAGACGCATTATTTACCTGAGACGAGCGGAGAAGAAGAAGCGGAGTGCATGTAGTGACATCATGTCAGAATCACATGTAATAAAAAATCTAACTTTATCATTATGAATATAAACAAATAAGATGTCTTTTAGTACTCACTATCAAGGTAGAATACCGATACTGGTAAAGTTTAAAATACACACACAACACGTCTACGACACACACAGATAGATACAAGATAAAAGCATCAGTAAACATAGGTAGAGAATATAAAAACAAACCGCGGAAATAAACGTGCAGGTAAAGTTCCCGTGAACATGGTAAAAGAGTTTAGACAGAGGGTAGTAGCTAAAGCTAACTTAGTTCTAAAAAAAGTTCCTGGATGCGGTGTACTAGCTTTTTACACATGCATTTTGTTATCTAAAGTTACATTTTGCGAAATTCAACATGACAGCGATCAACTTGAGCTAAGCATATTGACTATTTATCATCTCTACTAATGGCTCGCTAAGTGTATAACATTGTAACTTTATGCTAAGTAATGTTATGTTAGCTATATTAGGTAGCTACTGGTGCTAGTGAGACATGCTTCATGAAAACATAAACCAAAAAAATTTATAATCAAAATGAAAGATTACCTGTCCAGCAGAAATACAGCCTCGTGAACAAAATCAAACGGGTGCGCCAGGGTTGCCAGGTTTTCACAACAAAATCCGCCCAATTGCTACTCAAAACTAGCCCAAAACAAGCCCAATCGTGTTTCTCTGGTAAAAATTTGGGGGGGTAACATATGTGCCTTTTTGGTAGGGCTGCCTGCTAAAATTCGCAAATCCCGGGGCAAAATATCACATAATTGTGGTCGCTTCAACCCGCGGACATGAAAAACAGCCGGCGGCAACAGTGTTTGAAGTAGCCCGACTTGGCAACACTGGGGTGCTGCATGTGGGCAGATCCTGGAGCAAAAGCGGTGGTAGCCATGGTAGCGAGAGAGAGTGACAGTCACCCAAGCCAATCACTTGTTTCGGCCCGAACGAAAATAATGAGCTGTGTTTATTGCAGATTAAAAAGTCTAGAGTCACTCGATTTTTATACTCTCTTTTTCAGAGTACTTACATTTTAATTATGTATTGACATATAAAGAAAGTTTAAACAAATTTGGACAAAAGTGTTTTAGATCATTCTTACCTACCCTACCTTTAATGTTAATCAAATACTTGTGGTATCATGGGAAAAAAAGTTGAATATATATTTTTCCTATAGATATTTGGTGTTGACTTGGTGTCAACTTCAAACAGTTGTAGCTCAGTCATTTGTTGTCCCATTCAAACAATTAATACATCATTTTGAATGTGTTTTAATAGAGAATGTGAAAAAAACAATAACTTGCGGGTCATATGAATCAAACAAAAAAAGAAAAACTTACTCACTGCTCTTGATTGAATAACTTTAGTAGCTTTAATAAGAATACAGTTCTTACTTGAATGCTGCTGTTAAATGCTCTGGCGAGGAGATAAACATGGCAGACTAACTCAGGGCGGGGTCTATGCTAATAGGGCATAGTCTGTCAGCAGTTCTGGGCGGGGCCTAAGCAAATGTGCCGTCACACTTCTGGAATCTGCAAACGGCTTGTTCAAACACTGCTTATGATTTATGGGGATTAAAAAAGAGGAGTGGGTAGAATTTTACCATTATAGGGTGGTTGTGTATGTACACTGCCGACACACATCTATGTTTAAATGGATGGTTGATTATGATTTCACTTGTTAAACTTTAGATAGTGTGTAATGTTGCTGTTTGAGCATAAACAATATTTGCTCATTTACGACGCTCATGTTTTAAAGAAATTGCTTTTTAAGGACTACAACAGATGGCTGGTAGGGACGAATGTGCCCCACCACGCGCAACACTCGCAGCGCGTTGGGCACCAAGTCCTGATGGGAGCACCACTCCGCACCCCCCATGACATCACTAACCCTGACATTTTCATAAAGCCTGCCCCCGGAAACAACAAAGGGGGTGAGATTATCATGACAGAATATGCTTATCAATGACTTGAAGATAGTTAACTCCACATCAGCTACATAAATTCATCAACTAACCATTCAGGAACATCCTGTTTCATTCTTCTTGAGTCTCTCCATCATTGTCCAACTCTGGTTTGAAAGGTGATAAAGGGCGGAACAGTTTCCACACTGTAGCCTACATAGCGCTATTACACTCTTTAAATTTTAAGTTGATATTTTTCATGTTCTATTCTGTAACTAATGTTATTATAAATAATGTCAGAATAAAAAGGTAGCATTTTATGGGTGCAACATTCTGTCACTGGCAGTCCCTTATGAAAATATATTTTTTACTACAGTGACCATAGTTCAACTAGTATTTGTAAATTTCCATGGTTACCACAAGCAAACGTATTTTAACCACGTGTAAACAAAAATATGATCTAATATATGATCGCATATTGAATTTTAAAATGTCTTTCAAATATGATGTTAAGTGAGTATCTTTACCCATTTTACTCTTAGTAATTTTAATAATTTATTACATTTAATAATTAAAAAGTTCAGTTTTGAAGTATCGTATCGGTATCGATATCGGTGATACTGGCCTTGAAAGTATCGGTATCGTAGCGAAAACAAAATAAGTGGTATCGCCCATCCCTAACTGTAGTTCTTGAAGCTCCGCCCCGTGAGCAGCAGCTCATTTGCATTTAAAGGGACACACAAAAACGGCACATTTTTGCTTACCCTCAAAAGGTGACACTTTTAACATGCTATAAAAAAATTATCTGTGGGGTACTTTGAGCTAAAACTTCACATACACACTTTGGGGACATCAGAGACTTATTTTACATCTTGTAAAAAGGGGCAATCAACCACCCCTTTAAACACCATGTAAAAGTGAATTTTGCATAATAGATCCCCTTTAACGGTACTGGAAGAATGTTAGTTTATAATTAACCTTTCCAGAATGTAAGCCAAAGTTCTGAGAACGTTCCCTTTTAGCTGGGATAATATTCTTTGAAAATACTTACAATCTCCATACTATATTCATTTGACAGTCAAAGAATACCATGGTGTTTTTCAAAGTACCATAGTTTTGCAGTCACTAATCCCCAGTACTTTTTGTGAGGGCCATTTTTCTTGTCAGGCCCACCAGTAGCTCAGCACTCAGCAGTTTCAAACAAGTCAATAAATATATAATTATTCTTGTGATTTTTTTTTTTCTTTTCTTTTCTTTTTTTTTAAGTAATTGCTATCAAAAGCTTTTAAAAGACTAAAAAGCTGCTTTTTTTTTTTTTTTTGTCCACTCTGCCATCTTTCCTTCAAATGTGTTTGATGTCTACAAATAAGCTGCTCTGACTAATTACGCAGTCAGGTCTAATTCACAGTTGAGGTAGGTGTTTGGCGGCCCCTTTCAGTCATTGTCCTCACGTGAATGTGAATTGACAGCTGAAGGAAGGTTGAAATGAAACGCGCCTCATTGCGACTGACGGTGCTGGAGATGAGAGGCAGGGAGCTCAGAGAAACATGCTGCGACACCAGAGTGCCATTCATTATTCCAGCAGCGCTTGTCCTAATGTTTCTTCTGCAAAACTTGAGGATAGCAGCCATTAGTCAGCATAATCTCAATGAGAGGGCCCGATTCTCTCCGTGTAACTGACAGGCTGGTGTCACATGATCACTGTAGTGATGTGGGTACACAGAAACATGGCTCTGGTAATGTTTTAACGAGGCCTTATAAGCGAAACATCAATCGAAAATGTAGTGTCTGATAGTGTTTTTGTGTGGACATCTGCAACATATTGCACTGTAAGATTGATTGTCTGACTCACACTGATGCAAGCGATTCAATTGAAGGACAAGCCATCTAAAGAAAACATCTGTTATAACTTGCACATCTTTTAACAACTTCAACTTTAGTAGAAAATTGATAACTTTAAGTTTATCTAGGATGCTTAGGATTTTATGAATAATATTTCTGTTCTCTGAAATGGACACGTGTGGAAAATGAATGTATTATTCATTATTAGTTTAAGGAAGAAACAATAAGCTCATTAAAGTAATTATTACAAGTTGTGATGATTGCAATATATAGAAATGTTTAATATCATTGCGCTGCTGCACCCATGGTACGGCAGCAAAGTTCCATGATTATTATGCAGGAATGAGTGTATAGTTCCTAGCCATATCGGTCTAGATAATCGCAACTTTTTATTTTCCGTTGGTCTTAGTAGGCTACACGATGTAACTATACACATCACAACATGCAAATAGGAAAATGCTGGCATTATTTTGTCACTTATTAAACAGTAGGCTAGCTTGAGCAGTTTACCTGGGTGCGTCAGACAGAGTTATGGCACACACGGAGATGAGAATGGTATGTATGGAATTATCTAACTCTGGGGGATACGGTGAATAAGCTAAAGTCCCAAAAAGTCGGCGTGTTCCTTTAAAGTAATGTAAAAACATATGTATCCATGACTTATTGATCATTTCATTTTTTTTTTTTTTTTTTTACAGTGTACTAACCTAAAACTTATGAATGGTAGTGTTTTGCTCTTATAGGGCCTGCATAGGCCTATGCATGCATACATACATATTAACATATGTCAAAAAGACAACTTGGGTAGTTTTATCACAGCTTATTTTAAGCCTGAGACATTCATAACTTATTTTCAATCCCAGAAACCCCCTGGAGCACTTGCCAGCCACGGAAGCATCTGGTGACGAGCAACCAGAAATCTCCTGATAGCCAACAAAGACAGTGGCTGTGCTCAGGGTCTATCGCCATGCCAACCGTGTCTTTCCAGGATTATCTCAGCATCTGGGTTGGTTTACTCACATGGAGGCAATCCTCTCTATTAATCCACACAAGCTGAGCTAACCAAAGGTTAAAGAGCTAACCGCTAGATTCACAGATGATTTTCCCTAACAGAACTTGATTTATTATAAACCAATTTTGAAAATGGCCTAGCGGTTAACGCACATTAGTCCCTGACACAACGAGCTGTGGTCAGGGCCGGCTCTGTAAATCTGGGGGCCCTAAGCAGGATAATTTTGGGGCCCTGCCTTGCAGTGAATAATGGAGTATTGCACCGCAAACCAGCAACTGTATACAATCTAACACTTACATATTTCATCGGTATATCTTTTAACATGATTGCCTACAATTATTTTACTGCTTATTAAAGTACACTCACTGAAACAGTAAAAGTAAAGATTATAGATTTGCAAATTTAAGGTCAATTTGTTGTAAACAAATAAATATTAATAATTTAGCATTAACAATATATAGCTAACTTACAACATTAGCCATAGTGGTATGCGGCTCGCTATGCTCTGAAGCAGCAGTAGAGTCACCTCCTCCAGCTGTTGAGATTACAATATAATTAATAATAAATACAGTATGCAGAGTAGATAAAACACATTAATTTTAAATTAATATTAAAGTACAATTAGACAACATAGTGAATTATGATTATAAAACTAAATTTTTTATTGGCAAGAGGAAAATTAGCTATGTTGAAGTTGCGCACAAAACTATTCAAAAGAAAGGCAGTGGGAAATATTTACTTGTGTCAGCCTCATGAAATGTTTCTCCACGACCACCAAAATATTTAAGAATGGCTCCTCCTGAGAAAGTGACATTTAGTTTTTTACAATTATGTTAAGGGTAAATTAAAAGAAATCCAATGTTAAATTATATTATTTAATTACTGGTTGATTAACTCTTACATACTGTTCATATTTTAAACCTTCACAGCATGGAGTGAGATATTTTTTACCTTTTATGATTACATACAGTAATACATTCACTGTAAAAAAAATCAGGTCCCCAATTGAACATTTTCTAGTGAGCGATCACATCTAAAATTTTCAGTTGGCCAAATTTAATTTCTTGAATTTTAATTGAATTAAAATGCATCAATTCACATTAATTCAATTTGGCCAACTGAAAAATTTAGATGTGATCGCTCACTAGAAAATTTTCAATTGGGGACCTGATTTTTTTTACAGTGTTCTTTACTAAAATTTACCACAAATCCATTTTGCTTTTAGGTGTCTTGTATCGATCATCATTCAAAAATGTTTCAGAGAGGACACTGTGTTTTCTTTAGGTTTAAATGGTCTGGGCGATTTAGCTTAACAATATATAAAATATTTCATAATAGTATATAGATTAATATTTATTAATAATCTTTAATTGCCTATTCAGTTAAGACCATAAGAAAAAGCTTGTATTTAACCGCTTTATTTTAAACTTCATTTTGATTTTGACTGTCAAATGATTGCTCTTTCTCTTCCTATTACTTTCTTTCTCTCGAATGTTCTTAAACTATTTTTTTATTGTAATAAGCGTCTATTGAGACAAAGATTTTTCGTTTTTTTCTTTCCCAGAACTAGTGTAGGTCATGTAACGTTAACTGTTAAAAAGAAAATACATTCAAAGGAGGTGGGTCTGTCTCTACGCGGTCTGTAGCCCAGAGCTGGGGCCGACGGCTGGACCATAGCGCAAGCAATGTAGATTCAGCATAATCGACGGACAGCTAACGTTATGCTGCGTTCACACCAAACGCAAATAGAGTGTCTGGCGCGAGTGATTTGATTTCAATGTTAAGTCAATGGAAAGGCGCGTTGACGAGCGTCTAGAGGTCCCGCGGCGCGGAAGGCGCTTTTCGCGCGGTGCGAATGACGCGAATTGAGCGTCTTGCGTGATAAACTGCGGCGACGCTGGCGAGTGCAATCTGTAGTTAGGGGGCCCCCTAGTGGTGGCGGGGCCCTAAGCAGCCGCTTAGTTCGCTTATAGGGAGAGCCGGCTCTGGCTGTGGTGCTCGGCTTTCAACATGGCTTGATCCTGTCCCCTATCATTTCCTGTCTTCTCTCAAGAAAAAGACTAAAAAAGTTCTAGTGGACATTTTGACATTGACATTGAAGGCTGATGTGATTCTGCATATAAGTCTGTACCATTATAAAACACTTTGTGAAAGATGATGGCTCATAACTGGCCACTTATACTGTGTTTAGGACAAGGTTGTGAATAAGGAATTTAAGTTCAAATTGAAATCCTGTTTGCAAACCATTATTCCTCTTAAATTCACTTTCATTGCATGTATGTTTATTTATTTGTTACTTATTATTTACTATTTCCTTTAATTTCAGTGTTATTTAAATATTATTTTTTTAAATATAAATATAATTAATATTTTGATTTAGCTTTTATTTTTATCTTTTCATTTTAGTTTAAGTTTTAGTAATTTATAATTGTGCTTTTGTCATTTTTATTAGTTTTCCTGTAATATTTATGTTTAGCTTTAATTTATTTTTCATTTTTTATTGCATACATTTATTTTGTTACGTAGTTGCCAAGGAAACATTTATCTTTTTTTTCACCTATTTTCAATGCCTTTTCTCTCAAAAAAGAAGAAACAATCCCCTTTTGTTCAGTTTAATGAATTGAAATGAGCTAAAGCAACATGTTTTTTTGACATTTTGTCACAACTTAATTTAATTGTGTTCAATCAACCTAATATATTTAAAACGGAAGTTTACTTACTTCATTTGCGTTAAAACTGCATGAATCGTTTGTTGACATAACTCACCGGGCAGTGGATCTGTAGTTCCAGCATGCTTTGCAAGGACTGCATGATAGTACATTTAGGGATTTGAATGTTAAAATGTTAGTGTTTAATGTTCAGCTATGTTGGACATTTAGAGGACATTCTGTAATGTTTTTGAATTTTGTGGTTACGAGTGGTGCCTTTGTTATAGGGCTGTGGGCACTCTGTGGTATCTATGCTAATGTCAGGAGAGATACTAGTATTTTAATATTTGTTCATTATATACATTGTGTACAATGATTGATTAAACTGATTATAATTGATTTTCCAATTACATGTTTTAATTTAATTTTGACAAGCATAAGTCATTTTATAAATGTATCAATTTCATTTAAACTATATTTGATCAAATTGAGCTGGACCAACTAAATGACATTTCATTGCATGACTTTATATTTTATGAGTTGGGACTACACATATTTTGTCGGATGGAAATCCTGTCCTCAAATAAATTGAGTTTGTCTAATGAGTTTTTTTCTTAAATAGTTTTCATTTTAGTTAACACAGAATCAGAGTGAATCCAATTTTTAAGTATAGCTGCTTCACATCATTTGTTAAAGTCTTTAAGCTGATTCAAATAGATAACTGATTAATCTGTGTGATTTGTGAGTCTTTAAATCTGTTTCATTACAAAGAACCAGCTCAGAAGAGTCCCTTCTACTGTAGACGGTTATCTGAAGTGGTTTGCTCTGATAATTTGAGGACGCGCACTAATAGAAAAACATGTCCATTAGCTGAAACCTACAAATAAACAACCCATTCTCACTCCCAAGGCGTCAAAATCTGAAGCATGGTCAAGTGCATGGTCAAAGATGCTAAAGGCACTCCCACTCACTATATCGATTCGCTGGGTGCTCCATTCATTTCAGCTGTTTACCCAATGTGTCAGATCACACGGCAATTTTTGAAATGTAATGTGTTCATGATCTTGGGCGGATGGAGACGCTGATCCCTTTTGGGGATTTCCTTCACACAAAATAATCGTTTGGCCTCGGAACACTTGGAATATTTGTACTTTTTGAATAAATTGTGCATTCAGTCGTATTTGTATGTTATATCTGTGTTTTATATCATCACAAATGGGTAGGTTTAGGGATGGGATGTGGATGGGTTACATGTTAAAACGTGTCTAGATAGCGTAAATAAAATTATGCTGGCTGATTAAATTGAGAATCACACTCCAGCATTGTCATAATGGCAAAATCATCATGACGATAACGTTCCCATGCCCAATGCATCTGTGTATGACGCCAAAGGTTTCTCACTGAAATGGATGGAGCACCCAGCGCGACGAAGAATGATGCCTAGGGGTACCTTTAGCGTCTTCATTGTGACGCGAAAGGCACTTAACCATGCTTCGGATTTTGACGCCTTGGGAGTGAGAACGGGTTGAAATATTATGGCCAATCACGAAAGTCGACATTGCGCAATCAACCATAGAAAACCCTGCTGCATTTTTATTATATATTTTTTACTGAGCCACGTTTTTTTGCATTTGGATTGCCTTTTATAGGCTATAGGGGATTAAAAGATAGAAATCCCTATTATTTCCCTAAAAAAAAATCTTACTAATTTGAACTGGAACACCACCCCCCCCTTTAAATTCACTCCCCAGAATCTGTACCCCTGGGCCCCTCAGATTGAAATCGTGTTGGGGTTGGTGCTGTTTGTCCCCCTTGGGGCTGTGAGGACAGCTCAATAGAAAGATGTGTTGTCTATTTATTGTCTCTGTCTTATTCTGCGGCTCCCAGTGATTCTCTTTCATTACATCCAATTCAGACTGCAAGCACAACCCAGCTAAAACAATTTCTTTTGACGTGGCGTAGTAGATTCAGTAGCAGCACGGCTGAGCACTACTGGAACCACAGTCAGAGTATTTTAGTGCAGCGTTTCATCCTAATGTAGACATTCACTAAATGTTAAACTTTTCACCCTCTAGCAGTTAAAAAACAAACTACATGCATTTTGCAGAAATACATTGTGCTTGGGCTCGGCATGACTGTGCGGATGAATATGGTTATCCTAATGCTCATAAAACATTCACTACTTGACTTATACAGTGGTGCTTGAAAGTGTGTGAAACCCTTGCAGAATCTGTGAAAACGTGAATAAGAGGGATCATACAAAATGCATGTTATTTTGTATGTAGTACTGTCCTAAATAAGATATTTCACATGAAAAGATTCACATATAGAATGAAGGGTTCATAAACTTTTGAAGGGGGTCATTTTTATAAATTCAACTCTTTTTTTTTTGTCTTGTGGACTATATGTGAACATCTTTTATGTAAAATATCTTATTCAGGATGGTTCTACATAAAACATAACATATTTTCACAGATTCTGCAAGGGGTTCACAAACTTTCAAGCACCACTGTATATTTTAGATATAAACAGTTTAGATGGAAAGGATTTCAAGCTGACTAGCTGAAGACGTTACTGTGGCTATACTCATTAATAGACATGGCACTTTCTTAAAAATAAATTCCAGGACAGCACTACAAGCACCATAATGAAATAACCCTTCACAATAGATAATGCATTACAATAAACCCTGTTAGAGAGCTACATCTTGCATGTCGTGACCAGGGTTGCCAACCTCTGGAAAAAAAAGTTAGGGACAGAATAAGGGACACTCAAAATATTTGTACTGTACCAAACAGTGTATGTTTCCATTTCCAGTTTCCATTTCCGTTTCCATTTACATTTCCAGAGATATAGGGATCTCAATGTGGCTCCATGAGTAAATTGGTACACATTTGCAATGGTCACACATTTTCTGAAGAACAAATCATGTTGAAACTAGAAATGTATAATTTTTTTTTTTCTATCAACTATCTATCAACACAATTGAACACAATTTCTGTCTAAATGTCATGTGCCATCAATATTGCGCATGTAACTCTAAAAGTCAAGTCAAGTCAAGTCACCTTTATTTATATAGCGTTAAAAGTATGAAATATATATCTCAATATCCTTCTATATTCTCAAACTTTTCTTTTGTAACCTTAATTCTAAAGGCCTATGATTCAGTCCCATAGATATAATGTGGCTCCATGCTCAAATTACTGAATATTTATTTACCAAGGGAATTTCGTCAGCCTCTTTTCAAAATGATAAAAAACTGTTTATTTATTTTATTTTTTTCAGGAAGATACATGGCATAAAATTTGAAAGCATAATAACTGAACGTCTGAAATGTCAGCCAATAAAAGTTTTTTTTTAATTTTTTTTTTTTTAAACAATGGCACTTGAAATGTTAAACTAAATGTTGTTGCAGCATGTAGGCCAATGAATAAATGAAAATGCATATTTTTAAATTAAAGAGAACTTAGGGGATTGCTTTTGGTGCTTGAGACTGTATTGGTCATTTTGTGTTTCAATAATGAGTTTAAGAATACGCTACAAGTTACTTAAATATAAAAACTTTTTTTTACTCTATTTAACAACTTACAATAGTGAAAGACGACTTCCCTTTTTGATCACGTCTTTCCTCAGGGAGAGTGCATGTTTTATTGCATGGCTTAATGTTGGACTCATTACTCAACAATAATCATGTTGTTTGCAAAAACTAATTGAAAAAAAACAAAACAAACTAATTTGTCGAAATCAAAATGCGAACAGTGAAAGAGATTTGCTGTTAGCGCGAGCCACTCACTGTGAAGCGGGAGCGACCAGCCGGCACCGGCATAGGATTCTGCTGGGTCTTAAAGCCTTCCGCGAACGGCTATGTTCGCAAATCAAACAATGATTTTTCTCAAAGGAATGGTTAATTCTCAATTTAGAGCGTATGCCTGAATATTCCATTCCATATAGCTTTTATACGGAACCCTTCATTCCATATTCGGAACGGTTGGCAACCCTAGTTCTGACACTCCCACATACATGTGTCAAAGTAGCCAGATCAACTTTTTGCTACTTGCGAATATGACGAGACACATATAGGCGACTGACATATGTATATAATTTCCAGCGAAATCCATCCCGCTAGGTCTAAAATATTAAAAAAATAATACGTTTTACCATAGTGAATCAGGGACACAAACACGTTATGGAAGCTTGATAATGTATTGAACAACAACAACAAAAAGTTACATAGTGTACCTTTAACCTGTTAACTGTCACCCCCCTTTTTGAAAATATACATGAAAATGCACTATACAAACTTAAATGATTGCAATTCAAGAATGCTTTGGAATATAGACATAAGTTTGGTCTCATTTTAAAGAAGACAGCCAGCAGATTATGGCTCAAGTGAAAACACTTCAAAAAATAAAAGTATGAAAAAGTTATGAAAGTTTAAATTTACTGTTAATCAAATGTACTGTCCTAAATATTTTATATTTTATGTAAAATATATATGTTACAAAATAATTTGTACTCTAAAATTACTATCACATAAAAGCCAAATGTCTAACCAATTTGTGTTCCAAATTTGAAGTTGATATCACAAAAATTGAAGTTCCCATGAGATTTTGTTTAGGCGCTGTACCACAAATAGCCACCGGGTGTCATTGAAATTCCATAGATTTTTTTTACGCAATCTCCTGTAACAAATGTATATATTTTTGTCCAAATATCATAAAACAGTGGGCAGATATAGAACTGTGAGACTCAGACCTTTCCGACAATATGTGTTTTGTCAAGATTAGAAAAGGTTTTTATTATAAAGTTTTTAAAATAAATGTTGTAATATGAAACATGACGACGCCCACTAGGGGAGGAGCCGCTAGAAGAATTTAGAGTACCGTTTCCATGGTAACGCAAAATCCGACTTCAAAACAGTTTTCACAGGATGAATCTTGAGTTCGTAAGCTTTCGAAAGATATATAGTTTGTCAACATTAGATCAGGATAAATATAGGATATAATTGTTTTAAACATGCAGTGGCAAATGGGCCCACCGGTGGGCCAGTGCCAGTTAACAGGTTAAGATCCTGTGCATCCCAGATGAGCAAATGAAAGGAATAAACAAAGGCTGACTTTCAAAGTCATTAAAAATGAGTTTAAAGTGAACAAGACTTGACAGCCTGACATACACAAAAGTTCACAAACTTCATATGACTCACATTGGCTCTCTTTATTCATCAGAGAGCGGTGAAATCCAACGAAAGCTACTGTTAATGCCCTTTTGCTCTTTTTGATGGCACTGCAGTGTCTTTGACATCAGTTTCACCCAAATCACGTCACTGTCTTGTGGCCGTGATCAATAATGCTCATCTGTGGTTGGCCATTTCAGAAAAAAATAAATATAAATAAGAGAACACAAACAGCTGAAAGCACTGCGGTATCCAGCCTGCAGTGTTTACCAGCCTGATGACTCAAACCAAGTCTGACATTTCTGTTTGCTTATGAAAATATATGTGTGTTTATGTGGGGGGAAGTTAATGGTGCCCCTGCAGTGTCCAGTATAGGCTAATAAGCATAAAGGTAGAGTAAAATGTAATTGGGAAAATAGTAATACGTGTAAGTATCTCTGCGTGTGTGTGAAAGTGTTTATATTTTCATATGAACTCTGCATTAGCGCTCCCCTACATCATCAGTCATGGTCATGAAATTCCTGTGGTCTCAATTTCTCATGCACATCTGCATAACTGTGCTGGCCACATGGTAGCTCTGTTTTTTAATTGTTTATTATTTTATTTATTGTTGATAAGGCCCAATAATGTGTCATTAGTCAGAGAGAGTCAATTTATGACATTTTAAAAAGACTTTGGCCCAATACTGCCCCCAACTGGAGACATTACACGTAATGACTGTACCCAACCACAGACTAAATGAGATGAACTGGAATAGGAAAAAGAGAGTCTGTTAAAGCTCTGAGATCTACTATTGGCTGTTTAGAAAAAACTAGATCACTATATGAACCTAATGGACAGTGTCAAACAGCAGCAGTCCCCCATGCGGCGATTTATTCCACTGCAAAGAGATATTCATTACATAAAAAATGTCAGATTTTTGAGTTTTGAGCCTAATCCAGCTAATTTCTTCTTCTTAAAAATGACTTGAAGCCTCACACAAACTTGCAAGACAGACAAACTGATGTATTAAACATAGAAATCCTTTTTCTTTTCTTTTTTCCTTTTTTGTTGTTGGCACAAGTAATCTCCTGAGCTGTACCGGTCTCCCAGCATTCCTCTCAGGATGAAAATAACCCTTATGTTTACAGTCTGTAAAATACTTCCAAAAGGGTTTGTCTTTCCCATTTTATCACAGCGATGTGTATGTTCACAACAGAAGTGCATACACACATTCTGTGTAAATTACAGAAGATGAGGACTTGGCACTACAACAAAGCAGTGTGTTACAGCACACAGACTGTGTTAATTGAGCCCATCACTGCTCTCAGACCAAAACCTCCATTACATTTCTTTCTCATTTAAAACACTGAAGTCTTCCTGTCTGTGTGACTTTGGTAAATGTTCCCTATTAGCACTGAGTCCTAACCTGGCTTCCAGCAACGAGTAATTTGTCAGTCCTAACAAAGTGTGATACTGCCGCACGACATGCATGACAATCTCAGACAATCAGAAAAAAAAAAATAGTTTCAAACGTTTTAGATATATTTTAAATCTTGTTTTCAGTATTTTACGTATTAATATATGATGCTATAATTTGATAGATTATTAAAAAAAATATTTTTTAAAGAGGTCTCTAATGTTCACAGAGGCTGCATTTCTTTGACCAAAATACATCAAAAAAATACCTTTATTCTATTTTAACAGATTTTAGAATAAAGTAATTTATTTTTGTGATGTCAAAGCTGTCATGATCTTTCAGAAATCATTCTGATATGCTGATTTGCTGCTCAAGAAACATTTCCTATTATTCCTATTGAAAACAGTTAATATTTTTTTTGCGGCAACCGTGATAAGAATAGCATTTATTAATAAAAAAAAATAATTGCTTTGCTGTCACTTTTAAGATAGATTCATAAAGAGATCGTAAAACGAATCCATATAAAATGAGTGGTTTAGTCACACGATCGCTTTATATGATGAACAGATTTAATTTAGGATTTTATTCACATATAAACTTTTATCAACACACATCAGTTGTGGTAAAAGGAATTTCAAGCATGCTTGCTTGACGTGTGAGAACCAATGAGGTTCATTCTCGTGTTACACACGTGTGAGCTTCCGCAAGAACCATTGAGGTTCATTCTCGTGTGTTACGCAGCACGTTTGAGCTTCTGCAAGAACCAATGAGGTTAATTTTCATGTGTTACACAGCATGCTTGAGCTTCTGCAAGAACCAATGAGGTTCATTCTTGTGTGTTACACAGTACGTTTGAGCTTCTGCAAGAACCAATGAGGTTAATTTTCATGTGTTACACAGCATGCTTGAGCTTCTGCAAGAACCAATGAGGTTCATTCTCGTGTGTTACGCAGTACGTTTGAGCTTCTGCAAGAACCAATGAGGTTCATTCTCATGTGTTACGCAGCACGTTTGAGCTTCTGCAAGCACCAATGAGGTTCATTCTCGTGTGTTACGCAGCACGTTTGAGGTTCTGCAATCACCAATGAGGTTCATTCCCTTGTGTTATGCAGCACGTTTGAGCTTCCGCTAGAACCAATGAGGTTCATTCTCATGTGTTACGCCACACGTTTGAGCTTCTGCAAGAACCAATGTGGTTCATTCCCTTGTGTTATGCAGCACGTTTGAGCTTCCGCTAGAACCAAAGAGGTTCATTCTCGTGTGTTATGCAGCACTTTTAAGCTTCAGCAAGAACCAATGTGGTTCATTCTCATGTGTTACGCAGCACTTTTGAGCTTCAGCAAGAACCAATGAGGTTTGTTCTTGTGTGTTACACAACATGTGGGAGCTTGGGCCACAGCCAATGAGGTTCATTCTCGCTCTTCAAGCAATTATGGTTGAGCATCTTATATGTGAATAAAAGGCTAAATTCAATCTGTTTGTCATATAAAGCGATCGTGTCTCTTCAGAAAATTTGGATTAAACCGGTCAATTCACATGAATTAGTTTTACGATCTTTGAACTGTTTGATGCAAAAAAGTGGTAGTTGCGTAGCTGTCAATGGAGGGACAGAAATTTCTCAAATTTCATTTAAAATATCTTGATTTGTCTTTCAAAGATGGAACGGGTTTGGAACGACATTAGGGTGTTTAATTTTCTACTCAATTTTTTAACCCGTACATTTTCATATTGATACAAGACGGATCTACAACTTTGGTACGGGTCAATTGGTCTATCATGACTTTTAACTCTCTGTCAAATGCTCTAGTAATAGGTCTCTTAAGTTTGTCTTTGCAGCATAAAAAAAAAATCCAGCTTTTCTCCATCGGTTCGTTTTATGTCAGGTGATGGACTGATAAGAACCGGAGGAGAGAGCTGGTAATGACACTCCCGCTGAGTGCCTGGACATAGTCCACCCCGCCCCCAACTCCTACCTCACTTTTGCCTCTCTCCTTGTGTTGATTTACTTATTATGGGCTCTTTCTCCTTCATTCCACTGTCATTGAACCCTGATTAGATCAAGCTCGAATCGCTTTGGACAGTTAGCATCGATGAGTCCATCTATCACGCGACGTCCATTGGCTGTGGATCGCTACCGCCATCTATTGCCTGTGGTTCTAACGCCCGTGGCCCTCATCTCCTTGACCTCTTCCCTCTCGCTTCCTCGTTTTCTATCTCTCTCGGTCGTTGGCAGTATATCTTCCTAACACCCCCCCACCACCCCCCCCCCCCTCCCTCCACAATCTGTGGCAAGCGAAGTCAAAACCGCAGCTCCAGGGGAGTAAAGCCTCTTCTTCTCTCTCTACCCCTCTTTTTTCTGCTGTCTTTCATCGGCGACGACTGAGTGGCAGCCAATCATGGGCTCAATCCTGCTGCCACAATCTCCCTGACACTCAAAAAGAGAAAGAGAGAGGGAGAAACACATATGAAAGGAAAAATAATACTCAGACAGACAAAAAAGGAGGTAAAAAGACGAGTAGAAATAAAAAAGCATTGCAAAAATTTAAGACAAAGGAACTAGAATAAAAAAGAGAGATCAGTCAGACAGCTTTCTCACTCTCTCTCACACACACATACACATAGTAAGCTTCAGAACAATGTTCAGTCTTACAGCGAAAACTGAGAGGGAAGGTGACAAGCGTGGAGCTTATGCTAAGGAGATATAGAAGTGTGCCTGAAAACACAGCAGAAAACAATGGAGTATAGACAACGAAGGTAAAACTCTCTCTCTCTCTCTCTCTCTCTCTCTCTCTCTCTCTCTCTCTCTCTCTCTCTCTCTCTCTCTCTCTCTCTCTCTCTCTCTCTCTCTCTCTCTCTCTCTCTCTCTCTCTCTCTCTCTCTCTCTCTCTCTCTCCCACTCTCTCTCTCTCTCTCTCTCTCTCTCTCTCTCTCTCACTCTCTGTGTGTGACTCTCTCGTCCGTCCGTCCCTCCCTCCCTCTCCGGCTCTGTTGCTCTTGTGCTCTCTCGGTCCCCCACTCTTGCTCAGACGGATGAGGAGAGTCCGGAAAGAGAGCAGTCATGTACGTAATTTTCTCTCTCGCTCGCTGAATCTAAAGGTTATCATTAAGACAGATGTGTCCTGCAGAGTGGTTGCCGTGGAGATCATTTTACACTGGAGGAACTATTTGATTAAAGAGTGGCTAAGACGGATTTAAAGCAACTGAGAAAGACTTGGCAAACGCAGAAAGAGAGTGTGAGTAGACGGTTGATTAGTTTCTTTTGCAGGTGGTTTTGGATAATATGTCTAGGATCTAAAAAGATAGTTTGGTCGCTTTTGAAATGTCTCAATGCCATATTTATAGTCAAAGAGTTCATGTTGTGGAAAACTGAGAGGAAATTCCTGGCTAGAAACTGTTAAAACTGTTTCTTGTGCTGTGCTGTTGAATTTCATCTCTAGACACTGCGTTGTTTCTACTTTCAAAAGATGTTTAATATTCTTGTTTGCCAATGCAGAGGCAAACTTATATGTCATTTTTGATAAAAAAGGCTTTTTTTTGTTATTGCTTCTATGGTAAAATATTTTTTAAATAAAATCTGTATTACTACATCCAGGCAAGATTGTTATAGGTGCATTAAAAATATAAAAATGACGGCAAAAGAGGTATCTAAAAAACTTCATACGGGCAGCCAGCGCTGCTCTGCAGTAATTTTATTTGACAATTGCTCTGTTATGAATTCTGCAATTACACAAATGCTTTTGCTTGATTCTGATAAGCAGATTATTGCCTTGACCTGTGTGTCATCTGGCAGCTATTTTACAGGCAGCCTCAGTTTGAAGATAAACGATGTGCGTGAATGTGAGTGTGTGTGTCCGAGAGAGAGAGCGAGAGAGAGAGATGTGCAGGAATATTTCATAAATATGTATTGCATAGGACACAGTAAGAGTCTACCCCACTGCTCATGCCTAATCATTCACTCACACACTGTTTCTATCACATACACCCATACCCATCACAGAAAACTTTATGCAATTTTACATTCTCAAAAAACATCACACAAGCTTGTTTCCTAATGGGGACCAAAAAATGTCCCCACAAGGACAAGGATTTTGGATATTACCATCCTTCTGGGGACATTTTGTCCCCATAACGTAGGGTTTATCAGCCACACACACACACACCCACAGACAATAGGATACGCTGCTGCTAAATACAGCCGATCAACTGGATCTTGGTATTGGAGGTCATTAGTGAGTGGTCATTATTGTCCAACACAAATTAACCTCTAAAGTGCTTGTTGCATTTCTGCTTTCTAAATTAGCCACGTTAATAGCATCTCTTTTTAATGCAAAACGATTCACTTGGAAACACACACAAAAGCCTGTGAATAGAAGATCTGTCACTGACAGCATACACATTTAGGAGGCAAATGTCTAGGGAGAAATTTACAGGCTTATATAACTCCTTTTATCTGTCTGTTTGATACAGATTCTTCTTTCTGGGAAGATAAACTTTAAGATAAGATCTCTTTAATGTCTCAGTATTTTCTCCATGAGATTAAATTGAATGCAAATGGAGACCTCCTGCTTCTCAGATTCTGGAGAAAAACATCCTAATAGTCTCCTACGGAAGAGATCTCAACAATGTCTCAAACTTTGCTCAGATTTGCGAGGTCAGAAATTTCAATATGAACTCAAACATTTCTGGTGAAAAAAAGGAAAACTTTTGTCAGGTGCTTCATATAAAACAATTTAGGGGTTCCCATTATGGGATCCTTTTATGGATTTAGTTTGTGTTTTAACTCATTTTTAATTAAAACTTATGAATTAAACAGCTTGTAATACATTATCACACGTAAAACATTAAATTACCTGTTAAACATAAAAGTTTTATGCAATCATTTTAGACATTTCTCCTTGTATAGAACCCTTTTGACATAAAGTGTTCTTTAAAATTGATTCAAGAACCCTAGGGATCTATATAAAACCCCACTGAACCTTTTTTTCTAAGAGTGTATATTTCGACTGTATGTCAAAGCTGATACATAAAGTATTTTCAGTTTCCAAATAAAATGTGCCCTGCAATGAACATAAAATGGATATTATGCTTAAAAAAACAAGGTAAATCAGAATCAATCAGAATCCACTTCCTGAATTATGCCTTCAGCACGAAACCATTAGCATTTATTTTTACCATTTTAGACTGAAGACACATGATATACACTGGGAAACAGAGCGAGACACAGATACAGAACTTTCAGTGTTATCTGAGAGAGAGTTAGCTCCACCAAGTGGCTCAAAATACAGTGCCAAGCAGCAATGAAGATCAGTCTTCATCATTGTTGATCTGCTATCTGCTTAAGCCGTCACGACTTTACTTCCACAAACAAACATTTCAAATCGCAAAATCCTGCTGGCTCAAGCCCCAGCCCTAAATTTAAAGTGATGGAAGGGCTCTGCTATATTAAATGTTAAAACAAAACAAACCCTACGTCCATCTTTATCTGACCATAGCAGAGAGTTTGATGCCCCGCAAGTAATCTGGACAGACCAGGTGGCTGCTTCGATTGTGAGATATCAGACAGGCCTTGGGCTATATTTCAATCTTTTAGACCGTATACCGTCTATATATTATTAAGCGATTTGTTCATCCTGCTCCAGAAGTTCTCCCGAGCTGCATGAAGTCTCCATCCTTTAACGCATGAGATGTCAAAATCTCAAGGTCAAGGAAAAGAGACACACCGAAAAACTTTCCCCCAGCAATAATAAGCGCGACAAATGCACAGACACAAGCTGCCGTATCCCACATATGGCTTCAGACATCCATCAGAACACAGTCAGGTGTGGACAGAAATAACCCAGTTTCCCTAAATGATCCGTGTCTGATATGGTCTTAGGGGGAATATCCGAGGGAGAGAAAGAGGGGGGTGTTTGGAGGCAGATAGCATGAGTGAACGAGGCTGTGTTGAACTCTGGCAGATGTATTCCCTAAAGACAACACTGCCCCAGACTGCTTTTATAAACCTCGGGAGAAATATAGGAGTACCTTGCAGACAGGACTACAGCAATTACATAGACTATGGCGGGTCTGTGTTTGCGGTAGCGGACATGAGCGGTGCATCACTGTCAATCAGGTCTGCAAGTTACAAAACGTGATCTTTGTCGTCCATTTGCAAAATGCCGCCCTGCATGGGCAAAAAAATGTTTTGTGTGTTACACAGATCAACGGGGTCAGCCGTGTGGAGTTTTCAGAAGGACAACGCGCCGTCCTCTCTGCCAATTAATTAATAATTACATAGCATTACCTCATTATGCCTCGACTAGCATATCCACATAGGCCTAAATTCACATACACACACTAATTAGACGCTCTTAATAGGACAAGTGAGAAGATTCTTCCTCCTCGCTCGACTCCCTCGCGCATCCTTCGTTCCTCCCCTCACATAGTATCGCGGATCCTCCCTTACCCGCTCATAAACAAGTTTTCAGTGCACTAATCAAAGTGAGATAATTAAGTGACAGTCCTAAACATCTGGCGAGAGATTTTTGTCTTTGTTGTATGGTAACAGGCAAAATAATAATAAAAAGATTCACTGGCCTAATGCTTAATAGGCATGCTGTATCAAAGATTAATATCCAGAATGCTATTAAACCTCAAGGACAGCCTTGAATGATAATTAGAAAATGCAATCATGAGAATCACCACGCATAAATTGGTGCACACAATTGCGGGCATTTTTTCCCAGAATGTTCTTGACATTGCAGAGGAAGGGCTAAACTCTGAGTGCACGATAACAGGATATTTTTTTTTTTTTTTTACATCTCTGGGTTTCTGGCACCCTGTGAGTCCTACAGTCATCATAGAAACACACAATTTCCTGTCCGGGACTTTTCACATGTTTCATGCTCTCACCGCTGTAGTGTTAACATCACCCCAGCAGAGCTGGATATATATATACAGCACCCTCTTACTCCATTATTATGTTGTTTAAACTTGCAAAAATTGTGTACAGCGTGTGATTTGATAACTCAATTCGCCATGCCTAATGAAAATAAAAGCACCCTGAGGAGGTAAATGTCAATTATTCAACAACGCTTGTGAACAATGGGAACCACAAGTCGTAAACATATGTGTGGATAAGAATTCTTAAATCTCATTTCTCAGATTTTTTAGTAATCTCATGTTGTAATCTCAACAACATTTTAAACAGTTTAGTCTTGCCAGCAGACCAGTCTCTAATAAAATCTCTCATCAAATTCTTCCAAAATGAAAATATCTGAGCTATGCTATTCACATTTAAAGCTTTCTTACTATGTTTTAAGAGAAACAAAATTGTGTATTGAGACATAACTCTATTGAGAATCTCCATTATCTGAGGTATGAAAAAGCAATATCAGAACAACAAGGATGTGAATTTGAATGCTTAGAAAAAGATCTTAAAAATGGCTCAAACTGTGCTCACATTTGACAATGTACCAACATCTTAAAAAAAAAAATTGCTAAATGTTATTGTATAGCTCTCTTACTGTCTATTTTGACTATTCATTTATTCTAAGGGATTTTAGAAGAATCACCCAAAACAAAAACAAAAAAGATACTTGAATATGATATATCTGAGAAGTCTATTAAAGGAGAAGAACGTCAATTCTCAAACAGCATTCATGGATTGGAGCCACCATTCCTTTCAGCAAACTTCAGGGAACTTTAAAAATACGCACACTAAACAAAGATAACTAAGGACTTCAGGGATTCTTTTAATACATACAAATAAATAATCAAAATAATTTTTCTTTTGTGAAAAAAGTTAAGATACCAAATTCTGCACAATCACACAATTGTGTGTATTTATTTGGGACTTTAAGATAATCATCTGATAGAAAAAAAACAGCAAAGATACTTGAATGAGATGGGAGAACTCTATTAAATCTCCTGGAAGAATGTCACAATTCATGGATTGGAACCGCAATACATTTCAGCAGACTTCTGGAAAATGAATATGAATGCAATAAACACAAGTACATAATATAAATAAATAAACAAATAGTAATGAATGTCTCAGAAGTCTGCAATAGACTAAACTGTCAGTGATACAATCCACATTCATTTTATAGCTATATTCTCTTGAATGTGAAAGATGTGTGCTATTTTTTATTTCTCCTATGCAATTTTAGATGGTCCCTTTAACACATTCTGATGACTAAAAATAATGTTGCATCTACATGTCTACTTACTCTCATTAGAGTGTTAGTAGAGATAGAGTATAGTAGACTGGTAGGCTTAGGGTTAGAATAAGTTAACATGTACTTGCAAAGTTACTTATAGTCAGTAGAATGTCTGTTGGAGGACCATCAGAATAAAGTGTTAGCAGATATTAAGCAGACAGTCTACTAATACTCTGAGAGTTAGTTGACACGTAGGTGCAGCGTTACTTATAGTCAACAGAATTTTCAAAAGGGACCATCAAAATAAAGTGTTAACGAAACATCTGAGATAAAATGGATAGTTAAAGGAACACTCTGACTTTTTGGGACTTTAGCTTATTCACCGTATCCCCCACAGTTAGATAAGTCCATACATACCATTCTCATCTCTGTGCGCGCCATAACTCTGTCTGACGCACCCACCGTTAGCCTAGCTTAGCACAAAGACTGTAGGTAAACGGCTCCAGCTAGACTACTGCTCAATAAGTGACAAAATAATGCCAACATTTTCCTATTAACATGTTGTGACGTGTATAGTTACGTTGTGTACAAAGACTGACGGAAAATAAAAAGTTGCGATTTTCTAGACCGATATGGGGTGCGTTTCCCAAAACCATAGTTGCTAACCTGTTAGCAACTTAGGTCGTTGGCAATGGGAAATTGCATTGCAACCACCAAAGTTGCTAACTTAGTTAGCAACTATGGTTTTGGGAAACGCACCCATGGTTAGGAACCATACTCTCATTCCTGTGTAATAATAATGGAACTTTGCTGCCGTACCATGGTTGCAGCGGCGCAATGATATTATACAGCGCCTGAAAATAGGCTAACTTCCGTCAACATAACCAATGTGACAACCTGCTTGCACAGGGAGTGTTCTGGGGACTATTTTCAGGTCCTGCGTAATATCATACCCATGGTAAGGCAGCAAAGTTCATGGATTATTATGCAGGAATGAGAGTATAGGTCCTAGCCATATCGGTCTAGAAAATCGCAACTTTTCATTTTCCGTCGGCCTTAGTACACGATGTAACTATGCACATCACAACATGTAAATAGGAATATGTTGCCGTTATTTTGTCACTTATTGAGCAGTAGGCTAGCTGGAGCCGTTTACCTCCAGTCTTTGTGCTAAGCTAGGCTAGCGGTGGGTGCGTCAGACAGAGTTATGGCACGCATGGAGATGAGAATGGTATGTATGGACTTATCTAACTCTGGGGGATACAGTGAATAAGCTAAAGTCCCAAAAGGTCAGAGCATTCCTTTAAATGACACATTACTGAGAACTGAATTAAATCCTTCAGTGCTATGAGGAGGGGAGCATCAATAAGCAGACTTCGTCAGGCTTTGAAAGAGTGTGCAATAAACATGCATGAATCAGAACTCAATTTTATTACTCTTTTGTCCACGCTCGCCCTTGAGCTAAGACCACGGATGGAAAACGTGTCATAGAAACCGTTAAATCAATCAAGTCTGTTGTGGACCATGACACTGACAGATGGATATTTATCTGTCCGTCAAGGTCACGCCAGAGACTTGAGCAGGTTTTTGTATGCCAGCTGCTGATTACATGCTTCTCAATGTGCCTTACTCCAAAATCAAATGTGGGCGGCACTTTCCCTATGCATAGACACAGACCGTCTCAGTTCGTGCCAATGTGTGATTCATACCGGATGTGAAAGGCTGAGAAAAATCATGTTTAATTCATGAAGACCTCTGCAGACCTTCTCAATGTCAAAGTTCTGCCCTACTAGCTAACCCTGAGCTGCATTGAAACATATGTCTGAATGGAAGATTGGGCCACAAAAGGCCTCCTCTGCTGGGGCTGACAAAATTCATTACTCGCATTAGCGAAGCCAGTGATTCCACAAATTACAGTAGTCTGCACACTTTCAAACGCTGCCTAGTGAATAATTCCTAACTTCATCCATATCTCATTAAGTAAATTATTTGATTCGTATTCACAAGACAATGTTCATTTACATGCATAACTTCAGTCCCATCAAATAGAACCAGAGCCCTAATTTGCCTTTAGACAAAGAAAGGAATCGCTTTGTTCGCTGAGATGGCCCCAGTGACACTGTGTGTGTTTTATTTCTTTCTTTTTCCCCCTACTTTGCCTAGCCTCCCCTTCTTTTCTTTGATTCAGATCGTTAAACAAAAACGCCACAACATTATGAATCTGCTCCTCATTTGCTTGCGCGACCCCTGGAGACGTTTGCCGTAATGAATGCCTGTCAGGCTAACCTGGCTCCTTGGCCTTTTCCTGCAGACTCCTGGAAAATGGGCTTTCTTCAAATGAGGGAAGAAAGATTTATTAGGATTAACTTCCAAAAGCCAATAAATTATGCATACATCCTCCAAATTACCTATCAGAACTAGTCCTAGAGGAGAGACCGCTTCAGTGAGCCGCTGCCTTTGCTTCTTTTACGCTAGTTTGTGATATAGAAGTGGAAGTCCTCTGCGGTTCGAGCTTGCTATCGACTTGCTGCGTTTTGCCAGTAACCGCAAATCTATACAGAGTGTGGAAAGTAAATGTTTAGAGATGTTCAGGCTCAAGAAGTTCATCAATTAGAGACCACCAAGTGACTGCTGTGTGCTAAAATCACTTAATCTTTTGTGATCAATCAATATTAATGATGCATTTCCTAGTTAGCCAACATGATTCTTAGTCAGTGCTGTTGTAATATGTGGCAGTCGACCCAGAGGTAATTTAGCAAATGCAATGCTTTCTTAAAGATCTTTTTTCTCTCCATCACAGGCCCCAAGAAGACAGAATTGAAGAGAATTAAGGATAAGATGCCCCATTTCGTCGGTCCCACTATTCAGCAGTATCTTCAACACAGAGCTCTGTTTCTTAATTGATTCCTTATCAAGGACTCTCCAGGAGTGATCGGATAAAATGATAATCAATCAAGTTACTTTCCTCCTGTTGTCCTGCTTGCTGGGCTGGAGCAGTGCACTGATCCGGCCGGTGCCTGGAATTAGCACGTTGGATCGGGATGGACAGACTCTACACCGCACTAAACGAGGATGGATGTGGAATAGTTTCTTTCTCTTAGAGGAGTGGACAGGAACTGGAAAGCAGTATGTCGGAAAGGTAAGAGCTGTTACTCCTAGGGTTGAAAGAGCTGCAAATGCTGGGTACAGGTATTATATATATTCAGAGGTTTTTTTTTACCCCCTATGAAAAACTTCCATGGTTTTACAAAGTGCTATGATGATAATACCATGATACTCTTTCAAATGCCTTGCAGTGCCATTTAAATGGAATATAATAAAACAGGACCACCAAAATAGCATATTTTTACCATTTTTAAACAATGCGCTTTTTCAAAGAGCCATTTTAGGCTGTTAGCACAATGAAAAAATATATAGTGTACTTTATGAGTCAGGGCTCGACAATAAGGGCTGCCTGATGGCCCGGGGCTAGCGTGAAAGACAGTCAGTACTGCCTGCATCTGAAAGGAAGTTTCACCATTTGTGTGTTTTTAAGCCTTGTCAAATTAAATGTGCAAACGCAGGACCCGCGAAAGTAGACGCGAAAGTACCCACGTCTCTCAGTTTGGTACTCGTGCGCTGTGTTATAAGTTTTGTGTGTGCAACACACATCCAAATCGCAAGCCCAGAACACTGTGTTTCACAGCGCATGAATACTCGTTGACGTTTTGTCGAGTATCTCCATAAACATAGTCGTTTATGTCTAAAGTGAACGCTAACGCGTGAGAAAATGCATGTGTAATAGTATATTGGATCTATACAACTCTTAAAGTGACAACAGCCTAATATTCCTGCTGCTGTCTGTTTTTATGTTAACCAAACAAAAGACAGAAAAAAATAGCTCACTGCTCTTGACTGAATAAATTCAATAAGCCTTAATTTATATTTATGCAGTTAGGACTATGCAGTGATATTTGATTACTATTTCTGTACCTACAAATCTAGTTTAAACCTACATGTTCAGTTTTGGCGTTTTAACCTTATTTATTAAGGTTACCCTGTTAAAAAAAATGGCATGGCGGCAGGTTTGAGCTGGTTTAAGATGGTCCTGAGCTGGTTCTGAGCTGGAGCTAGTTTCTTAGGACCAGCACCGGACCAGCTTAAACCAGCTCATGACCAGCTAAGGACCAGCATAAACCAGCTCAAACTAGCTCACACCATGCTTCTGCCATGCTTCAAAACATACCTAACCAGCATATGCTGTTTTTTTTTTTTTTTCAACATATGGATTAAAAACAACTAAAACAAAAACTAGACCTATATTATTTTATTTATTTATTAGTTTTTTTGTGGTGGGGCCAGTGAAGATTTTAGCAGGGTAAGTACAAATTTGAACCACTGGCCCGACCAGGTCAGTAAAAAAATCCTTAATGTTGAGCCCCATGGGTGTGCTTATAAACAGTTGAGGTCCTGGAATTGATTCTTAGTGAATGCATGATATAATAAAATACATATATTTAATGCAATGGATTAAAGCAATTGCCAAATGCAAAAATGGGAATCAAACCTATGACTGTGCAATTGGTATCATCATGGGAATTACAGCATACAATATGAGCAGTTTCAGTCAGTCTGACCATTAACACACAACACAAACAAGCACAAAGGGTCAGTTACAAACATGAATCACAAACATCAAATGAACTCATACCTAGTGGATGATGCTTTCAGCATGATAGCTAATGATGTATTAGAACAAAATCAATGAGAATGTAGGCTATTAGGATGAATTGATGTGTGGGATACAAAGTGCCATAATAACCCTCTTTAATGACCACATCCTGACGTTCCGAAACAGAAATGATTGTGTGGTATTAACTCAAAGGTTTACATTATAACCGCAACCTGATAATAACAGCTGATGTCCTGGCTTTCAACATGCACGAAAGATGCATTTTAGCTAAGATCAACTCGGACACGAATCAAACCCAGACTTGCCAGTTGTTGAAAGGTGGGCCTACCAGTGCAACACGATTCGGTTAAAATCAAATGCAACTCGTATGGCGTCAGATCAGAGTGGAACGCTTGTCAAGCCACCGGCATCAGACAGCAGAGACAGCAGCAGTTACAACCTTGCGAGCATGCAAGGAGGGGGTCGGAGCAGCCTGTCAGCAGCCAATTTTACGTCAAAGACTTCGGCTTTCATCATCGCATTCATTGTCTACAAGTAAACGTTTTGGGTGGAGAGAGGAGTGGTAACAGACAGATCAACATCTCTTCCTCTTTTGGTGCAGGCTTGTTTTTGTGGAGAATACTGCAGGAAAAGAAACACGCGAGTGCACGGAAACAGAAAGGCAAGGAAGCGAGAGTGGGTGAGGAGAAAACAATAAATCAATCAAAAACGAGAATGAGATTCCGCCCTCATAGCGTTGCATTTTACGTGACAAGGCAACAAAACAGCGCTGACTGCGAAGAGTCCATCGGATGAGGAAGTGTCAGACTCAGCAGTGTCCTGGCCTCCTTCCCAGAGCTTTGATGCTTCTCTCTTTTCTATAGCTCTCTCCCCTTCTATCTCTCCCTCTTTTCCTGGCTGCTGCGTTTCTCTGGCATGACAGCAATCACATGCTTTTGGCCCGCTTCTCATCTACCGTCCACTCTCATACCCAATTAAAGTGCCAGAAAGACACAGGGCTCCCATAAATACTGTAGGAGGGCGAGGGAGAACGAAACATCCACATGCTGGTTCAGGGAGACCACTGTGGAGCGACTTGATCATCCATTCCATCCATTTCCCCACTTTTCTTACTAGTGTGTGTGTGGCTGACGTGTGAGATCTTGTGTAGCCCAATAGATGGGTACTTAGGGCCCCAGCGAGAAGCCATCAAAGCCATTGATGATTCTCCTCATAAAGATAATTTAGAAACCTTTACGGAGCCTAGTGGGATACCATATTTATGTCCATCCAACCAAGGCCTCCACTGGCCCCCTAACACAGACAAGCCCTAAAAGAGGATTTATTTTCCAGCGTGGAGCCAGAAATAATCCATAAAATGGGAAGAATATTTCCAATAAAACAACAGTCCTCTCATCGCTTGCTTCAGAGGTCTACTTCTATTTTGTAGTCTACAGCCATTCGATGTGTTTTCACAAGAAACATCTATATGGTACTGTAATGAAGTTCGTAGATATGGGAAGAAGGAGGTGGGAACCGGCAAACTTTTAAAGACTTTAATAAATAAATAAACACAAAAAAACGACAGCCGCACACACACATATCAAAACGTAAATAAAACATAACGTAAATCCAGACCTGGTCTTCTCTCGTCCTTCACTGGTGTCGCTCGTCCTTATATGCCTCTGGGCTCCCTCATAAGAGGAGTTGAGGCGTGCCTCACAGGTGACGCTCATTCTCAATCACGCACCGGTCTTGCTCGCTCCTCCCACGTCTCTTGCTCACCCACCTTGCCACATACCCCATCACCCCTCCCTCAGGGCCCAATCTCCGCGTCTCCCACATCTGGGGGTATGGACAGATGAGATGAGAGAAACGGGAGACGGAGACACAGAAAGTGACAGGATGAGAGAGTGGAAAGAGGAAACAAAAGAAAAATGTTTTGGGTCTGGTCCCCCGACACACTGCCGCTCGGCCCTCAGCCTGCCGATAGGCTCTTCCTCGCGGTGCCATGCGATGGTACTGGATACTCGGTGGATGGCTTGATCCTCCTTCGCCCCCTGGGGACCAGCGGTGGCTCCTCCTGTTGAGGGCAGCCGGCAGCGAGTCCCTCGTTTCCTGCTCCTCCCCAACATGGCGGACGGCAGCAGGCTCCAGCCCACGGCGAATGCCGGTGACTCCTCCACTTCCTCTAGGACGGCAGCCACCCCACCTCAACCCAGGGGCACGGCAACAAGCTCTCCATCCCACGATCTTCACATGCTCCAGCACCATTGCCTCGGGCAGCCACTCGCGGTCTTCATTCATCCGCACTGCCTGACCTCCTCAGCACCACGATCCCCCTCAGCAGCGAGGGCTCTTCGACAGCATGTCCCCCTATGAACCGGCGAACATTTAAAGACTTAAATAAATAAACATAAAATGAAAGTAAAAGCACAGGCCCTCACAGACGACTGCCACGCACACACATAACAAAAAAAAAAACACAATGTAAATCCAGGCCTGGTCCTCTCTTGTCCTTCACTGGTGTCAATCGTCCTTTTATGCCTCCAGGCTTTCTCATGAGAGAACTCGAGACGCTCATTCTCATTCACGCAACGGTCTTGCTTGCTCCTCCCATGTCTCTCGCTCGCCCCCCTCGCCACAGGTACAACTAAACAATGCAAGCTAGAGTTTCAAGTAGTTCAAATAGTTTTAAAAGTAGTTAGCTACATGACAAAAACTACAGTAAACAACATTAAAACAATATTTTTTTGACAGCTGTGGAAATCTGGGGTGTTTTCAAGTTTAATTGGTGGCATTTCACTCTAGCAGTGGCATAAAGCAATGAGAAAAATATAAATATACAAAAAAATACCACCAATAAAACCAGAAAACACCCATTATACAAATGAGCCATGCATTATTTTACTTATACACACACATCTCTAAAAGCCACTGAATACTTTGCATGCACTGCGACTAGCATGAATGTAAAAGTGAGAGATTCAATATTAGCACTACAGAGCAAGTATACTATAATTTATAATTAATTTAGTCCATGATATGTGAAAACAGCTACTGCCTTGAATTAATATGAAGACGCATCAGGCAGAAATGCAAAATAAACAGGATTAAATAGGCCATTTTCTAAATGCAATTTTGTGATGGCTCAAGCTTAAAACTACTGAAAAATCTTTCACATTTGAACAGCCCTACCAATATATGTGTAAAAGAGAAAACTCACAAACCAGAAACATCCTTCTGGCCATCCACTGGTTATTATGACCGCCCAGGCGTCGTGGCCCTGTTGTGCAGAAAGAAGCTCAGAAGTGCTGAAGCCCGCCATGCATTTTCGCCGCTTTTGTGTCATGAGTTTGATGTGGGGGCAGCGGCTCACATGGCGTGCCATCAGCGCTATTGATGTGAACAAAATCCTATTAACCTTCTCCAAGCCCCATAATGCATTGTGCAAATAAACCCGTTCCCATTTTCCCGGTGAGCTCTCTTCTTCTGTCTACCTAACCCTTTTGATCCTCTTCACGTAAATACTCTGTGCTTTAATAAAACAAAGAAAGAAAGAAAAAAATTGAATGCCATGATTTTGACCATTTTTGCAAGCATTAATAACGAAAAGGCATTGAGCGATGGCTCACATTTGAACGTTTAAATATTTAGCACAGGTTCATTAGGACTTGTCAGGATTATAAACTCATCTGAGCATGGAAAACCACATCATGAAGCGATAGAGGGTAAACTCAACTGTGTGTTATTAAGCTGACAGTTGTAGCACTATTGCAAGTAATTATGTGATATATTACAGCTATTCTAAATATTACATGATAACATAATTTTGGTATGTCAGGGCAATTTTTTACAAGTTAAAAAAGGTCACTTTTGAATAAGTTATCTGTGGATGGGATGGAGGTAATATATAGGCTTAAATTGCATTTTTACCGAACAAGTAAGTACTTCTGAATGCAACGTTGTAGTATAAATGTCTGTAGTATGAATGTAATCTGGATTCGTCATGTTGTCGTTGTCATGTGACCTAACAGCATCAGTTTTGTCGCTTCATTGCCATTCATAAATCCTCTCCCGTAGTCTCATGGGGTATTAAAGTGCCCACTGGATGGGCACTTCAGAATCTTGCCGGAAGTATTAGGTCATCCGGGAAGTTTTTGCCTGCTATTTCTTGGATACTGGATAACACTATTAGTTTCACATAAGGTTTTCACATATAGTAGGGAAGTATATTTTTTATATATCCACTTACTGTACTTCTACTGCATTTGTCCACTTATTGTTTTTATACTTCAGTTTCTTTTTCAGATTTGAACTTGACCTGTCACTCCTTAACTAAAATATTACGACTGTATCAATATCTGACAGCATATATATATATTGTTTAAGTTGTAGTAGTAGTAATATAATAATAATAATAATAATAATAATAATAATAATAATAATAATAATAGTATTATTAATATTATTATAAATCCACTTACTGTACTTCTACTGCAATTGTACTTTTTTATATTTGTTCTTTACTTTAATTTTTATTTTCAGATTTGAACTTTGAGGTTTTGTCACTCAAACTTCTAAAATATTGCGAATGTACCAATATAACACAATAGTTTTTAGTTAAATACTAGTACTAGTAGTAGTAGTAATAATAATAATAAAAATAACAATTATTATTATTATAAATCTGCTTACTGTAATTCTACTGCAATTCTACTTTATATTGTATTTGTTCTTTACTTCTATTTTTATTTTCAGATTTGAACTTGACTTGTCACTCTTTAACTAAAATACATTACGAATGTACCAACATCAATATGTACCAATATCTGTATAACACCACAGTTTTAGTAAAATACTACTTATTCTACTACTACTTCTACTACTACTAGTTTACCTCTTTAACTCACATGAACTACTAGTAGTAGTAGTAATACGTAAATGAATAATTAATGTTAATAAAACATCAGTGACAGCATTAATAGTCAAATGAAACATAATTACAACATTTATTGTTTTCAGCTGTTTAAGTGTTGATGGCTTTTGCACTAATGTAATTCCGGTCTCATTACACGTCTAGCAAGGACCATGATGTAGATTATGCATACTTCAAATTAAAACTCTGAATACTTGGGGGTCGTCTAAAAAAAATGCAAACAATGTACAAAATACAAAAATCTGCTAAGAAGCAGACTGAACGGGTTGGACAAAACCTGATAAATATCTTGCGGATTTTTCCCCCCTACTTTCTGTCACAGCAAAGTCAGGCCTCACAGGAACCTCCAGCTATCTAAGTAGTTGCAGTGCGTGTCCTTATCCACTCAAATGAACCAGCAGAGTCCACAGCCAGCAGAGGAGATTAGAAGAGAGAGAGACCGCTTTGCTGAGTTTGGGTTCATGCGCTTTTCAACTCCTCAGAGAGTCTGCATGCGATGAAATCTGTTGTAAACCTCCACGAGTGACAGGGAAAAAAAGTGTAAAAACTACAGAGCGAACCGCGTGGCCTTATTAACGCCTAACAGCGAAACCTCAAAAAAAAGAGGCGACCGGGGTGGGACGAGACAGCGAGAGGGAGATTGCGCTGCTGTGTTTGTGTGGAGTTAGTCAACTTGAATGTGACTCGGTCCTACTCTGAGTGAGCTCAAGATATACACAAAGAAAGAAAGAAAGAAAGAAAGAAAGAAAGAAAGAAAGAAAGAAAGAAAGAAAGAAAGAAAGAAAGAAAGAAAGAAAGAAAGAAAGAAAGAAAGAAAGAAAGAAAGAAAGGGGGAAAAATACATAATTATTCTGTATCCGTTCTGGGCCCGGGCTCTCATTTTCACAATCTCCTCTCTGCAGTACTAAGCAAGTGTTCACCACCGACCTGACAAGAATTGTCAATGATTTCTCCCGTGCTCGGCTGACAATCCCTCTGTGTGTGTGCAGGGGATTTAATTCCTAAAGCTGCTCCGAGTCAAAGGCTAATTTTGTGCTACGCGAATTAGCAAAGGCAAATGAAAGCAAGGCCGGGATAAATCCACGCTGCCTTTACTTCATATTCAACTGTCAGCTCATTATAATCAAGAACATCCTTCAAAAAAATAATGGAAAAAGCACACTTTGCTTGGAATACTGGCACGCTTCATGTGTTTCTCCATGTTGCCTCTTTGGGGACACGGTCGTATTTTTGACTGGCTGAGATTATTTAGGCAACCTCACGCTGGAGACATATTCCTGCCAATAAACAAAGGGTATCTGTTCAGGATTGCCGGTGCCACAGAGAGCGAAGTGTTGTGCCAAGAAGTGCTCCCAGAGCAAATGAGCAAGTGATCAGTATTCAGTGCCATGCGGCACTCTCCCTGTAGTGCATTTGAAATGAACAGAGGGATTGTGGTTAGGGTTGAATCAGGATCTATGAGGTTGAATCAAATCGCTCATATTTTTCACGAGTCACTGCAAAAGGCCGCCACATGGCTAACAGACACCTTATTCTGAAATGTCTTTTAATTCGTCCCCAGTGGTCCAAAGGTGCTTTGCCTATTTCTTTTTTTTAAATCTTTTTAGCTGTTTTTTTTTTTTTTTTTTTTGGAGCTGGCAGTAATTAGGACACCCCTAGTCTTCCAGCGAGCAGCCAAATGGAAAACATTGGCTACACTGTGGAAACGAAACATCTGGTGTATTGCGATATAGACCTGTTGGCAAATAAATAAATAAATGGGGTTTACAATCAATTAGGCAAGTTACTAAGGTGCCTGCAGCTATAGTAATCGTACATGTGCCGTGTATTCATGATATGCAATGTGTTTTGTCCAAAGCAGTGTAAACAACCAACAGAGCAAACATAAACTTAATGCTTGTGTGAAGCACCGTGTTAATTTAACTCTGCACTGCTAAAGATTATTATACAGTACAGTACAAATATCTAAATATTCTTAAATCACAATACATGTACTTGAGAAGCAAAATACATGAGATATTAAGTCTTGTTTTCCGGAAAAAACAAAAACATTTGTTTGGGAAAAGGGGGTGGAAAAAACATAGAAAACATATTACATAGAATAAAACTTTACTTTAGCTTTCATAATAATGACTGCAGTGTCATCATATCCAATTATACTTTTGAATGGTCGAAGTGAGAACATACATTATTAAAGCATTTACTGTCGCTATTCAAGAATTTTATGAATATTAAGACTATAAAGGCCAAAGTATACTTCACTTTTTACGAATTCGCGAGGGTCAGCGTACAGTGCAGGTTGCACATGCGCATTTAATTTTTGTGCAGTATGTACGTGGGTTGTAACTCGTGGTGAGAGATTGCTCAAAACTGTAGTCAAAATAAGTATACTTTGCAAGGCTCGCCTATGCATAAAAAAAAACCGAAGTATAATTTGCGCACAGTAAGGCAAATCGCCTATAGCTGTGTGACATAGCTTCAAAATTAAGATATTCAAAAACTTTGGGGCACTATTCATTTTGTATCTACAATATTCTAAGGGCACATTTACATGACAGTGATGTACTAAAAATGGAAAAGTTTTTTCTTTGTTCAGATGACAACGTTATCAAAACGATCCCCGTTCACACAGATCCACGAAAACAACTAAAAATGCTGTATTATGCATGCCAGGCCACCAGTCAGCAATGTCACTTAAATGGTTAGTTTACCCAAAAATGAAAATTCTGTCATTAATTACTTACCCTCATGTCGTTCGACACCCGTAAGACCTCCGTTCATCTTCGGAACACAAATGAAGATATTTTAGTTGAAATCCAATGGCTCAGAAAGGCCGCCATTGGCACAATGCACTGTACACTCTCAAGACCCATAAAAGGTACTAAAGACGTCGTTTTACTAAAGAAGTCCATCTCACTACATTGGTTCTACAATAACTTTATGAAGCGACGAGAATAATTTTTGTGAGCAAAAAAAAACGAAATAACAACTTATATAGTGATGACCGATTTCAAAACAATGCATCATGAAGCTTCGAAGCGTTATTAATCAGTGAGTCGAATCATGATTCGGATTGCGTGTCAAACCGCCAAACTGCTGAAATCACGTGACTTTGGCGATCCAAACCGCTGAATCGACTCACTGATTCATAACGCTTCGAAGCTTCAAGATGCCGTGTTTTGAAATCGATCATCACTATATAAGATTAGATTAGATTAGATTCAACTTTATTGTCATTACACAAGTACAAGTACAAGGCAACGAAATGCAGTTTAGGTCTAACCAGAAGTGCAATAGCAGCAAGTGCAGGATATACAACGTTTGAATAAGTGCAGGACATGGATATGTACTGAGTATATATAAATATGTCTATAAATAGAGAGATGGTTATTACTATAAAAAAAATTTACAGGTGAATATGTACAGTGAATAATATACAGATGGTTAATACTATAAACAGAATTTACAGGTGGATATGTACTATGAATATAATATAATATACAGATGGCTATTACTATAAACAGAATTTTACAGATAGAGGTATACAATGATATGTTAGGCTAAAATGAGGAATATGGCAGTGGATTAAGGTAGTGCAATAAATTATGGACAGAAGCTATCCGAAAAAAAGTGTAAAAGTGCAGTGGAAGTGATTGCATATTACAGTTAGAAGTACGGTGCAAAATACAAATGTAAACAGTAGGTACTGTAAATAACAGTCGGCAGTGCAAATGAGCATAATCCAGTTACGGTGTGGTAGTGCAAAATGAATAAGTAAACAGTTGTTACTGTAATAAAGAGTCGGTAATGCAAATAACAAAGTGAAGGTGGATGTGAGGTAGGAGAGTTGTCAGTATATGAGGGGAGTGGATCAGCGGGGGTTTGAGTTCAGTAAGGAGACAGCTCTGGGGAAAAAACTGTTCTTAAGTCTGCTGGTCCTGGTCCGGTGGATCCTGAAACGCCTGCCGGAGGGCAGGAGAGAAAACAGTCTGTGGGCTGGGTGAGAGGAGTCCTTGAGGATGCTGCGAGCTCGATGCAGACAGCGTTTCCTCTGGATGTGTTCGATGGCAGGCAGTGGAGTCCCTGTGATGCGCTGGGCAGTTTTCACCACCCGCTGCAGATCCCCAGGAACTTGAAACTGGAGACACGTTCAACAGCCATTCCATTGATGTGGATGGTGTCGTGTGTGCCTCTTGACTCCTTCCTGAAGTCCACGATGAGCTCCTTCGTTTTGGTGGTGTTGAGGAGCAGGTTATTATCAGCGCACCATGTGGCCAGGTGCTGGATCTCCTCCCTATAGGCAGTCTCATCGTTGTTGCTGATGAGACCAATCACCGTTGTGTCGTCCGCAAACTTGACGATAGAATTAGATCCATACACAGGCTTGCAGTCGGCGGTGAAGAGGGAGTAGAGAAACGGACTTAGCACACAGCCCTGTGGTACACCAGTGTTGAGTGTGATGGATGTGGAGCAGGTGGATCCTGAACGAACATTCTGGGGTCTGTCAGTTAGGAAGTCCAAAATCCAGTTGCACATTGAGGTATTGATGCCCAGGTCTCCAAGTTTGGCTATTAACTTGGTTGGGATGACAGTGTTGAATGCTGAGCTGAAGTCCGAAGCCTCAGAAAAGTCGTTATTTAGGGGTTTTTTTGCGCACAAAAACTATTCTCGTCGCTTTATAAAGTTATTGTAGAACCCCTGTAGTGAGATGGACTTTGAAACGACGTCTTTAGTACCTTTTATGGGTCTTGAGAGTGTACAGTGCATTGTGCCAATGGAGGCCTTTCTGAGGCTTCGGATTTAAACTAAAATATCTTCATTTGTGTTCCGAAGATGAACGGAGGTCTTACGAGTGTCGAACGACATAAGGGTAAGTAATTAATGACAGAATTTTCATTTTTGGGTGAACTAACCCTAATATTGATATACACCGTTAATTCTGAAGTGAATTGCACTTTTCTAGATGTCAGTTTCAAAGTTCTGTCTCGATGCCAGATACATTTTTTTAATCAACCTTGTTGCTGATATAAAGATATTTCAAATGAGTTTGATGTGTTTTGTGGAATGCGGCAACTCAATCTCACAGCAATCGTCCAGATTAGTACAACCTCACTCGTATGTTTTCGTACGATTTGTCTAGACTCCAGTGATGGGTAGGTTTAGGGGCGGGGTTAGGGATGGCGCTACCCAATGAGCTTTTTGAAACATTTTACAAATTCGTACAAGTGAGGTCGTAGCCTGACAAGCCAGACCCACATCAAGATGTTGGGTCTGGGAACACACCATTGGCAGGGCTCAGTCTGAGGGGCGGGATTAACGGTTGTCTTTCAAATTCCCTCTGCACACAATAGGATAGCGCTACAGCCAACCAGAACAACGAAGAAGGCGAAGAGTTGATATATTAAACTTTCGCCGTATCCGGTCAGCAAAACCCCAAACACATCTTCCTTTCTTAAGAATGACTTCAGTGTCGTTCTTTGTTCTTTTCACAAAGAAAAGCTTAACTCCAAGTCTTCCAGAGTCGCCGCCAAAGCTGATTCGAAAGACCCCTGTTCGCCAGCTTCTTTGTTTACAAGTAGCACACGGAACTGCGGCAACTTATGTTAAGCCGCCCACCGACTCTATACACCCTGGCTGCAAATTAGATTTGCTGCCGCTAGGGTGCGTCTAGATTTCTAGGCTAGAGAGGTCGTACAAATTAGAACGGAATACCCAGCACGTAAAATACGTACGAATTAATGTGGGATCGGGTTGTCAGCGCCAACTCGTGGATATAATCCACTCTGTGCTATCGGGCCCTATCATACACCGGGGGCAATGCGATGCTAGGCATGACGCAAGTGTTTTCGCTAGTTTCATCCCAACGCAGTTATAATTTTTCCGCCATGTAAATAGCAATCCGCCATGTAAATAGCAATCCGCCATGGTGCAAGCGCAACTAGCTTTTAAAGGGAATGGGAGATTAGACCCTGATTGGTTTATTGCACATTACGCCCAAAACACACCCATTACTCATTAAGAGACTAGGTCCAACCCTTTTGGACCATGCGCCTGGTGCACCGACCATTTGTTCCGTCGTTAAACTACCAAAAGTGGATTCGGACATGCCCTAAGTGCATCTGCGCTGTGGACTTCAGACCATGAGCTCAGATCGTTAAAATAGGGCCCATCGTTACTCTGGAGCAGAGCAGCAGACTGAGAGCATGCCTGCACACACATACCCAATCTTTTACAGAACAGACTCGAGCCAAAGGCACACGCCTATAGTATAGACTAAATATGTGAATAATCAGATGCTCCTGACGTCACCGTTTTCGTAGATTCATGTTTTTGTTGTATACACAGAGATGATAAAGGTCTCATTTACAAAAACTTGCACTTTGGAACCCGTTTACAAAGGTTCCCCAACTTTAGCTCCCAAAATACTGTTTGCTGTGTAAATGAAACGCAGAAAAAGTTTTCAGTTTTTTAGTTGAAAACTGTGTTGTGTAAGCGGCACCTTAAGATTAAAGTAAACTTTATAGTTCATACGCAATGTATATCGGATACCAATAAAACCCTTAGTCAAATCATAGCCTATTTGAAAGGATTGCTGCTTCCATAGACATTTTATAATTTATGAATGGTTTTTGCTAGTGACTTATCTGTATTGAAGCGTCTCTGGCTCAGCACCAGCCAAAGCGTGAACGCAGATTTAGCAGTTGATAACGTGACGCACACCTATGTGATCGTATGCTTCAAAGGGTTAATTATCAAATGTAAAAAAATATTTTTTTTTTGTCTTTTGGAAGCTGAATTCAAATCCACTTGGTTGAATGTTTTAAATAGGCACTTGGCCCCTCAGTTGGAATGGGCATGACACCTCTGATTTTGCTTCTTAAATAAATGGGTTTTAATTCAAGAATGTTGGTATTGGAAAACAAGACAAAAAAACTAAGAAAATCATGTTTTGTGCAGTGTTATTTACTGTTTGTTGATCTAAACCCTCGGCCCTCACGGGTCCATTTAGCATTTTACAGGTCTGCCTGAGTTTGTTTGCACTGTGCAAGAAGAAACACCCACAGCCCTAGTGGCAACTTTTCAGAGTTTTCAAATGCGTTATATTTGGAATGAAGCATTTTGTGTTAATTACTTAAAAAGCGCTGAGACTGCTTGTAAACACCGTCAATGTTGATTCAGCCTCTCTATTCTCTGCGCAACAAATTTTGCGAATATTTCCTGCTCTCTGACTGCTGGAACTATGCAAAGGCTAAAGACTCACCCGCAGCACTTTATAGAACAAGACAGGTTGTTATGAGACGCATTACGCCTTTGCTAAAGCGGGGCCTAAAACATCTTTCACACATTGCCTTCATTCCTGCAGGGAATTTCAGGCTCAACCACAGTCCACCTCAAATTAATGACCTAATGAAGCCTGTTGTTGTCGTTCAAGCGTGTGTTTACCTCAGAGATTAATGCAATGTTTTATGTATACCCTTTAAGTGCGCATAGACGCTCGCCTGACAAATACCAATTAGCCCTGAGAAGCTGGGGTTTGTATTGGCTTTATGCGGTTGTCTGCTTTCATTGCATGTCTTTGTCTCAGATGTCTTTTTATGGATTTCAAACTCACGTCTGTGTGGGCCATGGCAGCGCTGGAGGATTTCTTCACAATAAAGGACATAGAGAGACTAATTATGGTGCTGTCAAGGGACTTTATACATAGCGGAGATGAAAATGGAATCTACATCTTCATATCGGCTTCTTCTGGTTACAACTAACATGAAAGTCCTTTTCCAGAAAATACTCTTTGGAGGAACACCGTGCTTTATTCTGAAATGAAAGAAAGAGAATTAAATGATGCATCTCATATACAATGTATGATAAGTGCCAGAAGTGTAGCATACATTGACATATATTCCTTAAAGGTCTTCAGACGTTAATTTAAAAACATCAAGGTTGCACAAGGGTAGATTTCAGACTGTAGCCGATTTGATCTGTCATGCTTTTCTGTCTGGTTTAAATGTTAACTCTGCCCTAAACCGTGGCTAATGTTTTAGCATTGAGAGGATGCGCTCATGTAGCTATTCATTTCTGAAACTTTGTATTTCACTATCAACATTTACGAACAACGATTAGAAGTTCAATATCTCTTTTAAGACTAGTGAGTTAGAAACTGTTACTTTATACCTAAAATTTTATAATTTTGAATCCTATGGTGAATCCTATCATGTGTAGACCATCATAGCGGCTACATTAAAGGTACACTTTATAACTTTTGGCCCTCTAGCAGTTGAAAAAACAAAACTACATGCATTTTGCAGAAGAACTTTGTTTTTGGTTGTTCTTCAGCTCTGCACGACTGTGCGGATGAATATGGTCATCCTACTGCTCATAAAACATTCACGACCAGACTTTGAGATATAACCAGTTTAGATGGAAATTTGGAAATTGAAAATGGAGGTAAGAAATGAAATTCACCACTAGCTGAAGACGTTACTAGCTATACCCATTAAAGGGCTAGTTCACCCCAAAATGAAAATTACCCCATGATTTACTCACCCTCAAGCCATCCTAGGTGTATATGACTATATTCTTTCAGATGAAGACTCTGAGTTATATAAAAAAATATCATTGCTCTTCCAAGCTTTATAATGGTAGTGAATGGCTGTCCTGATTTTGAAACCCAAAAAAGTGCATCTATCCATCATAAAAGTAATCTAAAAGGCTCCAGGGGGTTAATAAAGGCCTTCTGAAACAAGAAAAATATCCATATTTCAAACTTTATACACTGAAATAATTAGCTAGATGGAAGACGGCCTACGCAAGTCGCCTTACGCCAAAAGAGTAACCCCTGATGCGGTGTATGATGTGGCATATACACTCTAAAAAAAAAGGTTCTATATGGCACCAAAAATGGTTCTTGGCACCAAAAAGTGGTTCTTCAGAGGTTCTTCACCAGTTCTTTGACTAAGGTGCTATATAGCACCTCTGAAGAACCGCTGAAGAACCACTGAAGGACCAAAATTGGTGCTATATAGCACTAAAAAGGTTCCCCTATGATTGTGAATCAAGAACCATTTTAGATGCCATATAGAAACTTTTTTTTTTTAGAGTGTAGGAGTAGTGTAAGCTTTGCGCCTCTCGTGGTTGAAACAAATAGGGCTGGTTCAACAAACTCACACTCCTCCAATATTTCTCTTTAAAAATTCTCGTTTTAGACTTCTAATTTGTGACCGGTGTTTTGTTTTGCTCTATCCTCTGTGCTTCCGTCAATATGTCATGTGTCAGGTCAAGGGTTACTCTCTCGCCATAAATCGATATGTATTGCCGTCTATCGGTAGCTAGTTATTTTAATTAATAAAGTTTTAAATATGGATATTTTTCTTACACAAACGCATTGCTTTGCTTCAGAAAGCATTTAAGAACCCCCTGGAGCCATATGGATTACTTTTATGATGGATGCACTTTTTTGGACTTCAAAATAAGGACCGCCATTCACTCCCATTATAAAGCTTGGAAGAGCAATTATATTATTTTTGAATACAATTCCGATTGTGTTCGTCTGATAGAAGAATGTCATATACACCTTGGATGGTTTAGGGTGAGTCAATCATCGGATAATATTTGGGTGAACTATCCCTTTAATAGACACGGTACTTCCTTGAAAATAAATTCTAGCACAGCGCTACTGTCACATGGTGTCTTGGTGTTGGTTCATGTTCATTGTTCTTGGTTCATGTTTTAGTTTATCATGTTCTTGCTTTGTTTTAGTGTCTTGTTCACAGTCTTGTCATGCACTTCCTGGTTTTGTCATGTTTCAGTGTCATGTGAATCCCATGCCCTCATGTGATCTTGTGTCTTGTCCTGTCATTGGTTCATTGTCTCATCACTGTTCACAGGTGTCACTTGTCTTGTCATTAGTCTGTGTGTGTATTTTAGCCCTCATGTTTGCCATGTGTCTTTGTCTGTTATTGATGTTGTAACCTGTTGGTGGTGAGTTTTCTAGTCAAGTCTGTTTTGTTTAGTCATGTTTGTCACAGCCAAGTTTTGTTTGTTGTTTTGCCAAGGTTTTGATTTATGTTAAGCTTTATGTTGAATAAAATAACTGCACTTGGGTCCAACAACTTGCCTCCAGTGGATCTATATGTTACAGAATAACAGACCTACAAAATGGACCCAGCAGTTGTATCCTTGCTTCGTCTACGCCAGGGAAACCAAGCCATAGAGAACTATGTGGAGGAGTTTTGTGGACTTTGCTACCAGGTGAACTTTAATGATGTTGCCCTCAAGGGTATTTTCTTAAATGGACTTAATGACCTTTTAAGGTATTTGATGCCAGAGAGCAATTCTCCAGGAACTCTAGCTGGATATATTGACTATGCACTTCAGTTGAGTGGCTCATCTTTTACTGTGGGAACGGTGGATGAGGAGCTCCACGTTCCCACAGTACTCTCCACCCCAGTGAGCCCAGCCCACGTCCATGCTCCAGCCCACGTCCATGCTCCAGCCCACGTCCATGCTCCAGCCCACGTCCATGCTCCAGCCCACGTCCATGCTCCAGCCCACGTCCATGCTCCAGCCCACGTCCATGCTCCAGCCCACGTCCATGCTCCAGCCCACGTCCATGCTCCAGCCCACGTCCATGCTCCAGCCCACGTCCAGGCTCCAGCCCACGTCCAGGCTCCAGCCCACGTCCAGGCTCCAGCCCACGTCCAGGCTCCAGCCCACGTCCAGGCTCCAGCCCACGTCCAGGCTCCAGCCCACGTCCAGGCTCCAGCCCACGTCCCCGTCCAGGCTCCAGCCCACGTCCCCGTCCAGGCTCCAGCCCACGTCCCCGTCCAGGCTCCAGCCCACGGCCCCGTCCAGGCTCCAGCCCACGGCCCCGTCCAGGCTCCAGCCCACGGCCCCGTCCAGGCTCCAGCCCACGGCCCCGTCCAGGCTCCAGCCCACGGCCCCGTCCAGGCTCCAGCCCACGGCCCCGTCCAGGCTCCAGCCCACGGCCCCGTCCAGGCTCCAGCCCACGGCCCCGTCCAGGCTCCAGCCTACGGCCCCGCTGTCCCACCCAAGAAAATTTTGAGGGGGGGCAGGGGGTACATGGAGGCCATGAAGGCCACGCCTCTGTGGGCCCCTGAACCGCCATTACCGCCATGGCCTGATGAACTGCCGTTGCCGCCATGGCCTCCCACGCCTGAGGGTCCAGGTCCGCCCACGCCACAGGGTCCAGGTCCGCCCACGCCACAGGGTCCAGGTCCGCCCACGCCACAGGGTCCAGGTCCGCCCACGCCACAGGGTCCAGGTCCGCCCACGCCACAGGGTCCAGGTCCGCCCACGCTCCCAGGCCCGGCCGTGTCATGTCTGGGTCCGGTGCCCCTGCACGGGCCTGGCCCCCCATCCCTCCCCCAAGACCGCCCCCCAAGACTTTTTGTTAAGACTCTTTGTTAGGTTATTGATGTGTTGGTGTTGTTTGGGCGTCAGGGGCCGCCCATAGAGGGGGGGATCTGTCACATGGTGTCTTGGTGTTGGTTCATGTTCATTGTTCTTGGTTCATGTTTTAGTTTATCATGTTCTTGCTTTGTTTTAGTGTCTTGTTCACAGTCTTGTCATGCACTTCCTGGTTTTGTCATGTTTCAGTGTCATGTGAATCCCATGCCCTCATGTGATCTTGTGTCTTGTCCTGTCATTGGTTCATTGTCTCATCACTGTTCACAGGTGTCACTTGTCTTGTCATTAGTCTGTGTGTGTATTTTAGCCCTCATGTTTGCCATGTGTCTTTGTCTGTTATTGATGTTGTAACCTGTTGGTGGTGAGTTTTCTAGTCAAGTCTGTTTTGTTTAGTCATGTTTGTCACAGCCAAGTTTTGTTTGTTGTTTTGCCAAGGTTTTGATTTATGTTAAGCTTTATGTTGAATAAAATAACTGCACTTGGGTCCAACAACTTGCCTCCAGTGGATCTATATGTTACAGCTACAACAACCATAATGAAATTAGCCTTCACAATAGATAATGCTTTACAACAAACCCTGTTAGAAAGCTCCATATGGCAATTTATATGTTCAATAAAATACCTTACTCACCTGTTGAGTAATAAAAACACACATCTCCGCATCGCTTTTCAAATCCCTCAGTTATCCATCTCCAAAAAGCCAAGCCAATGTTGATCCTTGTTTTATTACGAGCTCTGACGCATTCTCTTTTTGCCAGCACTCTCCTCTCTTTGATGATGTATTGACGCATTATTTAAATGTAGTTTATTTTCAACAACAACAAAAAGAAGTTACATCGTGTATATTTAAAAAAAATAAGAAAGAAAAAACATTCTTTATATTTGACAATTCCATCATAAAAAATAAAAAAAAATGCATCTTGAATGCATTTCTTTCCAAAAATTGGTTCAACCAACATCACACTTGGGTCTAGAGTCGCTGGCTGTAAATATGTTGAAAATAATTAGATCTTATCTCAAGTTATTTATATCTGCTTTGGCTTTCCTGCATGCTGTGTCCCTCACTCGCTCTGTCACTCAGGAGAATGTGGACCCGTGAGATAGAGCGCACAAACATTTCATTAACCACATGCTAATGACTCGCATGCTAATGTTTGCATAGATTACTGGCTTGGAGCTGAAAGCAGAGACGTCCCCCCCCTTCGCTCACTGGGGCTGACAAATTCTGGATTATTTATTTGGACTTTTCCATCGTTCTTGTCGGTGACTGTAAACATCGAGGTTTGTCATTATGTCACAGAGGTTTGATTTACACCAGCTTTATAGATGTCAAGTCCAGGACACTTGAAAAAGCATGCAGTGATAAATATTCTTTAATATTTAATATTGCATTGTGGTCACTGGTATGCTCAGTTGTAATATAATCTGTTACACAACCATATATAGTACATGCAACATGTCCACAACCATATATAGTACATGCAACATGTCCACAAAGCCCCAAAACCTCTATCTATCTATCTATCTATCCGTCCGTCCGTATATTTAAGTACAAATGCCTTTTATATCCCTACACTAATAAAGGAAAAACGAAATAGACGTCTGATTTTGTTCACTGACCCACAAACCCCTGGAGTGAGTCACAAATGTATGAAAGCACACTGTGTTTACTAGATGGGGAAATTAAAAAGCATACGGTACTACATCTGCACTCATCTAACATAGCAAGGCAGCTTTTTATTTTAATTTCACTCTTAAAAATAAAGGTTCATCCATTAAACCTTCCCGTTGCACAAAAGATTGTAGTGGGAGAAGGTTATTCATACTTCCTCCCCAAAGAAAGGATCTAGGGGGAACCAGACATTGTTCTTCTATGGCATTGTTTCAAAAACCCATTTTTTTGTTCTTCTTGGCACCTTTATTTTTAAGAGTGCAGTCTAATGAATAAGCTCACAAATAAAAACGTTCAATGTTCAATTGGGCTCTTGAACTGAGCTATTGTTATTTTTGAACATTGAATTGTTAATCAGAATTTAATGTTAAATGGCCAATAGTACATTTTTGACATCATGGAGAAGATTAAATATTCTGCTATAAATGTGGTTTCCAAATCAATACATATTGTAGATTGCATTGCATTGTATTAGTTTGCTTAAAAAAGCAAACGTTTGGGGTCGGTATTATCTGTTAATGTTTTTGAAAGAAGTCTCGTATTCTCACCAAAATATACTGTACAAAATACAGTAAAAACAGTAATATTGTGAAATAGTATTATAATTTAAAATTACTGTTTAGGAATAAATGTATTACTCCAGTCTTCACTCTTCAGTTTCAAATGATCCCTCAGAATCACTCAAATATTCTAATTTGGTGCTCAAGAAAAATGTCTTATTTTGATCAAGTGAAGATGTTTTTCAGGAATCTTTGATGAGGCACGATATTTATTTAAAATATAAATATTTTGTAACAATCTAAGTCTTTGATGACACTTTTAATCAATTTAAAAGTGAAACTTGATCAAATACAGTTTGATATCGAATCTCAAAGGCCAGAACTCAAGCAAAGGATATGAATCATGAGACGTACTAAAGGTTTGCCTCATGAATATTAATCATTTGCATGACTGGGCGGTCTAGAAAGACTACAAAGCAACGTCAGCATGGCCAAATTAATATTCATGAGATTAGCCATCACCATGTCATAACAGTCACTGACTGGACTGCAAATGTAATGTCCATTGCAGTACTTCAGTTGATTCTAAAAAAAGAGAATATTTCATATTTGGTCTTTTCTAGCTTTCCACACAAACCCTCATTAATATGAACCGCATTTTGCCGTACATCTTAAATTGGCTTTTTTTGACTATAATTTAACAACAAACATTGATATTACTTTCTGTCAGCTTTCTAACACTGGAGCCATATGTCTTTTCTAACCACTTGAAGAAGAAAAGTCCAATTATATACATTGTGCATCTGCTAATATAGAACATTTGTCAGGTGTCAAGTACATGCTCTTCAAGATTTATTAGATTTCAGCTGAATACCATTTGAAAAAAGAGTCTTAAACCAGATTTTAATAGCACTACAACAGTGTGTGAAAAAATGTGTTGTATCTACCATCTGGGTCTACACATGTTGACGCTGTCACATGTTGCCAAAACAGTTGTTTTAAACATATTTCAAAGCTGTCTCCAATATATTTAGTTTTTCTTCTTCATGCACTGAGATTTGAAGTGTCATCAACAATTATTGTAATTTAAACTGTGTGTTATGCTGTAAATATGGATAACTGATATGGTCCATGATGCCTGACGTCAACCTATCAGATGACTTTTGTGAGGGAGCGGTGTATGTTTCTCTTCTCTCACTGTGTCAGCGGTGACAGCATAATCCCAGGAGAACCAGAACGATCAATAGAGTGTGAGCCAACTCTGAGAATGGAGTTTACAAAACGAATCAAACTTGTGTCACCTCTAGACTGCCAATTCTGACATACTGTAAGCAAAATCTTTCTGAAAACAGTACAGATGCACTTACATCTAGCATAATAGTTGAAAATGTTCTAAATGTTGTGCTGTGATAAACTATGGTATATCATGTCTATCATATGACTATAAATTACACTAGCCACACTTCATTAAATAGCACAATCATTTTCTGTACCAAATCAGCATATTAGAATGATTTCTGAAGGATCATGTGACACTCAGGACTGAAGTAATGACTGCTGAAAATCCAGGTTTGCCATCACAGGAATTAATTACATTACCGATCAGGCATAACATTATGAAGTGACATGAACAACACTGATTATCTCTTCATCACGGCACCTGTTAGTGGGTGGGATATATTAGGCAGCAAGTTAACATGTCAACCTCAAAGTTGATGTGTTAGAAGGAGGAAAAATGGGCAAGTGTAAGGATTTGAGCAAATTTGACAAGGGCCAAATTGTGATGGCTAGACGACATGGCTAGCATCTCCAAAACTGCAGCTTTTGTTGGGTGTTCCTGGTCTGCAGTGGTCAGTATCTATCAAAAGTGGTCCAAGGAAAGAACAGTGGTGAACCGGCGACAGTGTCATAGGCAGCCAAGGCTCATTGATGCATGTGGGGAGCGAAGGCTGGCACGTGTCGTCCGATCAAGCAGACAAGCTACTGTAGCTCAAATTGCTCAAGAAGTTAATGCTGGTTCTTATAGAAAGGTGTCAGAATACACAGTGCATTGCAGTTTGTTGTGTATGCTGCATAGACGCAGACCAGTCAGGGTGCCCATGCTGACCTCTGTCCTCTGCGGAAAGTGCCAACAGTGGGCACGTGAGCATCAGAACCGGACCACAGAGCAATGGAAGAATGTGGCCTGGTCTGATGAATGACGTTTTCTTTTACATTACGTGGATGGTCGGGTGCATGGCTGGGGAACACATGGCACGAAGATGTACTATGGGAAGAAGGCAAGCTGGTGGAGGCAGTTGATGCTTTGGCCACGTACCACCTACCTAAGCATTGTTACAGAACATGTACACCCTTTCATGGAAGCGGTATTCCCTGGTGTCTGTGGCCTCTTTCAGCAGGATAATGCGCCTTGCAACAAAGCAAAAATGGTTCAGGAATGGTTTGAAGAGCACAACGAGTTTGAAGTGTTGACTTGGCCTCCAAAATTCCCCAGATCTCAATCCAATGAGCATCTGTAGGATGTGCTGAACAAACAAGTCCAATCCATGGAGGCCCCACCTCGCAACTTACAGGAATTAAATGATCTGCTGCTAACATATTGGTACAAGATACCACAGCACACCTTCAGGGGTCTAGTGGAGTCCATGCCTCGATGGGTCAAGGCTGTTTTGGCGGCAAAAGGGGGACCAACACAACAGTAGGTCATAATGTTATGCCTGATTGGTGTATATTAAAATAAAATAAAACAAATTTATTTTAATTTGTAATAATATTTCACAATATCACTGTTTTGATTGTATTTCGATCAAATAAATGCAGCCGTGGGGAACATAAGATTCTTCTTTCAAAAGCATAAAACAATCTCATTCTAAAGGGTACATTTACTAGCCGAAAACTGGTAAAAGGAGATAAAACGGAGAGGGTCATTTATTTCAACATTTTTGGCCATCATATTTTCGTGTTTGTGTTATAATGAAAAATAAAAAAAATACTCAGTAGGTATACACATAAACATGTGTATAATTGACTCATCAGCATGCTGATGGGAATTGAAAAGAACCAATCAGAAAGCCACTGGGGAGGCCAGAAAACTCCAAACGCAACATTGTAATGAAAAAGCTTTTAGTTGAGAAAAAGAGAAAAAATGGTGACATATTCCACACAGAACACATGTTTTTAATATAATGGAGGCTCTACCCCATCATTTACTCATTAAAAAAAAAAAGTGTTGGTAATTTTCCATACAAATAAAAAAAATGGGGAACTTAGCTTTCAATTTTAAAAAGGGCACAAATGCTAAATAAATAAATCATAAATGAAGTCCATTTGACTCACACACTACAATCCAAAACTTCTGAAGTCATATGATTTGATAGTTGTCTGATGAACAATCGTGAAAATCTTGGCATCTTCAATTTGTAAATGAATTGCCAGAATGAGTCAGATCTCCTCATTGAATGAGTAGATTCAGTTCACAATCAAAAGCTCACTGGAAGAGAAACAAAAATATCAGTGAAATTCAGCAAAATCCAGTTTGTTATCCACACAAAGACTTCCGAAGACTTGGAACATAGTGCACAAGTCAAATTGACCACTGTTATAATGCTTTATTAAGTAATTGAATGAAAGAAGACCAATACATTCCTCCTCTTGAGGTCCAGAAAAAAATAACAGCATAATGGTTTGTACTGACATGAGGTTGAGTGTATCTCTGTAAGAGAGGCACATTTGGTTGCATTTGACTTCGCCAGGCTTAATGTAATGAACCTTTAACATTTTTAACAACTGCTATGGGAGGATTTAGCATGGAATAAATAATAAATGCCTTCTTGCAACTGCTGTTTGGAGTAAATATGAAGCAAAATCACATTCACGCAGACTCCCCCCTACAATTGCTTTTGCCAGGACATAGAACTACTAAAGAAAAGATAGCAATTTCTCTGAGCAGCTTGCTAGTGTGCTGTTAATGCAATTGCGTGTGTAATGGATACCAAATTCGGTTTCAGGACGGACAGGAACACTTGTTTCACAATGATGCAACCACCAAATGGAGGTTTTTAATTGTTGTGTGTCAAATTATCTACATCCTGATAACAGTGGTTAGAAAAGCCTCTAAAATCGTTTCCAATTATAGTGTACATTTAGCCGTAAGTGGACAGATTATGAAATTGTTGGGTGCAATGCTCAGAATGTTTTTGGTTCTTCTTTATTTGCTGCTTACAAAAACAAGGGCTGTTTCTTTCAGGCGCTGATTGATCATTTAATAAATATGAAACATTTCAAGGCACCTATGCTGATTGGATATTTTGTCCAGGACTGTATGGCTGGCCTCTTCTGGTAAAATCCTAATCAGGAAAAGAGGAACTGCAATCAAATGGAGAGGGCTGTCAGGCTTCCTCTTGTTGCTAAGAGACAGGTGTAAAATGAAAGTTCTGCTCTGAAGGAGCGTTTTTTGTAATTGTGACTGTTCCGAACAAAAACAGGTCATATCTTTCCTCCACAGTTTGAAGGTACAGGAGTCTATTGACAGTTTTCTGAGATATTCACCAAATGCCGTCAACCACGTCAAACACCGAGCTTTCTATGCAGTAAGTTCTGCGCTCCTGCAGATAATGACTAGATCGCCATTCGGCGCTCTGTGTTTGCTGTTGAAAAGGAAAAGAAGAATTCTGAAACTATTACTGATACAGGAGTGAATGAAATATTTAAGTCGAAATTCCGGAGCTTTACCCACAAAGAAAATTAAACCGAGCGGGCCCTTTGAGCAAATTCACATTCATATTCACATATTCATGACTCATTTAAAAACATTGCTTAAGAAACACATTCTGACTTCAGCCAGAAAGGGCTTAAACTGTGTTTAACAAATGGTTTAATTTCTGTTTCCATTTACACATGGTTTAGGGCCACCGCCTGAACATTTTGCCTTGACAGACTGAGTATATTTGCAAATAATTTGCCAGTCACATGCTAAGAAAACAGATCATTTGTGAACTGTTAATTCCAACAGAACTGTCTTTGCTCTTTTAAGCTTCATTCAGACATGGACACGGAAGACGGAAATGTGAAGTACGTCCTAACCGGAGACGGGGCCGGAACTGTTTTCGAGATTGATGAGAACTCGGGTGATATCCATGCCACCAGGAGGCTTGACAGGGAAGAGAAAGCGATGTACACCCTGAGCGCCAAAGCCGTCAACAAAAGCTCCGGACAGGATCTGGAGAGGGCCTCGGAATTCATCATCAAAATCCATGACATCAATGACAACGAGCCAAAGTTTGCCAAGGACACCTACGTGGCCAGTGTATCAGAGATGTCCAATGTTGGTGAGTTGCTGGCTCAAGGTTTAACCCATAACTTCTTGAAATGCACAGCATTAACACATTTAAAAAAAAATAATTTTACTTTAGTAAATGCAATCCATTTATCAGTACATTATGGAGAAATGTCTGTATCCAAACTGCACATTTATTTATAAATGAAAACCAGAAGCTGTCCATACATTGATGCCGATACATCTCAGTTGTAAAAGCAATGCTTTTATGCAGATTTTTACATCCAGGTGCAAGTTATTTTCACTACATCATTAAATGTAATCGCGCACTTACTCCCACAAGAATCTTGTTTACGCCTCCATATAAACGTCCAATGCAAAATAAAGTAGCTGTGGATGCTTTTTAAAAAGCAGGCTTAAAAACAAAAGATTTCAGTAGGATAATTTGAAATGATTATGTGTTGACAGTGCAGTCAAAACTGTCTCCAAAATGATGAGAAAAGTGAAATTGCCCAATAAGACTTTGGGTTTTTATGCTAAACGGAACACACTTTCTTTCTGCCACTTAATCAACGCTGATTAAAACTATGACAAACATTGAACTTCACGTGATTTGAGGGAGGATAAAGATCTTACAATATCCCGTCTGAATTCATTCAATTATCAGTGATTTTAAACCCATTAAGAGAGGCAGAGAGAATCAAAGTAAATGAACGGGATGCAGCAGGCTGAAATCAATTACTCTTCACGATGCAACAAATTAACCCGCAGGTTTATCTCAAATGAATCAAAACTCATTTGCAGTTCCGACAAAAACAAGGCAGCCGTTTTTGATTAAAGATTTTGTGCGATGATAAGATCATTGTGGATCTTAATCATTGTGACCCGGCAAATGAATCAAAGATTAATCACTAGGAAATGAAGAAATTATGCTTGAAGTGGTCCTGGTGTACCTATTTGTGTTTGTCAATTCATAAAGCACTGTTTGAGAACGCCTGACACAATGTCTTTGTCAAAGGTTACCAAACAGGAATTAAATATTTTAGCATTTTTACTTTTGCTATTTTTGACACATAATGAACAATTAGAGGATGAGTGGGTTGAAGTGTGTCAGTGGGTAAGCTGTATTGCCCTCTAGAGCACAATCGTTATCATGCCACCATCTATTTAGGGTGATTTCACACTTGCAGTTTAGTTTGAAACGGGACATGGTTCGCATGAAACATTGGCAATGTGAAAGCTGTCATGCGGACCCAGGAGCGCACCGGGGTACTGAACCCGAGACCTAAGGCTTTGTCCGAAATTGCCCCTTACCCTTAAATAGGGCACTATTTGGGGGGGGGGGGCAGCATTTGTAGTGTTGTCCGAAACCATAGTGGACATTATCAAGTGCACTCATTCAATCCCACAATGCACCACAATAACGAGTATACAACCGATGTACGCTCAACGGCTATGATAATACCCACAATGCTGGGCTCCAGATTAACTGTTTTTACTAGAAGCACTGTAGCCCCTAACTGAAACATTTTTAGAAGCACAAGCAGAACATTTAGGGGCACACTTCAAATCAACCTGCAATGCAATTATCACATTTTCCCCGATTTTGATTGCATTACTGACAAATGCCTTGGTAATACATAGATTTAACGTACATAAATTACAATGTACTGTTTTATTCTAAGTTCACAGGGCTCCACACTAACTTTTGAGGGCAGCAGCACCGGAGCCACTAAGTTCTACAGAAAGTATTTGGTAGCACTGGGCTTTGGTGGTGTAGGTGTAGACAGGCCTTGAGTTGAGGTGTAGAGGTGTAGTTAACTTTAATTATTATCATTCATAATGTCTTAATATTAATTAAAAAGCAAAATGAGTGAAGAAATAAATATTAGGGAGTAAAAATAGCTAATAAGCCAATAAGAGCTCCTCTGGAGCCACATACTGGTTATAATGATAATTTTATATCTTTTTTATTTATAATTAAGTGAGAGTTTTCCTACATCTTGAAACCTTTAGTTTTATAATCTAAACCATTTGGTCGCAGTCTGGAGCCCTGCAATAATGCACTGTGAGTGTTGTGAGCCGAAGGAATTCAAGAGGCGCGGCCTTTTTGCGTCCTTGTTAGCGCTCCAGCCTCCCACGCCGGAGACCCCGGTTCGAATCCCACTCGGAGCGGGTCGAGTAGGACTGGTTACATTTGGTTCTGTGACCCGGATGGGAGTGAGGTTTAGGGAGTGAGTGTAACGGACGTAACCCAGTAAAAGCTATGCGTGTAAACCTCACTCCCTTGGCTTCAAGAGGCACGCTAGCAACTGACGTCAGCAGCTGCTCTCTTTAGCGTCCTTGTTAACGCACCCGCCTCCCACACCAGAGACCCCAGTTCTAATCCTGCTCAGAGCGGGTTGAGTAGGACCGATTACATTAGGGATGACAGTGGTGATGATTTACCTTGGATACGAGTGAGAGTTAGCGTGCAGTGTAATAGTGCTTGAGTGCAATCAGAGCGCCAAATGAATGGCTCGCAATCTGCTGTCTCCTCAAAAGAGTCCATTTGCAAACAGCAGAAAGCCAACTTCATGCTATGCACATACAGAAACCCAAGTATTGTTCACTCCGCTGCACATAATAGCACCAAATTAATAAAAAAAAAAACACAATATATGTTTTCCTGTGACCTGTTTTCATGCGGCGTGCACGTTTGAGATGACGTAAGATTAATGCAAATCAGACCAATGCTGTGGGGGAAATCAGGAACAATCACACTTGGACTCGGACTGCAGCAAAAGTGCCCGATGTGAAAGCCCCCTTAGAAATGGCCCATCACTTAAAGATGCATGTGAATGAGAGACGCACATGGACAATTTTTTATGTATTTTTAACAATAATGATAAGAATAAGCCAAAACTATTATTTTTCACCACATTATTTTTATATACAGTACATAAAGCAGAAAGTAAAAGAATCTCGAGGATTCAACTAACTATGATGACACTGTTTTCCCAAATTTCTTGGAGAGGTCATAATTCTGTGGCTTTATGTTGTGGATGCTTCCTTATAATTGATGTTTATATACGAGAAACAACATATAATTTGGAATATTAGTTATCGTATTAGTTATTCACATTTTGGTAAGGGGCAATTTAAGAAAAAGTATCACATTTTACCCCACACTCAAATTGAACACCAATTTTCAACACCAATGAAATCAACTGAACACCACACTTCAAGGTTTAGTTAGTTGGTTAGTACAAGCTAGTTAGATCCTGCCATAACTACATAATCTGGTGTTAATTCTGCAGTGACCATTCAGAAGTAGCCGTGTAGTCTGCTGAAATGGAAAACATTCTTTAGTGAGCAACATACTGTCATAAATCACAAATATTTCATTATATTACAAAAGGTGCTTCAACAGTGTCCAATATTTTTTGAAGCATGAAATGGACTAATATTTTTCCCTGTCTGCTGCCTTTCACGTCACTGCTCAGGATAGTCACTAGTGAAGGGTTTGGGACTGTATTCATTCTTGTGGTGCCTTTGGCCAATCAGCACTACTGTCACATCCTTGTCATGACATTTTCAATGCAACATGAAATGAAATAACTTAGCGTATAAGTATTCAAATTTCTGTTAAGCTCTGAATGTCTCATCGGAGAGTAGATCTTAATGCAGCTGTGTTTGTTGAAAGATGGATCCCTGAGGCGTGAAACACTACCAGTCATCCTTTCAGACAAACGCAAGACCACTCCAGGGACTCTCAGTCGGATTCTTACATTACAGTGCCTGATCTCCTTTATGTCTCCGCCGTCGAGAGTCTCAAAGCACCTGTGTTTTACAAGCTGAGAACATGCAATGTTATTTTATTCAGATTCTTCAGAAACATGATACATGTCACTATTGATATGCATTTCCCTTACAAATTTAAAACCATGTCACGTTACAGCAGTTCAACTGTGGGCAGAGTTATTTATTCAACACAAATCTTGTAGAAGCAGCCTCGTAAATGGACCACAATCTTTTCCCCCAAGGCTTTTGCACTTGAAACCCAAGTTTCTCTTTCCGGCAGGCACGTTCTCCCTTTCACATCTGTATTTCTCTGTGGGGTTCAAAGTTACATCATCCCAGACACTCCGTAACGTAAATGGGACACCGTGCTCGTTTGACACTTCGCTTGAGCTCTTCCTTTCTCCCGCCTGTGTACGAATTCACGAGCGGCCCTGCTTGCCAAACCGTGAGGTCACGGTGCCACTCGCGTTTAAGCCTAACAAACCGGCCATGTGTTGCGAACGTGCCTGCCGTTAATCAGATCTGGCCATCCATGAAGTCTGAGACTCTGTTTCCCTCCGTGTTATCGGAATGGGATCGGAGTGCGACAGATGTTTCCGCATTCATTAGTATTCTCCAAGCCGCTCAGAGAGCGAATGCCGCTCGTCGGAGGTCTTGTTGATGCCAGGGACGCCGCTGATCCATGGCAGAAACAACATGTGCATTCGGTCCACCTTCAGAGGTGAGACTGAGAAGCCGTGAAGTCACCTCTAAAGTCTATTCAGAAGAAAGAACTGTAAGATGTCAGTAGTACACAAATGAGAAAGGCGAAACCTCAGAGGAAACTACTCACGGGAAGCCGTGACTGTAATGGAAAGCGCGGCTGTTGGCAACTAGGAGTGAGGAGTGATTTTGCCCTTCATGTGGCAGGACAAAAGTTGTTGTCGCTTGTTAAATCTAAAGCCGAACCAAGATCAGATTTTATCATGGGTCATGGTGTACTACACTGGTGAAAATATTACAAGACTTTCAGTAGCACAAAGGGATCTGCAATGTAGCTACAAAAAATATATTTTAGAGCCTTTTGATGATATTCGAAATAGACTTTAAAGATCAGCTTGATCTGAAATGGCAAGAGAGCCAATATAACAATACATCATCAAAAACAACAATATTTATCTGCATATATTCTAATAAAGAAGTACAAAACAGATTTATATATATGACCCTGGACCACAAAACCAGTCATAAGTTGCACGGGTATATTTGTGACAATATCCAACAAAACATTGTATGGGTCAAAATTATCTATTTTTTTTATGCCAGAAAATCATTAGGATATTAAGTAAAGATCATGTTCCATGAAGATATTTTGTAAATTCCCTACCATTAATATATCAAAAATGTATTATTAATAGTAATATGCATTTCTAAGGACTTAATTTGGACAACTTTAACATTGATTTTCTCAATATTTAGATTTTTTTGCACCCTCAGATTCCAGATTTTCAAATAGTTGTATCTTGGCCAAATATCATCCTAACAAACCATACATCAATGGAAAGCTAATTTTTCAGCTTTCAGATAATTTATTAATCTCAATAAAAAAATAAATAAAAAAAGCCCCTTATGACTGGTTTTGTGGTCCAGGGTCACATATAGTCACTAACAGTCATTTTAATTATAACACAAAATAGTTAAACACAGCAATATAGATCCCATATATTATTATAAAAAAATAAATACTATACATGATAAATACTACTTTGAATTGATTCATATAATAAAACACTAATGCCATTTTTGCTTCTGAAGTTTAAATCAGAGAGGCTATAATACATCTCTGTATTAATACTTTCATATTGGCGAGTAGAACAAGATTGCAAGATTACTTGTTATATCTTGTGAATCGCCAACAAAATCATTGTTAATATTTAATATACTGTCCAGCCCTAATAGCACATTTTAGCCAAATTTGAGCAGCCAAATGGGTTTGAAATTAGGTTGTTTTTTTACCATTACTTTACACCATGGTCCAATTTTGAAGAGCTTTTTATATCAGAGATTATTTTTCCCCTCCTAGCTGTCCAAAGCTGTATCAAGCTGAAAACGAACCCCCCTAAAATCATGTTACGTCTAGATTAATTGGTCTAATTATAATGTTTCTTTGAGCAGATTATTAGTCTGACGTTTCCCAGCAACATGCAGCAGATTCCATCAGAGCGGAAAATGAATGGGATGACCCAGAGAGAGCGGGCGGAAGAAAAACTACAATTAAAGATATGTCCATCTTACCGTGCAGCTGGAGTAATTATGAGACTAGGATTTAGATAAGAAATACACTGAGATAAAGAAGATGAAAGAACGAGTGATCATGCATTCGCCTTGATCATTGCTCATGCTAGGAGGGTGGGGGTCTCTTCATATAGGATAATAGCGAGTTTTACAACTTGGAATTAGTCGTTCGTGGTGCACCTTTAGGATGCACTGCTTTGATCATGGTTGAGGTTTTAATACTGGATGTGGGGATCATGTTTTACAATCATGTTAGGGCTCTTTGGAGCTGAAATACCTCTCTCTATAATTCTCTTTTGCCCTCTCTCTCAAGGTGCATTTGTAATGAGAGTTACAGCCACAGATGCAGATGATGAAGCATATGGAAACAGCGCCAAGCTGGTTTACAGCATACTGCAGGGCCAGCCATATTTCTCAGTTGAACCTGAAACGGGTAAGTTGCGCAAGATGAGAGAATCATGAGGATAATTTTAAATGATTAAAAGATGGGATACAATACTAGCAAGGTGATACAGAATTTGCTAACATAGTTTCTTCCATGTCGTCAGTGAATCGCATAAAGCCTGTCAAGGTCATATTTCACCCTATAAGCAAAAGATAAGAACATATATTTTGCACAAAACATTTAGGGCATTATTATTGATTATTGATATTTTTTTTTCATTTTGTTCATCAGTTTAAGAAAATGGTCCACATTTTACCCCCGAAATTATCATCACTGCTATCTTTGTTGCCATTTTACCATTCTCATTTCAATGATGATTATTATTACTGTATACAATATTTAGCTGTATTCTCACTATTAAAGTTGTTTTCTAGCATGCATATTATAGGATATTGGCTGTTTATTCGTACTTGTTAAGCACATATCAATGCTTTATTCTCATCCCTTAATCTTACCCAATACCTAAACTTCACAACCAGCTTACTAACTATTAATCAGCAGTAATTATGAGTTTATTAAGTCATAGTTAATAGTTAGATAATAGTGAGAATTGGACCCTAAACTGAAGCGTGACCAAAAATACTACTATATATTGAGTTGAAATCTACTTAAACTACAGACAGTGCAATGTAATGTAATCTTATTTTTAAATCAAGCAATCTATTTGTATAATTTTTATTTTTCAAATGCAATTCATGTACTTTAGTTTTCTATCTGCTTTACTGAATATGGTACTTAATATTCCTTAAACACCTAATAACCTTATCACAACATAATTTGAAGATTGACATCCTACTCAATTAAAACTCGCTCTTTAAAATACCCCAAGGCATGGAATTCATTTCCTTGGTTTTTCATTGTTTTTTTTCTTCCCCTCGTCCAACCTTCTTTTTTAGCATGACATTAACATATAAATAATAAAGGCAGAGAAGCTCATTAGATGGCACCTAAAACCTGTGTCCATCCATTCTGTCAGGCATCATAAAGACGGCGCTTCCGAACATGATTCGAGAGAACCGGGAGCACTATCAGGTGGTGATTCAGGCTAAGGACATGGCTGGACAGATGGGTGGTCTCTCCGGGACCACTACAGTGAACATCACCCTTCTGGATGTCAACAACAGTCCTCCTCGGTTCCCACACAGTAAGATGACACAAAATCTCCTCTCACATACTGTACATATGTTGATCCATCCATCCATAAATGAAAGTGTAATAATCTAACACAACATACAAAGCTTTCTCCTCAATCTTGGACAAAAAAAAAAGAGATCAACTGCAAATAGAGTACAAGGTACAAAAGCAAAAACAGCCCATTTTTTGGTCACATAAAACCGAATATGACTAATTTTAATACTAATCACATTGGATTGATTATAATACGGAATTTAATGAAAGAAAAGTACTACTGAAATGTCTTGAACAAAAGGCATAGAACGAGCCCAGCAGGTGTATATGAAATGAACAAGGGTTTGATTGCCAGTCAACTATTAATAATTGATTCAGGCTAGATTATCCGAGAGTTTATGAGCAGAATTGTGCTTGGACTTGCAAATAGACTTCAACAAAATCAGCATACGAAATTAACTGTTCCCCCGCAAGTGATATTTCATAAGAACCACAAACATGTACGTTGTGGTTCAGTTGAATTCTCATGGAAATGCCGGGCTCCATTTCTCCTACTGACCGAGATGAGTCACAATGTGAACCCAGAACAAAATCTCCACAGAAAGAGGCTTTTAGAGTGAGAGAGAGAAGGGTGGATGGGGGGAGAGAGAAAGAAGGATAGAAACTACAAGACAGAGAGATGGAGAGGGAGAGAGAAAGAGAGCGCAGCGGGAGCTTCATTTGGGGTGATAATCCCTCTCTCTTTGCCACAGTCTCAAATCCAATACAAGAGCCACATCAGAAACAGCTTCAACAAACTGGGTTTAAAAAGAACCTTCTCCAATGGCTCATCGGAGCCGAAATTCTATTAAAGAATAACCACTGAGAGCCAGCTTTGCTTTCCCCCCGTGAGAAGGATAAACAAATAGACAAACGCACGCTGAAGCGCCTCACTCGAGAACAAAGAGTTCGTACAAACACCTGACTGTTTACTCAATTGATTTGTTTTGCTCTCCTTTTCCAGGTACCTACCATCTCTCCACTCCAGAGTCGGCCGAAATCGGATCATCGGTGGGCCGGATCAAAGCGTACGACGCAGATGTGGGGGACAACGCCGAGATGTGGTACACCATCCTGGACGGCGACGGCCAAGATGTGTTCAATATCATTACAGACGGCACCAGCCAGGAAGGAGTGATAACAGTAAAGAAGGTAAACAGGCCATATATCTAAAGTTTCAAACACTGTAAGTCGCCAGTTGGAACTAAAATCCGCAGCAAGTGGCGGTCTTTCCCTCATTCTCATTTTCTCATTCTTTCATACGCATGCACGCACCCATACGAAGCGAAGTGCTTAGAAAGTAATCCCCTAAATCGAAGCCTTCGTGTCCTATCAACTTTACAAAGGTGCTTAATTCTATTCACAGCCCAAAAAGTCCCTTTTTCCCTTTTGTGTGGCACAGGGATCTATTTGCCTGCTGAAATCTGCCTATAGCTTATTTCCACTCTCTGTCAGGTCAGGCTTTGACGAGGCTCAGGCAATTATGCAAATCTTATTGCTTAAACTAGAATGAAAGATAGCTACGGAAGAAGGCCTGAATGGGGGCGAAAGGTAAAAGATCGCACCTTGAGTCTTTAATCGTTTCATAATTAAAAGGCTGCATTAAAGCACTATGCCCTGCCTTTATAAAAAAGACATTCAATGCGGAAGAAAAGGGATATCGATAAGCGCTCTTCAGTGAATGTATCCAAAAACGAGCTTTAGATTTAGAAAAGTTGGGGACGACATTGCTAGAGCATGTCATTAATCTGTGACCGAATAGACCTGAGCTGAAACAGATCAGAAAAGTAAGCCTTCCTTTATACAGACAGACTGGCCTAACATCTTATCTTTCTTCTCGTAACCTTTCTCCCGTTCAGCAACTAGATTACGAGAGTAAGAGGTTATACTCACTACGGGTACAGGTGACCAACACGCACATAGATCGACGTTTTGAGCACCTGGGGCCTTTCAGCGACACGGCGATGGTCCGAATCACAGTCACGGATGTGGACGAACCTCCAGTCTTCAGTCGGGCTCTATACATTTTTGAGGTGGACGAAGACACCCCCGCCGGCAGCTCGCTAGGCACGGTGTCAGCTCGGGACCCTGATTTAATCAGTCACTTGGTCAAGTGAGTAACTATTGCTTAAGTTTACAAACATCACAAAGCCTTACCCATCTTAAAGAAAATAGGGATAGTTCACCCAAAAATGAAAATTAGCCCATGATTTACTCACCCTCAAGTCATCCTAGGAGTATATGAAATTCTTCTTTCAGACAAATAAAATCGGAGTTAGGGGAGAGCAGGTCTAGTTGTAACACTCATGTTTTAACTAGGGTGACCACCCGTCCCGCTTTGCGTTGTTCCGCACAGCATTTTAACCCCTTGTCCCGCACGTTGCATATTGAGAAAATGTCATTTTCATCAGTCTGTTGGTTTTTAATTATCATATTAAGAAAACATGCATGCGTTCTTTTGCCTTTTTAAGAAAGCATTTCATGTATTCTTTTTGCGGCATCGTTTTTCACCTATATTTAACAGCGCTTCGTCAGAAGTAACATCCCGCCTTTCACAAATACAACAGCCGTTTTTAAAATCCTATCCAATGGTTGAAAAGAAAGGAGTAAACACGGTCACTAGTAGGTTGTGACGGCTGTCAATCAAAATGTGGAGCGGTGATTCGTTCCATGTAGAAAACGAATGGATAATTCGGTAAATTGGTTATATTCTTAATATATAATATAATATATAAGACTGTCAATTAACTAATTTCATGTTGCTTTATATTTTATTTGTTCATTATTGGACTTGGTCAGATCTGATGCCTGCTGCCTTTGGGCTCAGTGATGTTGAATTTAAAAGACATGTAAAATGTAACATTGTGATGTAACGTGTTTTCTGGAAGGAACTAAAGAACAAAGTATTTTTATCATCTGAAAGGCAGAATACATTTGTTTTTATTAAGTTAGATAGACATTGTGTAACAGTTTCAGGTTATGTTTTAGTTTCGGTAACATGTCCCACATTGTCCCACACAAACTTAGTAATTGTCCCACATTTGTTTTTTTTGATGGTGGTCACCCTAGTTTTAACCCTTTCCACACATGCCAGAGTGACGAAACTTAGTGTATTTACTAGTTGCCATATCAACATTATTAAGAGAAAAAATAGCGCCAAAATTAAAAAATCTCTGGAAGATATTACTGAACATTTATTTGACCGTAGCAAAAGTAAATTTCTTACTTAAAGGGGCTATATGCAACTTTTTCCCCAAAATAAACGTAACAACAGCCTTTTTATTTGACCATTTATGACTCAAACATCTCCTGATGAGCATACTGACACCTTGTCTGCTCACAGTGGGTGCACCTATAAGCCTGTATCCTATTTTTCCTATTTTCTGGCGGGTCGTTTTTTCCCACGCTGTCTGCGGATGTGACGTCACCACCGCTGCGAGAGCGAGCAGAAAATAAGAGCAGTTCTGTTTTTTGGCCACAGGTGTGAGTTGCGAGTTTAAATTTCAGAAAAACGCATATAGCCCCTTTAAGTTTAGTTTTTATATCTGTTTTTTGTGTTTATTTAAAATAAGGCAAATCTGATATTATTTTAATCTTATATCTGTTATTTATCAATTTAGATCGTTCTTTAATGCTGATCTAAACAGCAGAAGACACGAGCCGCGGGTTAAATCCAAGTTGTGCAGATGGGGTGCATTGTAACACTGCGTTACAATGAGCCCCTATTAGAAATATTCCATTATATTCTATACTTTTATGAATTCTTTTCAGAAACCATGAGAAAACGGTGAATAATGACTGAGAGTCAATGTTTAGAAATGATTCATTATTATTATGTTTTGAACTATGCTGTATAGCTGTATTTAGTGATGTTTTTGTTGTCAAACTCAAAAATGAGTATATTTTTAATGATTAAAAAATGCCATTATTTTATTTTAAAAAGTTAAAAATAGTATTTTGTTGACAAAATATTTTAGTTTGTCTTGGATATTTTTTGGATTATATCAGGTAACATTTTAAGCTGTCATTTGGTTATGTTGCAATGTGCCCCTCACATGTTACAATGTACCCCACCTACGGGCAGTGTTGGGGAAAGTTACTTTGAAAAGTAATGCATTACAATATTGCGTTACTCCCTTAAAAAGTAACTAATTGAGTTACTTAGTTACTTTATGAGAAAAGTAATGTGTTACGTTACTTTTGCGTTACTTTTTCTCACCTGGGCTGGGCTTGTTTTTGTTTATAACAAAAAAGTTATATTTTTGTGTAATGGTAAAGACCTCTTCATACCAAAATTGAAATAATAAACCCCAGGCTGAGGTAAAAATGCAGATTCACGCATGAACAGTAGAGGGCGCAGCTCTGGATAATGTAAAATAGGACGCAGGAGAAAAAAGTTTTACCAATAAAAACAAAAAATCTAGTAATTTTCATCATCAAAGGTCAGCAGCAAGACATTGGTAAATTAAATATAAAGGTATTACGCATAAAAATAGTTGTTTTATTTAACATTTAATTATTGGAGGTTTGCATAGTACTCTGATTTTGCATTTGACTGATTTTATTCATTTTGATGAATACAGAATCTTTATTGTGCAAGTGAGATAAATAAATGCTCACATTTAGTCTAGAACTACAATAACCCTCATGTTTACACACAACGCCTCTGCACTAACTCTCAACATGGGGGCAGGAATTGTCAGTCAAATTAATGTGAAAAAGTAACTTGTGTCACTTTTTTGAAAAAGTAACTCAGATATTTTGTTGCAAATTTGAAAAGTAATGCGTTACTTTACTAGTTACTTGGAAAAAGTAATATTATTACGTAACTCAAGTTACTTGTAATGCGTTACCCCTAACACTGCCTACGGGGCATGTTGTCACATTTCACTTCCATTCTTTCGGGGTAAATCAAGAAAAAAGTATACACTGTATTAATGAAACAAAACCACATAATTGTACTAGACATGTGGAGAATTAATGTGAGAAAAAATAAATACTCTGAACCCCAAGTGGATTTACACAAACTGAGAAAGTCAAAAAGCGTTAGGTTGTGCCCCGCTCTCCCCTATATTAAAAAAGTCCAGGCTAATCCAAGCATTATAATAGCAGTAATAGTTGCTCTGTTTTTGAAGTCCATAAAAAATGCATCTGTCCATCGAATAACGTGCTCCACGCGGCTCTGTGGTGTTAATAAAGGCCTTCTGAAGCGAATCGATGCGTTTGCTTTAGAAAAATATCCATATTTAAAAATGTATAAAGTAAAGTTTCGGCTGACCGCCTTCCATATTCAATGTATGGACAAAGTGTTGAAAGTGCCTCTGCCGATCGAAAGACAAACGCGACCAGGTACGCTCGTCATGACGTCACGTACACATCTTGAATTGCGAGATGGCACTTTACCACGGAAGGCGATAGGCTGGAACTTTAATTGATAAAGTTTTAAATATGGATATTTTTCTTACACAAATGGATCGATTCGCTTCAGAAGGCCTTTATTAACACCCCAGAGCTGTGTGGAGCACGTTATTCGAAGGACAGATGCATTTTTTATGGATTTCAAAAACAGAGCAACTATTACTGCTATAATAATGCTTGGATTCGCCTGGACTTTTTAAATATTACACAGATTGTATTCGTCTGAAAGAAGAATGTCATATACACCTAGGATGACTTGAGGGTGAGTAAATCATGGGCTAATTTTCATTTTTGCGTGAACTATCCCTTAAAAGTGGTCACAGCCATTTTCCGCTTCTCATTGGCCCTTAGAATTAAATGCTCCTACCTTTTTCACATTTCCCGGGTTCTCAGAAGTGGAAGTCGTCATAGTTGGGTAAACTTATACTGTATCCAATATAGCTATAGCACTGATAAAAATGATTCTGTGGTGAAGTAAATACTACAGAAAAAACAAACAAACAAATGGAATTTATATATGGAAAAGTTAGTTCAGGCAAAATAAATTCTATATTAGTACTCAAATCAAAATATCAACATTATAAAATTAAGTAAAACTACTCACCTTTTCTGATACTGGTGCTCCCGTCATGCACTGGGGCTTGAATAATTAATAAGGTTGAGTTTTCCAGCTCTATTTACACTGTTTTACCATTGCTTTTGTTGTTAGGTTTAGTAACTTGCCATTTTGTGACATCTGGAGTTAATTTTCTACTCAAAATGACACATTCATACTCAAAAACGATCCATTGAATGTTACCATCATTGTGTATTTTGTACCAAGTATTGAGGTCTCTGTGTTCAGGTCGGTACTGAGTTTACTATTATGTAGATATAGTGTCTACACAATATCTACTGTATCACACTCTTAAAAATAAAGGTTCTTTGGTGGGGTGTACGGGCCAATGAAGAACCTTTAATATCCAAAGAACCTTTCCATTGCACAAAAGGTTCTTTAGACTATAAAATGGTTGGAAAAATGGTTCTTTAAAGAACCTTTCACCAAACGGTTCTTCCTGGGAACCAAAAATGGAAAACTATTCTATGGCATCGCCGTGAAAACCCCCTTTACTGGCCAAATTAAAATTACTTATTTTCTTTGTTAATTTTACTTAACTTATTTGTTTACTTAATTCCATATGTGAAATTTACTTGTCAATGGAAACTGAAAAATGGAAATGGATATAATTGTTGTATTACCAATAGCAAAGTAAAATACAGACCATAGCGTTTCTATGACTTTCCAAAAGGGAGGAAATTCAGAAGGGAGAAGACAAATTTGCAGTCACTCCCTCAGCCGTTGTATTAGAAACACTCACACAGCAGCGTTAACAAGTTTTCTGTAATTTAATGCCAAGGTCATATAATACAAAGTATATAGTGTTATAAATGTAGTTAAAAAATGAAAATATGAAAGTACTTGGCTAGACTACAATGTTAATAACTGTGGAAATGCATCATCACAGTCTGTGAAAACGGTCTATTAGCTCAATGTTCACCCAATAGGCATCATTAATATTCGGGCGAATATGATCATGATGCTGCCGCATGAGGTCTAGTGATGCACCTAAAGGAACATTCTTGGCTGAAACCAAAAATAGATGTCAAATGTTCGCCTATTATTTCATATATTATATGCAACATATCTGGACTAAAAAATTATATTTACATAATATTTAATATAATTATCATGTAAATAATATTAGACTAACTAACTACATAAAACTCTAATATTAAATATTGTATTTGACATATTAATAATAATTCCTGAAAATAATTCACTTTCATTTACACCATATTTAATATAAATATTTTTAGAATATACATATACTTTAGAATATCAATCAGACTAATTTAGAATAACACACATTTTAAACATTAAACAGTATTATGTTTATTCAAAATAGTATTAGTAATTAATTTCTCTATACATTTTGAATAAAATTAACTCTCTTACATTAAAAGATGAAAGAAAACTTGATTCTGCCTAATATGACCCATTTAATGTTTTGGTGTTGTGAATCTGATACTCATACTAGCTTTGTGATGCACTTGCTTTCTGTCAAACTCATTATATTAGTTTCATTACCATTCAAAGGCTTATTTAGCTAATAAGGAGGCTTCTGTCAACAGATAATCTTAGCCATTGTAACAGGCAATTTAATGGTCCAGTAGATATTTGAACAGAGGGAGTCGGTAATTAAATGCTTTTGAACGAAGCTAGCAAACAAGTGGTTATTTTCACCATAGACACAATTAAAGGTGCAACATTCAAACAAAACCTAACATCCAACATCCGGGAGGAAACAGCAAAACGCCACCTTGAAAATTGCCTCCCAAAGCATCAGAACATAAAGTTCATTATGGCGTATAAAAATCAAGCAGAACCCATCTTCACCTTCCACATTTTGGTGGTTGATCAGATGTTTTGTGCTCGGTTAAATCCAATCCATCAACATGCTCCCAAGCGTGCGCGTGTGTATGTGTGAAAATGCGATGGAAAAGCAAATTATTCATGGGGCCTCAGTTGGTGATTTCCCTCCGGAAGTTTGGCAAGATGAATACAGGCGCTGTTTTATCTCCCCTTCCCTCCCTTTCTGAATTCAGACTTTTATAAGTCACAAAGTTGATGTGAAAGAGTGTGCCTCGTCTTTCGTGTCCTGTCCGCATGCACACTATGAGCGATTGTCTGAAAAGCCTGTCCTTCTGGCTTACTCATGCACGTCACACTCAGTTGCATATTTAAATGTCAGCAGAATATGTAAGCTGACATTGATAAATGGGTTTAATAGGAAAAATTTCCTTTTCTTATTTCATGAAAACAAAAGGCAGGGGATCAACAGAGTGATTAGCATTCAGGCTCTTTCAAACGAGCCACTTCAATATTCAAAACACGCAATATGCGGTTAAGGATAATTGATAGTTGCTAGTTGCTTCGGCTAGGAAGGTTTTCGTCACAGCTGGCTATTCAGCGCATAACGCATAATTGATTACTTAAAAATTAGCAGTTACTGGCATTTGGGTAGCACTATTTTGTTGGGATAAACAGCATAGCTGGTCTTCAGCTTTGAATGCTAGTGTGCTGGTGTCTGCAAGACGTCCTGTAGGTCAACCAGCATCACCAGATAAACTAGGATTTGACCAGCATGTAATGGCTATTAAAGACCAATTTTTTTATGTTGTTTATATGTCTATGTGGTGTTTTTAATATTATTTAAGACAAACCATGTGCATATTCATAAGTCAATAATGAAAACAGTCTCAAAAACGCGGTTTGAAATCGCTGCTGTTTCTGACGTCACAAACTACCTTGTAACCAACCACGTCAACATGGAGGCAGGCTTTAGCATATAATTTACTGTGATGTGAAGCACACTGTAAAATCTAATTAGTTAGACTTACTTTAAAAACAAACAAACATGCAAACCGATTGCCTTAAAAAAACAAGTAAAGTGAAATAGGAATAGTAGGCATGTGCTAACAAATGCTTAGTTAGTATAGTTCACTTACACAAGAATTATAGTAACTAAAAAAGAACTGTAGAGAGTACTTGATCTTTTATTTTAGATTTACTCTTGACTTAGTATAACTACCATTGTTGTGGTTTGCATGCTGAATGTTGAAGTCTGTGTGTGATAAATAGTGAGAGATTACTGTATATCAACACACTTAAAATAGTTTATGATATAAGTGTAAGCAATACAATTGTAAACGATCATTATACGAAATGAAGGGAAGTATTACATAGGCTGCTTTTAAAAGGTGACCTAATTTCTGACTAAATCATAAACTATAATTAATTATTCAGCCAGTCAGAAGCTATGTCAGCTTTTAAAAGCAAAATATGTATTACTTATCTTCCTTTGAAACCAAATAATTGTGATTTCCTGTTGCACCGCTGCTTCAATAGGAAGAGAGTTGTAATAATATGAATGTTCTAAGTGCCCAACCAAAGGGAACACTGATCACCATAACGGTGAGTTTTTTTCTTTTTTTTTTTTTTCTTCGCTTGATAAAATGGCACTCAAACAAATCAATTAATCTTAACTTTTTTCTGAGTAAACAAGGTATAGTATGTGAATAGTACATATTACTAGATGTTTACAATTAGGTAAAGTTAACTAAAAAGTGTTAGTTAGAATCACTGTTGGATTTTACAGTGCTGGGGTGTCTCAAGAGAAGACAGGTTATCCTGGTATATTTTTCTGTTTATATAAAAAATCGGGCCCCACTTTATATTAGGTGGCCTTAACTACAATGTACTTACATCAAAAAGTAAGTACAATGTACTTGCGTACTGTGTTAAAATTGTATTGCAAAACACCTTTGCTGATATTGAGGTGGGATACGGGTAGGGTTAGGGACAGGTGTGGTGGTATGGGTAAGTTTAAGGGTAGGGTTAGGTGTAAGGGAAGTGTCAACTGTGTAATTACAAATGTAACTACAGAAAATAATTACAGATGTAATTACATACAGGTATTTTTCAAAATGTAAGTACAATGTAAAAACATGTATTTACACAATAAATGCAATGTATCAAATTATTAATTAAAATGTTAGTACATAGTAGTTAAGGCCACCTAATATAAAGGGGGTCCAAAAATTGTGTACATTTAGCAATATAGCGGGTGAATATGTTTATGATGTATATTATGAAGCCTTTCTCCTCTGATGTTCTATGAGGTTTCTAAGGATGCTGTATTTTGATGAAGGCAGACTGAGATGGCGAACGGGAATATGGTTTGTGTAAACCAGCTGTTTGATAACAGTCAAGAAAAAGGCTAATCATATGAATTACCGTCATGTCTCTGGCGTTGTAAAGAGCAATACCATTGTGCAGCATTTACTACAGTAACTTGAGTAAAGGTTGACAGAATGTATCTCTGAGCTGATGGGAGTGAGTGGAGGCGGTATAATTTGCATATTCATGGCCAAAGTAACACTACGGCGTGTACTAAATGAAGCAAGGGTGTAGAGTTACATTCAAGCAAGTATTTATTTATTTTTTTCACAGGAAAAAAACATTTAAATATGTCATTTTGATGATCAAATATGAGTTTTAGGGGATACAATACTTGACCACAGGGGGAGTTTTAATTTTTGCCATTTACGGCAAAAATCTGAATGGAATAAATTGTAAGTATAAACAAATAAATAAGTTATTAAAATTTGTTAATGCAAAAATTCTAATAAATAAATAACACATCTTCAATATCATCTAAAATAATTCTGAATATTTCTTTAATATGATACTCAATGACAGCTAATTGTGTCAGGGAAATCACAGTGGATTAAATAGTAAATGACTGAATGAATGAACCCCTATTCAAAGCTATCTACTCAGAATATAAAATCCAAAAACTAATTTCATAGGTTTTCAATATAATACTTAACATAACTTGTTTTTGAAGTTCAATAAAATTCATCTGTGTGTAGTCAGGAGGTTTAAAATGGCCTGTGGAATAAATACACATCCATCTGGAAGGTGTAACTTCTGGTGAGTCATTGTGGCATAACTTACACCATTACAACACTCAAAGCAAAAAGTAATTGAAAAGCACAAGGCAGGGGATGATTACGAGAAGATTTTCAATGTCCCCTGGAGTACAGTTAAAATCAATAATTAAGGAATGGAAAGAGAGCGGCACAGCTGTAAATCTGTCTAGAGGAGGATGTCCTCAAACAACGAGAGATTGTGCAAGAACAAAACACTGAAAAAGGTTACAAGCATCAGTACCTGAGATTGAAAGAAAATCGACAACTGTTCTTCAGTCACAGCCTTATAGGAGAGTGGTAAAGAGAAAGCCACTGCTAAAAAGCCATCATTTGACATCTCGGCTATACAGAAGGCACGTGGGAGACTTTGAAGCCAGATGGAATACGATTATCTGATCTGATGAGACTAAAATTTAGCTTTTTGACCATTAAAATAGACGCCACGTCTGGTGTAAGCTAAAGACTGAGCCTCAGCAGAAACTCATCCTCCCCACTGTGAATCATGGTGGTGGCTGCATCATGCTGAGGGGCATATCGCTTCTCTGCGGCAGGCCCTGGAAGGCTTGCGAAGGTAAAATGAATGCAGCAAAATACACAGAAGTCCTGGAGGAAAACCTGATGGGGTCTGCAAAACACCTGCAGGAGAAGATTTGTTTTCCAGTAGGACAATGACCCGAAGCATAAAGTCAAAGTGACACAAGAAGGGCTAAAAAAAAAAACTTTTTTTAGTGGCCTGAAGTGGCCCAAGCATTTACGGGTAGACTTCCTCTCATGATCTCCATGCAACCTGGCTGAGATTGAGCAGTTTTGAAAAGAAGAATGAGAAAAACTACAGTGGTCAGATGTGCAAAGTTGAAGGATGTTTACTAAAATACTGACTTGAAAACGTAAAAGGTGCAAATTTGGGTTGTTCATTTAAAATTGAATTTAGGAAGCATTTTAAATTCTCAATTTGAAGAACAGAATTTCAATGCAGGTATAAAAATAAGTATTTTTTTCTTTGAGTTGCAATTCAATAAACCAATTCAAGGTCAACCTCCTGTGTGTGTAGCTGATTAAATTGAAATTCACAAACTAAAAAGAAACCAAATGCATTTTGCACAATGATTTATGTGCTTAATAACCTTTTAAAATGTTGCCACATTGTCATGAAAGGATTGTTTTCTGTTGATCACTATCAAAAAGTCTAATTAGATCCTATGTGGGTCAATGCTGTACAACAAGTGAACATAAAATGGTTACACTTTATTTTGATGGTTCCCATTCTGTTGACTTCAAGTAACACAGCAATTACATGTCAACTAACTCTCATTAGAGTGTTGAGTATTAGCAGACTGTTAAGGGTATTAGAATAAAGAGTTTGGGTTGAAATGTACTTGCAAAGTTACTTATAATCAGTTGGGGGACCATCAGAATAAAGTGTTTGTAGATATTAAGCAGACAAAATGTTAATACTCTACTAATACTTTAATGAGGTGGTGGTCTAGTGGGTTAAAACCACTGAACTGATACGCAGAAGGTTTCTGGTTCTATTCCAGCAGTCGCCACCACCATTGTGTCATTGAGCAAGGCACTTTACTCCATGTTGCTCCAGGGGGATTGAAGTCGCTTTGGATAGAAGTGTCTGCCAAATGCATAAATGTAAATGTAATTGACATGTAGGTGCAACTTATAGTAAACATAAATGGGACCATCAAAATAAAGTGTTACCCATAAAACTTCCAAGATGGAGAATACTTTTTTATAGATGCTGTAAACCAATCTGGACCAGCATGGGAATTCAATATCTAGTTTTTTCAGCAGGGTAGTTTGTAGCCGTGGTCTTAAAACACAGAGGTACAATGTATAGTTTGTTGTGCTCGGCATGTAACTAACATCAATACGCTTGACTAGCGCAAATTTGTTCTCTAATAGAGGTGTCAAATCAAATACGTCCCACCGTTTGAAGGAAAATTAAACCAGTCTTGGCTGATTTATTTTGGCGGCCTGCACAGGCACTGTTTGGGCCCTTGATTATGGATGCGTGATGAACCCTTTTTTCACTTCCTGGGGCCATGTTTACTACACTTTAAAACACTGAGGATGTTCCATCCCTGTGCCTGGGCATAATCAGAGCTCCATTGTCTTGCATTCATTACCGTCATTCTTTGTTTCAGATACACCATTGATCGCCACACAGACCTGGAGAGGCTGTTCAACATTGATTCCAACAATGGAACCATCAGCACACTGCAGGCTCTGGACAGAGAAACTTCGAAATGGCACAACATCTCTGTTCTGGCGACAGAACTCAGTAAGTTTGCGTTGTGAGCCTTTGCTGGATCACCACTGATATGAAATGGGATAATGCCGCAAGGTTTACTTATTCAACAATTCGGAGAGATCCTGCCTTTCAATTTCAAACTGTGAACCAGTTATGGCCTGAAATTCATTTGAAGTGTTTTTTGTTTGTTCAAACCTGTTAAAAATAATGTGCTATAACGTTATCTCAGGTGGACTAAAACCTCTAGAGCCTCAAGACATTTTCAGAAATGGCTAAAACCACAACACTACAATAAATGACTGATGACAAAAATCAAACTGTCAACTTGAGTTGTGGTTTAATTCATGTTTTCTCCATTCTCTTTAGAAGAATATATGCCTAGGGTAAAAGGCTGAAAGACAAATACAGAGAAACGAAATTAGACCTCTTGAATGCAAACTGAATATCTTCCAGAATTGCTGAAACGCATTAATCATTGGCGTCTAGGTACTGCCCTGCAAACCAGAGTGCCGGTGTTTATCAAAGTGCGAGACGTGAATGACAATGCGCCTGAGTTCGCCATGTACTACGAGACCTTTGTCTGCGAGAATGCCAGAGCCGGTCAGGTATGTCGCTTTTTCATGTTTATTCATTGTTTCATGCAAATATTTTACTTGAACGCTTCTACTTGCTTTGTTTACTGATCTATAGAGCTTTAGCGCTACATTTATAACTAGGATGGTTTTGTTATTCTATGCAGTTCTATTTTTAGTTCGAATGAAGTGAATAATCTTAGCTTATTATGTTTCCAGCTCATCCAGACCATAAGTGCTGTGGACACTGATGAACCTCTTGTCGGGCACAAGTTTGTTTTCAGTCTAAGCACCATCAATCCAAACTTCACAATCTTTGACAATGAAGGTAATTCAGTGGAAGCCTATTTGTGCATCTGAGTAAAAAATAAGTAAATTTGTATTTGTATAAACTGTATTTTTTATTTTAAAATGTATCTCGCATTTACTTATTTTTAGTAGTTAAGTAAATGCGAGATACATTTTAAAATAAAAAATACAGTGTAAAACATAACTGTCATGATTATATATATATATATATATATATATATATATATATATATATATATATATATATATATATATATATATATATATATAAAATAAGTACATTGTACTTACTGTGTTCAAATTGTATTGCAAAACACTTTTGCTGATATTGAGGTTGGATACGGGTAAAGTTAGGGACAGGTGTGGTGGTATGGGTAAGTTTAAGGCTAGGGTTAGGTGTAAGGGAAGTGTCAACTGTGTGTTTACAAATGTAACTACATAAATGAATTACAGATGTAATTACATGCAGGTATTTTTTAAAATGTAAGTACAATGTAAAAACATGTATGTACACAATAAGTGCATTGTATCAAAAGTTTAATTAAAATGTAAGTACATAGTAGTTAAGGCCACCTAATATAAAGTGGGTCCATTATTTTTTTCAAAAGAAATTAATACTTTTATTCAGCATGCCACATTCAGTAAATCAAAAGTGATAGTAAAGACAATTTAAAATGTAGCAAAACATTTTAATTTGATTATCATTAAAAGTTTAAGATATTTAAAAAAATAACTGCAAATAACTTTCGTGTGGAGATTTTGCAGTGGTGGGGGCATACATATATATATATACACACACACACACAAAGTTTGTTAAACAAATAATTAAAAAATAAGTAAATTGTTAGAAATGAACCCACATAAGCAAATCAGAAAGACACATACATTTGAAGGCACATACAGTCAAACAAAAATGTATTCCGACACCTTCAACATTTTCTCACTTTATCACAGTTTATTAATAAAATATAACAAGAACTCAGAGTTAAACTGTGTCAGAACAAATTAATCTTGATAATGTCAGATTCAACAATTCATGTCAATTCAAGTTAAATTTAAGTACACAATTAGAAAATACCAATTTTGGTCGACCAATTACCAAGCAATGCATATTTATGCATATGTGGTTTAAAAGGTCGCATTAGCAATTAAAGAAAAAACACTTCAGCAAAACATGCTCAGGTCAAAGTGTCTGAAAAATGTTTTTATCAATTTTACTGCTAGTCCACTGAATGAAGAATTTTTGAGTATAATATGTCATTGTTAATATTTTTGTGCATTATAACAGTCTCAGAATAAGGTATAGAACACTAAAGATTTAGAAACTCTATATGGTTATTGTGTTTTAGTGCATTTAATATATAATGCAACAATTAAACTTCTAGCTAAAACTCAATATTTAATATTGTCCGTGAAACAGTACCTCCGAGTCCTCAGTAACTATCTCTTAATCTTGACATCATTGTCTTGTAGACAACACAGCGCGGATACTGACCCGCCGGGGCGGATTCAACCGAAGAGAGATGAACTCATACCTGCTGCCTGTCGTCATCTCAGACAACGATTACCCCATCCAGAGCAGCACCAGCACGCTGACGGTCCGTGTCTGCGCCTGCGACAGCGCATTGAATATGCAGACGTGCAGCACCGAAGCCCTGCTGCTCTCAGCCGGACTAAGCACCGGAGCTCTGGTGGCCATCTTACTCTGCATTTTAATACTACTGAGTAAGTGTTGAACTCCTGTAATACATGATTGGGATATGTTTAGCTATTTAAAAGCCCTGCATGGTGCCTCACTGAACATGGTGCCCCTGTGAAGATGCCCAATTGCCCATATGGTTAATCCGGCCCCGTTTTAAGCCACCGTGAACACTGCAGCCCTGTTTACATGCATCATTTTTGTTTACTCTAATGTGTGATATGAAACCTCTAACTATATACAGTGCACTTTCTCAGAAGAATTTCATAGACTATATCAATATATCTATCATCTATTGGCAACATATGCACTGATGTAACTACGCTAAAGAACACAACACCAAAAAGTACCAATACTGTGGCTTTTCAGTGCAATCAAACTGAGATGAAATGTGTTAGAGCTACGTCTGTTGTTGTCTTACCTCTTCAGGTCATAAATGGGATGTTTCTGTGATTGAGTCCCACATCTCTGGGCTGCAGACTCAGAATTGGGTGTGTTTACTCAGAAGGTACTTTAATCACCTTCTGATGAGGAGGAGACTGTACTTTGGCACAGTTTTGTGATTGGCTGTGGACTTCAGAAGTGGCCACACTTTATGTTCTACACGTTCTTGTGGATCTGGAAACCTCTCATAGAACTGGACAGTCTATCACACTCTTTGTTTACAAGTCTTAGTCTCAGGGACAGATTTACTAAACAGGGCAAATTATCGCGAGAAAGCGCAATTCCAAAAAAGTGTAAATGGGAGTGGAAAGTTCTGCCTGGATCATTTCCATAATGACCAACGCAATCTACCAAGAGCAGTGCAAATTCGCTTCTAGCTTAAGACATACTTTTTTGTTGTGGTAAATAACTAGTAAATTGACCTTGCTTTCAGTGGCTTCTGAAAGAGAAACCCCTTTGTCTGGCTATCACCAGACCAAGCTCAATTTAAGATTGAACATTGGTCTGGGGAGTCTGCTCTGTATTTTCTACTGCACAAGAGGCGTGATCAACGAGCATAATTCAAAAGACTCTGTACGCAATTAGATAGTCCTTCAACCAATCAGACCACAAGAGGCGTGATCAACGGGCATCGATCCATCGTTTCTCTATCCGTCATCGTGTTAAACCCGCCAGTAGCGTGCCAGGTGGATAAGCCAGTCTGTGATTGGTTCCCACAAAAGTGGAACAGAAGCAGTACACTGTCAGAAAAAAAGGTACAGTGCTGTCACTGGGGCGATACCCTACACTCTAAAAAATGCTGGGTTAAAAATAACCCAAGTTGGGTTGAAAATGGACTAACCCAGCAATTGGGTTGTTTTAACCCAGCGGTTGGGTTAAATGTTTGCTTAATTGCTGGGTTAGTCCATTTTCAACCCAACTTGGGTTATTTTGAACCCAGAATTTTTTAGAGTGTAAGGTACAAAACCGAAAAGGTACTGATATGTACCTTTAAGGTACTAATATGCACTCTTAAAGTACTGATATGTACCATTTAGGGGTGAGTAAGGTACAAAGATGTACCTTTTCACTTTTGTACCTTAAGGTACCGCCCCAGTGACAGCACTGTATCTTTTTTTCTGAGAGTGTAGAAATGAATGTACAGGTTTCCAGACTGAGCTGCAGGGCGAAATCAAATCGGCGGCAGATCAGGTTGGGTTTACCCAGTCTAGAAACTCCTACAAATGCACAAGCAATAAGGTCAGCGGCAAAAACAACTGTGACCAAGCCTTTTCAAATTTTTCACTGGGTGTCTTATCTTAACAGTAGTTTTTAATGCCAAAAAAGTAAGGTTAAAAGTGGACGGATGTATGGTGTAGACAGACAGACAGACAGACGATAGATAGATAGATAGATAGATAGATAGATAGATAGATAGATAGATAGATAGATAGATAGATAGATAGATAGATAGATAGATAGATAGATAGATAGATAGATAGATAGATAGATAGATAGATAGATAGATAGATAGATAGATAGATTTGATTATATATTTTCTAGAGCAACCCTGTCTGTTTAAAACGTTCTTATATTTAGTCACGTCCTCAAAACTACACTAAAGATGAAACATATCTGTCCTGAGGACATGGATTAAAAATAAACACTTGTAACATCTCAGCGATGCGTCTGGCGAGCAGAACACAATGTATCCTGACCTCTTGTCCTGCTTTTCTGATGATGCAGCACAGTGTGGGCCATGCAGCGTCCTTCTTGTGATGTTTATTTTTTATTTATTCATTTTTATTTTGAATTTTCTCCAAATATTTCCTCCAGACAATAAAAAAGTAGGGCACCCCATTAAGACATTACTGTAGGTGCTCGTTCTCTCTCTCTCTTTCTTTGCTTTTCTCAGAAAGTGCAGCGGCGTGGAAAAACAGCTTTCATTATTAAATGTATGCAATTGACAAAAAGGCCTTTGTGTTCTTCTGAGGCTTAAGTAGGTCGCATGCTCCTTCCTGACGTCCTAAAACATCACTTGTGAAAATTAATGCGGAATGAAAGCGCAGCTGGTTCTGAACAGCATGTGTCTGTGTTGTTTCTGCAGAGAAAAGGAAAAAAATATGTTGTGCTTAAGTTAAAACATCCATCAATAAATAATTGTCGAAACTGCTGGTGAGTGCATCTCTCAAGTCTCCAGTCTAACCTGAGGCAATCTGTCATCGTTCAGCATTTTCTACTGTCTGCCTCTGTATGAATGGGATAAACAAAATATTTTAAGGGACCTCAGGTAGACTTAGCTATCTTTTATTCATGCTGGCCGAAGTGGTTTATATAAATTAAAGACGTACCATCTATAATGCTTAAAGGCCAGTATCAACGTTTCCCAGTGCTTCAGTGGTGTTGTACGCCGGTCAAGTGCTTTAACATTGTGCTCAAAGTTCTAACAAATTTAAATTTGACCCTTTGGGCCCTATTTTAAGGGTGCTTTCACACCTGCCTCATTTAGTTCAGTTGAATCGCACCAGAGTATGTTTTCCCCTTTGGTGCGGTTCGTTTGGTCAGGTGTGAAAGCAGCAATCGCACTCGGGTGCGGACCAAAAGTGGACCAAACAAGCGTACCGAGACCTCGCTTTCAAACGAACTCTGGAGTGGTTTGTTTGTGGTGAGAACATGATCCGAACTCGAACAGACCCACCTGCAAAAAGTACTGATAATTTTTGGACTAAACCAGCTGCCGTAGTCACCTGCTCTGTGCATTATGGGATGAGGAAGTGTTTGTTGACAGTTTGCACTTTAGCATGGCAGCTCACGGACAAACTTGGAGTAGTGAGGAGGTGCGGAACCTCAAAGAAATTTGGTTTGATGACCATATTAGGTCCCAACTTTCGAAAACTCACAAGAACAGTGCGATCTTCGCTTGAAGTGATGAGCAATGCACGCTCGCCGTTTGCAGTGCATTAGAACGTTGTTTTCAAGCTGCATCCGCACTTCATTATAGAAATGTATTGTTTGCATATTGTGGTGTATACAAACAATGTAATAGATAATGGCCAGGGACAAAACCAGCCCGCGCAGTCACAGTTTAGGAAATACGCCATGGCTAATGAGTGATGTGGATGTTGTTATGTGTCTGCATTTTGGTTCGTTTCAACTGGTTCGGACCAAAGCAATCAGTGTGTTGTGAAAAGGAACCAAAAAAGCTGAAAAATGCTTCAATGTATAATTGTTTGCCGTTGGTTCGGACCAAATGAACCGAACTAGAGATGTGAAAGCACCCTTACATTCTGAGCTCATGGTCTGAAGCGCATGGCGGGCGTGTCCAAATCCACTTTTGCTAGTTTAACAACAGAAACAACTGTGCACACAACTGGGCCAGATGTCATTTGCTATCTGGGTACATTTGAACTTACTTTGTGACCGTTAAAATAGTATGTTCTATACAGTATAAATGTGTGCAGTATGCATGTAATCTGGACGTACTACTGTACACCTGACATGTTGTCATTATAATGTGACCTACCAGCGTCAGTTGCGTCCCTTCACCTCCGTTCATAAATCCCCTCCCGTGGCCTCATGGGATAGTAAAGTGTCCATCTTCAGACTTCAGAATCTCGCTGGAAGCAGTAGGTCATCCGGGAAATGTTTTTTGAATACTATGTATTCAGACATAATGCTCTTTTGGCGTACTGGTGCATGCTATATAGTAGTGAAGTATTTGATTTTGGACGCAGAGCAGCAAAATGTTCCCAACATTGATAATAAAAAGAACCTTTATTAATAACTGGTCATCAATATTAATTGGCAATGTGAGGAGCAGTGTAGCAGCAAAAACTAGTCAATTTAAAAATGTAAACCAAAATATTCCTGGTGCATCGATCCAACACAACGTGTATATATTTCATGATGACTTTAAACGTACAGTATGAAAAACTGTCTGTTGAATTCAAAAGAATAAAAAAATATGGTGCAAGAAACCTTGACTAACATTTTAAAGGTCCCATGGCATGAAATTTTCTTTTCATGAGGTTTTTTAACATTAATATGAGTTCCCCTATCCTGAATATTGTCCCCAAGTGGATAGAAATGTTGATCGGTGTAAACCCGAGTTCTGGCTGTCTTTCTCTGCCTTTGAGAAAATGACAGGCCAGACTAGCCAATCCTGAAGTCTCCTGGTTTGACGTCCAAGCAGGAACGGTTACCTCCCTTTCCTCCGCCCAGAGAATCTGGCACGCCCATGCAAACGCTCGAGAGATCATTGCTTGTGAACGAGTGAATGCTGGCAGTTTCTCAGTGTTTGGATGTATAAATGAAAACAGAAGTCTTTTTTCAGTTCCTTCTGATCTGTGATCAGTGATTTCTGATGTGTAGCTAATTATTTATTATTCGTGCACACGCAGCGGCTTCTCTCTCTCCCGACAGAACAGTGTTTTTGTGTTTTCTATCTTGTGAGTCAGTGTTTTTGTACGTCCTCGTCACGTCCATCTGTTCTATAATGTGCATACAGTCATGAGTTTCTGCTCAACATCAGCAGAGTAACATCTTTAGAGATAAACCTCACGCACGCCGAGGCTCGGGCTGCACTGACCGGTCGGCCTTCAACATCACCGACCCCCAGTACTGCATCTGGCCCACAGCGGAGGCAACAAACGCGGCGCGAGATTATGCAGAAGGGGGGTAAGCGTGAGGGTATCTGGGCTAGGCTAGCCAGCTATCCCCACAATAAACTGGATTACATTCGATTACTGCTGTTGTGTCTTTGTTTGCGCTGTGTACTCAATGCGCGTCACTGACGCTTTCCATATGATAGGAACATATCTAAAAATAATGCTATTATCAACACTTACTCGTAACTCGTTCATCTCGACAGCTGTAATGGTACTTTGCATGTGTTACAAAGTTGGTAATAATGATGAAGACGGACTCGGCGTGACTGGGTGTTTATTCAGAACTCTCAGATACAAACACAATAAACTCGCGCTGACTGACAGCGTTCTCATAACTCAGTAGTTACTATAAATAACTTTGTTAGCAATCGCTGAGCTCAGTCTCTGGTACATTAGTGATGTCCGGTTCGCGAACGATCTTTCTTTTGAACCGGTTCTTTTTAGTGAACCGAATCAGTTCACCAAATCGGACTGAATCGTTCTAAACGGTTCGCGTCTCCAGTCAGCGCTGATCCATAATTTACTAAAGTTACTAACTTTCTGACATGAGTGATAGCCCCTCCGACTAGAAATAGACTAATAACCTGAAGTATATGCTGTAACTAAAACAGTTCACTGAACTGAGACTGACAGAACTGATGTGAAGTGAACTCCGGTCCATCCGTCTCTCTGGCAGCAGCTCGTGCCTTGTTGACCTCGTTAAACCACGCCCCCTCCGCTCATATCAAATGCAAAGATGTCAGCCAATCACAACAGTGGCCGTCTTTACTGAAGTCTCACAACAGACACGCCTCTTGAAACATGGCATTCAGTCACAGGGCAAACAGCAGTATAGAAAAAAATGCCTTTTATTTCTAAATTATAACATTTTATGATGTAAAAATCATACTAACAATATAAGTACACCTCAGGAAACATTATAAAATAATAGAAAAATGCCATGCCATGGGACCTTTAAGTAAAAATTAGGAACATGACCCCCCTATAATTATATGTATACACCGATCAGGCATAACATAATGACCTAATATTGTGTTGGCCCCCCTTTTGCTGCCAAAACAGCCCTGACCTGTTGAGGCATGGACTCCACTAGACCCCTGAAGGTGTGCTGAGGTATCTGGAACCAAAATGTTTGCAACAGATCCTTTAAGTCCTGTAAGTTGTGAGGTGGGGCCTCCATGGATCGGACTTGTGTGTTCAGCACATCCCACCCCACACCATGGATGGCAGGACCCAGGGTTTCCCAGCAGAACATTGCCCAAAGCATCAAGCTGCCTCCGCCGGCTTGCTTTCTTCCCATAGTGCATCCGGGTGCCATGTGTTCCCCAGATAAGTGACGCACACACACCTGGCCATCCACGTAATGTAAAAGAAAATGTGATTGATCAGACCAGGCCACCTTCTTCCATTGCTCCGTGGTCCAGTTCTGATGCTCATGTGCCCACTTTTGGCACTTTCGGCTGTGATCAGGGGTCAGCATGGGCACCCTGACTGGTCTGCGGCTATGCATCCCCATACTGTGATGCACTGTGTATTCTTTCTATCAGCATTAACTTCTCGAGCAATATATTAGCTACAGTAGTTCATCTGTTTGTTTGGACTACACGTGCATCAATGAGCCTTGGCCACCCATGACCCTGTCGCCGGTTCACCACTGTTCCTTCCTTGGACCACTTTTGATAGATACTGACCACTGCAGACCAGGAACACCCCCAAGAGCTGCAATTTTGGAGATGCTCTGACCCAGTCGTCTAGCCAACACAATTTGGCCCTTGTCAAACTCCCTCAAATCCTTACACTTGCCCATTTTTCCTGCTTCTAACGTATCAACTTTGAGGACAAAATGTTCACTTGCTGCCTAATATATCCCACCCACTAACAGGTGCCGTGATGAAGAGATAATCAGTGTTATTCACTTCACTTCAGTGGCCTTAATGTTATGCCTGATCGGTGTATGTGTAAACGTTTCTATCCATTACACAACACAGACAGTTGTGCGCCCTGTGTTCAACCACTTCTGCCATCTCATATTCTGCTGTTCCCCTGCACAGGCACCATCTAGTCCACCACTGATCCTCTCTGGGCAAACTTAATATGGATACTTTCCCCTTTATCCTTCTCCATTTTCAGTATCTTCCCCTAAACCCGTTTGCTGGCGCTGAGTGGACAGGTTACTGAGGACAGAGCCTTTTCTGTACAAACCATCGCTATTCTTTCTCTTTTTTTCTTTGGCTCTTGCTCTCTGCCCCTTCATTTTCCTTTTTTTTTTTTTGGATCCTTTTTTGATGAGCTGGCTAATGCAAACCCCAGAATATACACTGTAATAAGAAGTAGCTGGTTTACGCGGCCAGAGCGAGAAATATCTGCATCCAGCCCACACTCTTCCACCACCATTTCCCTTCCAGATCACAGAATGAGCCCTGCACACACCACAGGCCCCCAGGCTGGGCAGAACACAGCATGTAGCCCCCCACCGTTCCTTCTTCATAATTAACACCTGAGTGGGAGGCAGGGGCGAGCTCTCCGATAACCTGCTGGGAGGAGAGAACAGCCACTGAACAGGAAAAACAAGCTGCAAACTACAGCACCTGTTCCCTTTTTAGGACCATAATTCCCTCTTCTCATCTATATAGCTCAACATATGAACTTTTTGTTAAGATTTCACCCAGCAGTTGTAGCGCTTTTGCATGTGGCATTTCAGCATAAACACATGTGCCTTAAACAGTGTCGCCTGATTTTTGCACAATTTATACAATTTAATAATTAATTTACTAAAAAAACATTCATAAAACAAATTATTTTTTATAAAATGTATACAAAATTATCAAAAAAATTATTTAAATTATTTTTAAAAATATATAAAAATTATAATAAAATGTATAAAAAAATAAAAATACATATTTTAGAAAAAGAAAGTACTTAATCAAATATTCTATGTAGATTAATTGTTTTGACAAAAAACAAAAACAAAAAACTAGAAAGAAATATTAACCTGCAATTTACATGTTATGAATTATATACAGACATGTAATTTCAATTGAATTTGTTTCACTTAATTATATTTGATTATGTGTCACCTAATTTGTGAAATATAATTGATTGTATAATTAAATAATAATCCATGAATAATGCATTATTATATCAAATAAAAATACCAATGACAATAGGCATCGTATCCCCATGGTCTTTACATTAATTAAAAAATAAGTACAATTATTAATTACAATTATTATTATTATTATTATTATTGAACAATTCAATTCAATTCAATAAATTAAATTAAATAACTAAAATTGAAATACAATTATTAAATACAGTTATTATTGTTGTTGTTGAATAATAAAATTAAATAAAAAAATCCAATTATTAAATACAATTATTATTATATCATTATTATTGTTGAATAATTCATAATAATAATTGTTGTTTTTATTTAATTATTATTATTAACTGTTATTGTTTATATTTATTTGTATTTTAAATTATAAGTACTATCATAATGATCTCTCCATGCACTTCCTCAAAAAAAAGAAAAAAAAAAGTCTTACTGCTCTACTTTACATACAGTATGTGCCCTTTGGAACCTTCAACATTTGTAATGCATGAGAGAAGAACGCAAGGTCTTTTTTACTTCTTACACAATTTTAAAAGGTGATTGCTCCAGGCAGTACTAAGTCTTTATCTGCATTACAGTGTGTGTCTCTCTTCTGTATTCATGAGTACCTTAAGCGCATGACACCTTTTGAAACACTCTCCTCTGTATCTTCAGCTAAGCTCTGTCTGTAGTGCTGTGCGCTGCTCGCTGGGTTCTTATCTGGCTGCTCTGCTTTAGCCATCCAAGAACAGCCTGTGATTCTCTAGCAGTCCTTTCTTCTCGCTGCAGTGATTGAGATTATGCACGCTTTCTCTATCTGTTTCTCTGAGCAGCCACAAACTAGCTTGTCTGCTTTTTTTAGCTGACTCAGTGCTTCTGTTTTCGGTGACTGTGACAATTTCATTGTCCTAGGCATCGACTGTCTGGGCTCTCGCTGATTGAATTAACTAAACTTAATCATGAGGTCTCACTCTAAGGTGTGTATCTTGCATGTTGCCATGCCATATATATTGTACTCCGTATATTTTCACAATGCCACAGCAAAATAAAATGTTTTTGTTTGTGAGAATACATATCATTTAAATCTTGTTTAGGGTGACAGCATGGATTAAACTTGAATCTCAGTCAAAAACGTATTAATGAAGGCATTTAAGTCAATATTTTCCTGTAAAAAATAGGGCCTAAAATACCATGCACAAATAATTTTTTTAATCAGTTCATGTAAAATAATCATCTGAAACAGTGTTTCCCTGGTGTGCCGTCTGCCGAATGCGGGGTGCCGTGTAATGGCTAAAACTGTAAAAGAAAAAAAAAATTTCATTATTATTATATACCATCAATGTTTACTTGTCTTTTTTTATTCAAAGTTACTGCAACAAAATTACCCCATTGTAAAAAAAAAAAGTAAAAAAAAAGTAAAGTGATATAAAGTCTCTTCAGAAGAAATTATTGATTGCCTAGACTTTCAATGGATGGACTTTTTTTTTATAATATTAAAAATATGACAGTAGCCTATATACGCTGGTTCTTCCCCATGGTATTGCACGTAGTATCAAATATTGGGTTACACTTTATTTTTAGGTGTCTTTGTTACACTGTAATTATACATTTAAGTACTGAGTAATATTAAGTAGCTACATGTACTTACTATAGGATACGGCCGAAACCGTAAATTTAGGATGCACTTGGCCGAAAACCGAAAATGGCTTCTTTTAAAAACGTATACTAATATATATATATATATATATATATATATATATATATATATATATAAATTGCTTGAATTTAATGGATCTGAAATGAAAAAAATCACGAACCAATAGAATAATCAAACTTTTATTAAGTTACATAACAAAACCTAAAATATTTTTAACAATAAATATAAATAATAATACCAATAATATTGTTCTTCAAGTTTTATGTTCCATCAAATAAAATTGTGCAAAAAAAGATCCACAATTATCTGAATAACTGCACACAAAATCAAAGAATGGTTCTCATTAAGAACATGAGATGCTGCACTGAATAGTCTCTCACTGTCTGTCACTGTTCTCCTCGAAAAATGGCATTTGGGGGGTAAAATATGTGTTTTTTTGGGAGGGTTGCCTGCTAAAATTCGCGTTTGGTCTAAATATCACATAATTGGTGTTGCTTCAACCCGCGGACATGGAAAAACATCCCGCGGGAAAACCGCGGAATTGGCAACACTGCTTGGGGCAGATAAATACCTGCGTGCAATCCGCGCAAGCAATGGAAAGCGACCTTCGTTCGCGCGCCAGTAGTCAAGGGGATTGTCGCTTCTGGCAATGGGTAGTTCAGCTGGATACGTCTCTATTTGTTCTCATACCGCTGACATGCTTAATCTTTGATAGGCAGACACGTTGCGTGATAACCGCTCGACCGTGAGAAAAAACTTAAGCGCTTGCGCACGGATGGGAGGTGCGGGTGACAATCATTTTCGGTTAACGTTTACAGCAGTTTTTTTTTTTTCTGGCCCGAAACCGATAATGCCATTTTCGTCAGCCGAAATTTCGGTGCACCCCTAGTAACTATGCATAATTTACTGGTTACCGCAACATTGGGGCACCACGAAAGCGGTACAAAGACTCCCTTAAAAAGTCCCTCACTGCTTGCTGCATCAATTACCGTCAGTGGGCACGCCTGGAGACGCACAGTCCCTCAGGCCACCTCCTTCTTTGAAGATACCCGTAGGGCAACTATAGAGGACAAAAGGAAAAGAAGGAAAAACGTGTCCCCTCAGTACCCATCCTGGACCAGACCTTGACCTGCAGCCACTGTGGCAGGACCTGCCTGTCCAGCATAGGCCTCGTCAGCCACCAGCGTGCCTGTAGAAGACGTGGATGGTCTTCCTAAATCTTTGTTCGCGAAGCCAAGCCATGAAATACATATAACATGTTACAAGGGCACAGTAAAATAAAGTGTTTCAAAATAAACTTACTGTAAATTACATTTGATTCTGGAAAAACAACATTTAACATCCAGTGTACAGTGTAAAACAACATTTATCAAAATCATATCACTGTAAAAAAAAAAAGTTGAGAAAACTTAAAAGTTTAAGGTAACCAGCTGCAGAACATTTTTGAGTTTTCTCAACTTTGGGTCAATTAGTTGTACAAACTTTTTTCATGTTAAATAGTTGAATAAACTTTAAAAGCTGAATTTGTCATACAAAACATAAGTTGGATTTTTTACAGTGTGTATATATATATATATATATATATATATATATATATATATATATATATATATATATATATATATATATATATATATATATATATATATATATATATATATATATATATATATATATATATATATATATAATAAAGTGTATGTCACAAGGGCACTGTTATAAATGTGACCCTGGACCACAAAACCAATCATAAGTGTATTTTGTTTTTTAAATTGAGATTTATACATCGCCTGAAAGCTGAATACATAAGCTTTCCATTGATTTATGGTTTGTTAGGATAGGACAATATTTGACAGAGATACAACTATTTGACCATCTGGAATATGAGGGTGCAAAAATTTACTAAATATCTTCATTGAACATGATCTTTACTTAATATCCTAATGATTTCTGACATAAAAGAAAAATCGCTACTTTTGACCCATACAATATATTGATGGTTATTGCCACAAATATACCCGTGCGACTTATGACTGTTTTTTGTGGTCCAGGGTCACATATATATCTATATATCTTTTTTTTTTTTTTTCCTATAATACAAAAACAATAAATTGTTTGTTAAAAGTGGCACGTTAAGACAAATGAACCTGTGGGAAGCACTGCTTTGGCTCTGTAGTTAGTATCAGGTGTCTGGTGACATTCAGAAAGCATGACTATCACAGAGCTTTGTTCAGCTTGATTTGCACCATGCTGATGATATCATTTGGTTCATCTGCCTCTGTCTCCATAGTGATTGTGGTATTGTTCGCGGCCCTGCGGCGACAAAAGAAAAAGGAGCCCCTGATCATCTCAAAGGAAGACGTCAGGGACAACGTGGTGAGCTACAACGACGAGGGCGGCGGAGAGGAAGACACGCAGGCCTTTGACATCGGAACTCTGCGGAACCCAGAGGTCATTGATACCAACAAGCTCCGGCGGGACATAATGCCCGAAATGCTGTTCCCCTTCCGCCGCACGTCTCCCATCAAAGACAACACGGATGTGAGAGACTTTATCAGCGGACGGCTGCAAGAAAACGACTCAGATCCCACAGCACCCCCTTATGACTCCTTGGCTACCTACGCCTACGAAGGCAACGGCTCTTTGGCGGAGTCTCTGAGTTCTCTGGAATCAGCCGCCACCGAAGGCGACCAGGAGTTTGAGTATCTGAGTCACTGGGGTCCACAGTTCAAAAAACTGGCGGATATGTATATAGGGCAGGAGTCCCAGAGAGAGACTTAAAGCGGATATGCAACACAGCACACTTAAATATATCTCAGAGCACTAAATTAACACATACACACTGAATCTCCCTCTGTTCTCTGCTGTGTTTCGCATATAGACGAATCAACCAAGACTTGAACATTGCGCTCAACTACTGGGAACTCTTCTTCAGATAGACTTTCTCTCTTCTCTTGAACCTCTTTGTCTACTTTAACTTTGTCTTTTTCTACTTCTGGTCTCTCTCTTTCTTTCTCTCTATCTCTCTCTCTCAGCCTCTGTCTGTCTTTCTTTCTTTCTTTCTTTCTTTCTTTCTTTCTTTCTTTCTTTCTTTCTTTCTTTCTTTTCTTCCTCCCCAAAAGAATCAGTAAAGATGCCTTTTAAGATTAGGGGTTTGTTGTAATCAATGGTGTGGACAATGTGTTTTATAACCAAGGTGAGTGATAGTAGCTTTCTACACTATCGATGTTTACGGCTAAAAAAACACAAAAATAATCATAAAAAAAGCTTAGCTTTTATTGCAGACCAAGTCTAAAATAGGTGCAGTATGTGTATAATATGTTTTACAAGTATGATCATTATGTAAACTACTTGATATCTCTGTTTATGAGGCAGTTTTCCTGTGGAAGGTTTATATGGGTTCTGTCATACTGTGGATTCATTTCAGAACATAGACTTAGAGCTGTACAATGAGTTGTGTACTTGTAGAATATCGGTCATTCTGTTCATGTTGTTTGAATGCTGTCGCATTGTTTTATACAGTATTTATATTTTTATACTTATTTTGATAATAAAGTTTTTAAAATCTTTTCCCTCTATGGTTTGTTCTTCATTCAAAGCTGCTTTGGATTAAACAATTAGTAATTTTCAAACAAATATTTACACATACACACAATTATATACTTTATATATAATAAAAAATTTCTAATTTAGGCAAATTTATTAGGTAAAATATTTTCATGTAGCATAAAACAAGACTTTCTTTCTTTCTTTCTTTCTAAAATTTAATAATAGATAATATTATCTATCTATCCCTCCATCCATCCATCCATCCATCCATCCATCCATCCATCCATCTATCTATTTCATATTTTCATGTAGCATAAAACTATAAATATAAGCATAAGACGATGCTATTTATCTCTCATATATTCTTCCTTCTGTTCATCCATCCATCCATCCACAAACCAACCCACCCATCCATCCATCCATAAATCCATCCATCCATCTAATTAATATTTTGATGTAGCATAAAACAAGACTATTTATCTATCATCTATTCTTCCTTCCCTCCATTCATCCATCTGTTCATCCATCCGTTCATCCATCCGTTGATCTATCTATCTATCTATCTATCTATCTATCTATCTATCTATCTATCTATCTATCTATCTATCTATTATTTCATGTAGCATAAAACTATGAATATAAGCATAAGACTATTTATCGCTCATATATTGTTCCTTCTGTCCATCCATCCATCCATCCACAAACCAACCCACCCATCCATCATCCATAAATCCATCCATCCAATTCATATTTTAATGTAGCATAAAACAAGACTATTTATCTCTCATATATTCTTCCTTCTGTCCATCCATCCATCCATCCACAAACCAAACCACCCATCCATCATCCATAAATCCATCCATCCAATTCATATTTTAATGTAGCATAAAACAAGACTATTTATCTCTCATATATTCTTCCTTCTGTCCATCCATCCATCCATCCACAAACCAACCCACCCATCCATCCATCCAATTCATATTTTAATGAAGCATAAAACAAGACTATTTATCTATCATCTATTCTTCCTTTCCTCCGTTCATCCATCCGTTCATCCATCCATCTATCTATCTATCTATCTATCTATCTATCTATCTATCTATCTATCTATCTATCTATCTATCTATCTATCTATCTATCTATCTATCTATCTATCTATCTATCTATCTATCTATCTATCTATCTATCTATCTATCTATCCATCCATCCATCCATCCATCCATCCATCCATCCATCCATCCATCCATCCATCCATCCATCCATCCATCCATCCATCCATCCATCCATCCATCCATCCATCCATCCATCCATCCATCCATCCATCCATCCATCCATCCATCTATCTATCTATCTATCTAATATTTTCATGTAGCATAAAACTATGAATATAAGCATAAGACTATTTATGTCTCATGTATTCTTCCTTCTGTTCATACATCCATCCACAAACCAACCCACCCATCCATCCATCCATAAATCCATCCATCCATTAAATTAATATTTTAATGTAGCATAAAACAAGACTATTTATCTATCATCTATTCATCCATCCGTTTATCGATCTGTCGATCTATCTATCGATCTATCTATTCTTCCATCTATCAAAATTTCCATGTATCATAAAACTTTCCATCTATGGATATTATTTTCATGCAACAACATACATTACCATAATAAAAGTACCTACAATTCCTACAATATCTGCTATTTTTGAAATAATACAGTTATGCTGGGGTCATCTAATCCATATTTGTAGTTAAAGCATCAAATGAAATGTCCAATACATACACCTTTTCGCGTATGGACAGCTAGATGTATAATTCTGAACAAATCATCAAATTTGAATAGTCAGAACTGGAATTGCCCAATTTTGTGTACAACAACTACTTCTATACAAATATCTATGAATACTAATGCAATCATGTTGGCTACATACAAAAAAGTTCCCTCTCTTGAATGTGGTCCTTAAATGAACCTAACAGGATTTAATCCTAAAAACACAGTTCATCTCTTCTGTCCCCCATTAAAAAATTACGGAAAACTGAAATCATTAACTATTTAACCAAGAGAAGGTCTGTCATTCGAACTCAGCTAATGATAGTTTAAAGTTATAAAGGCATATTTTAAATGTACTGCAGTGTCAATATGCCCTGCTGCATTTAATTAAGGGTTTGATGGATTACGACACACACTAATTATCAAAAATGTAGCTGCAGTCTGTGGCTTTCTTCCACACCAAGACCTTTTCTATTCAGGATATGAGCATGATACATAGATTGCTTTAAAAAAAAAAAAGAAATAACATTTGTTATTCTGATATTAGTTTGTCCACAGGCAGAACCGCAACATGTCTGTTCTCATTCGAGTGTAAAGGCCTTTGGTTGCGGTCATGGCCAAGCTGAGGTAAGAGTATAATTGGCATTTTATTTCATTAACTCTAGACCGCTATTACATGGGTAAGGTTAACGGAGAAATAAGCATCTATTAGGACCGCCGCTGCCCTCTTTTCCATCATGACCTTGAATAGCTCAATAATAATAATCGTTCTTTTGACAATGTAACTATTAAAGTCTTTTCTTAATGCCACAGCATTTCTCATTTTCCGCCTTCCCTCAGAGGAACTGAAAAATATGTGACCTTCACTTCCAATGATAGGCAGCAGCTCCCAGTGTATATAGAAATTGGTGCTGAAAAGGGAAAAAAATTAAAATACTCCATCTGCACAGTCATTGGCTATTATAGGGAATGAAGATGCAAAGCGCTCATCTTTTTCTATACGCTTCTCTCAGGTCCATCGTTTTTTTATAGGTAACTTCACAAGAAAACAAATCTGAAGAAAAAAAAAAAAACAACACACACAAAAAAAGAACTCATTAAAATACAAAATACATGCTATTCCACAGTTGCACGTGCCAAAGTAATTGCGGAGACTGGGATAATGTTAAACTGCTGAGAGAGGCAGAAGCAGGAATGAAGACATTTTGCTTGTGCCTGCACAAGTTACCGAGTCATACGTTTGGTGGAACCTTTTATCTTTCCATGCTAAAACATTATTCAGAGTGTTCACCTCCCCCAATCCCCTCTTGGTGGAAACTACACTCTCAACCCTCACTTCAAATACAAGGGAAATTGCTTAAAAGGCAGAAAAGTTTGTTAGGAAATGCATTACTTCAAGTTGGAAGCTCTTTAGACAAAAGGGATGTTCTATAAAACACTATTATGTTATTTTAATAAAGAACAATGTCTGGAGGCCGGCGTGCTGTTCTGCCGTCGGATTAGAGGCCGCTGAAGCATTTTATTGAGTGAAGGTTGATCTCGGATCAGCTACAAATATTCATGTTCGTGAGGGAATTAAAATCAAAGGGTTAATCTAGATTAGTAGGGTGGTGAGGATGGTTAAGACTAACACTGCCAAACAAATGTAGCTTTATGTGTTCAGCCTCAAGTAGGGGTGACCCAGAAACATCACAGTCCTGCCCTGCCACTGCGCCCTTGAGCAAGGCACTGAACCCTACAACACTCCACAGAGACAGTCCCTCAAATTAGTGTTCAGTAAGTCACTATGGATGAAATTTGTCTGCTAAACGGCAAGCAACCTCAATATTCCCAAAATGCATATATTTTCATTGGTTGTGTAATTAAAAGTAGGCAATATTGAATATCATGTTCAGATTTATAGTCACTAGGTAAATAAACAGCATGCCGTTAGCAGTTGCTTTTCTCCAAAGCGAATTACTGTACACTAATTACAAGCACAGACCCCTGAAGCGACCGGAAGTTAGATCAAGGGCACAATGGTAATTGCTCGTGGACCACTCCTTGATGGGTTCAAATCAGCAATTTCCTTTTACCCTCAACACAAAACTATTCCCAATAGCATCGGTTTATAAGGTCGTTATATATAAAATAATATTTTGGACTCAGGTGTGATCACTTCAAAACTGAATGAAATAACTAAACCACAAAATAAAGTAATACTAATTTAGGGTGTTTTCACACTTGGGTTCTCTTTAAAAGAACTGAACTCAGACTCCTTTAAGTGGACCAATAGATGAACCAAGTGAAAAAGTTCTCTTCATGTTCACACTGTCCCTTTACCTGAAAGAGGACTCAGATCCTTTTTTGGTCCACTTTAGTAGGAATGTGGTCTCTGACCCCTTTGTGTTCATGCTGTTGCTTTTTGGATCTAGTCCAGTTCAGTGTTTGATGGCTGACCCTATGGCCTTCAACATTTGATCCCATTCATTTTCATTGTTTATCCCTCAGTGACCAAGAAATTTGTTTGTAAATATGCTGTTGAATTGAGTTGTTTATCTTTTTACACAAAACTATTTTTTTTTTGCAATACTACATATTCTTGCACTAGCTATATCACACATCCACCTTTGTAAACAACATTTAGTTTGATTCGTATGTTTATTTTATTGCAGAAGGCAATGATATCAGCAGCATACAAAAAATGAACTATACAATAAAATAATTTTAAAAAGATGCAAATTAAATAAACTGCTTTAGAATGTCCAGGTAATGTAGGTATGCTTAAAAACAGCATTCAAGTAATAATTTGAATAATAACATGAAAAAATAAAACTATTCTTCACTGTATGACGTACTCCACTGATTCTTATATTAGGCTAGTAATGCAGATGTTTACATTCACTTAAGACAAAACCAGCTGTTTATGTGAAACGTGTGTGTTTTTGACACTTTAAAATAAATGCAATAAGACGCTACTCCGTTTAGTACACGCGCTGTGACAGCTGGCTTCTGTGCACGATTTAGGTGTATGCGCTCGTAACACCATTTTAAACTGGCATGGCACGCAGCCGCAACTCTCTTACACAGTTCGGAAGCGGTTGAAATTGCAATAAACAAGTGTAAGTTGTGAACGAATAATTTGTAGAGATTTGCCAGAAAAAGCAGCCATGATGAACAGACGATTTGTACAGAGGCATCTGATGACCAAACTATATTGGAATTTGCGAACAGAAAAATCAAGTAAGCCCAGAGCGGTTTGTGTTCAGATTGCGTGTTTTTAGCGAACAGTACCATAAAATGAGATCGAACCGTACCCAAACCACCTCCCGAGATGGTCTCGGTTCGGTTCGCTTTAAAGGGGTCCGAGATCGTGTGGAGTGTTCACATATGGGCCAAAAATCACGCGAACCGCGCTCAGACCCCTGAAAAGGACCAAGTGTGAAAACACCCTTAAATAATAAAACAATGAAAAAATCATTTATTATGTTTTATGTACTTCCATTTTTATTATTATGAATAAAAAATAAATAATATGTATTTTTTATTGTATTATTTAATTTGTATTATTAAAAAAACTAAAAAAAACAGTGCAGCACTTCCAGGTTCTACATCAGAACGGCGGCTCATTATTGGCCGATGCTGTTCATATGAGCGTCTTGTCTCACAGAATTCTGTGAAATGAACACGGGCCCCTTAACTCAAAATCCGTGGCAGTTTTCGTGAAAATCGTCAAAATTCCATGATGTGCCCACGGAATGTAAGTCAATGACAGTAAAAAGCAGACATGATTCTATGAATATTTATGGGCTACTTATATTTTGGAGCAACTAACTCCACTCCTACCCTAAACCTACCCACTCTCAACAATATAAAACACATAACAGGCAAATACAAGTACAGTCACAGGAATTTATTGCAAAAACTGACCAAAAACAGTATAAAAGTATTACCTCATGTTGCATTCCAAGTCTTCAGAAGTCACACAATGTCTTCATGTAAAGAACAGAGTTAATCTTAATGTTTTAATCGCTAAAATGATCCCCCGCTCCGTGAACGCAACGCACTCATTCATATCTCATTCAAATGATACACACGACAGATTGCTACATTTAGCATTACGTGATCTGTCACGAGACACACGAGAGCCAATGGCATTTTACAATCAAAGCCGACGTAATGACGCAATTGGTCACGAAACATACGACAGCCAATGCTGTCAAAGCTGGCGTAACGTTTCTTCCGGCAGTAAAATTTGAAATGTTTTTATGATCTTTGGCAGATGAACTCGACGCTGCTGATCACTTTTGGGGATTTTCTTCACACAAATCAATCGTTTGGCCTCGGAACACTTGGAATATTTGTACTTTGTGAATAAATTGTTCCTGCAGTCGTATCTGCCTGTTATATCCTGTTTTTTATAATACAAAAATGGGTAGGTTTAGGGAAGGGATTGGGTTACATGTTCAAAATGTGTCTGAATACTGTAAAAAAAAAAAATAATAATTGTAAATAAAATTATGCTGGCTGATTAAATCGAGAGTCACACTCCATGTCATAATGGCAAAATCATAGTTTCAGGATGATAACCATGCCCAATGCGTCTGTATACTGTCATTGACTTACATAGGCATCACTTCCGTGGACCCATCACGGGATTTTCGCCGATTCCGTGAAACTGCCACAGATTTTGAGTTTTAGGGGCCCATGTTCATTTCACGGAATTCTGTGAGATCAGGTTGACCACGACACATGCGTGTGATGCTGACGCAGGAGCTGGCCAATAATGAGCCGGTGCTCTTATGTAGAACCTGGAAGCGATGCATTGTGTTTACTGTGAAAAATATTATTGTCGCTTTATAACATTAAGGTTGAACCACTGTAGTCACATGGACTGTTTTATGTCTTTCCTACCTTTCTGGGCCTTGAAAGTGGTAATAACGTTGCAGTCTAAAGGGGGGTCCGAAACTTCTCGGATTTCATAAAAAAATTACTTAAAGGGTAACTTCAGTGATTTAGCATTAAGCTTTGCATCAGTAGAAACCCGGTAGTATATTGGAATTATGGTACTTTCCCCCTCATGTCCCCCTGAGACGAGAGAATTATGCATTTTATTTCTGAAAAAAATCCTCTGATGACGCACATAGTCATGTTGCGTCCTCAGAGGATTTTTGGCCAGAGGCTAGAGACTACAGGAGCTAGTTCCGCATGTTTTCAACCCACCCATAGGGGTGGGATCTCGCTCACAGAATGTAAATATGCACGGCCGCTGCCGCTCGGCTCGGGCATTCATAACGGAGCGGTGCGGAGCAAAGTGAGTGTTTGAACTTTTCAATGAATTCCTATTAAAGTTTAGCTTCCATATGCGATTTGATAACGCGCCAGACTGGACACGCGCCGAAAATGACAGCTGTGCTTACCTAAGCTCTGCTCAGCTCTTCGCTCATGATGAATGAAATCTGACTCCCGCTGCGTCTGTGACGTGACTTTCGTTCGGCTAACTCACACTTTATTGAAAAGACACGTTCAGCTTTTAATTGTAGTGTCTATTCTCTAACTGAACGAAATTATTGTATTACTATGAATATCAAAACAACGTTGGAGTGGAGCCGTGGTGGGCAAGAGATAACCAATAGCCGTGGCTTTGGGAGTGGCCTCGTAGGACAGCGAAGCAAGTGCATTCTGGGAGTTGTTGTCTTTCAACCACATGAGACAAAAATAGATTTTCTGTCTTGTCTCAGTCTAGAAATCACCAAATTCAAAAATAATTTCACATTTCTACTACATAAATGACACAGTTTAAACACACATTCATCTTCCCAGCGCTGAAGTGCCCCTTTAATTTGTGTTCAGAAGATAAACACAGATCTTATGGTTTGGAACGCACGAGGGTGAGTAATTACATTTACATTTACATTCATGCATTTGCCAGATGCTTTTATTCAAAGTGACTTACAGTGCACATTACAGGGACAATCCTCCTGGAGCAACCTGTAGTAAAGTGCCTTGCTCAAGGACACACTGGTGGTGCAGCGACAGATAATTAATGACAGAATTTTCATTTTTGGGTGAACTAACCCTTTAAGCAGTGTTGGGGACTAACTAGTTACATGTAACTAGATTACGTAATTTAATTACAAAATAAATGTAACTGTAATCAGTCACTGAGAAAAAACGTGCAACTAAATTACTAAGTTACTACAGTGCTAGGATATGTTGAATAATATTAATGTATTGCTTTGCCTGTTTCTGATGTGCATGATGCCTCCTGCCATTTAAAGGCTGTTTAGTAAAGTGATACCATTCTGATGCTTTTGATTGGCTCTCTTGTTTGAATTTGCAGAGCACTACGTCTGCAAATTACATCAATCCACATCACAGCTGAAAGCTTTAGGCTACAACCTGTCTAAAAAGTTGCCACCATGACGAGTGTTAAAAATGCGTTCCAGTGCTGGAAAATAGAAAGGTAATCAAAAATCATCAAATGTAATCAGTTACATTACTTTAATAAAGTAATTGAAATAGTTACACTACTTATTACATTTTAAATAGTTACTTGTAATTTGTAACCTATTACATTTCCAAAGTAACCTTCCCAACACTGCCTTTAAGACAATTATTTTGTATGAAAATTATTATTTCTGAAATGTTATGTTTAGATATGCAAATGAGGCATTGCTTAATTAAATATGCACTTATTTGCATACATTTCCAGAACAGAAGTCTGAACATTGGATAAAGGCAAAAAATTATTGTATCATTTTGTTATCATATTAGAGTTAAAGGTTTTTACACCTCGGATTTGGGATCTCTCTTTTTTTTATCACTCTATGAATCAGAAAATACTGTCAGTAGCCAAATATGTATACTATATTTATATTACCACATTTAAAATAAAATAGTATTCCTATTTTATTTAAATCAGGTAAATGTTATATGAGCAAACCCCTGTGTAAAAACCTTCAGAACATAGATAGGAATACAACTGAAAAGTTAGGTGTATGTAAGTGCTGCTGAAGTGGAAACTTCTACGGAGCCCCTAAAAGCACATGGTAGTGGAAAAAAAATATGATATGAAAGGAAATGTAATAAGTCAATGCTTTTGCGTTCCCCCGAGAAACTTGCTTGCAAAACCTTTTGAGCTCTTTATGAGCGAACGTAAAATTTCTCAGCGCAACGCAACCGTTTTTGCGAGGGATTGCAAAATATTTGAGCATGGACACAAAAGCATTGATAAATAATTTCCCCTCCATCTCATATTTTTTTTATTTCACCATGTTCCTTTAGGGGATCCACAGACTTCTGGCTCAGTGCATGAGTAAAATGTAATTTTGAGAAAGCGGCCTTTAAAGATACACTATATTGCAAAATGTATTGGGACACCCCTCCAAATCATTGAATGCAGGTGTTCCAATCCCTTCCATGGCCATATGTGTATAAAAAATGTGTGTGGTACCGTGATAGGTTGATAAGTCCATTCGGGAAATTTCCTCACTGCTAAATATTCCATGGTCAACTCTTATATTATAACAAAGTAGAAGCAATTGGGAACAACAGCAACTCAGCCCATCAGCACACGCTGAGGCGCACAGTGCGCAGAAGTCGGCAACTTTCTGCAGATTCAATAGTTACAGACCTCCAAACTTCGTGTGGCCTTCAGATTGGCTTAAGAACAGTGCATGGAGAGCTTCATGGAATGGATTTGCATGGCCGAGCAGTGGTGTAAAGCAAGGGTTTTCAAACCCCGTCCTGGAGGACCCCCAGCCCTGCACATTTTGTATGTCTTCCATATTTGACACACCCACTTCAGGTCTTGCAGTCTCTTATAATGAGCTCAAGAGTTATATCAGGTGTGTTAGATGAGGGAGACATACAAAATGTGCAGTGCTGGGGGTCCTCCAGGACAGGTTTGAAAACCCCTGGTGTAAAGCCCGCCGCCACTGAACTCTAGAGCAGTGGAGACGTGTTCTCTGGAGTGACGAATCACACTTCTCTGTCTGGCAATCCGATGAATGAGTCTGGGTTTGGCAGTTGCCATGAGAACGGTACTTGCCTGACTGCATTGTGCCAAGTGTAAAGTTATGGCGTGGGGTTGTTTTTCAGGGTTTTGGCTTGGCTCCTTAGTTCCAGTGTAATGCTTCAGAATACCAAGACATTTTGGACAATTCCATGCTCCTAACTTTGTGGGAAGAGTTTGGGGATGGCCCCTTCCTGTTCCAACATGAGTGCACACCAGTGCACAAAACAAGGTCCATAAAGACATGGATGAGCAAGTTTGGTGTCAATGAACTTGACTGGCCTGCACAGAGTCCTGACCTCAACCCAATAGAACACCTTTGGGATGAATTTGAGCGGAGACTGCCAGCCAGGCCTTCTCGTCCAACATCAGTGCCTGACCTCACAAATGCGCTTCTAGAAGAATGGTCAAAAAAATCCCATAAACACACTCCTAAACCTTGTGGAAAGCCTTCCCAGAAGAGTTGAACCTGTTAGAGCTGCAAAGGGTGGGCCAACTCCTTATTAAACCCTACAGATTAAGAATGGGATGTCATTAAAGTTCATGTTCATGTAAAGGCAGGCGTCCCAAAACGTTTGGCAATATAGTATAGTGTAATTGAAATCTACAGAGGCAAATAGATAAAGTGTAAAAAAAATAGATATTTAAATGTGTATTTGGGGGATATGTTCAGCTGGTTTTTTACAACAAAAAGTGATACAGTGGATAAAAAAGTCTACACACAAGGTGGAGTCAACTATTAGTTCAGGGGTTATGCAGTTAGGTTATTTGACATTTTTATTTTCTCTTTTTTTCTTAGAAAAATTTCTCACTTTGCTTTTTTAGTGGCATTGCATAGGTTGTCATTTTTACATTAAACAAGCAAAAGATCCTACATGATTTATTCTTGTTTAATTTTTTACATCATAAAAAACAGCTGTTTTAACTTGAGTGTGTAGACTTTTTATATTCAACACAGAACACAAATATAGTTATCTTACTTTTTGTCCTTCGGTCACTGTTGTATTCTTACAGTATATTAAATAATGGAGCTTTTAAAATATCCATGGACGGATGTGCGGTTCCGCTGAGATTTCTATTGTGCAGGTGTGTAGAGGCATATTTTTACTACTGCGAAACACTGGCCATCTCACATATATAGATTTCACTGTGAGGCAGAAAAGAGGATAATAATTTTCCTCCAACACTCACTCCACAACTCAATCCGAGCCGACAATGTAAATCTACCCTCACTCTACTTACAGTAATGCATCAAAAGTGTGGATATCATTAAATGAGATCCACTTTTCATTTGATCAATAGCTCCTGACCGGCCATTTGTGAAGAAATTTTCTCTGCAAAGCTACCATGCAGACTTCCATTTTAGCTCAGAAGGGTTCTTGTTTCTGCAGGCTCTAAAAAAACATAATCTCCCAGCAGTCATAGCTGAACGTTGAACGTTACAGGCAAATGCAAAATATAGCCATTCCACAGAAGGAGCCACTTATCTATTGTATAGAATATCATCTCGCTCCCACATATTCTCCCACATACAGCATGTAGATCAATCAGAGAAACGCCTGAAGGATAAACATAATGAAATGTACTGTCTAATTGTAATAGACAAAATTCCAAAAAGAAGGTCTTTAAATCTTACTGTGTGTTGTTTATTTTCTTTTGTGAGTAAACATATGCACTTATCATAAATAAATATCATGTTTCTTGCTGTTTACAAAAATTAAAGATCATTAAAATTACTACATACAATCATACAAATTTCTGTTGGCTAAAACGGGACTAAAACATTTGTGTAGTTTTAACAGTAAAATATTACTGTAATACGCTACGGAAAAAAAACTGTTAATAGGTTAACGAAAAGTATCTGTACTATATACACAATACAACTTTAAACAGATCTAACCGGACCTTTAAGACTTTTTACAGTAAAATATTATTAAATGTATAATTTCTGTCAAGTCTTACTTAGTCACTGAGTGAGATCAGATGGTAAACTGTCAAATTAGTGATGTCTTCGAGTTCAACGAAGAAGTATAAGTCCGGTCATCAAAACCGAAAAGAGAGGTTTCAGAGGGTAGAGAGAGAGGAAACAGGCCGACAATTACTCACCCAGTTGTTTGAAAAGAAAGGTTTATTCACTGAGCTTCCTTTGCTGTAATGTTAGCACGTTAACCACTACCTGATAGTATATTCCAAAGGTTACGTTTTTCACCACTGAAAATGAAAAGAATGTAATTTTGCCTTTTGTAAATGTGTCTTATATGATGCATTTAACGTCAAATAATCAAAAAAAAAAAGTAGGCACTTAAAGGTTTCTATTGATAGATATATTTCACATGTCAGTCTGTGTGTCAAGTATTTCCTTGGTTAATTTTTGTTCAAAAATTAAAATGTTCAAGGAGACGGAGACAGAAAGCACATCATGTTGTTTTCTTTAGTTTTCAAAGGCATAATATTTTGTAGTAATTTTTTACATTCACAAATAAAACACTTTTTTGTTTTGAATGATGTACTCTACTGTATGACCATGAATAACAGAGTATTAAGTTGTTTCCACTGCTGAGGGTCAGATGAGAAGCAGGTATTGTGCTATTTAACACACACATATATATATATATATATATATATATATATATATATATATATATATATATATATATATATATATATATATATATATATATATATATATATAATTAAATTGCAGACAAAAATGTTGGATTGCTAGGTTGGCTTGTATGTTTGGTGCGGTAGGGGGCCCAACCTCATATTCTTCCATAGGGCCCAAAATTGCTAGCGGCGCCCCTGTCTTCTATTGTTTAATGAATGTTTATCGTATTATTTTAGTGTCATGAGTGTTACCATGATGGTGTTTTGTGTTTGTGTGAATAGTATACGAGTATACTTCAGCTTGTGGAAAAGATGCTTGTGAACTTTGATTATTCATGTGGCTTCCTATTTTACCACCTGCATTATTATGGTGGTTGTACGTATGTTAAAGGTACACAATAGATGTTAGTAGTAGTGTGCCTTGTTAGATTTACAGGTTTAAATTACAATTTTCTTATTGGTAAATTACAGCTTTATACTGTAAAACGTACAGGTTGTTCTGTGTTTTCTTTTATATAATTATGATGGCAACCACAGCTACCAGGACAGACAGACAGACAGATAGATAGATATACACTATATTGGCAAGCGTTTTGGGACACCTGACTTTACATGCACATGAACTTTAATGACATCCCATCTTTAATCCGTAGGGTTTAATATGGAGTTGGCCCACCCCTTGCAGCTATAACAGGTTCAACTCTTCTGGGAAGGCTTTCCACAAGGTTTAGGAGTGTGTTTATGGGAATTTTTGACCAGTCTTCTAGAAGCGCATTTGTGAGGTCAGGCACTGATGTTGGACGAGAAGGCCTGGCTGGCAGTCTCCACTCTAATTCATCCCAAAGGTGTTCTATTGGGTTGAGATCATGACTCTGTGCAGGCCAGTCAAGTTCCTCCACACCAAACTCACTCATCCATGTCTTTACAGACCTTGCTTTGTGCACTGGTACGCAGTCATATTGGAACAGGAAGGGGCCATCTCCAAACTGTTCCCACAAAGTTGGGCTCATGAAATTGTCCAAAATGTATTGGTATGATGAAGCATTAAGAGTTCCTTTCACTGGATCTAAGCCCAACCCCTGAAAAACAACCCCCACACCATAATCCCCCCTCCACCAAACTTTACACATGGCACAATGCAGTCAGGCAAGTACCGTTCTCCTGGCAACCGCCAAACCCGGACTCATCCATCGTATTGTTTGTAGAAGCAGTCTGCATGCCTAGGTGCTTGATTGTATACACCTGTGGCCATGGAAGTGATTGGAACACCTGAATTCAATGATTTAGAGGGGTGTCCCAATACAGATAGATGATTGATATATATATATATATATAAGTGGTGGGCCGTTGCAAGCTATGATGACTTTCGAGTACGCACCCGCCTCCTCTCATTCAGTCCGGTTTAACCCTCTGAACATGGCGAACAGGATTTTTCCTCAAAAGCATTTTGGTATTGGTGTGACCGGTCTGAATTTTGCGCGGGGTTGCACGTTAATTCTACTTATTCCCGCAGATTTCGCGCTCACATCTGAAGCGCACACACACATACCGTAATAAAGCCGCCTCTGACATACAAGTGCAAAAATGAGCTCCTTTTTCCAGCTTATTAATGGTCAAATACACTCAAAAATGGCTCAATACCCATCTTGGTGAGTTTTAACTTAAACACAGTCGTAACCAGTTCACAGGAACAGTGTTTGGGATCCATGCGTAAATGGAGAAGTTATTTATTATTCAAACTGCAAAAAGACAAACGATCACTTACGAGCACACATATTCTGAATGCCTTCGGCAGAATTCAAATGTGCCATTTTAATCTAGATTAAATCCAAGATTACAGTGAGATTAATCTAGATTTAAAAAATTAATCTATGCCCACCACTAATATATATATAGTATGTATAGATAGATAGATAGATAGAGAGAGAGAGAGAGAGAGAGAGAGAGAGAGAGAGATAGACAGACAGACAGACAGACAGACCTATCACTTATAATAACTTTATCTATAACTTTATAAATATAAATTGACCTTAAATAAGAATACAATATTCACTGGAGTAAAAAACATCCCCAACATCCTCAGTCCCCACTATCTCCAGTATCCCTCTTTGAGATCTCTAACTCATTAATGCAATCATTGAGCCTTATCTAACTATTAACCCCATTGTACATCTCTGAATTGGATGTATCGTTGTGGTTCTTAACCAATGAAAAGGGAAGAAGGCTTAAAAAAAAAACATTCACACTAATGGAGGCCATTTAATCAAATCGAATGATGCCATTGTAATCTGACAAAGTAATATTAATCCAAATATCAATGTAGATTTAATTTGCCAGCCAAATATTTATCCATTTCAATGCTGTGAAAAGTAGACCATTTTTAATAAGGGGAGTAATTGGATACTGCAGCTGCCATATATCCAAATTAAAAAACACAGCATGCGTGACCCTCGCACGACATTTGAATATGACCAATGAGTCACAGAAGGACTGTCGCACCTGGAGGGTTTGTTGGTGCATCCGGCTGTGCTGTTGAACTGTATTTTGCACTGGTAAAAGTGCACATGGCGACCTGATACAACTATATCTGTAAATTAAACCTGAGGTCAAGGTGAACCGAGACCAGACGAGCTGTCACTGCAGATTACCCCCGCTTGATGATCTAAGAGCGGTCCGAAGCCATCGGCCAGCCCGCTGCCAGAAATGTGTCGTTAAAATCTGAAATGACCAAGCCAGATCCTCTCCTCCTCCTCATGCCCTTATCTTTCAAAGAGGTGCGGGCATTTTCTGCAGCGCTTCGAGGTAATGTGCTTATAATGGATGTAAGAATGTTACTCTCCGCTCACGTAGAGCGTGTCTATTTCTCATGAAGCCCTAATCATCAAACAGTCTACTGCCTGAATAAGACCGGAGACCATTTTAACATAATGACAACAGGGAAAGTTCTGCCATAGTAAATTTTCGATCTAATTGAGATCATTTGTCTTCGATAACGTTTCAAATGAGCCTTAATGATATTGAGCAGCAGACAGTGTCACATTAAAAGCCTCTAAAACACATGTGGAGCCGTCATTAATTTTTCAATCAAAAGAGAAAAATGCTTGGCACAATGCTTCCATTAGGTTGCTACAGCACGGAAATGTCTGTCAAAGTCACGACTTCTTGATTTCTCCGCATATTCACCACCAACGGGGCGAAGCTTGACGCGAGGCTTGACTTCTTGTTGTGGTGGAAACAGTTTAATCACAGCATTTAGACGGAGTAGGGGAGCGGGCGTCATACGGAGAGCTATTTGGAGAGACCAATGACCCATGAACTGCAATGAACTGTGGGAAACGCCTCCAGTCCGGAGGGACACCACATGCTTGCTGCGGCAACGTGGCATGAAAGATGCTTACACAGATCAATCATCAGAGAGATGACGCTAACACGCTCGTATATTGTTGCTTTTCTCGGGTGGCTTTGTAAACTAGTCGCACATCATAAAGAATCTCACATGAAACGTTTCATTTTTGTCTTGCTGGCGGTCTGAGAGTCGACTGCTGGCGGAGCGTCAAACGCCTTCAATAAGCTGTCAATTACAGCATGGATCCCAAACTCGGTAAGCTGATGGGAGGATTAGATTTGATGTAGGTTTCTTATTACCGGAGGCCATTTTAGACTTCTACTGTAACTTGTTAAGTCAGCAAGGACAGAAATATGTGAACACCTTCCCTCCGCTGTTACCTGATTCAGTAGCGTCAGCCTTCTTATCAAAGTCACGTCAATGAACGAGTGTGAAACAGCAGGTGTGTGACGGTGACCCACCAGGCTAAAGAGAGATCGATTGTCATGTATCTCTTTGATATCGCGTACGTCTTAAAACAGTTGCATCAGCGTTTAACATCCGCAGCTGCTATTTCTTCTCGAGGCTTCTGGCTCTGATATTTTGTTCTTTTCTTTTGGACTTTGCAGCATTCAATACGATTATTCTGCTGAATGTGACTATTTTACTATAGTTACCCAACTTCTCACAGAACTTTGTGCTTTCATAACAGTTCAATCAATTCCAAAAAATGTATTTCACAAATTGTCGCTCCTTTCCATGGAATTACAATAGGATTGGAGCTGTCAAGAATCAAAAAGGACATAAAAGTATATAAAATTGGTGCAAATGCATCATATTCACTGAAAATCTTGACATTTATTCATTTCAATCAGTTGATTACAGAAGTAGTCATTTCTGATTTGCGAATGAATCGTTCTTCTCAATCTTTTCAATGAATAAGAAGTTTGGTTCCCAAAAAAAGAAATTATTTATGTCAGACTGACACGCAATGACAGTTGGGTGATTTTTTTTTAACTGAATATATTCACTCCCTTTGGATTGGAATCTCACTTAAGATGGCGAAATACCCTGTGAAGTCCACTTTGCAGTCCACTTACGGTTGAATGGAACACACCTCTGAAGTGGGTGTGTCTGATGAGGTACACATACAAAATGTGCAGTGGTGGGGGGGTCCTCAGGATATAGGGTTGAGAACCACTGCTCTATTGCACATATAAAGAAAGCAATTTATATTAAAAAACAGAACAGAAAGTACCATGACCAAAACATTTTTTTTTACGAAGAATGAATTGTGCACACTGAGAGTTTCTTATTTTCACGGGCAATTCACTAAAGGAATTCAGGTAAACACCTGCAAATCAGGTCATAGGCCAGCCGTGATCTAGCATTCTTTACTGGGGCGGCACAGCATCACTTCACCACTGCTGGATATTCCAGCTTCTTCTCCATCATTTGCTGAATTGCAATAGCCATGATCACTATAGAAAATTCCAAATCTTTTAAACAAAATTCTATGTATTGTCCTCTTTATTGCTTGCTATACTATTTGGTCGATATATGCTTTTCATATCTAAAAGGGATAGACAATTTTATCTTTTGTTGTCGTTCCTAACCTGTAATCAAGTCTCCATTGAAAACAAAACAATAAATTCTGAAGAAGATACTTTCACAAATCATTTCACAAAGGTCGCTCCTTTCCAAGACAGGGACTGGAGCTGTTAAGAATCAAAAAGTACATACAAGCCCCAACAAAGTATTATAAAATTTGGGGCATATAACGTGTGCACTATGACACATTTATTTGAAAGATATAATTTAACAGCGTTATTAAATTAAATTAAAGGGATAGCTCACCAAAATAATGTTTGTAACCAAACACTTGTGGGGGCACCATTGACTTCTATAGTATAGAGAAAGAGCGACATGCGTCATAATCTGAAAACCATGCCCACAATCAAACCATCTCCATTGACTTTGCATTGCGTGAAGTGGCCTCCTTGTCATTTCTGACTTATAACAAAAAACAGAACAATGTCTAAAAGCTGACATATGACAAGGTGTACAGAAAACAAGCTAAAAAACCCAGAACCAAAAACCAAGAAGTTTTAATAAGCTCTTTACCCCCCAAAAAACGTGCCTTTAAGAAAACAAAAGTGGATATAGGCAATTGAGACAGAGCGTGACATGTTATATTACACTGAGAACTACACCCACTAGAGGGGAACATAATCAGCGACAGGAAATATAATATATAAAACTGACATTTGGATATTTGACTTAACTGTGACTAAATGTTTACTGCACACGTAGGCATACTGAGTGTCAGGAACCCAAAATGTACCCATTCTTCCTGCTGATGCGTCACGTCTTATTGCCTGTATCCACTTTTGTCTCCTTAAACGCTCGTTTTTTTTGGGTCGACAGCTTATAAAAATGTAGTTCTGTGTTTTTTAGCTTGTTTGCTGTACACCCTGTCACATTGCAGCTTTTAGACATTGTTCTGTTTTTGTTATAAGTCAGAAATGACAAAGAGGCCGCTTCACGCAATACAAAGTCAATGGAAAGCGTTGGATTGCCCCACCCCGAGCGTGGCCTAAATGCGCTCTGTCTCTATGGAAGTAATAAATACTATGATAGTTAATGGTGCCCCACAACTATTTGGTTACAAACATTCTTCAAAATATTGTCCAGAAGAAATTAATTCATAAAGGTTTAGAACAACTTGAGGGTGAGTAAATGATGCCAGAATCTTAATTGTTGGGTGAAATATCCCTTTAAGTTAAATTTAAAAATTTGGGAAATGAGAATGCACAATTAAACATCCAATAATAAAAAAATATTGGTTAATAATCAATATATTGCAGGGCTGTACATGTCGCACGTGCTACAAAAAAATCGGTCTCTGCGATGAATATATTTACCCCAGTAGCACGCGTGCGATACAGTTTAGCATGGGTTCCAGAGTTCGTTTGAGTGAAGGGAGAATTTGTTTTGTGCTCGTGTGAGGTTAATCTAGGGCTGCACGATTGACTGTAATTAAACCAAAATCGAGATTTGTCTTTGTGAAATTATGAAAATCGCTTCAATTTTTAAATAAATAAATAAATAAATAAATAAATAAATAAATAAATAAATGTGCAGATGAAGCGCAGCACTGTTCAGAGCGGATCGATCGGGTCGCAATAAATGCTGATCCATCTCTGCATGCACTGTGAGATGGAGTCATTGGCATTTTAGTTCGAAAAGCGGCACTGTTTGAATGAAAAATTGCTGATAAAAGCTGTCAATCGCGGGCTCGGTGCGCACCGAACCCGAGACTCTGAAGGAGGTGGCACTCGAACTGTCCCGCGATTCACATGAATCGGACTCGGGTGCGCATTTGTTCAGGAAGAAACGTAACCTGCATATGTGTGTTAGCGTATTACAATGTATTAAGTTCAATAAAACACATGTAACACAAAAGGGATTATGGTGTTGATGATTTACCTTGGATACTAGTGTATTCACGCTTATGCGTGCAATCAGGACAACAAATGAACTTCAAGTCGTTTACCCAGCTGCGCATAATAGCACCAAATTAATAAAAACAATATATTTACTGCAGTGTGTTTTCTATCATTTCTCAGTGAGTACATAAGATAAAATAAGACAAAAATTAAGACATTACAGTCACATTTTTTTTTAATCATAATTTAATATTTTGGGAACACTTTACAATAAGGTTCATTAGTTAACATTAGTTAACTACACTAGTTAACATGAACTAATAATGAACTGTACTTACAAAGCATTTATTTATCTTTGTTAATGTTAATTTCAACATTTACTAATGCATTATTAAAATCTTGTTAACATTAGTTAATGCACTGTTAACTAACATGAACAAACCATGAACAGCTGGATTTATATTAACTAACATTAACAAAGATTAACTAATGCTGAACAGAGGTGCTGTTCATGGTTAGTTCATGTTAACTAATGCCTTAACTAATGTTAACTAATACAACCTTATTGTAAAGTTTTACCAATATTTTATTATAAAACCTTAGACCTTTCTAATGATTTATGTTTTCTGTAAAATATAATAATAATTGTTATTATGATTTTTATTCTTAAATATTTGTATTGTATAGCACTTTTAGCATTTTTCAAAAGTTTCAACCTCTGTAGCACCAGTGCTCTGTGCAAAAAAAGTTAACGTACAGCCCTGTATTGTGCATCCCTAATTTTATGGTCATCTTACAAGTATTATGAGTTTTCTCTTTTTACCCATACACTTTACAAATAAAGGTTCTAAAATGGTGTTGTTTTCAGTGATGCCATAGAAGAAACGTTCTGGGCTCCCCAAAGAACCTTTCAACTATCTAAATAACTTCCAATAAAAAAAGAACCTTTTGTGGAATGCAAATGTTCAACGGATGTTAAATGTACTTCATGGAACCACGGCTGCCAATAAAGAACCTTTATATTTAAGAGTGTATGCAAATGTGATCAAATGCTCCATTCAAAAATATAGTTGTTGAATGGCTTGGGAAAATATTAATAATCTAACCACATGTATTAGATACATGTACTGTAGATGCACAATAACTTGGGAGGCAAAGGGCAGATTATTGATCAATAATGCACGTCCCATTTGATGTTCTTAAAAAGGGTATAAGACATAAGAGAGAGGGAAAAAAAAGAGAGAAGACAGCGAGGGAAAGATTAAAGAAAAGGACTCTGAAGTTTTACAGGGTCGTGCCACAGGCAGTAAACAGGTACTCTGGAGCGAGCTCAAGGGGGCATGATGAGTGGAACACAGCCCAGATGTACAATTAATCATTTGAGTCATGCGGCCCAATGTCCCACAGGATGTACTCATCGCTTTTTAAAATCCATCTTAAAAAGCAGCCCAGCTCTCCAGAGACTTAGAGGGTAATAGTCAGGTAGGGGCTCTAGAGGTGTTTGGCTATGACGATAGAAGCCTAACAAGCTGCGCGGGGCACTGGAGGTTGTGCTGATGCCGTGGCGTTATGGGATTCGGAACCAATTTGGGATAACAGCTTGATGGATTTGCAGACACTCAGAAAGGTCTAACAGTTATATATTTATATATAACAGCAATATATTTTTTTCATCTCTGCACTTAGTACTGGTTTTGTTGTGGGTACTGCTAAGAGTTGTCGGCTCATAAGTGATACATTCTAAAGCCTTGTAAAATAAAACTAAACATGATATATCTTCTTAAAGACATACTGTCGTGGGAGAGGCACAATATAACTACATCATATCATGGGCATTATTGAATGCCACTCTTTAAATGTAATTTACTCCATAAAAGTCCATAAATCTAATTTACAGAGAACTTGCCAATTACTCTGCGAAAGAAGGCACTTACAGAGAGTCGGCGAAAATGCATTCTGATAAAGCACTCAGCATCTCCATAAAACCACTTGCCAACGCAAAAAAGCCCTGATACTCTACCTGACTGAGCTCATAAAAAGATTTTATATTTGGCACTTTGGGAGATTTGCGAGGTATCGTGGACCTTGACTCGAGCTACTAGCGAGGACTTCCTGACCTACTGTACGGAAGAAAACTACACATATCTTTAAAAAAAAAAACACTTTTTTCAAGCTCTTAAAAAGAGCACAACACATCCCCCCAACCTTGGCCTCGCTCAGTTACTGCTAGTCTTGCTCACACACACCACTTATAATGCCATCGCAAGCTTCATTACACAAACATCGGCAAAGAATGAGCCACATAAGCATCAAAACAGCATTTTAAGCGACAGCCGTGACCTCATTCGGCACTGCGGAATGACTCTGAAGCATTTAAAATGGAGGTGCACGCCCCGCTATATTGTAGTGCCCATTTCAGACAAAATTCGGAAGAGACGCGTTAATGGTTGCACAAATTTTTGCATATTTTGGTTCCATCTGGGTGATTTTCTTGGGGGAAAACTGTAATTGCTATTCTTGAATGCAGTTTGCCCGCCTCTTTTGAGCGGCAGTAATACGCATCCATCATATCTCCCGTGATTATGGGAGCTGCAGATGCCAGTCATGTCATTTCCAGCTTATTGCTGATGGCACGGTCTTCTCGTGCCGTTGATGTGTAATTTGGGAGGTTTAGGAAGGAGAAGATGAGCAGGAGAGAAGTGGCGAGGGCTGATTTAGATAATTGCTGTTTCAGTTGCCAAACTGAAGGCTTGCATTAGTGTCTTACCCAAACGCAATGGTACGAACAGCAGAAGGTAAATAGCTCTGAGATTACCCAGCTTGTTTTTATTTTGACACACCTCTATGGGTTTGAATGAATGACAGATTGTACTCTAAGGCAATAGCTTCATAAATTAAACAACATGGTTTAGTGAAGTAAAAGCACTCAACAATCTTCCAGAGGCATATATATATATATATATATATATATATATATATATATATATATATATATATATATATATATATATATATATATATATATATAGAGAGAGAGAGAGAGAGAGAGAGAGAGAGAGAGAGAGAGAGAGAGAGAGAGAGAGAGAGAGAGAGAGAGAGAGAGAGAGAGAGAGAGAGAGAGAGAGAGAGAGAGAGAGAGAGAGAGAGAGAGAGCATTTACATGATTATAACCTTGTGATCACAGAGGGAACATGCTTGAATAAGTGCTTTTAGACTAGCAAATATGTCAACGAAATGACAACTGAACTTAAGTCCAGTTTGTAAATCTATACCTTTTTCAGTAAGAACACGCAAATCGTGTTGTTTAATTCGATGGCACCATCTAGTGGGCAATGGTCCATTTGCCCTGCATTTTTGTAGTTTGTAAGTGCTTATAAATATTAGGCAGTTTGAAACTTCAGCCAGTTAAGAAAAGTACAAGTGAATTTTTTTTTTTTATGTCATTTGTTTACAAATACATTTATTAATTATTTATTTATAAAGTATGTGAACCGCTTGCAGAATCTATGAAAATTTCAATAATTTTCACAAAATAAGAGAGATCATACAAAATGTGTTATTGAATAAGATATTTTACATTAATATTTTTTACATATCCACAAGACAAACATAAATAAATAAATAAAATGCTGAATTTATAAAAATGACCCCATTCAAAAATGTATGTACCCTTGATTCTTAATACTGTGTGTTGTTACCTGGATGATCCACGGCTGTTTGTGTGTTTTGTGATGGTTGTTCTTGAGCCCCTTGTTTGTTCTGTGCAGTTAAACTGACCAATGTTCTTCGGAAAAATCCTCCAAAACTATTCAGTTTTCAGCATCTTTTGCATATTTGAACCCTCTCCAGCAGTGACTGTATGATTTTGACATCCATCTTTTCACACTGAGGACAATTGACTCAAACACAACTATTTAAAAAAGGCTCAAACATTCACTGATGCTCCAGAAGGAAACACAATGCATTAAGAGCTGGGGGGTGAAAACATTTGAACAGAATGAAGATGTTCACATTTTTTTTATTTAGCACTGCCCTTCGGAAGCTACAGAAGATACTTATATGTTTCCCGGAAGACAAATAAAGAACAATTTACTCTTCAAATTCAATAAGTTCTCACCCCCCGGCTTGCGTCATGTTTCCTTCTGTTGTGTTTGAGTCCCTCAATTGTCCTCAGCGTGAAAAGGTGGATTTTAAAATCATACAGTCACTGCTGGAAAGGGTTCAAATATGCAAAAGATGCTGAAAACTGAAGAATTTGCAGGACCTGGAGGATTTTTCTAAAGAACGTTGGTCAGTAAACAAGGGACTCATGAACAACCATCACAAAACACACAGTATTAAGAATCAAGGGCACAAAAACTTTTGAATAGGGTCATTTTTATAAATTCAGCTGTTTTTTTGTCTTGTGGACTATATGTAAAACATTATTTATGTAAAATATCTTATAATATATTATTCACATATGTAATTTATATGAATAGTGTGTATATATATATATATATATATATATATATATATATATATATATATATATATATATATATATATATATATATATATATATATATATATATATATATATATATATATATATATATATATATATATATATATATATATATATATATATAATATATATATATATAATATATATATATATATATATATATATATATATATATATATATATATATATATATATATATATATATATATATATATATATAATATATATATATATATATATATATATATATATATATATATATATATATATATATATATATAATATATATATATATATAAATTATACATAAATTATATATGATGCAATACATGTGAATAATAATATAATAATAATAATAATAATACATTTATTATTTATTAATTAATTATGAATACATTGTGTTATCTAAAACACAATTATGACTTACGTTTAGGTGATAATAGAAGTCTCTGAATTCACAAATTCACTATATATATATATATGTGTGTGCGTGTGTGTGTGTGTGTGTGTGTGTGTGTGTGTTTTGCACTTAGTACAAATAAATAATTACATGAGAAATTAAGTGAATTATCACACCCAGAATGTAAGTTTATATTACAGCTCAGACTATTGTTATAGCTAATATTAACCTTAATATGTTTGTTTATTTATTTAGAAATATTTATAATAAAAAATTGTGTAATAAAATAAAGTAATAAATGTGTGTGAATTTGTAAATAGAATATTATATGTACAACAAATCCTTTCTTTCACATTACAATAGTACTATATTATTTCCCATAACAGCTTCTCTGTTATAATACTGCCAATGTTGCAGTCTGATCTTTTATCCACATTCTCAGAAACCACACCAGTTCTAGCCGTATTCTGTGATTGTTTAACATATCACGTTTACACTATTTTCCCCCTCCAAACTAATCTGCATACATTTTCGTTGGATCGTTTTATGGAACAAATATCGCATTGAAATACTAGACCTGCATTTTAACACAACAGATTTGCGTGTCCTTGACTTCTTATGCTGAGTTTAGCAGTTACTTGGTGCCATCTTGAGGTGAAATTCTGTATGGTGTGCAAACAATGCCACACTTTACCAAGGTCACCTGAACATCTGCCGCCACGTGAGAATGCCATGAGCATGATGAAATATCTTTGAAACATGGTTACTGCATCTTGGCCTGTAGTATGACTCCTCTGGTGTTCACGGTCATTTTGGAAAGCCAATCATCTAAGGAAAAAAAAAGACTGAAATTAAATTATTTAGTTGACATTTCAGAAACTGCACATGAAAGATTATCCAAAACACGATTCCTGTATATGACTTAAGTTTAGGTGATCATAGAAGTCTCTGAATTGAATTTTTTTGCTAGCTTCAAGGCACAGAAAAGATGTCTTACGTGACTTGTGTTCCTCATTTTTGTAAAGAATGGAATCCTGTGATTGCACTATTAAAATAGGGAAACATATATAAAGATGGACAACCTAAAAGACAACAAAACATCAGCAAAAACATCATAATTTGACATTTAAACAAAATAAATGTCACAACCCCTGAAAATGAGGTTGTCGTAAAACACTTTCATGTATATTTAAATGTCATTTTAAAAAGCCTGTAAAAAAAAAAAAAAAACTCTAAACTTTCCTTGCAGACACACAGGAGATAAATTAATGCTTTTAAATAATGTAGTTCGATTAATGGGTTTAAATAATTTAGTTTGATTTACCAGAGTCACCATTCACCTACACACACGTCCAAATGTCCTACACCTTTTTTGCTGCCCGGGATGTTGGTTGTCTTTGAAGACCCTCCAACATGCACAACTACCATTACTCCGTAATGTCCCATAAAGGTTTTTATTGGCATTGATGGTTCCATGAAAAATCTATGGAAGCCTTCCATTGCTCAAAAGGTTCTTTAAGGTTAATTAGATTGTCCTTTACATTAAGGAGAAGGGGGGAAAAAAACAGTTATTTTAAGAACTTTTCACAGAAAGGTTCTTTGGGGAACCAAAAAATGGTTCTTCTATAGCCCAGGATACACTGCACGATTTTCGGTTGTCCCAGACAAACGATTGTCATCGTGAAACAATCGTGTCAATTTCTGTTGTGGCTCCTAATCGGTGGTCCTGTCGTACAATGAGAGAGGATCAAAGACGGCCGTTGTCACAGTCTTGAGACCAAAGATAGCCTACGATCATTTTCTGACAGTGTCAGAAATTCAGCATGATCACCGCACAGTGTGTTTGCTGCTATGAACTACGTCTACTGACCAGCCAATGAAAATGCAACATGAAATCAATGTGACATGGCGCTAAAACTTAAAAATGCTTACCTCAAGAGCTTTTTCCCTTCCTTTTTCGCCGTGTGCTTTTTTTCAGCACACATAAAAATTACAACTGCCAAAGTGCGATTCATCTTGCTCTTTTTGTTTACCACAAGCGCATGCTGATGACGTTTTATTCTTCTAGAAACTTGCATCGTAGCCTAATGCCGTGTTCACACTGCCCGAATTTAGCCCCGATTTTGACTCGCTGACAGGTTTTGCCAAATCGCCGACAAAAGCCGAAAGCATAGGTAAATCGGTGCGATCTGAGAGAATCGCAGACGCCCGTGAGAAATTTGGCAAGGTAAATACCTGGACCTGTCTGCGATTCAAAATCCTGGGGAGTATTCCAGAAAGCAGGTTATGTGACATACCTGAGTACGGTTAAGAGTAAAGGCCCGGGTATACTTCGGCCGTCCGCGTTCGTGCACCGCCCGCATGACGTAATTTTCGTCACTCGGAGGGCTCGCGGCCGGCCGCACACCCCGTCCGCGCGCAGCCCAAATTTTGTGACCGCGCGGACGGTCCGCGTGCAACAGCGCATGCGCCAGCAGTACAGAAGAGTCCACTAGGTGGCAATAAACACAGTATTGAGCACAGTGTTCAGCCGTCGAAGAAGAGTGTGCAAAGACCGGTTTAAAAAAAACACGCTTGGAAAAAAAAGAGAGAATTTTTGATTCTTCAGTGTTTCTTCCAAACTATGTAGCAATGGTGGATGCACTACAGTTCTTCTCCGATCATGCCCAGCGAATGTCCCGTTGATGACAGGACTCAGTGCTGCCCTCCGATGTCTGGTGGAGCATAGACACTTTTTTACTGCGCATGTGTCGAACGCGATCCTCCGCGCGCATCCGTTGTGTAGTATACTTTGAAAGACGCGCGGACAGGGCTGCGCGCCTGACGCGTCCGGGCGCGGTAAGTGAAGTATACCCGGGCCTTAAGTTAGCGGATAACCTTTAACTTAACTTTCGGTTCCAAAAACAGAGGTAACTTTCAGGGCATGTAAGTAAGCATATCAACTCACTCTCTGAACATGTATGTTCCAGGGTTAGTTTGCTTAAGAGTTATTCAGATGTGTTTTATATACTAATTAATATAGTTATTAATATGACCAAATTTGTTTCAGTTATATAATATACAATAGTATATATTAATTCTAAAGAATTAAAAATAAGTTTAAATGTAACTCAATTAAAATATATGTATTATTTATTTTATTGTCATCCATGTGTGAGCTCACACATGGATCTGCATTCAATTAATTAGCATCAAACAAACAATATATATATTTTTAAGATTACTTATAAAACGAAAAGATGATTGCACAACCACTAAATAAGTGGCTATGTGCACTAAGTAGGTTATGTAAATCGCCATTAAACAAAAGAAGAAGAGGAAGTAGAATGGCACGCTTTTTCTTAGCATCTGTTTCCATGGTGAATCATCGATTCGTTGCTCTGTTGAGAATGTCTTGTGTGTTCATGGTTAACATACTCTGCGTTGGCCGAACTTACCCCCGGACTCGTTTTTGGAACCAGCATACCTTGAGCAAGGTTTGGGTTAATAAACTGAGAGTTCAAGGTATATGTGACGGTAAGTTAACCTTGCCTTCTGGAATACCCCCCTGCTGTGTGAAATATGTTTTGATTGAAAATTACATTGGCGATGACCTACAGCCAATGAGAGAGCAAGATACAGGGCAGCAGGAAGTTCAGGGAGGAGTTAAAGACCAGAATATCAGTATTTTAATAGATATATTTACAATTCTATCAAACAGAAACAAAGCACAAACATTAGCTTGACCAGCCGCAACAGCAGCACATTGCAGAACACTATCCTTGATCCCCACATCTCCCCAACCATTTCCTCCTCCATAATCTTATTTTCTTGTTCTCCTTTTCGCTGCAAATCAGCGCACAGACAATTTGGATCGCAAGCTTTCTGCAGTCTATATTTTTTTCTAATTCCATTCTTGCGCGAGAACTCTGGTCTGACCCACGCGTAATCTCGTGTTGTTTCCTTCTCACTCCTCGCGTGTGTTTGGTTGTGAAACGTAGTTTGCGAACAGGACAGATCTGTCGGCGATTCTTCCTCTTCCGCAATGTGAAACCCCCTGTCGCCGATCCATTGTGCAGTGTGAATACAACAGCAACTGAATGATACCCCAGATAGTCATGCAGTGTGAAAAGAGCAGTGATCCAACAGGTTTGAAAATCGTGCAGTTTGAATTCGGCATAAGAGTCAATAGGTGTCGTCATCGTACAGTCTACATACATGTCGTACCCAAGTTTAATAGATCCATGTCGCACAGTGTGATTTGTAATGATCTTATAGGATTGCTAAAATCGTGCAGTGTATCCCGGGCTTATGGCACTGCTGCAACAATCCCTTTTTGGGACCCTTATTTTTAAGAGTAAAATCCTATTTAAATGATAAGCCGGAAACACAAATTCACTTGAATGTTGAGTCTGTGTTTTGGTTACAGACCAATAAGTAATTAATAAAATCGCATCATTTGGCAATGCAATTCACAAGTTAAACAGATTTATATACATTATTAAATAAATAAATGCAATAACAATAAATAAATTTATATTTGTCATGAAGCAACTTGCACAAAGACTCTCAGAAATATAAATGGCTACTGGAAAAAATATCTTTATAAAAGCAGCCACTTAGACCTACTGATGACTTTCTAGTTCCGCAGCCTTGATGAGAATGAATTTGGGTTTCTCCTTGACCTAGAAAGCAGGGCTCTCATTTCATGAAGTGCCTCAATAGATTTGTGCCCAACCATTCATGAATATTGCTCTGCAATCTTTCAACTTGAAAGGTTCAGAGGGCCATGGCCATGGGTTATGACAGTCTTTTATCTTGACGGATCGAGGTTGAGGAGAAATTACGGTTTCTGTAAGGTGCCAAAAGCTGGTTCTTCTGCCGTAACTAGCGGAGGTATTGTGCTTTGCCTTCTCGGAAGAATTTTTGTAATTTAAATTAATTTTTCTGCTTTATGCCTCTCTTTGGAAATGTGTCATTCAGCTGCTAACACTTTCATCTAAAGCAACTTGTGGTAGCCTTATTACAGGGACAAATCCCCCTGAGGTATCCAAGGGTTAAGTGTCTCTCTCAAGGACACATTGGATTGGCTTCTGCTGTTTGAACCTACATCACCTTCAGGATACTCCACCTCTGGATATGTGTCTTGAGAATGTAATATTCACAACATGGAGGAAATAAAGACCCACAAACAAAAAAAAACAAAAAAATAATAATAATTGTAATACTGTAACAATAATAAATGTTCTATTTAATAAATGTGTCCCTTTTGAACATCCTGTTGATTATAAGTAACGATGCACCTACATGTCAACTAACTCTCATTAGCGTGTTAGTAGAGTATTAGTAGATTGCTAAGGGTAGGGTTAGTAGAATAAGTTGGCATGTTGTTGCAAAGTTAGTCAGTAAATGTCTTTTGGGGGAGCATCAAAATAAAGCATATATTAAGCATTCTACTAATACTCTAATGAGAGTTAGTTGACATATAATAATAATTTGTTACATTTATATAGCGCTTTTCTAGGCACTCAAAGCGCTTTACATAGAAGGGGGGAATCTCCTCAACCACCACCAATGTGCAGCATCCACCTGGATGATGCGACGGCAGCCATATTGCGCCAGTACGCCCACCACACACCATCTGATTGGTGGAGAGGAGACTGAGGGATGATACCAATCGTATATATGTGGGGATGATTAGGAGGCCATGATGGACAGGGGCCAATGGGCAAATTTGGCCAGGATGCTGGGGTTGCACCCCTACTCTTTATTGAAGGACATCCTGGGATTTTTAATGACCACAGAGAGTCAGGACCTCGGTTTAACGTCTCATCCGAAGGATATAGGTTATCAACAGAATGTCTAAAAGTGTTACCAAGAATACTGAAAAACTGTATCCTGGTTTCCATAAAAATATTAAGCACAACTGTTTTTAACATTGATAATGTTACATGGGCACAAAATCAGCATATAAACAATATCATCATTGCAACTTTGGCCCCACCCACTGGCGTGTTAGTGAGATTACGAGAAGAGAAGAGCAATACAAGATGGACTACAAATATCATTGTTTTTTCTAAGGATCCTAAAGCTAGGAATGTGGTTATTTTATTTTCAACAATGTGAATGTCTCAGTTGAGCATTATCAACCCACCCCACTGACCAAAACAGTATAAAAGTATTAAAGGGTTAATTCACCCCAAAAAAAGAAAATTATCCCACGATTTACTCCCCCTAAAGTCATCCTAGGTGTTTATGACATTCTTCTTTCATGTGAACACACTCAGAGTTAAATTTTTCTTACACAAACGATTCACTTCAGAAGGCCTTTATTAACCCCCCGGAGCCGTGTGGAGCATTTTTATGATGGACAGATGCACTTTTATGGACTCCAAAAATGACCCAACAGTCACTGCCATTATAAAACTTGGATGAGCCAGGATATTTTTAATATAACTCTGAGTATGTTCGCCTGAAAGAAGAATGTCATATACACCTAGGATGGCTTGAGGGTGAGTAAGTCATGGGCTAATTTTCATTTTTTGGGTGATCTAACCCTTTAACTCTTGTTGAATTCCAAGTCTTCTAAAGTCATACGATATATTCATGTAAAGAACAGAGTTGATCTTACACTCTAAAAAATGCTGGGTTATAAATGTTAACCCAAGTTGGGTTGAAAATGGACTAACCCAGCAATTGGGTTGTTTTAACCCAGCGGTTGGGTTAAATGTTTGCTTAACACAACCCAATTACTGGGTTAAAACAACCCAATTGCAGGGTTAGTCCATTTTCAACCCAACCTGGGTTATTTTTAACACAGTATTTTTTAGAGTGTAATGTTTTAATCGCTGAAATGATCCCGCCGCTCCGTGAACGCATGCACGTACTCAGTCATATCTCATTCAAATGATACACGACTCTTTAGCATGACGTAATTGGTCACACGAGAGCCAGTGCAATTTCACTATGAAATCTGATGTAACGTTTCTTAGGGCGGCAATGTTTTAAATTTGAATGTGTGCATGATCTTCGGTGGATGGCTTTTGGGGATTTTCTTCACACAAATCAATCTTTTGGCCTCGGAAAACACTTGGAATATTTGTACTTCTTGAATAAATTGTGCCTGCAGTCATATCTGCCTGTTATATCTTGTTTTTTATATCATATAATACACAAAGGGGTAGGTTTGGGGGTGGGATGGGGTTGGATTACATGTTCAAATGTGTCTAATTAGAGTAAATCAAATTATGCTGGCTGATTAAATTGAGAATCACACTCCAACATGTCATAATGGCAAAATCATAACCCAATATATAAATTCATCATGACGATAACGTTCTCATGCCCAACACTGGTGTGTATGACACCAAAGGTTTCTCATTGAAATCAATTGAGAATACACACAGGCGGTAACGTTGGAAACTCTTCACCAGGAAGCAAGGTAACTCCATATGAACGATACCGGAAAATAAGCAGTAGTGTGGTGTGTGCTTAAATAGGTGAGATGATGATGGTGCAGGTGGGTGTGATTATGAAGTGCATGCAGGTGAGAGCCAAGGAGGATGCTGGGAAGTGTAGTGCAGAAATGACAGTTGAACTTGTGACTGTAACAGTGGTGGGAAAAGTCTGTATATATATTATATGTGTTTGCGCACATGATATCGGTAAGCAACTTAATACGCACCAGATGACAGGGAGGTGACAGTGGTGCATAAATCAAGTTACCCCTCCCACTTCTGCTAGTTTTACTGAGATTTCTCATCCAGTGCGAATTGGCCATTGATATTAAAGACACCCTGTGGCAAAATTACATTACTCCATCTAACCTTGTAAAACGAATCCCGTCTGATATTTAATCTGATTAAATTATACACTCACCTAAAGGATTATTAGGAACACCTGTTCAATTTCTCATTATTGCAATTATCTAATCAACCAATCACATGGCAGTTGCTTCAATGCATTTAGGGGTGTGGTCCTGGTCAAGACAATCTCCTGAACTCCAAACTGAATGTCAGAATGGGAAAGAAAAATCTGCTCAGTTACTGGGATTTTCACGCACAACCATTTCTAGGGTTTACAAAGAATGGTGTGAGAAGGGAAAAACATCCAGTATGCAGCAGTCCTGTGGGCGAAAATGCCTTGTTGATGCTAGAGGTCAGAGGAGAATGGGCCGACTGATTCAAGCTGATAGAAGAGCAACTTTGACTGAAATAACCACTCGTTACAACCAAGGTATGCAGCAAAGCATTTGTGAAGCCACAACACGCACAACCTTGAGGCGGATGGGCTACAACAGCAGAAGACCCCACTGGTTACCACTCATCTCCACTACAAATAGGAAAAAGAGGCTACAATTTGCATGAGCTCACCAAAATTGGACAGTTGAAGACTGGAAAAATGTTGCCTTGTCTGATGAGTCTCGTTTCTGTTGAGACATTCAGATGGTAGAGTCAGAATTTGGGGTAAATAGAATGAGAACATGGATCCATCATGCCTTGTTACCACTGTGCAGGCTGGTGGTGGTGGTGTAATGGTGTGGGGGATGTTTTCTTGGCACACTTTCTTACCATGTCCATCCCTTTATGAACACCATGTACCCATACTCTGATGGCTACTTCCAGCAGGATAATGCACCATGTCACAAAGCTTGAATCATTTTAAATTGGTTTCTTGAACATGACAATGAGTTCACTGTACTAAAATGGCCCCCACAGTCACCAGATCTCAACCCAATAGAGCATCTTTGGGATGTGATGGAACGGGAGCTTCGTGCCCTGGATGTGCATCCCACAAATCTCCATCAACTGCAAGATGCTATCCTATCAATATGGGCCAACATTTCTAAAGAATGCTTTCAGCACCTTGTTGAATCAATGCCACGTAGAATTAAGGCAGTTCTGAAGGCGAAAGGGGGTCAAACACAGTATTAGTATGGTGTTCCTAATAATCCTTTAGGTGAGTGTATATAGAAAGCGATCAAAAAACACTCCCTTTGCAATTGCAGGAACTGTCAATCAAACAGCGCAAGTTTATCAGTGACTGAGTTCTAGACTTGCGCCAACATTATAAAACAATAAAACAATGCAGTTCATGGCCCCTTTAAGAACTAGGTCAGTAGGCAGAGAGTAGGAGGTCTTTCAGAAAAAATTTAGAAAAATGGACAAAAATGTCTTCAGAAAAATGGAGCGCAGCTGGAAGAAAACAAAACTAGAGGTATTTCGTAATTCGTGGAAAGAGCACATGATCACATACAGAAAGGCAGTAAAAACTGCTAGATCTGCTTATTTCTCAACTCTCTTGGAAGAAAACAAACACAACCCAAGGTATTTATTCGATACAGTGGCTAAATTAACCAAAAATAAAGCTTCAACTTCTGATGATTGTAAACAGCACAGCAGTAATGACTTTATGAACTTCTTCACATGTAAGATTGATAATATTAGGAAGAAACTTTTAACCATGCATTCGTCTACTACAGTATCACATCAGACAGAGTATTGTAGTGTCACTGAGGAAAAATTACACTCATTCACTGCTATAGGAGATGAAGAATTGGCTAAACTCGTTAAATCATCAAAATCAACAACATGTATGCTTGACCCTGTACCGACTAGGCTAATAAAAGAGATGCTACCAGAGGTCATAGATCCTCTTCTTAATATCATTAATTCATCTTTGTCATTAGGATATGTACCGAAAACTTTTAAGTTGGCACTTATTAAAAAAACGCAACTTGATCAGAATTAGTCAATTATAGACCAATCTCAAATCTACCCTTTCTGTCAAAAATACTTGAAAAGGCAGTGTCTTCACAATTATGTTCCTTTTTAGAAAGAAATGGTATCTGTGAGGATTTCCAGTCAGGATTTAGACCGTATCATAGCACTGAGACTGCTCTCATCAGAGTTACAAATTACTTACTCTTATCATCTGATCCTGGCTGTATCTCTCTATTAGTGTTACTCGATCTTAGCGCTGCATTTGATACTATCGACCACAACATTCTTTTGAATAGACTCGAAAATTATGTAGGTATTAGTGGAACTGCTTTATCATGGTTTAAATCATACCTATGCGACCGTTATCAGTTTGTAGTAGTAAATGAAGAGATGTCACACCGATCGCAAGTTCAGTATGGAGTACCACAAGGCTCAGTGCTAGGACCGCTACTCTTCACCCTGTACATGCTACCACTGGGAGATATCATTAGGAACAATGGCGTTAGTTTTCATTGTTATGCTGACGATACTCAGCTCTATATTTCTTCACGCCCTGAAGAAGCTTATCAATTCACAAGATTAACGGAATGCAAAGCTGATATAAAACATTGGATGACCGGTAATTTCCTGCAACTCAATTCAGAAAAAACTGAATTTTTAATTATTGGACAAAAAAGCTCCACAAGTAGTAACCTAGAATACTCTCTAACACTTGATGGCTGCTCTGTCAAGTCCTCGTCGTCAGTGAGGAACCTGGGTGTTCTCTTTGAGACCAATCTTTCGTTTGAAAGCAACGTTTCAAGCATCTGTAAAACTGCATTCTACCATCTTAAAAATATATCTAAATTACGGCACATGCTCTCAATGCAAAATGCTGAACAGTTAGTTCATGCGTTCATGACCTCAAGGCTAGATTATTGTAACCAAATAATCCAAAACGCAGCAGCTCGAGTTCTTACTAGAACCAGGAAGTCTGACCATATTAGCCCAGTTCTGTCAACACTGCACTGGCTGCCTATTAAACATCGCATACATTTTAAAATCTTGCTTAATACTTACAAAGCACTAAATGGTTTAGCTCCCCAATACTTGAGCGAGCTCTTAACATATTATACTCCATCACGTCTACTGCTGTCTCAAAATTCTGGCCAGTTAATAATACCGAGAATATCCAAATCAACTGCAGGCGGTCGATCCTTTTCCTATTTAGATCCGAAACTCTGGAACAGTCTTCCTAACATTGTTCGGGAAGCAGACACACTCTGTCAGTTTAAATCTAGACTAAAAACACATCTCTTTACTGTAGCATACACATAAAACACTTTTTCAATGAAATGATTGTTAGGCTGCATTAACTAGGACAGCCGGAACCGGGAACACTTCCCATAACACCTGATGTACTCGTTACATCATCTCTCTGTTTTATCCCGAGGTTTACTGCAGTCAGCCGGATCCAGGCCGTATCCAGATCAGATGGCTCAGAGAAGACCAACACAGGACCCCGAAGTGTCTGCAGAGACCGTGATTAGAGTCCCCCCGCAACTGCCTCATCGACACGGCATCTCAATAAACCCGTCTCCGGCGTGTTGACTCCGATTGTTCGAATATTACAATTAAATAATACTTAAATCGATATGTCATCCTCAATAAACCCGTCTCCAGCGTGTTGCCTCCGATCATTCGAATATTCCGATCTTTTATGACCTCTGACCTGTAAAGCTGCCAGAATAATAATACTAATAATAATACACTGTTTGTTAATTGGCCAGAGGAGAACTGGCACCCCGACTGAGCCTTGTTTCTCCCAAGGTTTATTTTTCCCCATTAGGTCACCTAATGGGGTTTGGGTTTCCTTGCCAATGTTGCCTCTGGCTTGGCGTGCTCAGTTGGGGACACTAAATTTTTCAACTAAACATCAAAATAAATCTAATTAATAAACTAAATTAACCATATAAACTAAATTACTGATCTAATTATCGATCTAAAGCCCACACTGTCACTGTATGATAATTGAATTGAACTGATGACATCAGCGTTTTCTCCAGAATGGCTATACAGCTGAATAAAATTATGCTGCATTATTTTCCTGTTTAACACTGTAAAGCTGCTTTGAAACAATCTACATTGTTAAAAGCGCTATATAAATAAAGTTGACTTGACTTGACATGACTTTCACAGCTGTTTGAACATAACCACATAAGTGTTTGCACTAGGAAAGCAATCCGATCTAATGTGCTTTTGAATGCTTTTGGAAGTGGTCGAAAGTGACAAGCTCAAAACGTTTTAGCCATCATATATATCTGTATTTAGCATCGTCCACTTGTGATGCGATTGACCAAACACATCTTATTACCAGGTGTATACAGGGCCTTAGTGGACAGCACTTGTTGCATTTGATTTGGAAGAACTTTTCACAACAATTTTCATGTAACTGATAATAGTTTGTTCTGCACATATTTCAAACATGCACATTGTGTTCTGTATAAGCTCCAGTAAACTGGACATTTTAATTGAAAACAATGCAGTAAGAAACTGAAGTTCAGACAGACGTGCACACTGTAATCATGAGAAAGTAAGAAGAGCCCTCCAGGATTAGACAAGAACAGCATGTGAAGGGCAATCAGAACGCGGTGACAGAACGTTCTTTAAAAGACTAATCCTTGTGCTGGAAAGAGCCCTATTGCCGAATTCCCTGCAAGGCTGGGAATGAACCCCCTGTCATTTCAAAGGAAATAGGAGAGCACCATCTCCCAGGAGCCTCAAAGCTTCCTAGCTAGAAGAAAATCTCTAGGGGGGCATCAGGGTCACAGCAACACAAGCGGATCTATATTCTATATTTGTGCCTTTATACTTGCTTTAGGATAACGTCGTTCCACCGGACATCGATGTCTTAAAAGTCACCTGAGATACATGACAGGGTCACATAATCTATATGGGACAGCTTTTGACCAGAGTTTTTTTCAGTGTAAAGGTACAAAACTTTAATTACAAAACTTCTACTTATGTTGCTACATAAACATATTAAAATTTGCACTCGGGTTCCTAAATATTCAGACCTCGGATGGTAAATAAACAAAAAATTATGAAAAAAACAACATCTGTTTGGCCCTGAAAATGACCCCATATATTACCCTGGACCACAAAACCAGTCATAAGTGTAAATTGTTTGGCAATATTTGGACAATATTTGACCGAGATACAGCTATTTGAAAATCTGGAATCTGAGGGTGCAAAAAAAAACAAAATATTGAGAAAATTGCCTATAAAGTTGTCCAAATGAAGTCCTTATCAATGCATATTACTACTTATAATACATTTTTGATATATTTACAGTAGGAAATTTACTAAATATCTTCATGGAACATGACCTTAATATCATAATGATTTTTGGCATAACAGAAAAAAACAACAATTTTGACCCAAACAATGTATTGTTGGCTATTTCCACAAGTATACCGGTGCGACTTATGACTGGTTTTGTGGTCCAGGGTCACATATGAGTTTGAAATCCCTAATATTCTTATCTCTCTAATGAACAAAAAGAATAGTCTACAACTTGCAGTTCGTTAAGTGAATCAGATGTTGATTCAACCGCTCTCATTGAGTTCAGTCAGAATTTGTCAGATTGAGTCAAAGATCTTGTGAGTTTTTTCAAGATTCATTAAGAGAGTCATTTGATCATGAACTGGACTACTAAACTGATTTAATAAATCACATTGAGTTTGTATTACTGTACATACTATAAGCAATTATATAGGCCAACATGTTTTAAAGTAATGTTGTTTGTGTATATTTTAATATAACTAGTTGATGCCTTGATGGAGACCTGATTTGTCACCAGCTCATATAAGTCATGCTGAACAGATAGGCTTGAGGATAAACCTGAAGAAGACAGAGGTGATGACACTCAACATCCCAAATCCCTCACCAGTGCAGTTATACGGAGAAGATCTCCCAGTGACCAAGGAGTATACATACTTGGGCAGCATTGTGAGAAATGATGGAGGAGCAGACAGTGACATCAAGAGCCGTATCAGTAAGGCCAGAAATATCTTTAGAATGCTGAATAATGATTGGAGATCCCAGCAGTATAACATAAAGACCAAGCTGAAGTTGTACCAGAGCTGTGTGCTTTCCACCCTATTATATGGCTCAGAGTGTTGGAGGATGACCGACAGCAACCTTAATAAGCTCTCCGTTTTCCACACCAAAATAAACTTGAGGAGAATCCTAAGAATTTACTGGCCAAATAACATCTCAAAAGAGCAACTACTTGCTCAATGTAGACCATCATCATGAGAAAAAGATGGAGGTGAATTGGGCACCTACTGAGGAGAGAAACTCCTGCACTGCCCTTCACTGGACACCAGAAGGAAAACGCAAGAGAGGCAGACCAAAGAACACCTGGAGACGGACAGAAGAAAGAGAGCTGAAGAGCCCGAATCACAGTTGTGGTACCATTCAGAAACTGGCTCAGAACAGACAGGAGTGGATGATTTTTGTTGCTGCCCTAAATGCCAGTAGGCATGAAGTCACATAACTGTGACTGATGATGATCACATAACTGATGATGATTGGTGGGTGGGAGACAAGGTTGAAGTTGATAGGTTGAGTTCACACACACACACACACACACACACCTATGACACACACGCATATGCACAGTCACACACACCAAGTCCAACGACTTCAAAGGTAGCTTTAGCAAACTGGAAGTATAAGCACTACTTTTCCCTCGTTGAGGTGAAAGGTAAGAATGTTTATGTAACGTGCAACGTATGCCCAGGAAGAAAGAGTCTCTCCACGTCGGTGGCAAGTAATTCTAATCTAATGAAGCGCCTCACATCATCACATGCTGCCACAAAATGAGTGGCTAAAAACCCGGGTGATAACGGGAGCTCCACTACCAAAGGAGTAGTTATAGTACTGATAATATTTACACAATATTTACACTATAGTAGGCCTACTGATAATATTTACAATAATGTATTGAATTTGATAGGTGTCTCTCACATTGTCCCACAGCAACATTACAATAGTGAACATTAATGTTCAATGTTTTATTATAATAATTTATTATATTTAGTGTCCAATTCGTTCATTTAACATATTTAATATTGGAGGCATCCAAGTTTTGAAGAAAAAAAAAAGTAACTCAGTAGTTACTTTCCCTGGTAATTAGTTACTTTTATAATGATGTAACTCAGTTACTAACTCAGTTACTATTTGTAAGAAGTAACTAGTAACTATAACTAATGACTTTTTAAAGTAACGTGCCCAACAATGCATATGAGTCACTTGTTTGTGAACGGGTTGCGTGGAATGTTTTGATTCACCAAAAAGAACCGCCTCAGTATTTGCTCGTAAAACAGACTTTTAACATTTTTTAATTTTAAAAATTCGAGTCAGAAATGACGAAGAGCCCCAGAGGGTTAAATATGTATTCTACATTACATTACACTATTCCTTAAGTGAACTTACCTTTTTTTGTATTCCAAAGTGTCACTGTGAACAAAAGTGGTCAGTCTTACACAAAAAGTAAGTTTCAGAGTACAGTGTTCTGAACGCATCCACTTTACCCAAGATCATCTCTGCTTTGTGCATCCAAATGGCCTTGTTCCATGTTCAACAAAGCAGCATGAACACAGCAAGCTTACACAATGCAACATGGCCTTGTACTGCCCCCTCTGGGTATCTATTTAAGAGACTGCATGGGGGAATGTCTGATAAACTGTTGTATGAACCACCTTATCTCTTCCAACCAAGACCACAGAGCAGATTGTATTACAACAGAAATGGTCCCTTCACCAAAAGCAGCCAAACAGTAAACTGCACACACACACACACACACACACACACAGCCACAAACATCGCACTGAAGGTGTTATTGGTCTCTCCAGAATCCCTCATTTACACACACTCAGTCCTGCATTGTTTTCCTCCACACCAATTTGACACATAGCATTTCGAGAACTGGATGCGAGACAACAGGACGATTGTGTGAGCTTTGCCCTAGGGTGGGCTTTTGGACTTGGCTCTTGTTGCTTCCTTACGTGCCAATGAATTGTGTTCATGCAGGTTTCAATGCAGCATAAGGATCTGCGATAAAGGCTACAGAGTGTCTGTATTTAAAAATGCAAGGAAGAGGAGAAATAGAGCCAGAGAAAGAGATAAATGCACATTTCTACCCCAAAAGCTATGACTCATCGATATGCAACAAAGAGTCTAAAATTAATCTGCATTCATATTCACATTAATGGATCCAACAGTGAGTCAAATAACTGAAAGGTTAACAGTTTCCAGACAATAATTGAGTTCACAATCAATCTATGATCTTTTTTTTTCTCTCCCCTGTTTCCATTGTTCTTATATTTTACAATTTTGTACTGTGAAAAGATTTGTTCAATACATTTTTCATTGGCTGGGTTTCTCGATAACGCTGCAAATAATGGTTAGATCAGTGATTCTCAACTTGTGGATTGCAGGTCTGTTACAGAGAGCAGGGATTGAAATGGCAAAAAAAAAGAAAAAGTAATGACCATTTAGGAGTACATAGGACAGGCTTATCATTAAATAGTCGGCCCTATTAGCTTTTTAAAGGAAGGAGAAAACGAGAACCATATTGAAACTTAATTTCAGGTCCAAAAGCCAAAACTTTCACCAATAATTAAAGCAGCTTGCCTTTCAGAACAGTAACAGAACAAAAACACTGCCAACGATGGGAATGATGTTGTCAATGTTCTGTGAGCTATTAGCTATAAGTGTGGTTGTCTGTAGTAAAATAAATAACTAAATAGAAAATGACAATTTTTACACACCACTTAGATAACAATGCTTTTGGTTAATGTGTTATACTTTTACATTTTGCAGTCAATGTACAGTTTCAGGAAACTCAGCCTTGGCTATATTGGAGATATATAATATCTATATATATATATATATATCTATATATATATATATATATATATATATATATATATATATATATATATATATATATATATATATATATATATATATATATATTCTTCTCTCAAAAAGTCAAAAATAAAATGTTGCTGTAGTTATGTTTTGCATTTGTATGGCAGTATTGCTATTGCAGCTGAAGGGGTAGGCCTAACTTTCTTTATTAAAAAACAACCCAGAATGTTTCATGGGTTCCCATGTGAAGAATTTGTTGTACAAATGTACAAGTACTTTCAAGGTATGAATAAACAAAATCATGCACTACTAACTCATGAACAGTAGATGGCAGTATATGGCAAGCTATAAGTAATTGCCTTCTACATAAAAACTGCTAGACACATACTTGAAGATGTACAGAACACCACTTATATTTCAAAGCAGCACATTCTAGAATGTTTTATTCATAAAATACTGTAAATGTCAGAAGAGGGGCGTTTAGTCTTTTCCAGAAACCCCCTTCTTTTCTGTGTGTGACATGAGTGACATTTAGATTATTATTTTTTTTTTGGTCTTTCTATGAATGTTTTAGTTTAACCTTGTAAAAATACGTCTTTATCATGTCAGACCTGTTAAAGCCTCATAAGTTCAGTATTCACTCTCCTAAGCTGCGCATTAATATATAATGCACAGCTTAGTCTTTCGGTAATAATAGTGTCAAGTGTCTCCGCTTGTCGAAATCAAACCAAAGACTTGATCTTTGGGGAACCTTACCCTTTAAGAGATGTTCTGAGGGTGAAACTGCACAGCAAATGTAGATCGATATCACTAAAATTCCCATCTCCCTCGAGTCACATTCTCAAACTCAAAAAATAAAAAACACCTGATAGCCTATTTGTGGAGTTGTCTTTCACCTCACTGTACATTCCAGTCCGTATGTGTAAGGATGCATGGATTTTAAAGACAGAACCTAGAATGCAAATTATGTTTAGAAAGTTGAAGAAAGGCTTGAGAAATTAGGGATGACATTTACAACACTCTCCCCCTTGAACTGTTGATGAAATCGGTTCCATTTTGCTGTGATTGTAGAAGGCAGCTCAGCAGTCTCTTCATGTACTTCCTGTCACTGTGACCAAGTTCAGTGCATTAGCTCTGAACTGAAGCGAACCACTGCTATGGTGTTTTCTTTCAAATGTAAAAAGTGCAAATGAAATGAAAAAGCAGAAATTTACTGCGAGATATGTTGATTAAAGTGGTGCATTACAGGTTAGATTATATGAGAGCTTTCAAGAGCTGATAAAACCACACTGTGCATTTCAATGATAAAATACCAGAAAAAAAGAAGGTCAGATAAACAAAAAAGGAATCTCACTGCTAAGTGACTTAAAATCCAAGATTTATACTAATGACACAAACTGAAAATACTGAGCAAAATACTAATAACACCACACATAAACTAATGATTTATTCAACAACATAAGTGTGTGTGTGTGTGTGTGTGTGTGTGTGTGTACTTGTACAACTATCTTTGTGAGAGCCGGTTTGAGTTTTAGACCATCGAAGTGAGGACATTTTTTTTTGCCAGTCCTTACTTTCTGAGACCCCTATTAAGGACTGTTTGAGGGTCAAGACTTGGTTTTAGGGATATGGTTATAATTAAGTGAAGGGTGAGTTTAGGGTAAGGGTTGAGTTAGGCACATAGTTGTAAGGAGCTAGAGATTTTCTATCGCGATGGGGATTTAAACCTGAATGCTCACTGACTCATGGGGACTCGTGTAACCGCGGGGACCTGAATTGAGGTCCCCATGAGGAAACAAACTTATAAATCATACACAATGTTTTTTTGTTTTTTTAAACAGTTTTCTGTGATGGTAGGTTTAGGGGTAGTGTTAGTGTAAGGGGATATAATATACAGTTTGTACTAGGGATGTCAATTTACACAAATTCCCATGAAAGTTGTTCAAATTAATCATCAATTAATCGATTCATCATTATAGCCATAATACTGTATTATGCGTCTACAGCAATGTCAACATCATGACACGGTGTGCAAATGCTGCTCAAAGAGCCATGTTCCTCACCAAATTAATGAGAAGGGTTTTTAGTCTAAATAAAGGGCTAGGATTGTAAAATGAGTCGATGTGATTGATAATTGAATCAAATTACTTATTTAAAGCTGCACTATGTAACTTTTCCGTCCAATAGAGGTCGCCTATTCAAAACAAAGGCATAGTTTGAAGACGCCAAATTTTAGCGCAGAATCTTGGGACATGTGGTGTTCACCTCACAGCCGGTGGAAAAGTATCGCTATAGGACTCGGGCAGAAATCATGTTCATGGATTATTAACGTTAGTGTAGTATGAAGCAGAAGCACATGTCTCGGTTCCTTGGTTAAAATAGCAGTTTTCTCACGATTTTCAAATAGTTGGAAACATTTGGGATATTGTAAGTACTCATCTGAACAAAATATATAACACTGGCCTAGTGGTTTTTGGATATTTTACTGAAAAAAGTGTTACATAGTGCACCTTTAATAATCAAATATAACGACTCATAAAACGTGCCGCCGCCAGAATGTGTGGAGACGCTCTTCCTGGAACAACGCGCTGAACACAGCAACTAAACCCAATTCATTCACAACGATTTATTAAAATAGTGTTCTCATGAATGTTATGTAATATGACAGTCCCAGACATAGTTATTATTAGCCATGCACTGTTGTTTTAGTGCACATGCTGAAGCTGAACACTGGCATGCTTTAATACCACGTTAATTGTTAAACACAGGCATCCTATTATCAGATAAATCAGGGCCCATATTTATCAAGCTTACACTCTAAAAAATGTTGGGTTAAAAAAAAAATGAAAATGGACAAACCCAGCAATTGGGTTGTTTCAATCCAGTGAATGGGTTGTTTTAACCCAGCGATTGTGTTGTTTTAAGCGAACATTTAACCCAACCGCTGGGTTAAAACAACCCAATTGCTGGGTTTGTCCATTTTCAACCCAACGTGGGTTGTTTTTAATCCAGCATTTTTTAGAGTGTACTCACAAGAACACTGCTAAGAATTGACTTAAGAGTAAAAAAATTCTTGGCTATCAAGCATCTCAGTCATAATTTAAGTGAAGTGTAATTCTTAAGTGTCAGTCTTAGAGATGATCCACTTTGCTGTGCCACAAACAGGATTTTGGATGACGACTGGTGGGAGGAAGAAGCGCTACTGCTTGTTGAATTAGTCGAACAGCGGAAACATGTTATAAAAGGCAAGTTCAGCCCAACATGAAGATGATGCCTGCTCGTCGTCAAACATTTCAAAACCATTCTTCCTCTTCTGAAAGATTTGTGCATGTCTCTATCTGCTCAGTGCCATCACAAGCCCCTACTGGCAACCCCTAACCACTTGAGAGACCTCTCGAGCTGTCATATATAACTGGGAGAGTAAGAGTGATCCTTAGCTTTAAGTATAAACTTGCTTTAATACTTAAGTTTGAAAGTAGGAGTACATTTCATGAATTTTCAGCACTTAAGACTGAAATAGCACTTTGAGAAGCTTGATAAATACAAGCCCAGTTATATATAGGCCTACACAAAATAAAAACAACATTACAACTTACATTTGCACACAAAAAAAGGCTGCGAATGCACACGCACAATTATAGTCATGAAGGTGTAACTCCAGTTGTAAAATGGTCCCAAACATAACTCCAGTGCGCTCACTTAATTTTTCCTCGTGTCGCTTTATGTGTTTCGCGGTTGAGCAGCACGCACGTGCATGGCCCTGCTTAAAGGGTCATGAAACCCCAAAACACTTTTTTTGAGATGTAAACAGATATGTATAGGCTGCACATCATTGAAAACACTAAAGGTACTCATTAATGTTATTCATATGTGAAAAATAGTTATTTTTGCATTTTTCAGAGCGATTTCTGTCTTCCGGTTTGAAAAGCTAAGTCGGAGCAATGTCACAGAAGCTGACGTCAGCGTGTACCGCAGGCCCAAGAATGGGGCTGCTCGAACATGCTGACGTCGACCATTTCGAGTGATTCTCAACATATATTCATGACCTAAAGCTCATTCAATCCAATCACTGCGCTGTAGTATGCATAAAATATAATTTAGTTATTATGCATGAGACATAACTTTCTGTCAGGTTCGTCTTCCATCATTATTGTTGAGACATGGAAGTTTTGGAAGCAGCGTGTGGAAAAGTCAAGGAGGAAAGTGAGGTGTTGTTTTCAGCTCCCTGGATTACTTTTGTGTGGGTAAAGACTGATAATCTACGGTGGAACAGCTGATCACGGATGGTCACGCTGATACGAAGTAAGGTCGTTGAGCGAGCTGTAACCGGGACGCCGTCTGTGGAAGCCATTGCTAAAGGTTCGGTAAAGTAAAATTAACTTGAGGAATCGCATGGCGAACCTGCAAGCGTTGACATTCATTTCTTAATTTATGTCAGGAGCGCAAAAGAACCGATCTGTAATGAACAATTCTTTGAATGAAATATTAACAAGAATCAAAAGCCACGTCTTCTCCGTTTTATTTGTGGTCACAGACATGCACTAATCCGCATGTGTTCGGGCTCTTAGTGAAACAGTGTGCATATTTGGACAAATATAGATTTATTCTAGCTGCCGGACAGCGCGGGTTGTCACGGGCAATCCAGAGCACGTCGTCAATCACTGACGTTACTGCTTCCCTTCACTTATACCCCGATCTAGTTCCTTTTCAGGTGCACCAGAAAAGGGGCTACTTTGGCTGATAAGCCAACGGTGACCTGAGGATTACAGTGAGGCTTCCCTGCCGAGTACACCTCCGTGGGCCCCCACTCCTCAATCGCATCGCAAGCATGTAGAGACTGTGTTCGTGGGTGGTTCATGTTCTCTCATGAGAGCATAACCACGTCGGCGCGTTGTTCATCTTGCCAAACAGTGTGCATATTTGGACAAATATAGATTTTTTATCACGTTTGCAAAATATTTCGTCATACAGAATAACATTTCTTTTCATTTCTCACTGAATTAGCCTATGCTGATCTGAAGAGCTGAATGACATTCGAGCGATCTCTGTCTGTTCTTCCTGCTGCACGCCACTTATGATCTCAGAGCTCTCTCATTCGCTGTATCCCTCATCTCATCTCTCTGTTGTAAACATTGCCAACGTGTGAACCAAGAACATGTCTCAGAACCGCTGTAACTGCTGCTGCAGGTTTCGCTATCCATGTCACCTGTGTCTGTGCATTGCCGGTTTGCAGATTAGCTAATTGTAATGTGCCTAATGACACTCCCCTATTTATGCAAACCATTCCCTCTTTCCACACAATTCCCACCTTTTCGCAGTCGACCACGCCCCTTTTTTGGAAGCCTTTTCAAATCGAAGGTGTGAAAAAACCCAGCTGCAGCAGGGGGGTTTCATGACCCTTTAATCAACGATCGAGAAGATTGATTGATTAAATGTATTATCAACAATTCATTGATCATCAATTAATCGTTAACATCCCTAGTTTGTACAGTCTAAAAATTATTATGTCTATGGAGAGTCCCCGAAAATATAGTGAACCAGACTTGTGTGTGTGTGTGTGTGTATACATATTGGCCTGTTTCTTATCCTGGGCAGGGAAACAAGGAGCCGCATAGACTAGCCTCTGTCAATAAAGGCAACACAAATCATATCCATAACCTGCACCTGAGTCTCCATGACAGAACCTCCTCTGAATTATTTATAACAAGCCCTTTCAAGAAGAGCACATATTATTGAGCTTTGCATTGATATATCGGTTGCCAAACAAATCCTGTCAGGCCAAATAAATGGCTCCCCCCCTCACCTTACTACCTGCAAACCCTGGAGCCAATTCTCAAATGCAAGCATTCCAGATCAAGCTGTATTGAAGGTATGACATGTTTCTCAAGTTCTCCCGTGGCCGAGTGTCATGTTTTACATTAAACTATCATGCATATTTAATGATAAACTCTGCACTGCAGCGGGGCCTTAATATTGACTCTGTGCTTTTTTTAGCAGGTCTCTCAGACAGAGAATTGTTTTGAGGGGACCTATATAACCTTAATATCAGCAAAGACAATTTGACATGGCCTACGGATGTTTTCGTTTGAAGCAGCAGTTCTTACAGGTCATAAGAAGGTGTCTGTGAAGACTCTCAGATTCTCTGTCATGATGGTTTTTTATTTGGAAAAATACCAAGCTGTTTCTTTCTGTCAAAGGTAAGTTAACCAAAGTACACTTTTCATTAATATATAGGGTCTAAAATTGTGTTGTTGTTGTTGTTATTGTTGTTGTTGTTGTTGTTGTTGTTGTTATTATTATTATTATTGTTATTATTATTATTATTATTATTATTATTATTAATAGGTTATCAACCATCATAAAATGTGACCCTGGACCACAAAACCAATCATAAGTCGCACGGGTATATTTGTGGAAAATCCAACAATACATTGTATGGGTAAAAATTATTGCTTTTTCTTTCATGCCAACAATCATTAGGATATTAAGTAAAGATCATGTTCCATGAAGATATTTTGTAAATATCCTACCTTAAATATAGAAACAATATATATTAGTATTAGTAATATGCATTGCAAAGGACTTAATTTGGACAACTTTAAACGTAGGTGATTTTCTCAATATTTAGATTTTTTTGCACCCTCAGATTCCAGATTTTCAAATAGTTGGATCTTGACCAAATATTGTCACATTCTAACAAACCATACATCAATGGGAAGCTTATTCATTTAGCTTTCATGTGATGTATATATCTCTTATGACTGGTTTTGTGGTTCAGGGTCAAAATGTTAAAGGTGCTATATGTAAGAATTGCCAAGTATCAATCACTTTTGTATTGCCTATGTGTGAATAACTTGTAATGAGACTTTCCCATCTTCCTAGGTTATCTATGAAAGCCTTTAGACTGATCTTTATGTCAAGGACTTTGGACGCTTTTGCCAGGATAATCAAAAGAATGTGATTTCTCCTGAACGCTCCTGAGAGCTTCTATTCCATTCTATGAACCATTAAATAAAATGCGCATCCTGTTAGTTTTCTTTATTCAGCGAAAAGCACAACATTTAGTTTTCATTTTGAGTGTACACAAATAAAAGTAGACACTTTAAGCTTTGTAAAGACATATCGTTCATGTCTGTGAGGCCAACAATTATGGAGTATTTTAAGTTGTTTTACACTGTCACAAGGAAAAATCAAGCAAAACGTGCTGGCGCGTTTCCCGGGTCCAGAGGGTTGCAAACATTGAAAGCATTCAAGCCCACCCTCCTTGCATATCGCCGTCCAAAAGTCACGCCTCCAAAACACATGAACGCACACAGATCAGAAGCGAGACGACCAGAAACAACGGTAATGGATCAGCTACATCATGTATCATTTACCAGTGAGAAAACTTTACAGTGAGTAACAATAACCAATGCAAACAACTGTTTGCCTGCCATTCTCGCTCTGCCTGCACAGCGTACGTGAAACTAATGACGTATGATGTCTGCAAACACTTTAACTGACCGGGAATACATATGCAATGATTGAACGAGCATTTTATGGTCTTACACCTTCCACAGACAATATATGAAAATAGATCTAGACCGCTAAACATAGTGATTGATATCACGAGGAGACTTTCCACCAGCATAACAAAAAAACTATCTGTAAAGAATCACCTATTGCAATTTTAATGTCAATATTAAAAACATTGCAATATTCATGTGATGTAGATTTCTGAGAAGGAGAATAAGAAATACTGTACAATGACTAACACACATAGAAATGAATAATTTATTATCCTTTTTTTAAACATAAAATGTTAATTGTCAATCTCAGGAAGTCGATTTAAGCATTTGATGTGTATAAGACTAGATACTTTAATTTTACATTAGATAAAAAGTTGTCATAATAGAGGCCTAGTAACAAAACACAAAGTTCTGAATTTGTTGTCTTCTGTTGCTCTGAGCGTTACAGTTTATTCTGGAAATATTTTCCCATACTTAACATGAGATGCAAGCTCAACACCATTGTGGCAACTGGCAATTCCTCCAAAAGTCAACAAACTGCTACAGAAATTTTTACTTTTGACAACTTTAATTAAAAGCTTTTCTGTTTTGCATGCCCAATGGAATCAGCTGACTAAAGGTAATTTCAAACTTTATTAACAACATATTCGTCTCTTTTGCTTAATGTCACCCAAGTTGAACCAAACCTAATTGGGTCCATATGAACTAATAAAGTAGGATATAAATTTAAATCCTGCAGGGTCATAAATCTTCTTCTGACTCAAACTCAACTAGGACTCCTTGCAATCTCTCAAATACCGGTCTGGATGTTCTAAAGATGCAAAACTTGAGGGAAATTGCATAATGCTTGAGCAGATTGCATGAATGAGGAGCAAACTAGGATTTTCCTAATTATTCGGCTGTCATGAGACAGGAATGTCCAGTTGTCAGGCAGCTTTGTACAGGTTGACCAAGAAGTATAGCTTGGAATAAAATAGGGTGGGTTTTAAGCCCAGTGGATTGAGAGAGAGAGAGAGAGAGAGAGAGAGAGAGAGAGAGAGAGAGAGAGAGGTCTGTGTGGGCTGTTTTGAAATGAGCCTTTTTAAGCGTAACCTGTTGCCCACACTTTCTAAAACCTTGAGAAAATCTCCCTTTCACTGTGAAATCCCCAACCTATAAATCTAAGCACGTTGGTCAGTCTGTGCAGAATATTGATTTTCCTCATGATTTGCAGCTTAAAACAGTTCAGTAATATGTGTGAAATAGAAAAGCCATAAGAAAAAGTTGATCAAGTGGCCTGAAAATGAGAGCCATGGATGGATTGGTCACACCATTTGAAAATAAACATCATCTCAGCATGGCTAAAGCTGATGACCTGGATGGCAAGTAACAAGGTGAGCAGGTTTTTATAGGTCCAGACACAGTGCAATTCATATTTCATATACTGTAGCTTTTACCAAGGCTGTGAACAATGTAATATTCATAGGATGTGGATAACTAACATGGATTAATTACAGTATGAAGTACAGTTTAATGACTAACAAACATAGAAATGCAGTATCCATTGGTTTTTGCTATTTTCCCCCAACAAAACCCATTAATTTAAAACTTTTACTCAGCAGGGACACATTCAATTATTCAAGTGACAGTGAAGTCGTCCACATTGTAAAAAAACAAAACAAAAAATTATTTGAAATAAATGCTGAAGCTCAAACGTGCTATGTAACACAATAATGAACCTCATTGGTTCTTGTGGAAGCTCAAACGTGCTGCGTAACATGATAATGAACCTCACTGATTCTTGTGGAAGCTCAAACGTGTTTTGTAACATGAGAATTAACCTCATTGGTTCTTGCTGAAGCTCAAACGAGTTGCGTAACATGAGAATGAACCTCATTGGTTCTTGTGGAAGCTCAAATGTGCTGCGTAACACGAGAATGAACCTCATTGGTTCTTGTGGAACCTCAAACGTGTTTTGTAACATGAGAATGAACCTCATTGGTTCTTGTGGAAGCTCAAACGTGCTGCGTAACACGAGAATGAACCTCATTGGTTCTTGTGGAAGCTCAAACGTGCAGCGTAACATTGGAATGAATCTCATTGGTTCTTGTGGAACCTCAAACGTATTTCGTAACATGAGAATGAACCTCATTGGTTCTTGTGGAAGCTCAAACGTGCTGCGTAACACGAGAATGAACCTCATTGGTTCACGCACGGCAAGCGAACATGCTTGAGCTTTCGTTTACCACAACTGATGTGTGCATTAATTAATGTTTATATGTGAATAAAAGCCTAAATTCAATCTGTTGTTCATCATATAAATTGATCAAGACTCTTCATAAAATTTTGACTAAAAAGCTCAATTCATATGGATTGGATTTCTTTATGAACTTTTTGAAGCATTAAAGTGGTGATTTCATTAAAAATATATTCATTTGTATTTTGAGAATTAATGAATGTCTCACGGGTTTGGAATGACATGAACGTGAGTAATTGATGACAGAATTTTCAGTTTTGGGTGAATTAACCCTTTAACCTGTTTATTGTCAATAATAAATAACATTGTTACCCCAATTCCAGGTACACTACTGATACACAACTGAGAAGTGAATATGATGTGGATTAATCTATTGCACCACCTCAGTGTGTTATTGACACATGGTGTGTTGATTAGAGAGCTGTCAGCTGCTCTGTCCAAACCGCTGGGAGTTTCCATTTGAGCTTTTATGTAAAATAGCTGGAGGGTAATGGCCTCAAATCTCTTCCCAAAACACACACAACAGCTGGTAACACTGAGCATTCCGGTACAGTATAAATAACAGATGTTGGGAGTTCCAGGTAATGCTTAGAGGAAATTGGAACAATTTGTTAGGAGTTTTAGATCTTGCACAGACCACTGGAAGGGCACACAGCTTTTATCCCCAAGAGGGAAAATGATTAATTAATTATTTGTTATATTGAATGGAATGTCTAACTCACTATAAAGCTCGCAATAACTAAGACAGTAGTACAGCAAGTTCAATCTATATATTGTAAGACTAGCACAAACAAGTAGATTTAAGACATGAAGAATGAACAATCCACCCAAAAACGAAAAGAGACCAAAAATCTGTCTTTGTTTATTAAAAACCTGTATTACTTCCTATATAGGCAACTTGTTACTTTATGGTGCTTTCATGTCCTTTTTGATGGTTGGAAGCTTGTCTTCTACAAAAGAACATCAACCTGGTTTATAACGACATTGAGAGTGAGTAAATTAGGACAGAATTTCCGTTATTGAGCGAACTGTCCTTTACAAAATTGTAATGTTGAAATGTCGAGAGTTTAAATCATCCCAAGGGCAATTTCCATCAACCAATACTGTTCAATACTCCCAAAGAGCCCACAAATCTGTAATATGCAATGGCATGGTTGATTGTGTATCGTTTATGTGTGTCCGTTTATGCGTTTACAGCATAATCTATATGTGTTTGTACCCTGGGGTACCTCTAAATGTGAGGGCAGCACAGTTCAGTGAGCACATCTATATTAGCAGTGTGGTATATGTGAGTTCACTGATGTCAGTGACCCTTTTTTCAACCTCTCCCTATAAACTCAACCGTGCTGCATGGGCCCTTTCTCAACTGGCAAGTTTAACAATGGGATTTACAGTTGTTTTAGGTAATACCATATGAGATCTATATAACATGTACATTATATGGAACTCCATATGACAGTAGGGTTATATTTAGAATTCCATAGATGAAGCACTTGACAGAACACTTTAAGATTCTATATAGAACCTTTTCTTTATAGGGAATTCCAGATCAGACAGACTCAGGGAGTTTGTTCTTATAATACACATACATGGGGGTCGGCATATAATGATCACAGAAATAGATATGAAAACAAACCAAGGATTGTTTGAGTGTTAACCATACCATATTGAATATCACTAGCCTAATCGTGGTTCCAGAGATAGAAGCTTCTGATTTACAGGCTGATTAATTAGTCAGTGTCATTCTGAGGGAAGAGTGGTTAGGCTTTACCCACAGTACCACATCCTCTCGTTAGCTTTTTTGGGTTATTCGATGTTAATAAGATTTCTTAGGGTCTGTTTCATACTGCACTGCACACATGAGCAGTGCATAAATTATATCAGTCATAAATTATAATGCCTATGGTCTTGTTAATCTACACTGATTGGGACCCAAAATCCAAAAAAAAAGGCTATATATGGAAACTTGTCAGAATTAGTCCATAAAAAATTGGAAACATAATTTTCAAACAGTAGTTTGTGCCATAAAACCATACAATGCAAAAGAAAAATAGATTTACCTCTACTTGGAAGTAGGGTGGTAGCACTTTATTTTATAGTCCTTTTCCGCATTAACATACTATGTACTTATTGTAGTAATTACATGATAATAACTAGGTACTAACTCTGAACCTACCCCAAAACCTTACACTATTCAGTAATGTTGCATTCAGTACACTGTAAGTACATTGAAAGTGCACATACTGTAAAATAAAGTGCAACCAGTATGGCAGTGTGAAGGCTGTAACCTGTTAAAATAAATATGAGCTGCTTACTGCATGATTCAGACCTAAAGCTGAGGTTTAAAGCTCACGGTAAATGCTGTTTTTCTGAGCAGGACTAAACAGTCCTTCTCTTCACCTTCAGCAGGTGGAGTTTTTTTTTTTTTTTTATGAAGTGCTTTTCACTTCAAGACCCAGATTTTACACTGGACATTAAAGGGGTCATTTATGGTTCTAAAAAGAATATTATTTTGTGTATTTGGTTTAATGCAATGTGTTTCCGCGGTTTTAGGTTAAAAAAAGTCATTATTTTATTTTTTATTATTTTACATTATTGTTGCTCCTTTCTGAAACGTGTCGATTTTTACAAAGCTCATCGTTCTGAAAAGCGTGGTGTGCTCTGATTGGCCAGCGATCCAGTGCATTATGATTGACCCGAATACCTTAAGCATGTGACGGAAATGTCATGACCCTTACCATATGTGGAACATCGGCTCCCAAAACAAAGCAATATTGACAGATGATAATGTCGCTCCTACCTTATCAAATTTTCTATATTTGGGCATTACAGGGTTAACAACGCGACTGGACCAGAAAGTGTCAGATTGGCAAGTTTGATTTTGTTATCTTAGAAATGACAAACAAGTGCAAATCTATATACTGCTCAAAACTCGTGTTTAAATAGTCAGTAGCAAATTCTTAAAAAATGAAAATATACTTAAAGGTAGTGTCTGTGAGTCAGAAGCACCAGACTGTACTTGCAAAGATGGAATTGCCCCACTTTTTTAGATCAGCCTTTGTGCACAGTCAGCCTTGTACTCTCCCAGGTGCTAGAAAGGGTTCCAGGTTCTGGAACAGTGTTGTAAATAAAGAGTAACTACTATTTTCTAATTGTTCCCTCTTTTGGAAGGCCAAACTAAGTAGTTTGGCTTTCGCAACGAAAAAAAAAACTGTCTCCATGACATAGCGGCGCCAGCGACAACAATACTACAGCGAGAATAAAAGGTATGCCTTCTTTCTTTGCATATACATTTGGGCGGTGTTATGAAACTGCCCCCACAGACTGATGTAGATTTGTACGGACATGTTTAAACAAAGCGTTTCAGGAATAACTTTTACAAAAAAATATCTCTTTGGCTTTTGAGACTTTGAGCTTTGTAACTCAGCAGATCTTATACATGCACAAACAGCTACATAACACACTAAAGAGAAAAGAAAACAAGAAATCGCATCATATGACGCCTTTAAGTTGCAACCCAGCATGTGCACAATAATATGGTTAGTCACATTTAACAAATTAATTACTTTTTTTGTTGCTTTCCATGACCCTGTCAAAACGTTTCTGTAACCCATTTTTGGCTCATGACCCACAGAATTATCAGTCAAGAGATTGTGATTTTGTTTATTTGTGAAAATATGATGGGGTTTTAAAGAGACAAATTACAGGGCCTCTAAAGGGACATGGTAATGAAAAAAACATGATATGGGAGGAAAAAAGAGAACGCAAAGATTCTTGGGGGAACGCAAACATTTTGCAAGAGAACACAAAGGTTCTTGGGGGAACGCAAACATTTTGCAAGAGAACACAAAGTTTCTTGGGGGAACGCAAAAATTTTGCAAGAGAACACAAAGGTTCCTGGGAGAACGCAAACATTTTGCAAGAGAATACAAAGGTTCTTGGGGGAATGCAAACATTTTTGCAAGAGAACACCAATGTTCTTGGGGGAACGCAAACATTTTGCAAGAGAATACAAAAGTTCTTGGGGGAACGCAAACATTTTGCAAGAGAACACCAATGTTCTTGGGGGAACGCAAACATTTTGCAAGAGAATACAAAGGTTCTTGGGGGAACGCAAACATTTTTGCAAGAGAACACCAATGTTCTTGGGGGAACGCAAACATTTTGCAAGAGAATACAACGGTTCTTGGGGGAATGCAAACATTTTTGCAAGAGAACACCAATGTTCTTGGGGGAACGCAAACATTTTGCAAGAGAATACAAAAGTTCTTGGGGGAACGCAAACATTTTGCAAGAGAACACCAATGTTCTTGGGGGAACGCAAACATTTTGCAAGAGAATACAAAAGTTCTTGGGGGAACGCAAACATTTTGCAAGAGAACACAAATGTTCTTGGGGGAATGCAAACATTTTGCAAGAGAATACAAAGGTTCTTGGGGGAACGCAAACATTTTGCAAGAGAATACAAAGGTTATTGGGGGAATGCAAACATTTTGGAAGAGAACACAAAGGTTCTTGAGGGAACGCAAACATTTTGGAAGAGAACACAAATGTTCTTGGGGGAACGCAAACATTTTACAAGATAACACAAATGTTCTTTGGGAGCGCAAACATTTTGCAAGAGAACACAAAGTTTATTTTTTTTCATTTTGCACATAAACAAAAGTTTTGATATATATTTTTATATTCTTGTATTCTCATATTCTTTTTTTCCCCACCACCATGTCCCTTTAAAGGACTCTGTAAAAAAATAGATGATAAAGTGTATAGCTACTTTATTTTTATTTATTTTTTTGCATTCACGTGTCACAGCATTTGCATGTCTGTGAGAATAACAAAGACATAAGATACAGAGGGTCTTTGAAGCCATATTTTCCAGAAGCAATTAACAATTTTAATAGATTACATCAATACATATCTTGTCAGCTTCCACATGTGAGACTTAAACACACAAACAAAGACAGAGTTGATGCTTCCCCAACCCGCTAACATTGTTATCTACATTCAAACAGGCCACAGCTGATGGGAAACAAGTTTGTCCTCTTCTGTCCTTCAAAGCAACCCTAATAATACCATGCAATAAATTCACAACACATTCCCCACATCAAGGCTAGCATTATTCACACTTATTATAATGCTTTTTTTTTACTTTTTAGAAGGGGCAACACATTGATGGACAGACACAGCAATTACAATAATGAAAGACTGTTTGGAGAAATCAACAGCGGCATTAAGGTGGGTCTGATGCGCCCCTGCAAATCTAATTTCTTCTCATTGATGGCGGCAGGGATGTGAACACAGAATGTGTTTTTTCAAATAAAACTGTTAAGCATTTATTTATGTTTTAGCAGAGCTGTCATGTTTAATCTGCCATGTAACAAAGAAACTGAGGATTAGATTTGGTTAATATGTTATTATGTCTATATAATCAGTTCCCATCTACTTATTTAACACATTTAATATTTAGCAGAGTGATCAAGTGCTTGAGCCTCACATATGCTACGAGAAGCTAGGAAAATAAGTTATTTCTATTTAGATACAAACAAATACTAGTATAATTAACATTATAGTGAAGTTTTATGATCTTAAATCACACTTTGAACAAATAGCAGGTTGTTAATTTCTACAATTATCACTCATAATCCAAAACATGTTACACTTCCAGTGTTTTCCTATTTTATTTATGTGATGAATCAAATGTTATATTAGACTTAATTGACACCTTTTAGTAATTACTGCTGTATGAGGTTACAGTCTGTTGAGCAATATAATGTAGGTGTGAATAAATCTATTTAAGCAAAACTGTGAGATCGCATCATAAGCAAGTACCATGAGATAATGACTATGTCTATAACCTATTTTAAATTTTATTCAGCAAGCAATAAATAAATACAAAAAAAGCACATAAGCAAAGTGTACCATCCTGGTATTTTCATGCCAGCTCTCGAAGCAATTCTGTCCACTCTGACCCCAATGTCCAACCCCCACCCCCATCCGTCTAGAGGTTCCCATGGCAACTGTCATCACATTCCACACCTTTATAGGCACATGACATATCAGCTACGTCAAATGCCCTGGTCTGCTGGAATGGGCATTCAATTATCCATATTCTCCACTGTGAGTGAGAAAGACAGAGACAGACAAGGAGGGGCCATACAGCTTTATGTTGCACAACTGTGACATCTTGCAGGTGCTCTATCAATACATATCCAGTTGGCATCTACTCACAACACTCTGAACACTCTGAGCTACATGTGCACAGAAATATATATATACATATATATATATTATATATATATATATATATATATATATATATATATATATATATATATATATATATATATATATATATATATATATATATATACATACACACTCACCTAAAGGATTATTAGGAACACCATACTAATACTGTGTTTGACCCCCTTTCGCCTTCAGAACTGCCTTAATTCTACGTGGCATTGATTCAAAAAGGTGCTGAAAGCATTCTTTAGAAATGTTGGCCCATATTGATAGGATAGCATCTTGCAGTTGATGGAGATTTGTGGGATGCACATCCAGGGCACGAAGCTCCCGTTCCACCACATCCCAAAGATGCTCTATTGGGTTGAGATCTGGTGACTGTGGGGGCCATTTTAGTACAGTGAACTCATTGTCATGTTCAAGAAACCAATTTGAAATGATTGAAGCTTTGTGACATGGTGCATTATCCTGCTGAAAGTAGTCATCAGAGGATGGGTACATGGTGGTCATAAAGGGATGGACATGGTCAGAAACAATGCTCAGGTAGGCCGTGGCATTTAAACGATGCCCAATTGGCACTAAGGGGCCTAAAGTGTGTCAAGAAAACATCCCCCACACCATTACACCACCACCAGCAACCTGCACAGTGGTAACAAGGCATGATGGATCCATGTTCTCATTCTGTTTACGCCAAATTCTGACTCTACCATCTGAATCTCTCAACAGAAATCGAGACTCATCAGACCAGGCAACATTTTTCCAGTCTTCAACTGTCCAATTTTGGTGAGCTCATGCAAATTGTAGCCTCTTTTTCCTGTTTGTAGTGGAGATGAGTGGTACCCGGTGGGGTCTTCTGCTGTTGTAGCCCATCCGCTTCAAGGTTGTGCGTGTTGTGGCTTCACAAATGCTTTGCTGCATACCTTGGTTGTAACGAGTGGTTATTTCAGTCAAAGTTGCTCTTCTATCAGCTTGAATCAGTCGGCCCATTCTCCTCTGACCTCTAGAATCAACAAGGCATTTTCGCCCACAGGACTGCCGCATACTGGATGTTTTTCCCTTTTCACACCATTCTTTGTAAACCCTAGAAATGGTTGTGCATGAAAATCCCAGTAACTGAGCAGATTGTGAAATACTCAGACCGGCCCGTCTGTCACCAACAACGATGCCACGCTCAAAATTGCTTAAATCACCTTTCTTTCCCATTCTGACATTCAGTTTGGAGTTCAGGAGATTGTCTTGACCAGGACCACACCCCTAAATGCATTGAAGCAACTGCCATGTGATTGGTTGATTAGATAATTGCATTAATGAGAAATTGAACAGGTGTTCCTAATAATCCTTTAGGTGAGTGTGTATATATATATATATATATATATATATGTGACCTGACTGTGCTTTGAACAGATCTAGATTTAAAGGTTCTTGACTACGCCACCTGGTGCCTCTCACACCAGGATATACTTTACACATTAACTGCTGAATACCTGATCCAAGGCGAGCAGATTCGTCAAAGTACACATACGATGAACTAGACAGAGACATGTTCTCAGTAGAAAAATTATAACAAAACTTTATTATACAATGGTATAATTAAAAGAGCCATACCATCATACTAGAGACACATTACTAACACGAGAGACTAGACCTGGTATTAGCTGTTACAAGGGACAATTTGGTTACCAATTGAAATGGAAGATACTGATTCGCTGGCAAGGCAGGTTACCTGTCCGAGGTACGCGTGACGTTCACCACCCGTGCTCTGGAACCTGGGACCCACGATCACATGCATCCACACACACACACACACACACACACACACACACCACCACCACTACAAACCGATGATTCAAACAATATTGTGAAGTGCAGTTTACCACTACAATACGTGGTGCAGTGCGTGGGGACGGAACCAGGAACCTCTCTTGTGAGCAGCTACGCTAGTACTCTGGAAAGAAAAGGACAAGGAAGTTATCACTAGGGTTGGGAACCGAGAACCGGTTCTTATGCAGAACCGAAACTGATTTTTGAAAAATACCAGAACCGCGCGAAATTCCTAAGTTTCGGTTCCGAAAACGGTTCTGGTGCAATGTGTGTGCGCGAAGCGCTGGTGACAGCCAGTGTTGCCAAGTCCGTGGTTTTCCCGCTTTCCACTGTTGTGGAAAGGGCTGTGTTTCATGTCCGCGGGTTGAAGCGATTGTGCAATTGTGTGGTTTTTTTTGTAAAAACCTGGCAACCCTGGCTCACCTCATCATGAATATTAATTACGTTGCCTGCCGCTTCCAGGAGGGCAACGCAGTTCAGCACTGAAAGCCCTCGCGCTACACATTTACGGTTTTGCGTCAGATATTTTCTCGTTAACCACCAGCATGGCGAAGAGAAAGTCACAAGTATGGATTCATTTCCAAAGAATGAATGATAATGAAGCAAAATGTAACACATGTGAAAAGTTAATAACATGCAAAGGAGGCTGCACTAGCAATTTGACAAAACATTTGCTACAGCACAGAGTGCCACAGGGCTTATACCAGATTTATAGTGAAAGGCCTATATATATATATATATATATATATATATATATATATATATATATATATATATATATATATATATATATATATAGGCCTATATATATTTGTCAACCGTTGAGTCACCATGGTTTAGGTAAGCGTTTAGGCACAATTACCTTTGTAATGCTGAATTGCAATGTATTATTTACAAGTTCACTGAATAACTGAATTACTATTAAATTAATATACAACTATAAACAATTAATATACAACTTATTCATAAATATAACTAATAAATATAATTTATAACTTGGTTTTATTCAGAGACAGAGAGATAAAATGTAATAAGACAATTTCAGAGGTGTTCATTTGAAAAAAATGTGTTGCAAGAATGGCTTAATTAATACTGTAATATGTACAGTACAGGACTTTTTTGACATTGCCAACCTGTAAATGAATTTTAGAGCAAGTATAAACACAAAATAGATTGTTTGAGTTGCGTATTGTGCCTTTTTCCTTTACCACTATTTGTTTAATAATTTTAATGGAACCGGAATCGGAACCGGAATCGTTAGGCGGAACCGGAACCGGAACCGGAACCGGAAAATTTCTCACGATTCCCAACCCTAGTTATCACTAGCAGAGTGGATAGAGAAATGTAAAACGATACACTGCTAGAACAGCCAATACCACATCAGTCAGACAGAGCAGTAGACGGAGGCTACAGCAAAATAAACACAATAAAGAAAGAAAATATATATATAAAACTTAATTCAGGCAAGGCAAAGCAGCAGGAGCAATCTGCCTGCAGACACAAAATCATTAAAATTAGTGCTTGAGACACACATGCACAAATAGTCACGTAGCATCGCAACCATTTCATAAAAACGTTATTTTCTTTTACCTCAATGTTGACATACGAACTGACACAGTGGAAAAACAGCCCTTTGCGTCAGTCTTCACAACCCTACATAACAGTTGTTACACACAGCATATTCATTAAATACATTTATATTAAGAGTTGACCATAAAACAGTCATACAATGTGTCAGGGCAACACAATCAGACTCATTTTACATGTGTTCAAAAGTTTTAGTCACACTGGATCTACTCATCACACAATAAACAAACTTTTTTTACCTTCTTGGTGTTACTGCTTAATTGTGGTAAAGCTACCCGGCGTGTGCTTTGCCCAGGACCTTCAGTAATACACAACGCAATTACCCGGAAGCGTCTGGCAGTAACGTTACAGCTACACGGCGGGTACTTTGCCCCAGACCTGTGTGCAAAATGTGCTCATTACAATGCATGTATCACAACAATGACACCCACATTATGGTTAACAGTAAAATGCACAAATAACAGAGTCCTGCACGGGTGCTGATTGCTGAAACGGGTGAAAAACATCCTACTGTGTCGGATGCGGGTCGGGTCGGACAAGGGAGAAACACGGGTCTAAACACGTTTTTTAAACAGTCACGTGCAAACGAATATAGGCCTATATACAATATATGCATGTATATTGTAGATGTGTTCCTAAAAAAAAATATGCCTTGCCTGTATTCCAAGTTGATAAAATAATTTCAAATCCATATCATTTCATCTGTGGCCGCGCGACGCGTGCGTGCCCTCACAGAAAAATCACAACCGCGCGCGCACTCTGCCTGCACTGCAGCCGTCAAGATGGATCATGAGGAGTTGAAGAAAAGATAGCCGCAAATGTGGAACTTCATCGCTGAGGAAGCACGCAGATAACTGTGGTAACAAAACCAAGCATAAGCCGTTCTATCGAACAGTATTTGTGTTATATTTCCTGAGTTTGGTCTCTTAATAACACTGTCTTAGTAGGCCTACATTAAGCCACGTTAAGTGTTTTTTATAATGGTTTTCTATGGTAGGAAAACGTTTAACGTGTAGGCCTAATTATACGCGTTGCGTTCATATTCTGGGCTCATCTGATTTTGTGTACATAGTATACGTTATTAGTATTATGTTTACTGAGTTTGGTCTCTTAATAACAGTACATTAAGCCACGTTAAGCTCCCGGCAGAAGTTGTCCTTGTGTTAATGGTCGTGTAATAACTTCTGTATGCTGGCAATAAACATTTTTGTAAGCGTGTCAATAATGTGATATGCTAAACTGATTTTATTGCGGGTGCGGGTCGGGTGTCGGTTCTATTTTAAGCGGGTCGGGTCGGGTGCGGATTTTAATTAGTGCTGTTGTTGGACAACGGGTCGGATGCAGGTTTAAGCACTGCGGGTATGGGCGGGTGCGGGTTTTCAAAATCGGACCCGTGCAGGACAAATAATACCTTCTTGATGCTACTGCTTAATTGTGGTAAAGCTACCCGGCGTGTGCTTTGCCCAAGACCTTCAGCAATACACAGCGCGATTACCCGGAAGCGTCTGGCAATCAGTCAAACACCTTTGTGACACAGGAGAACCACATACCCGAGCAGCAACAAGACTGAAAATGTGTCCATACACCAGAGAATATCTCTAAGCCCAACAGGCAGACGATTTTATAGAAACTGACCCAGACGCAAATGGGTTGCTTAGCCACTCACAGCTAGCTGGGTGACGTCAGGGGGTTACCGTAGCTGCAGAGGGACAAACTTCAACCAGAAAGCGATTACTCCGCCGGTTACATATACACAGTAAATACATACATTGATCAGGCATAACATTATGATCACTGACAGGTGAAGTGGATAACGTCTCGGTTACGGATGTAACCCTCGTTCCCTGAGGAGGGAACGGAGACGTAACGTTAGTGACTAACGAATGGGGGTTTCGCTTAGAAGCCTATCAACTTCGAGTTTTGAGAAAACGCCCAATGGCGTGCCAATGCCATGGGGCATGCGGAATTTGCATACGTAGCTCCGCCTCACTGCGTGAGTATATAAGGAAGTACGAGGCAATATCGCATTATGTTACCTGCTTGAGGAGCCAAGACTGAACTCCTGCGTTCCAGGCAACACAGCTGATGTGGCAAGGGGACGTTACGTCTCCGTTCCCTCCTCAGGGAACGAGGGTTACATCCGTAACCGAGACGTTCCCTTTCGTTCAGTCACTACGACGTAACGTTAGTGACTAACGAATGGGGGTCCCAATATAATCCCGCCACTCAGCCGTCTTCCAGCGCCCTGCGTAAGTGTGAGTTCCCTGTCGTAAGACTAGTACGGACGAAGGACTCCCACTTAACACAGGATTACCAAGGTACACTGGGAAGCATATCCCAGTGAGGGAATGCCAAGATGCCTACCCGTGGGGAGGACTTAAGAGACACATATGACCCGGAGAGGGTTGCATATGGAAGATCTCTAGGGTACCAGCCGAAGGTGGATTTTTAACCCTAGGGGTGGCGGGGACACGCCAAGGGAAGAAACCCGCTCACTGCGGAGACTTACGGTGAAATACACATGTGGGGGTCGCCAGAGGGAACCATGCACATGGGGCACCTGGCCGGACATGAGGGTCTGGGCTCGAGAGGGCAGACTGAACTGATGTCGGCGTCGACAGTGCTGGAGGAGCTCAGGGCTCTCGGGGAGCTCACCTGAGGAAAATATCGCACGTATCCAGTCCGTGGAGTGGAGTGGCGAGCAAGCGAAGACACCTGAGCCTGGCCCATCACCGGCCCCTCGGGGGGGCGAGTACATAGTCGGACACTGGCTCCACTCGGAGATTGTAGAATCTGGCGAATGTGTTGGGTGTCGCCCAGCCTGCAGCTCTGCAGATGTCTGCTAGCGAGGCGCCATGCGCTAGAGCCCAAGAGGAAGCCACACTCCGGGTGGAGTGTGCCCTCACACCAAGGGGACATGGTCGGCCTTGCTGCTGGTAAGCCAAAGCAATGGTGTCCACTATCCAGTGAGACAGCCTTTGCTTTGAGAGAGCACTTCCCTTCCGCTCTCCACCATAACAGACAAAGAGCTGGTCTGAGGTCCTGAAACACTGCGTCATGTCTACGTAGGCGCGGAGAGCGCGTACTGGACAGAGCAATGCCAAGGCTGGGTCTGCCTCCTCCAAAGGCAGCGCTTGCAGGTTCACCACCTGGTCCTTGAACGGAGTGGTGGGAACCTTGGGCACATATCCAGGCCGGGGTCTCAGGATCACGTGAGAGTTAGCCGGCCCGAACTCCAGGCACGCTTCGTCAACCGAAAATGCCTGCAGGTCCCCGACCCTCTTGACTGAGGCCAATGCGGTCAGCAGAGCCGTCTTCATAGACAGAAACTTAATATCGACCGACCGCAAAGGCTCAAAGGGAGGTCTCTGCAGAGCAGTTAGTACTACTGCGAGGTCCCAAGAGGGTACGAGAGGAGAGCGAGGAGGATTCAGTCTCCTAGCTCCCCTCAGGAACCTGATGACCAGGTCGTGCTGACTTACCTTTTTGTTCTCCAAGAGATCGTGGTGGGCAGATATTGCGGCCACATATACCTTGAGGGTGGAGGGAGACAGCCTTCGCTCCAGCCCCTCTTGGAGAAACTCAAGCACGGACCCGATCGGACATTTCCAGGGGTCTTCTTGGCGGGAAGAGCACCAGGTGACGAAGAGGTTCCACTTCAACGCATAGGCATGCCGAGTGGACTCTGCCCTAGCGGAAGTGATGGTGGCGACCACCGTAGGTGGTAGGCCACTCAAACCTGCCGGGTCCCGTCTAGGAGCCACACGTGGAGGTTCCAAAGGTCGGGACGCGGGTGCCAATGGGTGCCCCGTCTCTGAGTGAGGAGGTCCGGTCTCAGAGGAATAGGCCAGGGAGGGGCTGTCGCAAGGAGAATGAGTTCGGGGAACCAGGTCCGGCCGTGCCAGTACGGGGCGACCAAAAGGACCTGCTCCTTGTCCTCCCTGATTTTGCACAGAAGCTGTGCGAGTAGGCTCACTGGGGGAAAAAGCATATTTGCGTAGGCCCCGCGGCCAGCTGTGCGCCAGTGCATCCGTGCCGAGCGTGCCCTCGGTCAGGGAATAATACAGGCTGCAGTGGGAAGAGTCGTGGGAGGCAAACAGGTCTACCTGTGCGTCGCCGAACTGTTCCCAAATCAGCTGAACCGTCCGGGGATGGAGTCTCCATTCTCCCGGCAGAGGCTGAAACCGCGAGAGCTCGTCGGCTGCGTGGTTCAGGACTCCCGGAATATGGACAGCACGAAGGGACCTCAGGCGCTTCTGACTCCATAAGACGAGATGGCGGGCGAGTTGAGACATGCGGCGGGAGCGTAGACCGCCCTGGTGGTTGATGTACGCTACTACGGCCGTGTTGTCTGTCCGGACAAGCACATGTTGACCCTTCAGCAACGCTCGGAAGCGGTGCAGGGCGAACCGTACTGCCAGCAACTCGAGGCAATTGACATGCAGGAGACGCTGGGGTCCTGTCCAGGAGCCCGCGGCTGCTTGTCCATTGCACATGGCACCCCAGCCCGTGGCAGAGGCATCCGTCGATACGACAACATGCCTGGAAACTCGTTCTAAGGGCACACCAGCCCGTAGAAAGCTGAGGTTCGACCACGGGGTGAGTGTCTGTAAGCAGGCCCGAGTCACTTGGACCCGGAGCGTGCCAGACTGCCATGCCCATCTCGGGACTCGATCGCGAAGCCAGTGCTGAAGCGGTCTCATATGAAGCAATCCGAGCGGCGTTACCGCGGCTGCAGATGCCATATGCCCCAGGAGCCTCTGAAAAAGTTTCAGTGGAACCGCATTCTTGCTCTCGATTTGTCGGAGGCAAGTCAGCAGAGACTGCGCGCGCTCGCTCGAAAGCTGCGCGTACATGGCGACCGAGTCGATCTCCATACCGAGAAAAGAGATCCTCTGCACGGGGCAAAGTTTGCTCTTCTCCCAGTTGACCCGAAGGCCCAGACGGGTTAAGTGGTGGAGAATCAGATCTCTGTGTCCGCAAACCTGCTCTCGAGAGTGGCCTAGTATGAGCCAGTCGTCGAGGTAGTTCAGGATGCGGACCCCGTGCTGCCAAAGGGGCGCAAGGGCTGCCTCGGCGATCTTCGTGAAGACGCGAGGGGACAGAGATAACCCGAATGGGAGAACTGCGTACTGGTATGCCCGCCCCTCGAAAGCAAACCGTAGGAACGGTCTGTGTCGAGGAAGGATGGAGACATGGAAGTAGGCGTCCTTCAGGTCAATCGCTGCAAACCAATCGTACGGACGAACGCATTCGAAAAGGCGTTTCGCAGTCAACATCTCGAACGGAAGCCGGTGAAGGGATCGGTTCAAGATGCGAAGGTCCAGGATTGGCCGTAACCCACCGGTTTTCTTGGGTACAATGAAGTAGGGGCTGTAGAACCCCGACCTCATTTCGGCTGGAGGGACAGGCTCGATCGCACCCTTCGCCAGTAGAGTGGCAATCTCCGCACGCATGACGGGGGCATGGGCCCCGGTCATGGTATAGCGGACTCCCCTGTAACGGGGAGGAGCCTGCGCGAACTGAATCGCGTAGCCGAGCCTGATGGTCCGGGCAGCCCAGCGGGACAGCCCCGGAAGCTGAAGCCAGGCTTCCAGAGACTGCACCAACGGGGTCATCCGGACGACAGACGTACCCTGGGTGGGGCAGCGAGGCAGCGTTACCGGCGCGGACAGGGGAGGCTGTTGGGCGTCCCCGGGTCGGAGCACGGTTAACGGCTGCGCCCTGACAGAGGAGACCAGGGAAGGACTCGCGTTCCACTGGGGTCTGCTCTGCCAGGGGGCTGGCGACAGAGAGGGATGCGAGTGGCGAGACCCGAGGGTGGCGCGCACTGTCATCACCGGTCTCTGGGTGCTCAGAGACAGGAACATGAGTTCTTCCCAAGCGCTGCTAGCCCGGGGGCCAGCAGCGGAAGGATTTTCCCCCGGCCCGGGGGAAGGAGAGGCCCTGCTACCATCCCCTGGGAAGAACTGGAACCCATCTCTGAGTTGTCCACCTCCATCCTGGCGTTTAACCAGTCTGGGGAGCGGACTGGGCGACATCCTCAACCACCTCCACGGCGCGGCCCAGGTGAAGGCTGCTGCTGGGGCCGGGCGGGAAGAGGGAGGGCGCCCTCGGCGGCGAGCGGACTGAGGCGACTGGGCCGGCGGCTGGTGCAGCAGCTGGCCGCCGGGGCAGTACGTGTTGCAGCCTCAGTCTGCTCTGGGGCGGCCGAGAACTGTTGGGCGCAGTTCTCAGCCGCGCCGCCGAAGAGGCCAGCCTGGGATATGGGTGAGTTGAGGAGGCGGGCCCGCTCAACGTCCTCCACATCACCAGGTAAGGCCTGGTGTTCTCCCGGACCACAGCTGTGGACATCGCCCGACCCAGGGAGCGTGTGGCCACCTTCACCGCCCGGGGGCGGGGTCAGTTGCGGCACGCAGCTCAATGAAGAGCCCTGGGTCGGCTCCACCCTTGTGCATGTGCAAAGGGGCGGCGGCCTGCCCGTAGCACTGCGGGACCACGCCACCGAAGTAGACGAGCCCACAGGCTTTGGGGGGGGTGCTTAGGACAGCCACACCACGCCACGTCAAAGCCCTCTGTGGACACCGTAGTGCGCAACAGAGAGTTCAACAGTGGGGGGGGAGGGGGCCCCAGTGTACCCTAGGCCGCGGCCCCATCAAGGGCAGAGAAGGCGGAGGAGGCCACCAAACGGTCGCGAGAAGCACGGGGACTTCCGGGACCGCGTGATCTCCTCATGCACCCCGGGAGCGAAAGGCATTGGGGGCGGGGCCCAACAGCTGTCGGGTGCCGCCCCCAAAAACCAATCGCGCAACCACGAGCACCCACGACTGGGCGGAGTTCCACACCAGCGCGAGACTCGCGGCTGCCCGAGATAACATGGCTGTCAACTTTAGGTCAGATCAGGCAGTGCTGACACACCCGGAGGCGGAGCACAACCTAATCGTCATCCCCAAAGGACTCCAGCCCACCTTGGGATGCGGCGATCGACATCTCACTGCTATCCGGAGCGTGAACTGAACGAACGGGGCGTCAGAGACGGGCCGTAGATTCAATCCAACACTCGCGGAGGCGATGTATAAGAGGGGGGTGTGGCCCGAGGAATGAACGTCGGGGTTCTTAATACCACAGCACCGCCCTCAGGTCACCCTGGCCACCAGCCAAAGTACCATCTCACTCGGGGACGGTAGATTGGGGTGTGGCAGAGGGGACTCTCTCTCCTCACGGAGATCATTGAGTCTCGACCGTGACATCGCGATGGTCACGCCCCCGTAATGGAAACGTGACACATCCGCAAACACTGCCCGTGCGCGCTGAAGCCCAAACACGCTCGAGCAGTGAATGCGTCCTCAGACAGCAGCGGAAAATCGATCGCACCCGGAAGTGCACGGGCGAGCCGTCTTGAAAAAGACGTGCCACGCGCAAGCTCTTTTTGTGAGAGGAAAGCCTCGCAGTCGATGCCGAAGCGCCCAGGGAAACACACACCAGCTGTCAGGCGGACCACTGCACAGATCAGCAGGCAGGAAGTATGCGATCACTGGAACGCGCCGTCACACCAACACCGACTGGAAAGCTGCTCGTCTCGAAGAAGCTGACAGAGTCTCAGAAGGCTGTAGGAGTGAAGAGGTAGGTACTCTTGGCTCCGAAAGCAGAAACATAATGCGATATTGCCTCGTACTTCCTTATATACTCACGCAGTGAGGCGGAGCTACGTATGCAAATTCCGCATGCCCCATGGCATTGGCACGCCATTGGGCGTTTTCTCAAAACTCGAAGTTGATAGGCTTCTAAGCGAAACCCCCATTCGTTAGTCACTAACGTTACGTCGTAGTGACTGAACGAAAGGGAACACTGATTATCTCTTCATCCTAAATGATTTGCCAGGGAACAAATTATAGATCCATTAGACCAAAGATTGCCAAGGAAGGAACAGTGCACTACAAAAAATGCTTTACTTACTTAGTATTTTTGTCTTGTTTTCAGTCCAAATATCTAAAAAATCTTACATTAAGAAGCATTTACTAGACAAGCAAAAGTTTGTGTCTTATTTTGGGGGAAAATAAGCAAAATAATCTGCCAATGGGGTAAGCAAAATAATCTTAATTCAAACAGAAAAAAAGGTTATTTTGCTTACCCATTGGTAGATTATTTTGCTTATTTTAGCAAAAACTCCCTTAATTTTGAGTTATTTTCCCCCAAAACAGGACAAAAATGTTTGCTTGTCTAGTAAATGCTTCTTAATGTAAGATTTTAGATATTTGGACTGAAAGCAAGACAAAAATACTAAGTAAGAAAAGCATTTTTTTGGGTAGAAGACAAGCCGGTGGAGGCAGTGCGATGCTTTGGGCAATGTTATGTCGGGAAACCTTGGGTCCTGCCTTCCATGTTGATGTTACATTTCAGAGAGATGCAATTAATTGTGATTAATTAATTTGAAAGCACAAAATAAAATAATGTAATATAATTAATATACAGTATAATAATATATTATAATATAATATCATATAATATAATAATAAATCACAGGCTTGTCTTAACATTTCAGAGATACTAGTTGATCATTACATCAATTCTAGACAAAGTATGTGACCACTCAAATCATTACCTACATATCAGCCGCACCTTCTTAATCAGTGCAAGAATCTGTGTGTGTATTTGTCAATTTCCCCTGCGGCTCCAAGAGCTGAAACACGTCAATAAGATGATCAGATAGCATTCACTCCTGAGACTCGGAGAGTCCTAATGTACTTGAGACCTACAAAATAAAACTAAATGGTGCAGTCATCTGTCATGTTTTTCCAGTGTTTTAAGGTAAGAAAAAGTGGTGTGGCTGAATAACATTCTGGCTTACCTCTGTATTTATTTCCGTGGACAATGTTGTGCTTCCGTCCCGGTGAACTTTGGAAAGTTTTGGACGGTTCTGTGTCTCAGGAGATGGAGGGCCCAATTATAAGATCCTCAAGAGTACAGCTGATAAACTTCTGACTTAAAAAAAAACAGGAGTGACAACCTAATTCTATAAACAAACTCTCAACCTGTACATTTTTAGGACAGCATCCTTGGAAAACCTGTGAACGTAATCGGACTGGAAACCTAGTTGTCCTTCAGGTCATACGGTGCGAGAGACTGTCACTGTGCTGCACAAAAACATGTCTACCGTGTGTTTTCATGTTTGGTTTCGGTAACTTACAGCAACGGAGACATGAGGGCTTTAGATAAGGTCACTGTTGTCCTCAGAAGCTGCTCCCATCAGTTTTGTGTTCTACACAGAACTCCAATACTCCACTCTCCACCGAGATATAAAAACTGCTGTTGGTTAATGAAGATTTGATGGATGAACTCGCTGCTCGATTGGACTCTTGTCATGATAAAAGTGATTTGACTTTTGATAAGAGGTTGCTAGGAGAACATGGGCTTGACTCCCATTGCGCATTCATACAGACAGTATTCAAGATGCTATACTGTAAATTGCTGTGTGAACGGGACATTTCAGGACTCACTCTGTACGTAAAAACGGTTGTCAATCCCAAATAACATTCACTTAGCAGTCGCTTTTATTCAAAGCAGCTTGAGGAATAATTGAGGCATTAATGAGGCAATAACATGAGAACTGCTAGCAATACAAAGTTTCAAATAGTACAAGCTAGAACAGGGAGGGATATAAGAAATAGTGAACGCATAGGTAAGACTCTGAACATTTCCTTTACTCAATAAAAGTATATGATCTATTGTTTCAGCAGGCAAAACAGAGCATCGCACACAATCTGTCCTTTCCACAGATGAACACAGGCTGTGAATTTGTGCTCACTAGAGTATGTATCCAATAAGTCCAGGATGTTCCAAACAAGCTTCAGAGGTTCAACACACTATGAAGGTCAGAGAATCAATCCCATATCACCCAGTGTTATATAAATAAAAGTACTATCCTATCCTAGTGCAAGGTACCAAATTCAGGTTCAGGCATTGATTGAAAAGGCAGGGAAGGGCATCTGTAATTGTGGAGAGAAACAAAAACTCCCTGGGCTGCGCTGGGCACTGCTTGGATTGAAAGAGATTAATTAGCTCTGTCTACAATGACCAGACTACACCAGGTTATCCGTTGGCTATCAATTACCCTGCAAAGTAATAAAAAATAGGGACTGATATTGTTTTTTATGAGAGCAGGCATGGTAATTCAAGATTATTTCAGAAAACCATGATTTTTACAGAGATACAGCATGTCATATTGATCAAAAGTGACAGTAAATGCATTTACAAAATATTTGTATGTCAAATAGTCCTGCTTGTTCTCTTTCTCTGACTCGTTCATGGTGATTTAAATTTCATTGCATTATTCATAATAGATTCATTTATATCAGACATTTTATAACATTCCTCACATGAAGAGTGGGTGTTTAACTTATCTTCATTTTAACCCCTAGGGGTCATTTTTTTTATCAACTTTAGGTCTGAATAAATAAAAGAAAGTAACTAGTTTCCATTTTGTTTAGGTTTTTTATCACCATTTCTTCATACTTCATTTTAAACAGTCCTGCTGCGCTAAAAAGTATATTTTTCTAAAATCTCTCAATGAATATAAGCTTGTAGTAGTTGCATGCATACTGATTATAAAAGAATGATAAAAAACACTGTTTAAAACAGATTTGTCACATCACAAATAATATCAACTATCCTTTATTTTAAACAGATTGCTGTATTAAATTAAACTGACAAAATGAAAAGAGGCTGCGAAGGTCATTTTGCATTGTAGACAAAGACATACTATATATGCAAAATAAATGCAACCCAGAATGTCTAACATCTGAATAATTCAGAGTTTGTCGTCTTAACTTAGAACATGAATGAGCTACAACCATAAAAATCACCCTAAATTTTTAACCCGCAGGGAAACATTTTCCTGAAGAAGGATCTAACCTACTTTCCACCAGTTGCGTATTTGTCTTCTCTTTTTGTGTGTGGATGAACGGCTGATTTTCTCTCTTTCAGGGTGTGCAGTTTGATCCTCACAGACTGTCTCAGCTGAAGTCACAGAGGGAGAGTGCATGCCGGAACAGATTGTTGAAGTTTCACTCCCATCCTCTCATCTATCTCTGAAGCAGCTTACAAATTACTTAGTTCTTCAACAAGCTTTGGTCTCAGGGACAGCCTGTCGATCTGCATTTCCTACCTATCTCTTTATCTTACTCCCAGCCCAGCAGCGTTATAACTGCCCTCTTTCAAAAATGTTCAAACGCAGAAGAGCAGATCCCAGTAGAACGCTTTTTCACAGTCATTCATTGTAAAGAAGACTAGGGCTGTCAACAATGATTAATCATGATTTCTTTTTGGGGGGGTTGGAAATGCACAGAAATACAGAAATACTGATAAAAGTTTACAGTTCATATATGCACACTAATGTCAACAATTATCCGATGTGATAAGCCATGTCCGTTTACATTAGACATTAAATTGTACAGGGTAGGACAACCTGATCACTCACATGAGATCAACCAATAATAAACCACAACCGCCCAATGATCCAATCAATTCCCCATGGACAAAAACATGTCCCACCCTGAATTTTTTTTTCTTGTTCAAGAAGCCGTTTCACTCGGGTAGTTTTACAATAGTGAAGAAAGGACTATCTCTTCTGTTTCATACCAACTTTAACTCTTTCCCTGCCATTGGCGGAAATTTTCGGCTTTCCGTGTTTTCACTGTTATACGGTAGAGGGCGCTATGACATCTTCTGAAAGAGTAGTGAATCTCCTGATCAAAACACATATGAAGAAAAAGCAGAAACAACCGTTAGTATACGTAAACATATGCATAGGTAAAATATTGCAATCATCAACATTAAACAGCATATACATAAAAACCAAGGATGACCTTTTTGCTTTTTGCTCAAAATGTTGCTTTTTTATGAAACTCATTATTCAAGTGTTGATAAAAACAATTTTCAATAAAGCTGCTGAGTTAATCACCAGCTTGGGACCACCAATGATGTGTTCTGCTCATAGGTGACATTGCCTGCCTATTGAGATTTTATGATAAATGCAGTCTATTACAGAACATTTAAATTACTTTTCTCAAGTTTAATTCGGACTATTTTCACCAGTCTTTACAGAGCAGACAACCTGATCTCACGGCATTTCATATATATTTTACGAGGTGGCTAATTCGTACGAATTTGTACAACCTCACTCGTATGAATTGGTAAAATTTTTGCTAAATCAAACGTAATTGATGAATTGGTCAATTCGTATGATTTCTATGATTAACCTAACCTCAAACCCCGCCCCTAAACCTACCCATCACTGCAGTTTTGACAAATTTTAAAAATTCATACGATTGAGTATGTACGAATGCGTACGAATTGGTCATGAGATAGCGTTGGAGCAGACAGAACAGAATCAAACATTTGCAATGTCTAATTAAGCAAATGCCTAACAAATATCTAGTTCAGTCATGAAACTCTGGAGGGTGCATGCTAATAGGTCATTTACATCTGCAAACAACCACATCCTTACTGCATGGCACAAGCTGATTGGTCTCTGCTGATTCTGCAGCCAATGAGATTGCTTGCTCAACATTTAAATTCTCTGGTTAAGTATGTATTGTAAGCTGGTCCTCCTGGTTCTCTGAAAACCTCCACCCTCCCCAGCTCCACCTGCCTAGATCTGCTACAGGATTTAAGCATGTCTATTTTTTGCAGCAGCACCATATCTTATACTCACATCAGTGTGTCTGTGTATCTATTAGCAGTAGCAAGTCCATACTTGCTCTACAACAGCAGCACCACCACCAGTGTAGATTTAGTCCACAAAGACCAAACAAATTATCATTGCCATATTCAATAACATGCTTAACATTTTCTGAGAGTTGTCATGATTGAAATATCTTATTAGCCCAGGTATAATAAATATCTTAATAAAATTTAAAGAAAAAGAATGAAAGTTGTGAGCCGCATGCATCTTTTTTCACCTTGCATTATTCTCATGTTCTTCAGTCACACCATTTACATCCAATTTATAAAGCTGCTGATACTGTCTCTACAGTCACAACCTGTGAAGTATACAGGGATGACCATGACTGCTCCTTCCGTTTCAAATGATGTATGGAGGCCAAGCAAACTATAGACATCCTGTCCAATGGAATGATGCCAGAGAAAATAACATTGGTGTAGGTTATTGTCATGCTTCACTTCAATTAAGGGTCTGTACAGTCCAGTGAGACTGTTCATCCTTGAATCAAGGTGCCACTTTCAGATCTCATGTTCATTGAAATTCATAGTATGTAATGCAGCCTATAGATTAAAGATCTGTGATCCGTTGGACTGTCATACTAATAAAAATACAGCAGGTTTAAATAAAGTGAGACACCAGATTAAGATTGTATCAGATTGTTCTGTCTTTTTAGAGCTGGCTTTAAATCTATATTGAACAATAACATTTCATTAATTAATTTTCTATAAAATACCACTGACAAAAATAAATTTAATGTGTATCTTAAATACACACAAACAATCAGTCTTTAACTACACCAATAGTTGTAATCTGTTTTGATTCACAAAAAATAACCATCTCATAAGTCATTTGTTCAGAATGTTTTTTATTAATAAGATGAAACTAGTCATAAGAGTTATTCATCCAGGAATCAGACAATTGGTAGTTTTGATTCACTAAAAACCACTGGCTCATGAGAGTCGTTTGTTCGGGAATCAGACAATACCTTTTTTAGCTGTATGTATTTGATTCACTATAAAGAAACAGTGCATAAGAATCATTCAGTCAGGAATCACACTACAAATGTTGCCCTGTAACTAATGTGATTCACTATAAAGAACTGGCTCACAAGAGCCATTCATTTGGCAGTTGGACGCTAATGGGGATGTTTTGCAAGATAGATTCAGTAGTGGTGTTTCAGGCCCGAAAAGCAGCATGAATCAGACATTGCGATAGTCTGTTCTTTCTTATTCTTCATGGTGACTTTAAACCTCTACCGAACGCATTATGATAGACGGTAGACCTATATATATATATATATATAAAAAAAATGTTTTACTCTTTTTCTTTTCTTAGAATAACTTAACTTGAAGTGCTGTAAAAAAAATGAAAAAATAAAATAAAATAAAAAATTAATAACTTAGAATAAGTGTAATCTTAGCGATACTGGGCTGCTCCAATGGTTCTTTGGCTCTTCCATCCGCTTTACAACAAGCCCTCATGTTTGGCATGACCACTGCAAAACGGGTTATCTTAAAGGAGTGGAAGTCAGCTTCCCCTCCTTGCTTCAAGAGGTGGCTTAATGATATGGTTTCCTGTTTACACCTAGAAGTTGTTCGGTTTTCTATGTCTAACTCTCAAGACAAGTTCAAGAAGATCTCGGGCCCTTTCATAGAATACACCAGGAAGGATAGACCACAAACTGGGACCTAATTGCAATGTACTGAATTTGTTTTTTTGTTTTTTTAACTTTGGGTAGTTATCCTTATTGAGACTTTGCCACTCCCCTCCGGCTCAGGCCTCCTTGACTCAATCTGTGTGAGTGGATTTTTTAAGGCATCTGTCCAGTGAATTGACGTTCATATTTATACTTTTTCCTTCTATTTAATGTGTAAGTGGCCGTATTTGTTTCTTTTTTTGTGTGTGACTTAATTGTCTGATTTACTGCCTTTTTAGTTTGTATTATGTGCATGTGTATACAAATTTTTTTTTTTTTTTTTAAGTGTAAGTTTACTTATAGTTACTATTTTTAAAGGTCCCATGGCATGGCATTTTTATATTATTTTATAATGTTTCCTGAGGTGTACTTATATTGTTAGTATGATTTTTACATCATAAAATGTCATAATTTAGAAATAAAAGGCATTTTTCTATACTGCTGTTTGCCCTGTGGCTGAATGCCCTGTTTCAAGAGGCTTGTCTGCTGTGAGACTTCAGTAAAAACGCCCACTGTTGTGATTGGCTGACATATTTGCATTTGAAATGAGCGGAGGGGGCGTGGTTTAATGAGGTCTACAAGGCACGAGCTGCTGCCAGAGAGACGGATGGACCTGAGTTCACTTCACATCAGTTCTCAGCATGTCTCAGTTCAGTGAACTGTTGTAGTTACTAGAATATACTTCAGGTTATTAGTTTATTTCTAGTCGGAGGGGCTGTCATTCAAGTCAGAAAGTTAGTAACTTTAGTAAATTATGGATCAACGCTGACTCGAGACGCGAACCGTTTAGAACGATTCAGTCCGATTTGGTGAACTGCTTCGGTTCACTAAAAAGAACCGATTCAAAAGAACGATTTGTTCACGAACCTGACATCACGGAGACGGAGCGATTGCTAACAAAGTTATTTATAGTAACTACTGAGTTGTGAGAGCGCTGTCTGTCAGCGCGAGTTTATTGTGTTTGTATCTGAGAGTTCTGAATAAACACGAGACCCAGTCACGCCGAGTCCGTCTTCATCATTATTCTACCAACTTTGTAACACATGCAATGTACCATTACAGCGAGATGAACGAGTTAGTAAGTGTTGATTATAGCATTATTTTTAGATATTTTCCTATCATATGAAAAGTGTCAGTGACGCGCATTGAGTATACAGCGCAAACAAAGACACAACAGCAGTTCCTGTGTGGACGTCAAAACAGGAGACTTCAGGATTGGCTAGTCTGGCCTGTCATTTTCTCAAAGGCAGAGGAAGACAGCCAGAACTCGGTTTTACACCGATCAACATTTCTATCCACTTGGGGACAATATTCAGGCTAGGGGAACTCATATTAATGTTGAAATACCTCATAAAATGAAAATGTCATGCCATGGGACCTTTAACATGCAAATTACAGGAGGTCCTATACATATTACAATCAATAAATAACAAGTCTAACATATCCAGGTGCATCAGAATAATGTAGCTAACACTGTTTACTAAACTATACCTGTCTTGTCTGCCTCTGAGCTAACTTATCTGAACTGTGTCCATAACTGCTTCCATCTACTGTCTAATCCACATCATCCTTATGGTCACTAAATCCAATCTCATCCTTACTTTCATCTGCAGGAAGAGCCAATTCTGCCCTTTTCTTCTTTACCTTGCCATAGAATATGGCAGTGCTCACGGATGTAATGTTACCTTCATATAATCAAAAGTAAAATTGCCATTTAAATTAGATTTTATCCATAATACAAATGCTGTGACATTTGCCGTGTCCTTAACATATATGACTAATCAACATTATTTCACAAGCATTGATGTTGTTATTGTTACAGCTTAACAGATTGCAGCTGACAATAATGTCATTCCACTATTGGACAGTGTTGCTGCTTGGAAACATTTACATTTGATCGATTTGCCAAAAACTAATTTCATAAAAACTTTTTTGAGTGGTGAATATGCCATCATTTCTTAGGCTGCCTGAGGTGATGATTTTCAATTTTTTTGTGTATGTTATATGGACTGGTCCTTGTTTGTTACTGACATTTTTGTTTGCTTTCAGCAAATAACGACAAGAGTTGGCAGAAATTCAGAAATCGCACCACAGAAAAAACAAACAAACTGCAAATCATGTGACTTAACCAAAGCACATCATTGGCTAAACTAAGGTCTTCTCATTCCCAAAAAAATTGAGAATGTTTACTTAAAGAGACAAGGAAGGAAATGAACACACAGTGTATGTTGCCATATGGTCATACCATGCGGTAGAGGGTTAAACAGTAGTTCAGTACACTTTGTTGGAGCATTTTAGTACAATATTCCGTCCAAGTCTGCAAAATAAGGAATCTACAAGGGCCGTTTCGGAGCCAAACGTCATTTGTTCATTGTTTAGAGTGGGTCAAATCGAAACAAAAGGTTCTTTTAAATGTCATTGTTTTATGCATATCATTTATAGCTACAGCATATTCATTTTTGATTAGTCTAATATCAATAATCCTTTAGTTCAGATAAATCATGCTGCTGAAAATCCCTCATCCAGTCCCATTCAAACACATTACGACTCAATTTAAATGTTTGTAGTCAGATAGTTGATATGATTGCCACTGCATGCCCATTGTGGTTGCAAACCATTACCGTTTTGTCTGTGCAGTGGACTATAAAAAGTCCCAAGATATTACTGTTTCTCCAACTGAATCACTATTGACTGCTGTGAATTGCTCTCCCTCACAAACCTCTTCACAAGTATCAATTATGTGGCTCTGTATGAAAAGCCTTAATAAGAAATGGAAAGACAGGTGGGTGATTCACAATACTATAGTAAATGTATATGAACTATAACAGTCTACTTGTTGGTGAGTTAGCCCAAAAATGAAAATTCTGTCATCATTTACTCACCCATATAGTCCCACACCCATACATTTTTTGTTCATCTTTGAAAATATCAAAGATATTTTAATGAAATCTGAAATATTTCTGTCCCTCCAGTGAAAGTCTATTCACCCCAAACTAAATCCATATGAGTCAAGTGGTTAATCCAAATTTTCTGAAGATACACAATGGCTTTATATAAAGAACAGACTGGATTAAACTACTCGGATCATATGGATTTATTTTATGATCTCTTTATGAACGTTTTGAAGCATCAGAGTTTTGGGTGAATAGACTTTCAATGGAGGGACTGAAACCTCTCAGATTTCATTACAATACTGTATCTTTATTTGTGTTTCAAAGATCAACGGGAATCTTACGGGTTTGGAACGTCATAACGGTGAGTATGACATAATTTTCTTTTTTTGGGTGAACTAACCCTTTAAAGGAAATGTATGTAAGATTGGGGCCAAAACTGGTACTGCAATCACTTTCAAATGAGTGTAGAGCAGTGTATCCCCTCTCCCCCTCCCCCCTGACTCGAGGTTGCCAGACAGAACATTTTTTCTGATTCATAACGAGGTCTTTTAGGTCTCTAAGATTTTTTATCCAAAAAATGTGTAGCTGCAGCTGTGGTAACTAGAGCAGAGCTGGCAACCCGGATGCCGAAACACTACTGACTTCGTGATTGGTAGATAGGTGGAGGGTGGTGCCTCAGGCCAAAACACAACATGTCAACATCAACATCAGTTGAGGGCTGCAACTTCACTTTTAAATGACAATATCCTGGCCGGACTACTGTTGTCAGTGACATAAGTATTTTAAATTAACATGATTTCTTAATGTCTAGTGACATATCAGGGGGATTTTATGATTAATTGAACTACATTTCTTACATACAGTTCATTTAAGCTTATTAGATATTACACATTTAAATATAAAAGTTTTAAAATATTGTTTGAATGTTACACTTTTACTAAGGACTCAATAATTACTTGACATATTGGGTGGCATAGCTGACCTAACACTAATATAATGCCTTAAAACAACACTATAATACTGTTTACATAAATACCGATTAGGTTATTAAAGAACAAAACGTTTTAAAAGACTGAATTATGAAACATGTTGATCATAATGTGCATATCAGGAGACATGCAGATGGAGTTAAGCGAGATGGAGATGTGTGTGCATATGTTTTATGCTTAGGTGTGTTAGTTAGGCCACTTGAGGCTGTCGTATGAGAAGTAATTAGGAAACACGGTTTCGCCATCAGCGTTCTGCTGTGTGCTTGACCCTTTGCTCTTGATGAATGGTTCAAGTCTCCAACATGACACATGAGCAGAGGATCATCAGTGTTAGCTGAATTACATTCAGTGAAGTAATTAATCAAAACACACATACCTAATCCTGTTTTAATTAGTGGTCCGGCCCAGCATCGGTATTCATGCAAGGGCAGTGGAGGTTTGAGATGGACCTTCAGGGCAATAAATAAGTTTGTTGATTTCAATCATTGTGTTTTCACCTATCAGACAGCATTGAATTAACCTATTCAGCAAGGATGTATTCAATTGATCAAAAGTGAAAGTAAAGAAATGTATAATCTTACTAAATATTTCCATATCAAATAAATTGGCCCAACGTTGGAATCCGACAGCGTGGGCGAAGGTATTGTCAGAGAGTATGTGTTATTTAAGGAAAATATAATTATATTTTCAGAATGAAATAACTTTTTTTTCAAACCTTAATCTGTGGGGTAAAACGCCCCCAGGGAGCATCTCTTCCCACTATCATAAATACTGCATGTTCTAAACATCACATTCTTTTGTTCTTCCATCAAATGTAATCTAACTAGGTGGTTGAATAAAAATATTTGGACTTTATATTTAACAATTACTTCACTTTAGCATCAGCTAGCTAGTTAGCCAGCCAGTTAGCATCAGCTAACACAATTTTTCAAAAAGGTTGATTTTCAAAATGGTTCATTAATAATATTCATATTTATCTACTGTTATTTTGGCTTGTCTTTTTAATTTTAAGCTAAAACATGCTTGTACTCTGATTTTTCTGTAAACTTATAAAGCAAATTGCTTCGTCAGAGTGGGGGCATTTTACTCCACCCTGGGGGGTAAAACGCCTCCCCCTTGGTACAAATAACATTTTTGTTAAAAATCGAATAACATGAAAACTTTGGTCATTTGTCATACTTGGTTTATAATTTATGTCATTGTCACTGAAAACTAGGATAACTATTCTAGACACATTTAACTTACACAGTCCGCAATGGGGGCTGAGACTGAGATTATACTAAATTTTAGTTTTGTTATTAATTTGGATATTTGATTATTCTGGGTATCGCATTCTTTCACTTATTTTTTCATTAGGGACCTGATGTCGCATAATGACAAACTCACTAGTTCTGGGTGCAGGGTTAACTAATACCTTTTAGTCGGCCGCTATACATGCTTGCTCATACAAAAAGTGTCATTGTCTTAGTCATGTTACTTGCTAAATCAGTGAAATCAAAAGGTCCCACATGATGTGTCACATGCTCCATTCATTGGATCTTTAGTTTCATAATTAAACAATTACAATCCAATTCAGAAATGGTAAATACATAACTTAAATTGCTTACAGAGTGAGAAATGCATGAGTGTTTTGGAGGCAGAGACTCACACAGCACTGAGCAGGGATTTTCTAGTTACACAATCCTAATGACTCATTTGCCACTTTCCTTAAATACCCAGACGAAAACAAAATATCTCTAAATATTTACTTTCCAAACATTTTGGAGTTTGGTTTGGTCTGTCTATCCATGTGCCCCAAAGGGTTGCACCTGGTTTCAGGGGCGAGGACCAACGTTTATCATAAATCTTGAAGGGTCACCACCAACAGTCTTCAACCTTTGTGACAATGTATAATACTTCTATGAAATTGAGACCATTTTACCAGTCGCACTGAGACATTTAAAATTATACATAAATGGGGGGTTCACAAGATGCATCATATGTGGTATACAGATATTCTTAGTGAACTTTCTTCCAGGGTGAATGATGAGAGGGAAAGGGGAGAGGGAGGTTTAGGTTGGGTGAGCAGAAAAGATTAGGCAAATGGTTTTCTGTGTCCCTGCTTTGTGATCTCTTCTTGAGATTTGTAGATTTATTGTTTGAATGCATGGTATCTGTTTTTGAGAAACCTCGTGTTCAGTCTTATTATCAGGAATTTCGACACTATTCATCAATGAATCCTGAAAAAAAGCATCAAGGTTTCTACAAAACATTGATATGTCAACACTGATAATAATAAGAAATGTTTTTTTGTGCACCAAATCAGCATATTAGAATGATTTCTGAAGGATCATGTGACACTGAAGACTGGAGTAATGATACAAAAATTTCAGCTTTGCCATCACAGCAATAAATTACTTTTTAAAGGGGTGGTTGATCAGCTTTTTTTCGAAGGCTTGATTGTGTTGATGGGGTGCAGTCTAACGTGTTCATTCGTCGTTTTTAAAAAAACGCATTGTTTTTCCCATAATTTAGCTTTATTCTACACCACTTCTCATAAAAATGGCCGGATAGCTTTCTGGTTCTTTGAAGCCCCTCTCTCAGAAATAGGGCTCAAATTGGTTAGCTGGCCCTGTGAGTTGTGATAATAAACATTAAAATAAAAGTTGTGATAAGGGCATCAATATTGCCTTATAAATTTGAGCCTGAATCAGACCCAGATAACTTTACTGAAGAAGAACGAGCAGAACCTGTGCAAGAACAACTGTTACAGGACATTTCACAATGGTATGTTTTTTTTTGTTTGTAATTGTCTCATACTTTTAGATAGACTGTTATTTGTAAATGCTTGAAGAGATTATTTTGATTACAGACTGCGGATCTATAGTGATCGCTAGTGATTGTAGAGCACTGTTAGTTTTGTCTTTAGAGAACGGATGTAGCCAAATATCTGTTGCCAGAAATATGAGCACATTACGAAAACTAATCCATGGCTTTACTACAGTAAAGAACCATGTTTACACAGAACCATGTTTAGCATGTCTGTATCCAAATGAGCATGGGGGTAAACACTACAAAAGCTCTAATCAAAGAATCATTTACACTGATTTCATAAGTGTCAGTACATCATAAATAGGCGAGGCATCAGATTACTGTCGAAGATTTACCTCTTGGATCGCACCACATACAGTGTAGACAACATCACTGATTATAATGGGTTATTTTGTCTTTTGTAGCATTGCATTGCGCCACTTGCGTCTGGTGTAGACATGGTGTCAGTCCAGCGTCCCTAGGAAGGCTGAAAAAAGAGAACCTGCAATCTGGGGTGAAAATGACAGTGTATTCGACGGCACGACAACAACACACTAAAGTTAAAAAAAGTGAAATCAGAATCAACCACCCCTTTAAAATACATTAAAGTAGAAAACCGTTCTTTTAAATTGCAAAAAAAAAATCACAATATTGTCTGTATTTTTTACGGTGGCCCAGTAGTGCACAACACAACGCAATATAAAAAGAAAACATAAGTTCACAACACAATAAAAACAAGCCACAACACAAAGAAATCAAGCCACAACACAAAGAAATCAAGCAACAACACAACGGAATCAAGCCACAACACAACGGAAACAAGCCACAACTCAACGAAAAAGCCACAACACAACGAAATCAAGCCACAACACAACATAAATACTCACAACCCCTCGGGGGCACTCGGAGCACGGTAAATTTGCCACTGTTCTATAGAATCTGCAATCTTACAAAGATATCAATACCACAATTAGTTTTAACAGTATGTAGGCTAACCATTGTTTATTGACATGCTTTGACCCGATACCACGGCGCATGACGCCTAAGGGAACGTCTGCCAGTTCCACCAAGTGGTTGAAACTTATAATTTGTATTAATTAAAATTACTTTTAACATTTAAAAACAGACATGTTAAAATTCCACAGCTTGATTGTATTGGTAAAACTGACTTTGTTGTGGCTTTATTTCTTTGTGTTGTGGCTTTTTCGTTGTGTTTGGGCTTTATTTCTTTTTGTTGTGGCTTTATTTCGTAGTGTTGTGGCTTGATTCCGTTATGTTGTGCCTTTATTTCTTTGTGTTGTGGCTTTTTCGTTGTGTTGTGGCTTGATTTTGTTGTGTTGTGCACTACTGGGCCACCGTAATTTACCAAATTAATATAGTTTTGGTGAGCATATAAGGCTTCTTTTATAAACATTTACATTGACCCTAAACTTTTCAGCGGTATGATGTGGTGGTTGAGTGTTGGAACCTGCTAGATGTTTTTTTTAACTGGTCCAAGCTGGTCCTTATCTACTCTACGTTGGTCAGAAGAAGATTTTTATCTGACCTATTAGTAGGGCTGGGACAATAAATGGATGCATCGCGAATCGAGAAATGAGTCTGGATTGATTCGGAGAATTTCCGAATGCATTGCGATTCTCTCTCGAATTGATTCCAAGCATAGCTTTTAACAGCAGATGGCACTGCGTGCTTTAGAAACGTCTCGGTTACGTATGTAACCCTCGTTCCCTGAGGAGGGAACGGAGACGTACGTCAGTGACTGACGAATGGGGGTTTCGCCTAGAAGCCAATTACCATCGAGGTGTTTAACAGCGCCCAATGGTGTGCCAATGCCATGGGCATGCGGAATTTGCATGCGTAACTCCGCCCCACCTCGTGGGTATATAAGGAAGTACGCTAGCAACATCGCATTATGTATCTGCTTCGGAGCCAATATCTGAACTCCGCGTTCCAGCAGCACAGCTGACGTGGCTGAGGAACGTACGTCTGTGTTCCCTCCCTCCTAAGGGAACGAGGGTTACATACGTGACCGAGACGTTCCCTTTCGTTCAGTCACTCCGACGTACGTCAGTGACTGACGAATGGGGGTTCCAATATAACCGCGCCACTCAGCTGTCATCCAGTGCCCTGCGTAAGTGTGAGATCCCGCCACTTAAGGCCGTAGGACTCCCACTTAACACAGGATTACCAAGGTACACTGGGAAGCATATCCCAGTGAGGGAATGCCAATGATGCCTACCCGTGGGGAGGACTTAAGAGTACACATATGACCCGCTGTGGGCTGCATATGGGAACTCTAGGGTACCAGCCGAAGGTGGATTTTTAACCCTAGGGGTGGCAGGGGCTTGCCGAGGGAAAGACACCTGCTCACTGAGGAGGCTTACGGTGGAAATACTCGTGTGGGGGTCGCCGGAGGGAACCATGCACACGGGGCACCTGGCCGGACATGAGGGTCTGGGCTCGAAAGGGCAGACTGAACTGATGTCGGCGTCGACAGTGCTGGAGGAGCTCAGGGCTCTCGGGGAGCTCACCTGAGGAGAATATCGCACGTATCCAGTCCGTGGAGTGGAGTGGCGAGCAAGCGAAGACACCAGAGCCTGGTCCATTACCGGCCCCTCGGGGGGGCAAGTACATAGTCAGACACTGGCTCCACTCAGAGATTGTAGAATCTGGCTGTTGGGTGTCGCCCAGCCTGCAGCTCTGCAGATGTCTGTTAGCGAGGCGCCATGCGCTAAAGCCCAAGATGAGGCCACACTCCGGGTGGAGTGTGCCCTCACACCAAGGGGACATGGTCGACCTTGCTGCTGGTAAGCCAAAACAATGGTGTCCACTATCCAGTGAGACAACCTCTGCTTTGAGAGAGCTCTTCCCTTCCGCTCTCCACCATAACAGACAAAGAGCTGGTCTGAGGTCCTGAAACACTGCGTCATGTCTATGTAAGCGCGGAGAGCGCGTACTGGACAGAGCAATGCCAAGGCTGGGTCTGCCTCCTCCAAAGGCAGCGCTTGCAGGTTCACTACCTGATCTCTGAAGGGAGTGGTAGGAACCTTGGGCACATATCCAGGCCGGGGTCTCAAGGTCACGTGAGAGTTAGCCGGCCCGAATTCCAGGCACGCTTCGTCAACCGAAAATGCCTGCAGGTCCCCGACCCTCTTAAGAGAGGCCAATGCGATCAGCAGAGCCGTCTTCATCGACAGAAACTTAATATCGACCGACCACAAAGGCTCAAAGGGAGGCCTCTGCAGAGCACTCAAGACTACTGAGAGGTCCCACGAGGGAACGAGAGGAGAGTGAGGAGGATTCAGTCTCCTCGCCCCCCTCAGGAACCTGATGATCAGGTCGTGCTGACTTACCTTTTTGTCTCCCAAGAGGTCGTGATGGGCAGATATTGCAGCCACATACACTTTCAGGGTGGAGGGAGACAGCCTTCGCTCCAGCCCCTCTTGGAGAAACTCAAGCACGGACCCGATCGGGCATTTCCAGGGGTCTTCTTGGCGGGAAGAGCACCAGGTGACGAAGAGGTTCCACTTCAACGCATAGAGGTGTCGTGTAGACTCTGCCCTAGCGGAAGTGATGGTGGCGGCCACCGTAGGTGTGGGGGTGCGGTTAACGGCTGCGTCCTGACAGAGGAGACCAGGGAAGGACGCACGTTCCACTGGGGTCTGCTCTGCCAGGAGGCTGGCGACAGAGAGGGATGCGAGTGGCGGGACCCGTGGGTGGCGCGCACTGGCATCACCGATCTCTGGGGGCTCAGGGATGGGAGTGTTAATTCTTTCATTGACCAAATTAGGGTGCTGCTGACCCGGGGGCCAGCAGCTGAACAAAGGATTCTCCCTCGGCCCTCCACCGGGGGAAGGAGTGGTCCTGCCACCATCTCCTGGAAAGAATTTCCCATCCCTGAGCCGTCCGTCTCAGGAGCGCCGCTTGGCCTGGCGTTTAGCGGGGCGTGGGGCGGCCTGAGGGGACTGGGACGCCTTCCTACGGCTTCCTCCCCGACCCGGCCCGGGTGAAGGCTGCTGGGTGGAAGCAGCAGCTGGCCGCCGGGGCAGTATATGCTTGATTGCCTCAGTCTGCTTCTGGGCGGTTGAAAACTGTTGGGCGAAGTTTTCAACCGCTCCGCCGAAGAGGCCATCGGGGGCATCGAGGAAACGTGTCCACTCGGTGTCCCGCATATCGGCCAGGTTTAGCCACAGATGTCGCTCCTGGACCACATTTGTGGACATCACTTGACCCAGGGAGCGTGCGGTCACCTTCGTCGCCTGGAGCGCTAGAGGGGGGTGTGGCCCGAGGCATGAGCGTCGGGGCTTTGTTCCACACCGTAACCCTCAGGTCACCCTGACCACCAGCCGAAGCACCGGCCACGGGGGGCACGGTAGATCGGGGTGTGGTTGAGGGGACTCTCACTTCATTACGAAGATCCTTGAGTCTTGACCGCAGCACCGCGATGGTCATGTTCCCGCAGTGGGAACATGACTCATCCACAAACGCTGCTTGAGCATGCTGAACGCCCAAGCATACCAAGCAGAGATTGTGCCCATCGGAAGAAGTCAGCGACCGGCCACACCCAGAAGTACACGGGCGAGACATCCTGAAAAGGACGTGCCACGTGTAAGCTCTTTTAGAGAGGAAGCTTCGCAGAGACGCCGAAGCGCCCAGGGACCACACACCAGCTGTCAGACGGACCACTGCGCAGATCAGCAGGCAGGCAGTATGCGATCGCTGGAACGCGCCGTAGATCCAACGCCTCTGGAAAGCTGTTCGTCTCGAAGGCTGACAAAGACTCAGTTAGCAGGCTTGAAGGAGTGAAGAGATACTCTTGGCTCCAAAGCAGAAACATAATGCGATGTTGCTAGCGTACTTCCTTATATACCCACGAGGTGGGGCGGAGTTACGCATGCAAATTCCGCATGCCCATGGCATTGGCACGCCATTGGGCGCTGTTAAACACCTCGAAGGTAATTGGCTTCTAGGCGAAACCCCCATTCGTCAGTCACTGACGTACGTCGGAGTGACTGAACGAAAGGGAACAGCCGTAATGGCTCTGCTTGCTTCCAGGTCCTTACACACACCACTTGAACCTTCTATAAAAATAATCATTCATAAAGTTTAGAGCGAATTACAAGGTTGTTTGCAGTGGGCTGTTTACATTAATCTCACGTCATAAAAGCATTCTGTGGTGCAACATTCTCAGACGAACGCACAAGCGTTATTCTTCGTGAGCATTTGAGCGTGCGGTTAAAAACTAGCCTAGAGTGCAATCTGCTGTTAAAAACTAAAATCAGAATTAATTTGAGAGAATCGCGATACCTTCTGAAAGTATCAGAATATCATTATCCCAGCCCTACCTATTAGATGGCCTAAGCTAGTTTTTTTAGACAGTGCAAGTCGTTAGACCATCTTGGACAAACAGCTAGTTATACCATCTCAAGGCAATCAAGCTGGTGTTAGGAACAATGTCTTTGGTCAACCACTGGATTTTAAAACAAGGAGTCTCTAAAGAGGTTTAATTCACTAATATCAAATCCTTTGACTAGCATCTATCATTCCTTCTGTTTTTGAGAGAAACAGTTTTTGTTAAAGAAAACACTACAGCAGGATACCACAGCCAAAAAGCACATATGATCTCATTTATCCTCATATCGTCTCTCCTCCTTAATCACAATAAAGCTTTAAAGCATTTCTGCGAAGACGTTTGTACTCACAGAGCACATTGTATTACTGTAAAGTGTAATGTGAATATTCCATTGTCTAAATGGACTGCACACATTGGGCTATTATATGTCCTTCATCTAATTATATTCCAATCAGCGTCAACAGGAGAGACTAAAGGACTTTAATTGTCCAGAATGCCATTTCAAGTCTGCGAGGAGCTAGACGAGAACATCCGTCACTAAATAAGCCCTAACACTGATCTCCATATTTGAATAACCATCTCTTGAATTTATCCAGCTGATCCGTCTCACCATAGAGGAATGTGCTGCCTTTTAAACATATTGATTTGTGGCTATTACGCTCTTGCTACAGGCTCACTTTTCAGAGGGCGATCCATCTCTCAAGGTCAATTCTTCATGTCTGCATTATCACTCAAGTTTGCTCTATTCCGGTACCAAGTTGCGTATTCCTGGAAACTCTGGGAGACAGACAGAGCCTGTTAGGGGACAATGAGGCTGAAGGCCCTTTTTTCTCACAAAACACTATATAACGACAAAACACGTATATATCTACCATCTATTTCTCCACTTCTTTTACCATTCTTCTTTTTTTTTACATAAACTGCACCAAAAAGAAAACCTTGTACCTTAATTTAGAGTGGTCACATTGTGTGCAAACTTGACATTTGAGAAGCACCGTGACACCTGTTCCTAATTTTTTTTTCTTTCTTTCTTTCTCTGTCCATATAGCACTTTTTCTTTCTCTGCCCTGGCATCTGGAAGAACAGAAGGACTCGATATGAAGAGGGAGCGGTTTTACTTCACACGACTGACCCAGGAAACTGCTGCCAAATTATTTACAATCAACGTCTGTTTAACATTCAGGAGTTGGAGTTATGGATAATCATGGATCTGAATGTCAATGTTCAAGAGATGGCAAAGCGAGGAGGATATAAACAGAACATACTTAGGTAAAACATTTGAGAATGTTTGTGGATTTAATCCGCATTAATCTATGAGAAAATGTTGCAAAAGTCGAATGAAATGAATCACTTTTTTGACCGTTTTTTTATTTCTTGTTGAAATATCTAAAAAAAAACTTTAAAACAAGAAACACTGACTTTAGATATTAAATATGAAATATATTTGGTCTTAAAAAAGTTCACTAATTTCTACCTCATTCATAACCTAAATTCAGGACAATCAATGAAATTAAGTCCTGATATGATTTGCAATGTAATTTATTTTTGATACACTACTTTTGAAACATTTGGGGTCAGTAAGATTTTTAATATTATTATAAATTAGACATTTACAAATTTACATTTGAATGGTAGTGTATAATTTAATGGAAAATGACATAAAAATGCTTTATAAAATAATTGCTTTACTAACAATGCTGTCTGAGAGAGCAACCATTAGAAATCTTGAAAAAAAAATTGTTTGCGATTGAAAGCTCATTATGAATCAAATAGCACACAAACAAGAGCTTCATTATCAACTAAAGGATGTGGCAGACTCATGACAATGAATGCAAGGAAAGATGGAGCCATATGCATATTTCATATTTTAACAAGTAGCGCATCTCACATTTCTCTCCTGCTCGACCGACAGCACAGACAGTGATGAATAGCGCCAGACACTGATGGAGATCTCATGAGCATCAATAAATGGCCATATGATTAATAGCAACATGGTACTCAACATGAACACGATGGGTGGAGAATGATGCAAAGACACTGTAACTTATGGCTGTGATAAATGTGAACTGACATGCATGCCAGAATTCCACACTTGCTTGTGCAGACCCGTCCTTTGTGGGGTAGTGGCGGTTTATTAATCACAAGTGCCCTACTCATGATGTGACATTAAACATGCAGATGGTTTAATATTAATTAGATAGGTGGAAAGTGATAGTTGAAGAGAAGTAGAGCAGAAAAATTATATCTGTCCGTCCAATACATGGCAAAATGCATAATCGAACATCTGAAGGATTAAATAAACACAAGTCACCTCTGTCTATCAGAGCGTACACACAACACCAAGCCCAATTGTAGTCTTGAATTACTGAAGTGGGAGAAGTTTTCACGGTGGATGTCTAGCTGCTGTAATTATTGTGGATGAACAGTGTTTTACAGTCCCTTTTGAATGATTGGATATATCTTTACATATATGTTTCATGCACTTCAAAAGTTTGAGCGAAAACAATAATTTGACTAACACTTTAGAAGTGCATGAAACATACGTGTTAATATATATCCAATAATTCCAAAGGGACTGTAAAACACTGTTCACACACTAGAATAATAGCAGCTCATTACATCAAGTTCATCCATCCAGAAAACTTCTCCCACTTCCATAATTCAAGTATGCTTCACATTCTGCTTTTAAACTTCTGGAACGCTATCCCAATTTACCTCCATTGTAAGTGCATTAGTGTGCATTTGCATGACTTTTGAAAAATGAATTATGACTGCTGTCAATAACTGGCACTGAACCCAAAAACACTCCATTAACAGCAAAATAGATGTGTCAATTGACTTTTCTTTTGCCTTTGATAAGATATTGGAATTGTGCATGTTATTATAGTGCCATCAGAACTGGTCACTTCTGACGCCACATCAGAGACAGACGAATGGACATTGGCATGCAATGATTGCACCAGCTACTCATGCCACGCAGCACGGATATAAATGAGGCACAGGTGCTTGCAACAAATCAGTTTTTTTGCTTCGGAGCCGAGTGGTGGATGGTTCGTCCTGAAATCACTCTCTACAAAGCAGTGAAACTGACTGAGCCTGCCTTTTGGAAGTGGATCTCTTCAGTTGGTGTTGGTGTGACGGCACAGCAGCGGGTTGCGGGGTATTTTACTGTCTCTCTTTTTGTTTGTAAGAGAAAAACACAAAGGCTGTTCTCACAGCTGGTTCGGTGTGCTAGGTGGGGAGTGCTAAAAAGCCTTACTTACGGCTGGTTAAAGAGCGCCTTAGTGTGAGAGCTTGCATGTCAGGCTACACTACTTCCCTGACTGTGATGCCTCAAACGTTTCCTCTGTGTGCTTCAGCACCAAGGAGAGCGTCCCTCTAAAAGAGCTTCACAGATAGAACTAGTTTCTGGATGCGGTGGTTATCTGTCACCGAGGGATGGTCACCAGCGCTGTATCCCGTGTTTGGGCGTTCAGCACACTGAGGCAGCACTGGGGGATGATTCATGTTCCCACTGCGGGAACATGACCATCTAGGAGTTGCGGTCGAGACTCCAACTCGCAAGGGGTGGAGTCCCCACGCCTCTCCCTAGATTTAAACCTCCACAGAGGGTTACTTCTGGTAATATGGGTGATTTGAGGGTGAAGGTTAGTGCACGTCTCGCAAGGAACCAACCCCTGTGGAACCCTCAATTTTCCTGCACATCGCAGCCAGTAGAGCTCCAGTCGGAATGCAGTGGGCCACCCACGAGGTGTGCACCAACCGTATCCTTCGGGGCTCCTCTCGATGACCAGATGTCCATCGCTGCATCAGAGGGAGGGTCAGATTGCTCTGGAGATGACGTGTCGGCACAGGGAAGGTCTGCTGTGCCCGATACGGATCCGGAGATGATGGCCATGCTTTCACAGGCCGCTGAGAAAGTCGGGCTCGTGTGGAACCCTCCACCGTGTCCCGAAGCCTCAAGGCTCTACCATTGGTTTCTTTCTTTCCGTAGGTGCACAAGGAGCACACTAGGTCATGGACGGCACCTTTTGGTGGCTCCTCCTCCCCCATCACCCTCGATGGCGGAGCTGAATATGTTACAAGCAAGCTCCTCCCGTGGAACGGGCCATTGCTATGCAACTATGCCCTAACTCCACCTCTAGGGGGAACCCGTGTCTTCCCTCCCAGACCTGTAGGTACTTGTGGAGCTTTGGTAGGGATTCCTATTCATTTGTCTCCGACGTAGCGCCGGAAGTGACTGACTAAATGGGAATGTCTCGATTACATACGTAACCCTCGTTCCCTGAAGGAGGGAACGGAGACGCCATGTCCCTTCGCCATGACCTCTGTACCCTGCTGGGGTGCCAGTTCAGCTACTCGGCTCCTCAGCAAAAAAAAATATTTGATGCAAGCACCTGTGCCTCATTTTAGTTACATTTGAAGTAGATTGGCTCTCGCTAGCGAGATTCCTATTCGTCGCTCTCCGACGATGCGTCTTCATTCATTCCCTTCAGGGATGAGGGTTACATACATAACAGAGACTTTTTTTTTTTTATACATATGCAATTCTCCAAAAACTCAAAAAGAAGAAAAGATATAAAAAGGTCTTATATGCTGCCATTTACAAAAGCGACTCAGCCTATCAAATCTGGAAAGAAGTATCATCAGTGAAGTCCTCTATGAGATCCTAAAGTTCATATCAGGGACAGGCATATTTTAGGACAGCCATCACATTCATCACAGGGATATCAAACACAGCTCACCTCTAAAATCTCCTTTACCGGCTCTCATGGAGAATTTAAGCATTGTCTGAAGTTTCTTGTCATAACCCTCCCTTTCATCCACCTCAAGTATCTCATTTGATGTTCGTCTTTGAGTTTCTCTGTTTATTTCACCGCCCCTGGATCCAGGAAACTTTCTCATCCCATCTTCCCTCATCATATCTCCATCCCCCCACCTCCAGTTTTGCGTAGAGCCATCGAGCTACTCTCAGACGGCAGTAAGCACAGGTTTGTCTTGATGTTCTGAAATGGAAAGGTAGGTCACAGATGAATAGTGCCTGCACTCATTTCTGGGGCAAGCAACACCATCTATGGGAATAAAAAAAAAAAAAAACCCTGACATTTCAGCACACTAGATAAATGGAAGGGTGGGGGTGATACGTTAGTCACATCAAGCTTAATTTTCTAACTCTACTAGCTTGATAACATGCTATTCTGAGATATCACACGCAAAGAAAAATAAGCACTCATTATAATATCACAGTTTACATGCAACAACATGATTTTAATTAGATTTATTCAGATTTAAGTTACACCCTTTAGCAAATGAAATGGCTCGCTGAAAATTGTAAATTTTAGTTGAAAGTCTCGAAAATAAACTGCATATTTGTTTCTGGCACTTTCATTTGTCAGGTTGAACTTTTAAGCAGGTTTTATGCTTTTATTAGTGCTTTGGCTTCAGCAGAAATCAATGTGTGCAAATGTGTAATTTATCATAATCTTTCCATCCGTCCGTCCGTCCGTCCGTCTGTCTGTCTGTTGTTCCATCAATCAATCAGTTAATCAATGTGTGCAAATGTGTAATTTATCATAATCTTTCCATCCATCCGTCCGTCTGTCTATCTGTATTTCCATCAATCAATCAGTCAATCCGTCCGTCCATCCGTCCGTCTGTCTATCTGTTGTTCAATCAATCAATCAATCAATCAATCAATCAATCAATCAATCAATCAATCAATCAATCAATCAATCAATCAATCAATCAATCAATCAATCAATCAATCAATCAATCAATCATTTATTTATAGAGCACATTTAAACATAACCAAGGTTGACCAAAGTGCTTTACAAATATAAATGAAAACGGAGTAAAACAGAGTAAAACGAGAGAAAAAATGGATAAAAGAGCAAAACAAACACTCAATAAACAATCAACAGTAAACAGGAAAAACACAGGATAGCATACTAAGGGGTGTTAAAAGTCAAGGAAAATAAATATGTCTTGAGATGAGATTTAAAAGTAGTGAGTGATGCATAGGGAGAAAGGGCATGCATAGGAAGGAAAGCTATTCCAAAGTTTGGGTCCAGCAGTAGCGAATGCACGATCACAGTGATTTTTAAGTTTAAATCTGGGTACTGTCACTAGGCCATGGTCACATGATCTCAAATTTCTTGAAGGGTTATACGGAAGCAATCCATCCATCCATCCATGATAAATCTTTTCTTCAAACTGAAAAAAGTATCATGTATATTTTGATTGATTTTAAATAAAAAAGTGTCTAATGTTTACTGTTTCATATAAACAGATTAAAACATATTCAGTAAAAAACACAATGGAAGGGAAACAGTACTTTAAAACACAGTTGTCTTCTCATCAAGCTGTAAGTGATTTCCATTATTCTCTGTCCTGTGTTTGCTGCGAAGACAACACAACCTTTGATTATGTTCATTTCCTCACGCTCTCTTGGTTTCCGAAAGATGTTTTTTATAGATGCAAGAAGAGGAGGACAGTATTGCGATGAATGACACACCATTGAGAGTTTGACGCAACGTCTTATCTGCAGTCTGACACCTGATTGACTCTGAGGCGTTAGACTTTTATGTTCTATGACGGCTATTTAGAATTTATTTTCTCCCCAGTGGAGGAGAGAGCACTGAAAACAAGGAAGTTCATTTGGCAACGAGACACTGAAAAATAATTCACCCAAGCCAACTCTGCCATAGCAAAGAAAGAAAGATACTGAGAATACAAATTCAATTCAATAATTAATTAATGTGTTGGCAGTGTTTCACACCCTCAAAATGCATGTGACAGGAGACAACAATAAATGAACTGTGAAGCTCCCCAAAAAATGGTTAAATTAAATGAACTTTACAAAATTACAAATTTCACATTCTCATTTCATCTGTAATTGCATATTATATGAAACAACAGTGCACTTTTATCATAGAGAACCCTAATAAATTGAATAAAACCTCAAGGCAAGTTGTCATTTTTAATTCTTAACTTGTCATTTGAAAGACATAAATATGAAATATTGTATTATACTAGGACAAAAGAAAAGGAAAACAAATCTAGGACAAAAATTCTACCTAGTGTTAATGAAAGTAGATTTTCTTAACGATTTACTGCCAGCTGCACCTCAGGTTTGAAAACCATGGCTTCAGGATTTCTGAGTTGTGTCAAAGTTGCCAACAAGCACAACAGTCAGTAATAACAGCTGTCAATGTCAGTGTCACGTCAAAAGAAAAAAAAAAACCTTCACAGTATGTGCAGTGCCTGGTGTGAAATGTTTTCCTTCTATTCTGAGGTCTATACTGGTGGGAGCTGTATTGGTATCTAGCAATGATTTTATACATGTTATGAACTTTTTAAACAGTAGTAAGCTTTATTATTGTATAACTGCCATGACCATCATACTGCAAATGAGTGGCATTTGGTTATAATCTGGGAAAGTTTTTTTTTTTTTTTTTGCCAATTTGTATAACTTTATCATTTTTATAACACGTGTATATCATGCTAATTATACAATAATATAGCTTGCTGCTGTTTAAATTGTTAATAATTCCATTCTATTGCACTATTTAAAGTCCCCGTGTCAATAAAATTATCCCTTAAAACTAGTTTGATCACCAAAATGACATATTTTTTAAAAAAATTCTACACCCTTGCTTTATTTAATATACGTGAAACAATGACTATGCAAATTAGCCCCGCCTCCACTTACTTACACCAGTCAACTTTTACTCAAGTTACTATAGTAAACCCTGCACAAAGGTATCGCTATTTACAATGTCAGACACAACTATAATTATTATGATTAGCCTTTTGCTTGACTACGTAGCTACGTTAGCATCATAGCAGGGGTTATGGTGTGGGGTTGTTTTTCAGGGGTTGGGCTTGGCCCCTTAGTTCCAGTGAAAGGAACTTTTAATGCTTCAGCATACCAAGACATTTTGGACAATTTCATGCTCCTAACTTTGTGGGAACAGTTTTGGAGATGGCCCCTTCCTGTTCCAATCTGACTGCGTACCAGTGCACAAAGCAAGGTCCATAAAGACATGAATGAGCGAGTTTGGTGTGGAGGAACTTGACTGGCCTGCACAGAGTCCTGACCTCAACCCGACAGGACACCTTTGAGATGAATTAGAGCGGAGACTGCAAACCAGGCCTTTTCGTCCAACATCAGTGCCTGACCTCACAAATGTACTTTTAGAAAAATGGTCAAAAATTCCCATAAACACACTCCTAAACCTTGTGGAAAGCCTTCCCAGAAAAGTTGAAGGGTGTACAGCTGCAAAGGGAGGAAAATCTCCATATCAAACCCTACAGATTAAGAATGGGATGTCATTAAAGTTCATGTGCGTGTAAAGGCAGATGTCCCAAACTTTTGCCAATATAGCGTAGTTTGTGATGTCAAAAACACCAGTGATTTCAAACCGTGTTTTTGAGACTTTTAGTCTTTATTTCACTGCAGATTTAAGGTTAAAATACTTAGCAATAGTTTTGACTTGTGAATTTGTACATGGTTTTTCTGAAAGCATATTAAAAACACCACATAGACATTTCAACACAAGGGGTCTTTAAAATGAATGCTGTGCAGTTATCAAGCAAGTATTCCATTACAGTCAATATTTGTTTACTGTGCACATCTAAATGAACGCTATCAACCCCAACATAATATGCATCTCAATTTCAAACTGCAACCGCAAATACTCATCAGATGGTCTATGCTCACAGTGAGACCCATCAACCAAAGACACGTCAAGGGACATATCTAAAAATGTCCAGCAAGTAAAATATCTTGAAACCCAGAGCGAGACGATCTCCTGAGAGTAAAGACAGCAGTTGGTGGGGATGTGCATGGTTTATATCGGCAGCTGGGAGCAGCTGGCTTGGTCTGATTTAACAAGACTAGTGCCAAAAGTAATTAAACTTTGTCAAAGATAAAATGGCTGTCTGCAACATATGTCCAGTAAGCATCAGTATCAAAGCCATTTTTTTTTACACACTGATTTCATATATGGCCGCTCAGCAGTCCCCAACCATTGGAAGGACATCATTCGAAGCCTAGAGTAAATTAGTTCAGGTTTTTACAAAACTTTACTTGAAAGTAACTGTCAAAATAAATGCTAAATTATTTATTTTTACGTACATACTGTAATGAACCTTAAAAGTGCAGTATGAATTGGTATTTCTATATCTAAATATATATTTCTGTTCACTTAAAAATTCATCACACAGCTCTAACTGCTTTATTAATAGTAAGATACTTTGTAACTTCAAGAGCGGCCCTCTAATGTAATACAAGTACCTCAGAAGTAAACAAAATTCAAGAGACTGCTAATATTCAACAACTAAAATCAGTATTAGGGACTCTAACAGACATTGACAGATTATACCTCTGTATTTAAAAGGTACAAACCAGTATCATCGCTGCTACTACATACAAAAACCTTTGTGTTTAGCTTTAAAGAGAGTTCCTGGAAAAATAATTACATAACATGGTCCTTGATTGTCATTATATATAAGTCCCATTAATAACCTCAAAGCTGCACGTGGGCTTCAGGTCTCACCGCAGGACTAATGTGCCTTTGCCTTCATCTCAGTACAAAAAGCAACATCACAGCAGAATGCAAAGACATCAGGATAAATGAAATTATTAGATATCTAACAATGTGCGCACTTGTCAGTTGCTCTTGTCTTGTAGAAAAAAAATATTTCTTTAAGGAGGGCATGTTATGCTCTTTTACAAAGTCTGGATTTTGTTTTGGGGTTTTTTAGAATAGGTTTTCATGCTTGAATGTTCAAAAAAACACATTATTTTTCAAATATGTTTCATTATTTTACAAATAAATTAAAACAGATGGAGGTAAACCCTTATATAATCAAATGGTATTATGCATTTCTAATCGGACGACAACAGCAGGTGAAAGTTAATTCAACCCTCTCTAATATAGAGGTCACGAATGTTGTAGCTCCTCAAGGCTGCGTAAGTTCTCCTCTTCTTTTTATATTGTACACAAATGACTGTAAAATAAGTATACAAATAACTATATTACAAAATTTTCAGATGATACAGCCATACTCAGCTTATTGACAAAGAATTCAGATGTTGGTGTGTATAAACAAGAGATAGAAGGGGTTGTGAAGTGGTGTGAGGAACATAACTTGAGGTTAAATGTTAAAAAAAACTAAAGAGATGATCTTTGACCCAAGACTTGTGGGTGATCATAGCCCAATTTTAGTTTATGAGGAGGAAGTTGAGCAGGTAACAGCATATAAGTATTTAGGCATCTACTTTGATTCTCAACTAAAATGGGGTCATCAAGTCGAGTACGTTTGTACACGAGCTAGTCAGCGCCTGCATTTTTTGCGAAGGCTTAGGCTTCATGGAGTGGAAAAAAATGTCCTGTTACTGTTTTATAGATCAGCGATTGAATCCATAATATGTTATGGTTTTTCAATATGGTTTGGAAATCTGTCTTTTAAATTTAGATCACAACTCCAAAATGTGGTAATAAGAGCTGGAAAAATAATTGGCATGGTTCCCCCGCTTTCTCTTCTGGAGATTTTTGAGAAGTCTGTAAAGAAGCAGGGCTTTAAAATTATTGGAGACCCAAGCCATATTCTCCATAAAGAGTACGAGCTGATGCCTTCAGGCAGGAGATATAGGATTCCAAATTGTAAGCTAAATAAGTATACATTTTCCCTAATTCCATTATCAATTAAATTATTGAATAAGAAGTGATGAATTGGGGGAGGTAATGCAATGGGCACCATGACATGTTTTAGTGTAATATTTAGTGTTGTGTATATGTGTATTTTTTTTATTTATTTTTTTTCACTGATTGTTGTTTGTATGCTTTATCTGCTCTCTTGATTGCCTAAGATACATTTCTCCTAAGGGAGATAATAAAATGGAAATACTAAAATACTAAAAAATATTTGACACAAGCGGCAACCTCCCCCAATTTCTCTTGAAGCCAATACGGAAGTGACTTAAACTGCAATTCATCGACTGGCCGCTAGGGACAGGCTCCAAAAGAGATCAGAATCTCATTGTGTTCCATGTTAAAATGCCCAACTTTACAGCAGAAAAAACATGTTTACAGCCTGGCACAAATTGTGGTTTTGGTCTATACGGCTAATTGTGCCCTTCATGACAACTGTGAGGGGGTGAATATTTTCATCTCATTCGTTTACATTATATAGATCCTTACATTTCTGCATAAGTAAGGGCGTGGCCACTTTGAGTGACAGGTGGATTGTTATTTTTTTCAGCTGTCTGTTAGTCATCACTTCGCCTCAGCTCCACCCACGTCCCGCCTCTTTGCCCATTTTCTTTGCCCGACCCTACTTTACGCTTCAAAACAGCTCTTCAGAATCCTATGGGTGACGTCACGGACAATATGTCCATATTATTTTTACAGTCTATGATTTGACATTGTTGCTGCACATCTCTTCACAGTCTGTCAGTAAAGCTCTGTTTACTTCCTGTCTCTACGAAGCCCCTCCTTCTGAAAAGTGCAATGTGCTCTGATAGGTCGGCTGGACCAGTGTGTGATTGATCAAATGCTTCCAGCATGTTTTGGAAATGTCACGCCCCTTACCATAACCGCGAGTTTCAGCTACTCTACTCAATCGCAACTCAACCCTTACAGAAAAAAACACATGAATTTCACTGTAAGGGAAAGTTTTTTCTGTAAGGGAATCATTCACTTTTTTTTGTTTGCCTTGGGTGCGAATTACAATTGAGGCTCAAACAGCAACATTACACTTTACATGAAGTTAAACATATAAAACAAGTGTCACGTTTTGAGGCTCTAAATTATAAACAATAAAACACTTGAGTCATAAAACACTTGAGTCCCTGAGCACAATTTAAAAATCAGAGACACAGTCAGACTGCCAGAGGCTTTTTTCTTTAACCTTTTTGTGCACCTCCTGCATAATGCCAACTTCAAGTGAACAACAGTTTATCTGGGTTTTGCAAACTAAAAGTACAGAACTGCTGTTACTTACTGGTTAAGCTGATATTTTCTCCTCATGTTTCAGAGAATAATACAGTGAATAATGTATTTCACATCAAAAAGGATGTGATCACCATAAAATATAATGTAACTTCATTTGATTTATAAATTGTTACTGCATGTAGGCTCTAGTAATAACAGTAAATTATGCATAATTACAAGTAACTAACCCTAAACCAAACCCCAACCATAACTTAAAAGTACAAGTATTTAGTTAATATTTCTCAGTCCTTATTTTATTAAGTACAATGTAACTGCATCACCATAAAATAAAGGGTTACACTTTATTTCAAGGTGTCTTTGTTACACTGTAATTATACATTTATGTAGAGTAATACATGTATTTACTAGGGTTAGGATTTGGTTTGGTTTAGGGTTAGTTGCATGTAATTATGCATAATTTATAGTTATTACTATAGTAACTACATGTAACGTGCAACAATGACACTGTAAAACTAAAGTGTTACAGACTGCTGTAAATTAAAGTTGTTTATTGATTAATAATGGAAATCACATGATATTCTGATTAATCGCACAAATCACTAGCATTTACTATTAATATTTGCAGAGAAAAGCCCCCAAATGTTTTGAAGCTTTGAAAAAAAAAGTTTAAAAAGTGCCTTTAGAAGTCTATATTGTTTATTTCATATTACTGAATATATCATATCAGCTGAGATAGAAAATATTGGTGGAGATTAGTCAGTAGTCTGCTAACTTCAGTATGGAAATGTACTTGCCGTCGACCAAAATTTCCACCCATGACTCATATATACAGTCACATTTCTTGATGGAAAAAAGTATTAGACGCTTTATTTAGAAACCCGCTGTCGATGCCATTATTAATGCCTGGATTTCTTATTACACCAGTACACTGTGCCCTGTGATATCAATTAAATTCACATTATATCTGAGATTGTTAGCTACAAGGCCTTGAAGCATAAGCGATCAAGTGGAATTCAATAAAAAATTATTTGCCTTCTGCTCCAGAGAGATCCAATTTCATGCTAAAATGCTTGTAAAATAATGGTTAAACCTATTGAAATCTAGACCATATATTGTGTTCTCAATGCCAGGGTGGAATAAACACTTTCTGAAAGAGGAACTTATGAATTCAACTTAGATTGCGCAACCAGTGTCCTTGAAACTTTATGTAAAATGTACAAGATGACAATAAACCCATATATTATGTCCTAAATATAAAAGTCCTATAAATCATTTGTATGTAAAATAAATTTGGTAATACAATATAAGGGAATACTTTATTTTACAGTGTCCTTGATTTACATGCTGTAGTAACACATTTCTTAAACTAAACTAATCTTAAACAAAACACTAACCATATAGTAAGTACATGCAGTTAAATAAAGTGTAACCCAGTATAATAATATTCATTTATACACATTTTGATTAATTTGCAATTAGATGGTATTTCTTAGTCAGATATGCTATATCTCTTAGCAGCATGTGTCAGCGTTGACCTCCCAATGACCTCATATTTATCCCACAGAGTAAATAATATGGAAATTCCCATGCATCACTAATTATTCCAAAAGTCTGCAAAACTAAACTTGGACTTGATACGAGCCACCAGTATGTGGACAAGCAGACCCTCGCTACACATCCAGCCCTGCTATTTACACCACAAGATAATTATCCAGATTGCTAATGCCCGATTTGGAGTCGACAGAGACGCCCATCCATTTAGTTAACTTTGCCAGCAGATCTTTCATGGCAGAAGAAACCCATTCCAATGTGTCTAGTTACACATACTTATTATTTTAATCAGACATCTTCTCATGCAATATTTGCCTTCACCCTTCCCTAGTCACATAACTTCATGTTGATTGTTTTCATTGCTGTAAGCTATATTTGCCCAAGGATAATGAGAGGCAAAATTTCAGCGTACAGGGAAAAACAGCACCGAACAACTAAACTGAAAAGAGTTTATGGATAATGAGACTCTTAATGAGAGGATGATGGTATGCCCAAAATGGTACTTGATAGAATATAAAAAAAAAACTGTAATGTTTGGAGCTGTGAATGCTTCATATACAGTTAAAATGATGGGAACAGCTGAATGCTGATCATATTGCTGCAGGGTAGTTATGGCTTAATGGTTAGAGAGTCAGACTGATAACCCGAATGTTGTGAAGGTTCGATTCTCAATATCGGCAAGAAATCACTGAGGTGCCCTTGAGCAAGGAACCTAACCTAATCACTCCCACTGCTCTCTGTGTGTGTTCACGGTTTGCAGTGTGTGTGTGTGTGTGTGTGTGTGTGTGTGTGTGTGTGTGTGTGTGTGTGTGTGTTTGTTCACTACTTACTACTCCTAATATGTGTGCTTTAACTTGGATGGGTTAAATGCAGAGGACAAATTCCAAGTATGGGTTACCATACTTCACTTCAGAGAGAATCTGCATCATGTAAACATTTAACTTTTTTACCCTGCGACAAAGCTTCCAAGCCACTGACTGAAATTCCCAGCTTTCCATGTATTTACAGTTATACGGTAGGGGGCATTATTATACTCTAAAAGAGTACTGAATCTCCTGATCAAAAGAGTAAAGAAGAAGCAGAAACAAGCGATAGCGCATGTAAGCATATGCATATGTAAAATAACACAATCATCAACATTAAACAGCATATAAATCAAAACTGCCTAATGTTACTAAATAAAATGTCGATCCAGGACGAGCAATAGGACTGTGAAGCTTTGGGGATGGACTTGATCTACTCCATCTATGTTTTGATCATCGTTCTGAATCCGATCTGGATGTAGTCTTTGACAAAAACTAGATTTTTCTCAGCTTTTTGCTCAAAATGTTGCTATTTTTATGAAATTTCCCAACTTTCAAGTGTTAATAAAAAGAGAACGGAGCCGCACATGACGTGCAAAAAACAATTGTGCGCACAATTCGTTCTCTCGATTTTTAAATCATGCACACAATTTACTATTCTGTTCCCTTGATTTGCTAGATCGTGTGGACGATTTACTACTTCGTTCCCTCGACTTGCTAAACCATCCATATGATTTACTAATTTCTTTCCCTCGATTTATAAATTGTGCGCACAATTTACTATTTTGTTCCCTTGATTTGCTAAACCATCCACACGATTTACTAATTAGTTCCCTCGATTTATAAATCATGCAATTTAGTCGATTTAGCCTACTATTTTTTCCTGCATGTCATGTGCGGGGCTCCATAAAGAATTATGCATTAAGTGCTTTAAATCTTTAAAAAAAATAACAACTCAGGCGGGGAAAGAGTTAAAAAGCACTTTTATAATTTACAAAAATCCCCTGCATACTACCATTCAAAGGTTTAGGGTTAATAAGATTTTTAAATGTGTTTAAAAAAGAAGTTAGTTATGCTCACCAAGGTTGCATTTATTTAATCAAAAATAGAAGCAGTAATATTGTGAAATTATATTATGATTTAAAAGAACAATTTTCTGTTTTAATATATATTAAATAGTAGTTTATTCCTGTGATGCAAAGCTGAATTTTCAGCATCATTACTCCAGTCTTCAGTTTCACACAATCCTTCAGAAATCATTCTAATATGCTGATTTGCTGCTCAGGAAATATTTCTTATTATCAATGCTGAAAACAGGTCTGCTCCTTAACGTTTTTTTTTGTGGAAAACTTTGTTCAAGAGAACAGCATTAATGTGAAATAAAATATGTTTGTTTGCAATATTACAAATGTCTGTACTGTCACTTTTGATCAATGCATCCTTGCTGAATAAAAAAAATCCTTAAAAAATCGTACTACCCCCAAACCTTTGAGCGGAAGTGTATTTAAATATATAACCTATATAGAATATCTACTCATAATCATAAAACTTTTCAGGTTTCTACATTATTCACATGCTTTCCAAACTTTCTTTGCACCACTAAACAAACAAAAAGAGCCAAAGAGGGAGGGAGAAAGAGAGCAGAAGAGAATTAAATGCTGCTTGAGTGATGGGAGATGACCAGAGGCAGCTAGACACATCAGTTATTCACAGTCTCTAATGATCTCATGTCTCTGCCGAGGACATTTTCCGAGAAAAAGACACATTTAACAAAGCAGGGGCGGTCTCATATGGGAAACTAAGCCTTTTTTTCTGTGTACCTCCAAAACATTACTCTGGTGACATTCAGTTAAAAGCCTTTGCAATCTTCGATAATCTCGTTTGAGTGATGGAAACAAGTGGCTTCAACCGCAATGTGTTAATATATTATAGTATTCCCAACCACTGCAGAACATAAAAAAACATAACAGGCAGACAAATATAGTGATGCTAATTTCTAAAATAGTATCTAAAAGAGTATTCCATGATACGATACGATAGCTTTGCATTGTTGAACTCCCTCTATGCCGAATCTCTTTCAAATAGACATTTTACGAACAAACATTGGAGTTGCAATCTGATGAATTAACCTGCAACCCTTAGGGAAGGTTCTAGAGAAAGTTCCAGACCTTCACTTGAGTTTTGTTTTCAGAAGTGGGTGTATTAATTATCAGCATTAATGATAACATAAGCATTTCAAATGAAGAACTCCCTAAAATAAATTTTCTTGACACCTCAAAGCGAGTTCAGAACCCACCTACGCTTCTTTGTTTTGAAGCAAACCTGACAAAGAAACCCCATAACGAGCTGATAGAATGCTGAAAAATCACAATTTTACTCAGACAGCAGACTATTTTGACAAATTATGCATGGATGAATTAATTCTCTCAACAGATTACAGGTCAGAAGTGCAGAGGGATGGAAAGACGAGCTTCAAGCTGTCTTGTTGTTAAACATGCATATATTAAAATATCAAAAGCATCTCTGCAATAACTGTCAAAGTTTGTAATTACAAAAAAACTTGTTTTCTCGTCATCTGTTTAATGTGCAGTCCAAATGTTTCAGCATTGTTTGCTTATTTCAAGCCAGATTGCAAACTTTACAGAACAATCTAAAATGCCCAATTTATTGTCATCCACGGTCACTCTCAAGTCAGATAATTGAGTAGCCCACATGGCACAATTATGCATTGATCTCTAAAGATTGCTCAGTATTGGCTACAAAAACATTTGTAACATAGCAGATGCTTTTCTGGATAATTGCCTGTTTACGTGTCTGATTAAAAAAGCGAGATTGTTATTAGCAGACGTCTACAGGCTGTAAACTCCTCCGTTATTTCACTGATCAGCTGAACAGCTTCATTTGATACCATGACACAATGTTTCATTCATTTGTTCTAATGAGAGAGCGAAGCTAGCTAAGCAACGGGTGTAGCATGACATTTATCATTATTTAACATCTGCGTAATCAACCCAGAAGCCTCCACTTCTGCTGTGCTGTGAAAGAAGGCTTCTGGGGCCAAATGGATGGTATCCAATCTAACTATAGAGATTGAGAATATCCCTCCTATGTTTCCAATCACTAGCATAGTTGGGTGGTTCGTTTATTCATTCACAAACACACTTGTGTTGCAGTATTTCTACAACAAGGTATAAATCATTGAGAGTAAAGTATGGGATGATTTTAGACTCAAAATTATTAATAGATTCACACACACTTATCCATGAACTTGATAAATGTTGCAGACATGTTTTACTATCCACAAACAAATGCCTTTTAACTTGTGTGTGCAAAATACAGAATTACATGAATGTGCAGCGATTTGTACAAATGGAGACATAGTTGTGAATACAAAACTTCGATTATGTATTAATGTAGGTCAGAATTTGTGCGTGCAACGAGTAAGATGTGCATTTGTCAATCCGGTGACGCGCATTAATTCATTGACTCATTCGCTGACGTTTGTGAGTCGATCCTATTTGATTCATTTGGATTTTGAGAGTTTCATTTCCCCGGTTTGGCCTTGCTCGATCCACACACATACAGCTGTCTAAGAAAACCTTCTGCCACTAGATGGCAGTGTTCTGCCAAAACAGACACCGGCACCATGAGCGTTATTCTGCCTATAAGACGCTTTATGTGTCCTCGTTATAAAGACAAGGAAAACGTTTAACAGGCTAACGTTAAAAAAGTATTAAAGGCTACTTTGTGGCAAGCAGATTAAATCAGGTTATGAACACAACATTGTTCCTCACAACATTTTCTCCCATAGAAAACCATTATAAAATGCTTAATATGCAATATAGTGCATGCCCAATAAAGTGTATAGGCTACTTTTATCTGCCTTTTCTACTTCCTGATATTTGTGCTGTTAATTTATCCAAATCAATGCTGTCACTTCCTGGGGGGTATTCCAGAAAGCAAGGTTAACTTAACGTCACATATACCTTGAACTCTCGGCTGATTAACCCAAACCTTGCTTACTCGAGGTATGCTGGTTCCAAAAACAAGTCCAGGAGTAAGTTCAGACAACTCAGACTATGTTCTCGGTTAACACAAAAGACATTCTCAACAGAGCAACGAATCGCTGATTCACCATGGAAACAGACGCTAAGAAAAAGCGTGTCATTCTACTTAATTTGTTTAAAGTTCTCATGGCATGGCATTTTTCTGTTATTTTATAATGTTTCCTGAGGTGTACTTATATTGTTAGTATGATTTTTACATCATAAAATGTCATAATGAAGAAATAAAAGGCATTTTTTCTATACTGCTGTTTGCCCTGTGGCTGAATGCCCTGTTTCAAGAGGCGTGTCTGCTGTGAGACTTCAGTAAAAACGCCCACTGTAGTGATTGGCTGACATCTTTGCATTTGAAAGATGGTTAAACAAGGCGTGGTTTAACGAGGTCTACCAGGCACGAGCTGCTGCCAGAGAGATGGATGGACCTGAGTTCACTTCTCATCAGTTATGTCAGTACGTCTCAGTTCAGTGAACTGTTGTAGTTACTAGGATATACTTCAGGTTATTAGTTTATTTCTAATCGGAGGGACTGTCACTCATGTCAGAAAGTTAGTAACTTTAGTAAATTATGGATCAGCGCTGACTAGAGACGCGAACCGTTTAGAATGATTCAGTCCGATTTGGTGAACTGATTCGGTTCACTAAAAAGAACCGATTCAAAAGAATGATTAGTTTGCGAACCGGACATCACTAATGTACCAGAGACAGAGCGATTGCTAACAAAGTTATTTATAGTAACTACTGAGTTATGAGAGCGCTGTCAGCGCAAGTTTATTTTGCGTGTATCTGAGAGTTCTGAATAAACAAGAGTCTCAGTCACGCCGAGCCCGTCTTCATCATTATTCTACCAACTTTGTAACACATGCAATTACAGCTGTCGAGATGAACGAGTTAGTAAGTGTTGATTATAGCATTATTTTAAGATATTTTCCTATCATATGAAAAGTGTCAGTGACGCGCATTGAGTACACGCCGCAAACAAAGACACAACAGCAGTAATCGAATGTAATCCAGTTTATTGTGGAGCTAGGCTGGCTAGCCCTGATATATTCACGCTTACCCCCCTTCTGCTTAATCTCGCGCCGCGTTTGATGCCTCCGCTGTGGGCCAGATGCAGTACTGGGGGTCGGTGATGTTGAAGACCGACCGGCCAGTGCAGCCCGAGCTTCGGCATGTGCGTGAAGTTTATCTCTAAAGATGTGACTCTGCCGATATTGAGCAGAAACTCACAACTGTATGCACAGTATGCACATTTTCGAACAGATAGACGCGACGAGGACGTACAAAAACATGGACTCAAAAGATCGAAAATACGAAAACACCGTTTTGTCGGGAGAGAGAGTAGCCGCAGCGTGTGCACGAATAATAAATAATTAGCTACACATCAGAAATCACTGATCAATGATCTGAAGGAACTGAAAAAAGACTTCTGTTTTCATTTGTACATCCAAACACTGAGAAACTGCCAGCATTCACTCGTTCACAAGCCATGATCTCTCGAGGACAAACAAATATGGCACTTGCATGGGCGTGACAGATTCTCTGGGCGGAGGAAAGGGAGGTAACCGTTCCTGTTTTTACGTCATAACAGGAGACTTCAGGATTGGCTAGTCTGGCCTGTCATTTTCTCTAAGGCAGAGAGAGACAGCCACAACTCTGTTTACACCGATCAAAATTTCTAGCCACTTGGGGACAATATTCAGGCTAGGGGAACTCATATTAATGTTGAAAACCCTCATTAAATGAAAATTTCATGCCATGGGACCTTTAATGGCGGTTTACATAAGCTACTTAGTGCACATATAAAGTAAAAAAAAAAATACATATATACATATATATATATATATATATATATATATTTTTTTTTTTTTTTTAATTTTTTAAATTTTTAAATTAGATTTTTTTATGGTATATATATATATATATATATATATATATATATATATATATATATATATATATATATATATATATATATATATATATATATATATATATATATATATATATATATATACCATAAAAAAATCTAATTTAAAAACTTAAAAAATTTAAAAAAAAATAATGGGAATTGATATTATAGGAAAAACTATATATAAAGTACTACATCATCAGGAATATATCTATCCAAAAGGTTAGGACATGCATGATGACGATATACAAATGATTTCAGCATACAGAAAATCCAATTAACTTCATGGGATGTTGCCATCACATGCAACACATAATTCATTAACAAATGTCCCTCTTTACCCAGGGACAGAAAAGCATTAATCTCTCTATAACAATGTATGATGAAATCCACATATAAGGAAAGATTTCAGTGTACGTGTTTTTTGCTCATGCCAGCAAGACTAAATACATCACACACTTTCCTGACCAGGTGGGGCATTCATTCCCTGAAGCTGTGCATGTGCTGTGCCATTCCAGATTAGCTCAGCGTCAGTGTGTGTGAAGGGACAGCGTGTGCAGGGTAAGAGGGGTAAACCCATGCTTAGAGGCCAAAACATTGTGGTCCTCAAGGGGTTGCTGGGATGGGCTGGATATATGTCCTATCAGCACTTTGCAAAACAGCAGATTACTCCAGTACAGCGTGCCTCTCGCAGCAGGGAAATAAGAAAAAGCTCTGAGGCAAAAAAAACTACAACAATCAATTTATAATAGAAAAAAAATGAGACTGACTTAGATGCCACGGACAAAACAGAAATTGATTGCAAGGGCCTTTTCTGTTTTCAGGTTATATTGCACACACAGTGCATGTGGCCTTTAAAAAAATCCTAAATTGAAGTTTATTAAACTAGACAGAATCTTACCAGTCATCTGTCCATACAGTGGGGCACCACAAGAAAATGCTCTTTCAGACGAATACAATCGGAGTTATATAAAAAAAAATGCTGGCTCTTCCAATGTTTATAACGGCAGTGAAGCTCAAAAAAGTGCATCTATACATTATAAAAGTAGTCCACACGGCTCCAGGGAGTTAAAGGTCCCATGGCATGAAAATTTTATTTTATGAGGTTTTTAATATTAATATGAGTTCCCCTAGCCTGTATATGGTCCCCAAGTGGCTAGAAATTTTGATGGGTGTAAACCGAGTTATGGCTGTCAGCTCAGACGAGCTGATCTTTCATTTTCCTGTTATGACGTCATACCAGGAAAGGTTACCTCCCCTTCCTCTGCTTTGCCCGCCCAGAGCATTCAGAGAAAATGGATTCAGTTTATGTCAGCACAGGCTTTACAAACAGACTTTACAATATGGATTCGACAGCACCGCAACAAACAGTGAGTAACAGTGTTCATTAATGCCTAATCTGTGATCAGTGATTTCTGTTGTGTAGCTAATCATTCAAGTTCACTCAGACTTTCTTTCTAGATCGTTTAATGATCGCTGTCTTGATGCCCTAAGCGTAGTGCATCAGTGAATCAAGCCAGTGACTAAAACGATCGTTTCTCTTAGTAGCATGAAACAAATCCGTTTTTTTAAGTGATTCAACTACAGAGAGCGATCATGGAACACTCTTTATAATGTTCGTGTGACAGAGGGCTCTGTCACAATCACGGCAGCACTACATTTTACAAGCACATTTGATCCATTATCCACCTGGTTTATTGTTTCCTACCCTTGGGTGCACACAAGAGTCAGGTTAACGCTTCAGTAGCATACATAACACACACATATTTACACCATTATCGCATCTTTTTCCAAATCCCCTTTATAAACACGCACAGACAACAGATAAATTAATCCATAGATTTTTATTGGACATGTTATGTTTTGTCTTTGGTCGCGGTCTGTTTGTGTTGTGGTTAGTCCAGGTTACCGGAGGCAAATGGCAATCAATCTGTCAATCACACGTCGCGAGTGTATCTGCACACTTGCCCAAACTGCCATTATAATGAATGACACTGTAATGCTGCACAAAGCTCTTACAGTATTCCTGTCGATGTTGTGTTTGCTGTTAGTTGTGGTGAAAGCATTTTGTGAGAGTAAACGCGTTGCAATGACGAGATCACTGCATTCACGCGATCAACAGACTGTCTGTGTACTCAATGCTCATCACTGCAGTCTTTCATGTGATAGGAATAGATCATAAAATAATGCTATAATCCACATCTCGACAGCTGTAATGGTACATTACAAGTGTTACAAAGTTCGTAGAATAAGGTGGAAGAAGACAGAGTTGTCGTAACTGGGACTGTTTATGCAGAACTCGCAGCTACAAATAAGCTCGCACTAACAGCACAGCGCTCTCAACAACTCCAGCTCTCCATGGTTCACGCGCAGTCAGCCTCTCTCTCTCTCTCACGCATGCAGTGAGTGCGTGCAGTGCCTAGCTAAATCACGCCCCCTCCGCAACATAATCTAACACTCATTTAAAATGCAAAGATGTCAGCCAATCACAACAGTGGGCGTTTTCACTAAAGTCTCAGAGCAGACACGCCCCTTGAAACAGGGCATTCAAGCCAGAGGGGTAATAACAGTATAGAAAAAATGCCTTTTATTTCTAAATTATGACATTTTTTAATGTAAAAATCATACTAACAATATAACCACACCTCAGGAAACATTATGAAATAATAGAAAAATGCCATGCCATGGGACCTTTAATAAAAGCCTTCTGAAAGGAAGCAATGGGTTTGTGTAAGACAAATATCCATATTTAAAACTTTATAAAGTAAAATATCTAGCTTCCTCCAGACCGCCTTTCGTATTTAACTTACGCAGAAAGTTGAAAGCTTCTCACAGTTCAAAATGCTTTCGCTACGTCCAATGTCATAGTTACGGCAGTTACGCTTTTTTTGTAAGTTGAATACAAAATGTCCGCCAGAAGCCAGATATTTTACTTTATAAAGTTTTAAATATGGATATTTTTCTTACACAAACCCATCAATTCGCTTCAGAAGGCCTTTATTAACCCCCTGGAGCCGTATGGATGGATGGATGGATGCACTTTTTTGAGCTTCAAATCTTGGGTTAATACAATGAATGGGGATTATTAGGAGGCCATGATTGGCAAGGGCCAATTGAGGGAATTTGGCCAGGACACCGGGGTTACACCCCTTCTCTTTTACAAAAAGTGCCATGGGATTTTTAATGACCACAGAGAGTGAGGACCTCGTTTTAACATCTCATCCGAAGAATGGTGCTTGTTAAAATATAGTGTCCCCATCACTACTGGGGCGTTAGGACCCACACAGACCACAGGGTGAGCGCCCCCTGCTAGCCTCACTAACACTTCTTCCAACAGCAACCTGGTTTTCCCAGAAGGTCTCCACCAATCAGACTCAACCCTGCTTAGCTTTAGTGGGAAACCAGTCCTGGGCTACAGGGTGATATGGCTGCTGGCGAAATATACAGTTATAGAATATACAGTTATTCAGTATAGAAATCATTATGTCTATGGAAAGTCCACAAAAACACAACGTGTGTGTAATGAAATTATGAAATTACAGCATCAGACCAAAGACTATTAGTTCACCGTCTTCACTATTAAACTTAAACGAGCATATCTCCTCAGGCAATGAGTGCTAGCAGCAGACAAATAAGTCAATAGTTAAGTACAGAAACTAAGCACTTGCCATGAAAAGTGTGAAAAGAAAATATTTTAAAAAGATCACAGAGGAGTGGAGGATGCATTTAGATGCAAGTCTTTCTTGGCTGTTTAGCCGTTTTTGTTGCCTCAACCTGCCTTTGACACTCAGTGTCCTTCTGCCATCGCTGGCAGGCGTCCCAGGGACTGAAGAGTCTTCTGTAATTAGTCAGAAGTGAGAAACCCAATTAGGATGGCAGGTAGCTGTTTCTTCTTATTAAGCCAACAGAAGAGAGATGCCATGTCATTTGCTCAAAGGATAAAGAGAGCTACACCAACCAAATCCAAAGAGAGAAATAGAGAGAGCGAGATTGCTTACATAATATAACGTTTTTTTTACTTGGACTTGACTGAGTCAAATTTCCCAAACGTATTCCTGAGACAGGGCGATTTCATAAAGAAAACTTCTCCCGTGACGTTTGGCGTCACTTGTAACCAGTCTTGTATGAATAAGTGAATACAAAAATCTAAAAAAGACACGATCGACAGGGACAACCTCCAGTTCACCTCATCCAGAGGCTTTTACCAGTCATGCCAACTAAAAATCAATACCAGCGCAGTTCATTTTAAAGCTCCAAGGGTTGAGGCCCTATTAGAACGATTTTGACTGGCTAATAAGGACGGCTAATCTCATCAAACCACTTCAAACATCGAACTGTCATTGTGCTGAATGACAGGACAGAGGGAAATACATGGCCCACCGAACCTGTCAAGTCGTCATATCTTCTCCGTTCAGCTCATTACTTCACCTAGTGTAAACTCTTGTACAGCAGGACAACACAATCACATATTAACTGGGTCAGATCTGACAGCCCTGTCTGCTCAAGAGCCTCTGAAAACAACAGTACAGCCTTGTTCCATCATCTTCACTTGCTTACGTTGACACTCCATTCCTCTCTTTTTTCAAAGCACCCTTCTTTTAGATTCTGTCTTTCCTTTTCTCTAAATCTTAAAGGGATAGTTCCAACACGGTCTCACACCAACTCATCATATATTGACGCTTGATCAGTTCCCTTCGGCATCACTTTTTAACGCACATGGTACCCCTTTAGCATCATTTTCTGACGTGCAGGGAACTCCATTGATTTCAATGAGAAACCTTTGGCGTCATATACAGACGTGCTGGGCATGGTTATCGTCATGATGAAATTATAAATTGGGTTATGATTTTGCCATATTGACATGGAATGTGATTCTCAATTTAATCAGCCAGCATAATTTAATTTACATTTATTAAATTTTTTTTATTTATGCTATCCAGACACGTTTGAACACGTAGCCCAACCCAACCCCATTCCCTAAACCTACCCATTTGTGTATTATAAAAAACAGGACATAACAGGCAGATATAACTGCAGCCACAATTTATTCAGAAAGTACAAATATTCCAAGTGTTCCGAGGCCAAACGATTGATTTGTGTAAAGAAAATCCCCAAAATCTATCACCGTCTCCATCCGCCGAAGATCATAAACACATTTCAAAAATTGCTGCCCGAAGAAACGTTACGTCAGCTTTGATAGTGAAATGACATTGGCGCTCGTGTGTCTTGTGACCGATCACATCATGCTAAAGAGTCGGGCATATCTTTAGAATGAGATATTACTAAGTGGAGTGTGTGTGTTCACAGAGCGATGGGATCATCATTTCAGCGATTAAAACATTAAGATCAACTCTGTTCTGTATATGAATATATCGTATGACTTCAGAAGACTTGGAATGCAATGAGTTCATACTTTTATACTGTATTGGTTAGTTTTTGCAATACATTCCTGTATTGTACTGGTTAGTTTTTGCAATAAATACCTGTGACTGTACTTTTATTTGCCTGTTATGTGTTTTATTTTGTTGAGAAGTGGGTAGGTTTAGGGTAGGAGTTGTGTTAGTTGCTCCGAAATATAAAAGTAGCATATAAATATTTATAAAATCATGTCTACTTTTACAAATACAAAAAATTAAATGCGTCTAATCTGACGAGTTGGGCAAACAACTGAAATCAATGGTTTTCCCTGTGCATCAGAAAATTACGTTAGATGGGTACCCTGTGTGTTAAAACCTGACCAATCGTCAATTTGTGATGAGTTGGTGTGAGAACGTGTTGATAGTTCACACTTTGTGTCAAAACTTTTGTGACTTTCTTCTGTGAAACAGAAAAGGAGAATGTATCATGATTGTGAGAGTTTCTTCAAAATGTTCAGTTTAATCATTATTTTGAGTCGAATCTTGTTAATGAACTCATAGATTCAGTCACATCAGTTAAGCATCTCACTAAAGGATTTAAATGGATAGTTCACCCAAAATGAAAATTATGTCATTGTTTACTTATCATCAGGTTGTTCTAAACCTGAACTTCTTTCATCTGCTGAACACAAAATAAGATCATTTGGAGAATGTCTGAAACCAAACAGTTGATGGGCCCCGTTGACATACTATGGAAGTCAATGGGGCCCATTTTTAACTCTTTGTTTACGCATATTCTTCAAAATATCTTATTTTGTGCTTAGCAGAAGAAAGAAATTCCTACAGGTTTGGAACAAATAGAGGGTGAGCAAATGATGACAGATTTTTTTTTTAACTCTTTAAATTGTGACCTGTTTATAGCACAAAGCTTTCATACAAAAGTCATACTTTATCATACTTTCAAGGTTTTTTTTCTCCTTCTTTTTTGAAGGTTGAATTTTGAACCTTGCTTTAAAGAATCAGTATCAGTATCTCGTGTATAAAGCTTCACCTTCAGTTTCATTAAGGAGTCTTCCCACTAACCCTCTTGAAACAACTTGACTTTAATAGAGTATGTAACACCTACCATCTGTTATTGCTGAAATGTTGTTAAAATACTAGATGTCTGAGGGCACTCAGCAATTATAATTATGGATGAAGGAGAGGTGATGCGTTAAACAAACAATGTTTAACTAATAGAGCGCTTCAGGGATATTATTTTGTAGGCCAACCCGGAAGTTAGCATCACCCTGGTTTCCTTTCAATTATTGCAGAAAAGAAGCTCTGTGACCAACAAAAGTTTATGATTCTTACACGTTTTTCACCAGATGTAAAAAGCTAAATGTTGGCTTTATACAAACTACATCACGGTTGCATGACTTCAAAGTCATGACCACTTGCTACCGACAACTCGTTTAATTTTTTTCATAAAATATAAATGTTGGAAAGTTTAAAAGTTTTGAGTTTGATATTTGTTTGCAACAGCCTGGATATAAACACAATGAGGCTAAAAGCAGACAAGGGAGTTGATGAGTTTACCTATTCACCGTGATGACATTTAAAGGAAGACTATTATGTCCCTTTTTACATGATGCAATATAAGTCTCAGAATGTGTTTTGTGAAGTTTCAGCTCAAAATACCCCGCAGATCATTTATAATACCATGTTGTAAATGCCTTTTTTGAGTGGAAGGAAAAACATGCTGTTTACGTGCTTGTATCTTTAAATGCAAATGAGCTGCTGGTCCCCGCCCCACTTTCCAGAAGACTGTACAGCTTGTGCCTCAGCAAAAACTAACAAAACATCTGTTTGGTTTTCTCTATCTCTATCACAGTCTGGCTCAAGTGACATAGCAGTTCTTATTTGCATGTGTTTTAAAGCCACATCAGTCTAAACTTCTATAGTTTTCTGAGCGCACGCATCTGATTCTCAGAAACTTGAATTTATTTTTAGGGTCTCAAAAGGCAAATAATTGTAAAGCTTCAGCTTTAGTTCCATTAAAGAGGCTTCCCACTAGCTAAGCTAATAGGGCAGAGTCCGTCACCGGCTGTGGGCGGGGCCTGTTCCAATGTAACGTGTTGGATCACATTCATGAACGGCTCGTTTTGAGACATGTTTCAGATGAATGGGAAAAATAACAAATGGAAAGGATGGATTTTTACCACAATATGTTGGTTGTGTACACATACAACGGACACATATATATGTTAAAAAATATATATAAAAGTCAATTTTGCATAACAGGTCCCATGTCCCTGATAGTCCCATTTAGCCACTTGTTAGCAAGACAGGTAAAAGCTTAAAGGGTTAGTTCACCCAAAAATGTAAATTCTTTTATTAATTACTCACCCTCATGTCGTTGGACACCCGTCAGACCTCCGTTCATATTCGGAACACAAATGAAGATATTTTAGTTGAAAGCTGATGGCTAAGAAAGGCTTCAGATAGGCCTCCATTGGCATTCAGTACATTGACACTTCCAAGATCCATGAAAGGCACTTAAAACGTCGTTACAAAGTTCATCTCACCACAGTGGCTCTACAATAATTTTACGATGCGACGACAATAGTTTTTGTGCGCAAAAAAAAATCAAAATAACACCTTTATCCAACTTATTATTGCCTTCCGTGTGTGCCTCCACGTCGCATGCGCGAGAATATGACGCAGATCCGGCGTTCGGACATATGACCCAGAAGCGATTTGTTTACAATGAGAGGAAGATGCGCGTATCTAAGCTGTTGGATTCTACATTGATCGTGCTTTAGGTCTCGGCGTAGTGCTCAAAATGGGGCTTAAGTGTGCATTTCATGGATTCATGAACGCCGGCGCTACGTCATATTCTCGCGCATGCGTCGTGGAGACACACCATCAGCTTTACACTAAAATATCTTCATTTGTGTTCCGAATATGAACGGAGGTCTGACGGGTGTCCAACGACATGAGGGTGTGGAATTAATGACAGAATTTTCATTTTTGGGTGAACTAACCCTTTAAAATCTTTAGAAATGGGGTATTGCCAATGTACCGCATGTCATAGAACAAAAAACATCATGGGCCCTATCATTCACCCAGCGCAATGTGACGTAAGTGTTTTTTACTAGTTGAAGCCCAACGCAGTTATAATTTTCCTGTCCAGCGTCACGTTTTTAAATAGCAAATGCACTCACGCCCATCTGTTCACCCATGGGTGTGCTGGTCTGTAAACGAGGCGTGTTCAGGTGCATTGTTGGAGGGTTAGTAGTATGCACTTATAGGTGATGCACAATGCATAATGCATACACACTGCTTGTTACACACATGGACTGCAGCAGCACACATTTTTAATAATAATAAAAAAAAAGGATTGTTCTTTGGAGAGGCGTTCAGTCTTTCCGCTTGCAAATTTTGCCATGTAAATAGCGAATCCGCCATGGTGCAAGCGCAACTGGCTTTTGAAGGGAATGGGAGATGAGACTCTGATTGGTTTATTGCACGCTACGCCCAAAACACACCAATGACTCATTAAGAGACTAGGTACAACCCTTTTGGACCATGAGCCTGGCGCAGACCATTTTTTCTGTCGTCAAACCAGCAAAAGTTAATTCGGACATGCCCTAAGTGCACCTGAGCCATGTGCCAATGTGCTCAGATTGTTAAAATATGGCCCCTTGAGTGTGGGTTAAACACAGACATTATTGCAACCTGGTCTCATTGTGAAAATGTACCTCTGGCAACGTTTTTGCAAACCGCCAAAATACGTACCATTATGTACATATCTCTGCAGTTTCAAAGTGAAATGAACACTAGAGGCAGTAAAACAGCAAGCACTTTTTATCGTTTTTTTTTCCCATGTAAATGAATAAATTTTGGAGTTTGCGTCACTTAATCTACTCCATATGCTCGGCTTTTTTTATATAATAAGTTTGCTCAGTAGCTCAGCTGGTACAGATTTGTACTTGTAATAATGAAAGCTCAGGTACGAATCCCGTGAAAGACAAGTCATGATAAAAGAGCTCAAAGATGAGTTCACAGAAGCTAACAAGACATGGTTACTATTGTATTTTTGTCACATTTGCTTTTGTTAACACTATCGGTTAGGTTTAGGGTTTAGTGTAGGTGTACGTTAAAAAAACAATGTCACAAAACGTCAGATTGACGCTCATCTGTTCCGGGAAAAAAACGAAGCTTTTGGCGCCACCCAGTGGACATATCACTTTGAAACTGCAGTGATATATACATATTGGTACATATTTTGGGGTTTGCAAAAACGTTGCCAGAGGTACATTTTCGCAATGAGACCAGGCTGCATTATTCAGGCATTTCAACCAAAAACCCATTCAAAAAAAACATTGACTTTGGGACTATGGAAATGGAAGTTTTAATTTCCAGCTTTTAGGACTCATTCAGCAAAGATATCTTTACATATTTTATTAATTTTACTAACTTAATCTTATAGCATTTATTAATTTTACTTACCTACATAACACACTTAACATTAAACGTATCCTAAAATGTAACTCTTTAACATTAAATATTATAACAGTAAAAGTAGTATACAACATCTGATGTAAACAATGGAGAATATATCAACATTTCTCTGAGTTAATACTTTTGTGGACAAAATTGTCACGTAGTTCTGTTTTGGTTTCGTTTTCTCTGTGCTCTGTTCCTATTTTGCCTGTGTTCCCATATGCTAGTTTATTTCCATGGTAATTAATTGAGTTTGCATGGGTTCCTGAGTTTGCATGGGTTCCTAAGTATGTTGAGTTAAAACCCTGAGTTTTCCTGTGCCATTTGGATTTATTTATTAAAGGACTGTTTGCTCTGATAATCTCTGACGTTGTGCTCTTTATACCAGCCATCAGCGTAAAAAAAAAAAAAAAAATGTGGGTAAAATGTTCTTTTACAGTGTCATTGTTACATACGTTACATGTACTTACCATAGTAATAACAGTAAATTATGCATAATTACATGCAACTAACCAAATCCTAATACTACCCAAACCCTATAGTAAGTGCATGTTGTTAATTAATATTACTGAGTACCTTAATATATAATTACACTGTAACAATGACACCTTAAAATAAAAATAAGTGTGACAGATTGGATTCATCTCACAATCCCTGTTTTATAATAAATGTATGACATCCTGTTTAAATGTTGCATGTTTTCAATTTGTACTCCTGACACAAACTATCCCTAGTATAACTGAAAACCGTGTGAAACTGGCCTTAGTGAGCTTAGTCAACTTGGGTCCTGGTGATGCCATGGTGCAAGTCACTTTTGAATTATAAAGCCACACATTGAGTCAAGTGACAAGAGAACAATATCCCCAACGACTAGAACAACACGAGTTCATCAAGACAGCCATGGCTTTGAAGCAGCAGATCAAAATCTATTCTTGGAAAACCATAGCAGCTGAAATAGCCTACTTGGAAGAATATACATTTACAAAGGAAGGACTAAAATTGGGGATTTAAAAAATGCTGTGGCACACCATCAAACATCGAAAAGCTAAAAGCAGCGATGAGAGGTCTTTCAAATAACTCTATTGCTTTTATTTCCTCTCGATTTTTCAAGCAGTTCCGGCTGTGGATCTGAGAGACATAGCATGGGCTTAAACAAATGAAAACAGGGGGAGGGAAAGGTGATTGGCAGAAGTAAACTGTGAAGGACATGGCCTACAAAAGTATGTATGTAATGGAACTACCTGAAAATGAGCTTCATATAAATGCTAACAGACAAACAAATGCTAACCCGTTTCCAATCGACATACAGTATAAGTGGTTCAACAATAACAATGTATTTCTGCTTCACCCTCTGCAACTCTTCACCATACATACAGACACCTTACATCAATCTCTCAAGTGTACTCCTCCAAATACCATGTGACCCAATGGCAATTCTTATGTCTGTTGCTCATTAGCATTTCAAACACATTTCAGTCCCTCATGAAAAGCCCTGGCTTGTTAGCAACCCCAAAATATGAACTACGAAGTTTCTTCATTAGTTTTCTTCATTCATCAATTCAAAAGAGCTTTATTAGCATGACTGTGCATCACAATGGTGCCAAATCATTAACATATTAAATATAAATACTTAAAAAAAATTTTTTTAAAACATATGTGGCCGCGTTCTCCAGACCCCTAATAATTTACGGATAGTAGGGCTAAAAAAAAATATATATATATATAAATATATATATTTAAATAAAATGTGCTGTAGGCCAATACAGGGATTACTCTACATTCTAATTAAAGGAACACGCCAACATTTTGGGACTTTATCTTATTCCCCATATCCCCCAGAGTTAGATAAGTCCATATATACCATTCTCCTCTCCGTGCATGCCATAACTCTGTCTGACGCACCCACCACTAGCCTAGCTTAGCACAAAGACTGGAGGTAAATGGCTCCAGCTAGCCTACTGCTCAATAAGTGACAAAATAACACCAACATTTTCCTATGTTGTGATGTGTATAGTTCCATTGTGTACTAAGACAGACGGAAAATTAAAAGTTGTGATTTTCTAGACCGATATGAATAGGAACTATAGGCTACTATCATTCCTATCATTCCATGATCAAGGAATTTTGCTGCCGTACCATGAGTGCAGCGGCGCAATGATATTATGCAGCGCCTGAAAATAGGCTAACTTCCATCAAAATAACCAACGTGTAACACACTTCATTGTGATTTATCTTATAATTAGTTTTTTTGTGTACATTTTTGACATTAGTCAAAATAAATAGGTTTAAGGTCTGCATTATTTGTCTTAATAAGTAGGGACTTTTATTTTGACGGATGTTGTAGTCTATGGAAAGATAAGTGAGAGCTTGCGGTTCATCGGAGTGGTTAGGCAGATTTAAAGTTTGCAGTTTGTTAAGCACCCCCCGAAAAGTTATAAGGTGTGTATGTTCTTGTTTACTGTCATCTGTATTGAGTATTTTTGTGTATTTCGCTGTATGTTAATGATAATGCTATGAAGAGAGAGAGTTTGTGTACGAGGTGTTAATGAGCACTTCTTTGCTTTATTTGTTCAGCTTTTACAGTGATTTTTTGGAGATCAAATGGTTTCAATAAACTCCATGAAACATTAGTAAAGTCTGGCCATCATTCGGACAGGGTCCGCTACACAACATGACAATCAGCTAGCACAGAGCGTTCTGGGGACTATTTTCAGGCGCTGCATAATATCATTGCGGCGTTGCACTCATGGTACGGCTCAAAGTTCCTTGATCATTACACAGGAATGAGAGTATAGTTCCTAGCCATATCAGTCTAGAAAATCGCAACTTTTCATTTTCCGTCTGTTTTAGTAGGGGAGAGCAGGGACGAAAGTACCATTTTTCAGAAAAACGTAATTTTAAAAGATAATATTTTATACTGAGATATATTTTTGCTTTGGTCAATAACTCACAAGTGTGGTCTATCAATAGTAGGTGGTATTTTGTACAAATGTAGAAGGACTACAGTATCATTTCACTTTGAACATAAGCTGCACATTGTTACTTTTGACCCCATCAGGTGGGTCAAAAGTAACACAACAATACAAGCTAGATTTTTTTGTGTTACTCTTGTTTTTATTAAACATACCTAAATATGACCTTGTTAATATGTAACTGCAAACATATTTTGTCCTTTATCTTTGCAAAAAAAAAAAAAAATTAATTACATTTTCATTTTAAATGTTAAAGTTCATAAAATGTTTCAAATGTAACCTGACATTACAAATTTTTATTTGCAATGTAAATCTATTTGATAAGATTTTTCTTCAACAGTATAAACAATATGAAAATTAAATTAAATTAGCATAATATGCATTATATATATATAATAGCGGGACATAAATAGCAAGTGTTACTTTCGTCCCGACAGGAAGTCCTGACATTTAAACACGATTTACTTTTATACTGAAAAACTCTGAAAAGACAAACCTTCAGGGTGTGTAACAGCAATAAATAACCCATAGATTGATCATTACTGTGACACATGAAACAAGAAACACAACTTGTAATTAGAAAAAAAAGTACTGCTTCATTAATTTACTTGCCGTACTTGAAAACTGTATTTCGGACCTAACCGCGGAAAACGATGACGGAATCGCCTGATATTTGGCAGATCAGTCAAGGGTTGTGTGCTGAACGTGCTGTCATAACTTGGAATGCAAATGTAGTCAAGGGCTCTGAGAAAATCGCTTTGTTACTTTCGTCCCGTGTTACTTTCACCCCGGTTCTCCCCTACACAATGTAACTATACACATCACAAAATGTAAATAGGACAATGTTGGCCTTATTTTGTCACTTATTGAGCAGTTGGCTAGCTGGAGCCATTTACCTCAAGTCTTTGTGCTAAGCTAGGCTAGCAGTGAGTGTTTCAGACAGAGTTATGGCACGCAAGGAGATGATAATGGTATATGGACTTATCTAACTCTGGGGGATACGGTGAATAAGCTAAAGTCCCAAAAAGTTGGCGTGTTCCTTTAAAGGACAAAAGGTGGGCGCTGGTGTAAGAAATTGAGAAGTACACTTTATTTCTTGTTACACATACATATACGAAAGTACTAATATTTTTACTCCAAACATGACACATTAAAAGGGCATAATGAAATACACCCATGTAAGGGTGGCAAGGCAAGTAGTAAACCCTATAAAAGTTTAAAAACTCAATACTTCACACTCAAGTAGTCACACCACAAATTGATCAATCACCATAAACGTGGTACACTGCAAGCCACACACACTACTGTGATAATGAAGGGAATTATTGCACACTACCCAATAATGTTGTACTAAAAAGTACCCCAAAAGAATGAAAAAGACGTACTTGCACTTAGTTACTTATATTCAGTAGAATGTCTTATGGAGGATGATCACAATAAAGAGTTAACAGATATTAAGCAGACAGACTACTCTAATAAGAGTTAGTTGAGATGCAGCTGCAACATTTCTTATTGTCAACAGAATGTCTAAAGGGACCATCAAAATAGATTATCGATTTCTCGAATACTTCCCTCATATCATTCCTGAAAGTGAGTTTTACATAATTACATGTGAAAGAGCAAGCAAACATCTGTTGATAAAAGCCTTGCTGAAGTGTCACAGATAATAAGAATCAAGAATCTCTGGAAATTGCAGAAAAAGGAGGGAAGGGTCAGTTGTAATGGTTAAAAGGCAAAGTACAGCCTCTCTTTACTTAAAGCAAGGGAAAGAAATGAAAAGAGAAGCTTTTATCATAGCATTTTCAGCTTCGAGGCAATCATCTTCAGACAGCCTCTTGAGGGACCCCACGGCAAGCTCCTGTCAACTGAGTCAGCGGAGGGCGGCCATGACAGAAAGAGGGAGAGTTGAAGAGGACATTCTCTCCAGCTGATGGGACAAAATGTTGCTTCAAAAGTGAATCTCTTTTAGATAAAGAGAAGTATAGAATAATAATTTGATAGATGATGTGAATAAAAAGTAGAGAGAAAGTAAAATAGTTCAATGGTTTATGAGGTCAAAGTCAACGTGACGTTTGGCTTCTAAACTCTGGAATAGCCTTTCTGATGATGTCCGGGGCTCAGACTCCAAGCATTCACATAATGCATCTCATAACCTTGCACTCCAGTTATATCACATCAAATTATATATTCATTGCTTGAAATATCATCAACAGCAGCTTATCCATTTGCTTTTCTGTTTCTACCTCATGATGCCATCCTATGGAGATTACACCAGCTCCAGTTTGGATCCTGTTTTGAAGATTTTAGATGCCCCAATGCCTGTGAAGAGATGGCGCCAACCCCTACGAGGACTTCAGATGAGGCCAACTCCGAATCAACATACCAAACTCCCAAATTTTGTAATAAGTGCTGTAATGAGCTCATTGTTTCCGTCTAAATGAATGCATGATGTTAGCTTACTGCATGATTTGTTTTATCTAAGAACTGTACATTCTGTCATATGGACATTACTTTGACACAGTAACATCTGATAACAGATCACTCTAAATTGCTATGTAAAAACATGCATTTTCTGTAAATCTGCTTTGAAACGATATGCATTGTACAAAAAAGCACTATACAAATAAATGAATTGAATTGAATGCTAGCATTTAGGCTATATTAAACTCAGTCTCAGGTAGTTCCATTTTTGCATCCTTACAATTACAATTATATCCATTTTTCTTCACAGTTGACTTCTGCCAATCACCTGTTGTCATTTGTTTAAGCCCACGCCATGTCTCTCAGATCCACAGCCGGAACTGCTTGAAAAATCAAGAGGAAATAAAAGCAATAGTGTTTTTGAAAGACCTCTCAAAGTTTATTTTGATTTTTGCTGTCAAATGCCAAATAATTTTTAAAGCCCCTGGTTGCAACCTATGCTAATTTGAAAGTGCTTCTACAAACATGTTTTGCAAAACTACAGAAACTTACCTATTCATACAATTCACTGCAGTTTCCAGTTGATAGGACCATTAGTGGCAGTAAAACACCAACAACTTATATTCATTGTCACATCCATTATGATTGGGAGATTTATATTCGTGTGGATGCACAATGGCATGAACTCAAAACACATTTACCATATGTGATTTATAAATTAATACAGTCTGATGTTTGCAGCTCTGTATAGTTGCACCCTAGGTTAATTTGAAAGTGCTTCTACCAACATGTTCAACCCGTTCTCACTCCCAAGGCGTCAAAATCTGAAGCATGGTCAAGAGCCTTCCGCATCACAATGAAGACGCTAAAGGTTCCCCTAGGCGTCCCTATATCGAGCCACAGAGGGCTCCATTGATTTAAAAAGAAACCTTTGGCGTCATACACAGACGCGTTGGGCATGAGAACGTTATCGTCATGATGAAATTATATTGGGTTATGATTTTGCCATTTAATCAGCCAGCATATTTTTTTTTTAACATTTATTTTATTTATGCTATTTAGACACGTTTGAACATGTAACCCAACCTCATCCCATCCCTAAACCACCCCTTTTGTGTATTATATGATATAAAACACAGGATATAACTGTCACAAGCACGCCAGGCTCCACCCTCTCCCAGTCACAACATTTTCATTGTGACGTGAAAGGCACTTGACCATGCTTCAGATTTTGATGCAGGTATTTGTGAGGTATAAACTTGCAATAGTTGTTATAAATTCTAATTCTGAGGGGAAAACTTGCAAATATGACATTCTTACAATTGCGGTTTTATATCTTGAAATTCTGACTTTATTCCCACAATTACGAGTTTATATCACGCAATTCTGAGAAAAATTCAGAATTGTGGGATAAATGACCTTTATTTTTTATTAAGTGGCATAAACAAGCTTCCATATAGTAATGTCATCTGAAAAGGGTAGCTACATAAAAAAATAATAAAAAAAAATAAAAAAGTACAAAATATTTACATTATAAAAGTGAAATGACGTGAATGCAGAGTACGGCAACCTCAAAATGTGTCCTCTGCATTTGACCCATCCTAGTGCACACACATTAGAAATAGTGAGTTGTGAAAACACACACACTGCAAACTGGACACACACACACCCGCAGCAGTGGGAGCAACTCGGGGTTAGGTGCCTTGCTCAAGGGCACCTCAGTCATCAAACCCGCACATTCTCTGACCGTTCCACTCTCTAACCGTTATAGGCCACAACCGCCCCTAATATTGTATATGTGGTATAACATATACCGTTGAATCATATAGAATAAGACTACTTTCAAGTCTTATTTGTAAATTCCAATAAAATAAAATATAAAAAAGTGTATTGGTATACAAGTAAAAATGCAATAGTTAAAAAAGTAAATAGAGTCTGATTTCATGTTGGCCTAATAATGTCACTTTTTCTCTGTCAGTTTGATAATGTAACAGAGAACAATTTAAATAACCACAAACTCGCCAGGAGAATATCTCACTATGTTTAAGAACATTTGAATTGTATGTGTTCTCGAGTCTGACCGTTTCAAGGACAAAGAGACAGTAAGGACATCTCTTTGCATATGGCATTTGAGTGCCGCTGAGGAGACGTCTAACACAGAACATGCCTGACTGCCCGACATTTACTATAGAGATGACAGACGACACCGGGGACTAGAGTCATGAAGAGTACACACATTAGGACAAAAGCAAGCCACTGCTGAATAAAACAGACAACTGGTTGCATTCATTTCATCAAGGTCAGAGTTTAGTCTGGCTTGAAACAGTTTTCTGTGGTTTCAGAGTGCCCTGCGAGAATATTTGACTTTGCATATGATTGGAACCTACCTCCCATAACAAAACACATTATGCTAAAGTGTTATTAGTGTTCATTTAGTGTGTGTATGCTGTGTATATTATATAGCTGGAAAAAAAAGTGTCTGGAATACAGCACAAACTACTTACCTAGGAAGTGACCTTTATATATACAGGTGCATCTCAATAAATTAGAATGTCGTGGAAAAGTTCATTTATTTCAGTAATTCAACTTAAAAGGTGAAGCTAATATATTATATAGACTCCTTGCATGCAAAGTGAGATATTTCAAGCCTTTATTTGTTATAATTTTGATGATTATGGCTTACAGCTTATGAAAACCCCAAGTTCAAAATCTCAGAAAATTAGAATATTACATGAAATCAATAAAAAAAAGGATTGGATGTCGGCCCTCTAAAAAAGTATAATCATGCATATGTACTCTGGGCCCCTTTTGCATGAATTACTGCCTTAATGCGGGATGGCATGGATGCTATCAGCCTGTGGCACTGCTGATGTGTTATGGAAGACCAGGATGCTTCAATAGCAGCCTTCAGCTCTTCTGCATTGGTCGGTCTCATGTCTCTCATCTTTCTCTTGGCAAAGACCCATGGATTCTCTATGGGGTTCAGGTCAGGCGAGTTTGCTAGCCAATCAAGCTGGCCAACTGAACCAGGTTTTGGTACTTTTTGGCAGCCTGGGCAGGTGCCAAGTCCTGCTAGAAAAGGAAGTCAACATCTCCATAAAGCTTGTCTGGTGAAGGAAGCATTAAGTGCTCTAAAATGTCCTGGTAGACGGGTGCGTTGACTCTGGAATTAATAAAGCACAGTGGACCAACACCAGCCAATGACATGGCTCCCCAAACCAACACAGACTGTGGAAACTGCACACTGGACTTCAAGCATCTTGAACTGTGTGCCTCTCCATTCTTACTCCAGACTCTAGGACCTTGGTTTCCAAATGAGATGCAAAACTTTCTCTCATCAGAAGAGAGGACTGGACCACTGAGCAACAGACCAGGGCTGCGTTTCCCAAAAGCATCGTAAGCCTAAGTTGATCGTAAAAACGATCGTACGAGTGATCTTAATATTAAGGTCTGTTTCCCAAAAGCATCGTAACTTAAGTAGCACTTGAAAATTATCGTAGATCTACGAGTGCTCTGGAGTAATCGTAAAGCTCTAAGTGTATCTTAAGAGTACAGAGTTATGAGGTCACCTACAGGACAACCGGCAGATTACACCTTTAACTTTATTCAAGTGCATTGTGATAATACTATAAGGTTTTGATTGTACTTTATTGTACACTTTTTTATTATTTATTTTATTTTAATATTCTCATTATAATCAATGTTGATAAAAAAAACAGTTCTGCTGCTTAATATTTTTGTGGAAACTGACTTTATGATCACTGGATTTTATGATTAATTTTTTTTTTATGAGGGCAGGTAACAAACAAAAAAAATTATAAATACACATCTGAATTAAATGAGGATATTTATTTCGTCTTTTTGAAAGCTATCTTTTCTTGTTTTTGTTTTTTTTGTTCAGCCTTTTGTCAGTGCCTCAGCCTGTAGGTAGTTGCTTTATATAGACGTGTTTTGATTGCTAATCCACATCAGATGACAATTATTACACTCTAAAAAAAAAGGCTCGTAATCATAGGGGAACCTTTTTTAGTGCTATATAGCACCAATTTTGGTGCTTCAGTGGTTCTTCAGCGGTTCTTCAGAGGTGCTATATAGCACCTTAGTCAAAGAACCGCTGAAGAACCACTGAAGCACCAAAATTGGTGCTATATAGCACTAAAAAAGGTTCCCCTATGATTACGAGCCAAGAACCATTTTTGGTGCAATATAGAACCTTTTTTTTTTAGAGTGTAGGTGAAACGTTCAGAGGAAACGATTCCATATAAGGTTATATTTCAGAACTTCGCAAATGGACAGCGACTCTTAAGTAGCACTTAGAGCGCGTTCTCGCGCGTTCATGTTAAGTACATTTTTGGGAAACGCACGTGGAATTGCTGCGAGCGATCGTAACTTCGCTCGTAGAACATGCTCTTTAGAGCTAAGATACATCGTTATTGGGAAACCCAGCCCAGTTCTTTATTTCTTTAGTCTAGGAAAGACGCTTTGAAGTCCATGTCCAGGATCCGTCTGTGTGTGGTGGCTCTTGATGCAGTAACTCAAGCCTCAGTCCACTCCTTGCGAAGCTCCCGCACACATTTGAATGGCCTTTTCCTGACAATCCTCACCAGGCTGCGGCCATCCCTGCTGCTTGTGTACCTTTTTCTTCGACACTTTTCCCTTCCACTTAACTTTCTGTTAATTTGCTTTGATACAGCACTTTGAGAACATCCAACTTCTTTTGCAATTACCTTTTGAGGCTTTCCTTCCTTGTGAAAGGCATCAATGGAGGTTTTCTGCACAACGGTCAGGTCAGCAGTCTTCCCCATGATTGTGAATTCTAATGAACTCTACTGAATTCTACTGTTTTGGATTAATGAGCTGATCAGAGTGTGACACTTTGAGCCTACAATACTGAACATTTTCACAATATTCTAATTTTCTGAGATTTTGAATTTGGAGTTTTCATAAGCTGTAAGCCATAATCATCAAAAGTATAACAAATAAAGGCTTGAAGTATCTCACTTTGCATGTAATGAGTCTATATAATATATTAGTTTCACCTTTTAAGTTGCAACTTTGAGATTTTTTTTTATATATATATATATATATATATATATATATATATATATATATATATATATATATATATATATATATATATATATATATATATATATATATATATATATATATAAAAATACAGTAAAATATTATTACAGTTAAAATTGTTTTCAATTGTTTTCATTTTCAATAAAAATGTTATTGTTATTAGTGTTACTGGTTTTCTATTTACATTTTTTTATTATTTCAATATTTAATATGCTATTCCTGTGTTAGACAACAAAATAGACACTAAACGTTTTGGTCTTATTAATTTGTTTTCGGTCAAGTCTTATCGTGTCTAGGACACCAATTTAACCAGGACTGCCACTGATGCCTCCTTAAAAAACTATGTGCATGACGTTTCTGCAAACTATAGTGTAACTGCAACAGAAAAATGTAACACCATTATAAAAAATCAATATAAAGTGCATATCAAGAACTTGAATAAATCATTTTAAGTTGAACTGGTCATTAGAAAGTTATTTTGGAGAACTTGAAACACAAATGTGCCTGTATCTCTGGAGAGCACAACTTTTTCACTTAATATGGCACAACTAAAACACAATTATCAAAAGGCGTGTAAAATCTTCCACTCTGGTCTGTCATGTTTTGTGTTGCTCTCATCGGCGCTAACATTTAGCCCTGCTAGGAGTTAAGGGCTTATGAAAGTTAAATACTGAAACTCCCAAAGTTGCTTATGCCGTTAGAAGTTTAGAAGTACGATGACACAAGCTCTCCCCTCAAATCTTGTTTTTTTTTCTTCTTCTTCTTCTTCTTCTTCTTCAGGAGCATCCCTGAACTCGGCCACTATTTAAGCTCATTACATGTCTGACAGAAATGTATTACCCCAAGAGTCCAATATTTCTAACCCGGAGATTTACAATTCACTTATCTCATTTTCTTCACTGGAGCTGGGACTTTCTGCTATTTTCAACAGAGCCCAATGGAATCCAATAAAGTCTCCTTGACTTCCAGGAAGGACTGCATATTGGACCTACATATTGAACTATCGCTTTTAACCAAAAATGTCAGGCTGCTCAGTAAAGCAGAACTTAACAACACCCTTTTAAAGGGCTCTATTAAAGAATAATTGAATATGTCCATAGTAAGAGATTCTGGCATGTTGACTTCGATATCGGCAAATTTTCAACAGACTCTCTCAATCTTTCTCTCAGAATACATTATATTCAGTAGACAAATTCAAGAGCAGTCTGATCTACATATTCCATTAAAAGTGATTTAAAAATTGTTTAAAACTCCAATGTGGAAAATATAAAATCTACATTTATACATCTTTTGGCTGCCTACTGCTTTTAAAGGGATCGTGCACCCATAAATTATCATGCAAAAGAGAGTGAAGATTTTACTGGGGGTAGGTCCTGATAACCTAGGGCTTCTACCTATCACTGTTCAAACAGGGGGATTATTATGCAGAATTTTTGTTTCTGTTTTATTATATTTGTTGTGTATATTTTATATGTATTTTTTTTTCTTTGTGTAGTTCAAAATAAAATTCTCATTCATTCATTCATTCATTCATTCATTCATTCATTCATTCATTCATTCATTCATTCATTCATTCATTCGTTCATTCATTCATTCATTCATTCATTCATTCATTCATTCATTCATTCAAGATTCTTCCAAGATTCCCCTTCTTCTATTTATTTACAGAATAAATAAAAGCATGGAGGTTGGGAAAAACATAAGAAAGAGTATAATGACAAATTTCATTTTGGTTGAACTGTTCCTTAAAGGCCCACTAAAGTGTAATTTCCACTGAAATGGGAAGACAGGGCAGGACATATTGAACAGCCACTCCCCTTTTTAAAACAGCCAATAGCGTTTAGTTTATATCACAGCTCAGCCAGAGCTGTTTGGTAAAGCTGCAGTTTCCTCCTAATCTCAAACCATTTATCCTCCTAATCTCCTCCATATTGCTTTAAAATATAGCATTCTGTGGAGAATTCAAATGGGTCCAATACGTTTTGTGGTCTGTGTCAACTTGTGCATTTATGATCCGTTCTGTGCTATCGTGTCTCTGGACCGGAGCAGACTGTGTGGATCGTATAAGACTTAATTCGCCCAGTTGAAAAGCATATTTACACTGTCTAAATCTCCTATATAGTGCACTATGACTATGTGCCATTAACCATGTAGAAAATAGTAAATGTGTGAACAAGTGACCGATTTTCCCTGCAGCTTAATGTAAGGGGGCGGGACACTTGATTCTAGAAAGCATTTGATTGGACAGAAAATCTAAAGAGAAGCTGAAGTGCAGAGGGATGTCATCAGTGGCGCAAAAAGTGGGTATGCGCTATTTGCGGCGCATAGGGGTGCAGCACCTTGGGGGCGCCAAAGTGATGGTATAAAAAATGGTATTTTCTATATGTAGCTGCTGTTGTGCGTTTCTAAATCATTTATGTATTTCCTCAATATTATATAACATTTTAGAGGACTAACAGGCTAGAGTAGGCGCCCTCATAAGATTCCATAATAGAATTTTGGATAATAATGAAATATCGCGAGTGGGCACGCCTGGCGGGGGTGTTCACGCTTTGGCGGGCATCTGATTGCGCATTGACAGGTCAAAAGCGTGCGATTTGACAGCAAAACACGCGTCTTTGATGTGTGATTTACCACAAAAATGCGCGTTCTTAACGTGCGCTTTGGGGTCAAGGAAAACGCGTGTTTCCAACGCATGTTTTTATATCAAAGGGCACGTCCTCGACGCGAGATTTGCTATTTAAAAAACACGCATTTTCCGTGACCATTAAGAATGCGCGCTTATATGGTAAATCACGCTTCGAGGATGCACGCTATGAGTAGGACAAAACGCACGTTATTAACGTGTAGGCTAAACAGGTAAACCAGGCAGTGCAAACTTGTGTTTGAAGTATCCAAACAGAAGAAAAGAATGTGCTCTTTCCTTGGTGTTCTCAAAACTGCATGCTCACTTTTTAGGGCACACATCTTATAAAATAATGTTACATATTGTTGACCATCTTTTTAAGTAATTACACTATTTACCACGATACACTATGGCTGTTATAAGAATTAAATGAAATCAGTATCAACAAAATCCATCTTACATTTATCAAAATCCACTTACACTGTAATTACAATTGCCTAAATAATGAGATTTTTAGATGTATGATCTAAATATAATATTTTAATTATATAAATATGAAATGTCGGGAAAAATTGAATTATTATTAAACTATAAAACTGGCAGTATAGTTGGCGGTGTGAGTGGATTCTAGAACCATTCAACTAATTCATTCTAACCGACTGTTCAAAAACAGTGAATTATTCGAGAACGAAACTTATACTTTGTTTGAATCTATTTTTGTTGGAAAATAGAGCAAAACTGTAAAAAATGACAACTTGTTGTTTATTGAAATGTTGTATAAACAGTTGCTGCATACCCCTCTGGCACTGGGTAGTTGCGCCCCTGGATGTAATCAAAATTATTGATCCATATTGGAGAGACTGTACGTTTTGAATGCTAAGCTATATATTTTAAATGTGAATTCTGTCATTGTATTGGAGCACACTAGCTTATAGATAGTATTTTTGATGTCATAGGGACTTGAAATTTCAGTGAAATTTCACACTTCAGTACGACATGTAATACTTATTTCATATGCAAAGATGTTAGCCAGTCATAGCAGTGGGCATTTGTATGTCACAGCAGACACGCCCCTTGTGCTAAAATCAGGGTAGAAATGGCCTTATGCATTTCTAAATTATGACAATTGTTGATGTCAAAATCATACTAGCGCAATCAAACAACATTATAAGTGCACCAGTCCATCCAGTATGTGCCATATATTTATCATATGAACTGAAGCCAAGTGTTTCATCTGTGGTTTACACTTATGTAGCCTTGTTAAAGATATGGCTTATGCACAAGATATAGACCACAGTCATGATGAATGACTGGCTATAATACTGCATTATATAGCAAGTGCCAAAATCCAAACAAACACCCTCCCTGCTGAGACTACATTCAGAGAAGCACCATTAATTGAATTATTTGTGTGTGCAAGATACTATGGGAGGCCTGTGGTCTTGTGCTTATGACCGATTCAGTACAACAATGCTCCAGAGCTTAAGTGTCGTTACTTAAGTGTGATTTAGACCGAATGGAGCAGCACTCCCTGAAGGAGATACGTCAAAACTCTCCCTGTAATTATGAGTTTGACAGTGCACTCAATCCCTGACAAACACAGCCGGTTCAGAGGGACTTTAGTAGAGTCTGGTGGCACCAGAGGTTTGGTAATTGGAACAACACTGCTGCGTATTAGCAATCAGAACACAGTGGGACAAACCAGCCAAAATCTCCCACTGCTTAAAGCCTTGCTCATCTCAGCAATGGGCTGCCGATGACAGGAACACCATGCAGTGCTGTCATTATTTACTCTGACCATTTCTTTATTGAGGTTCATCTCATAAGATGGACTCTGGAGAGACAACAAGAGAAGGCCAGACAGAAAACGAGACACATAAAAACCTCAGCTGCATTAGTCTAGTTAGATGTATAAGTGGTTGATTTGTTATTCTAAATGCATGCAATCTGTTTACTGAAATAAAGTATGTATGGCATTTCTCAGCTATATTTGGCGTTTATTTGATGTGTTTGTGACAATATGTCTGTAGAGTACATAATCTTCTAGCTGCTTCTGTCAACTTCATCACTTTGGTTAAAAGCATCTGCTTAATGAATAAACGTCTATTTAAATATAAATAACTGCAAATGCTAATTATTTAATCCAAAGATTAATTAAGCTTCAATTTGATTTAAGTTTTTAATTTGTTAGCATAATGAGCTTTCTAAAATAGTGCCACATTCAAATAATTTGAAACAATATATTCTCAAGAATTTTACATTTATTTTGACATTTGAAAAAAAGTGTAAAAGTAAATTAATTAATTCACTGTTTATTTCAGTTTGTTTTTAGACATTTAGAAGGATAGTGTATAAGTAATTAGCTGACACCTCCATACTGTGTACAACATTTTCATTAACTCACTTATATCCTTATTAAACCAATTGAGTATAGCACACGGACAAGTGTAAAAAATATAAACATAATGAAAGATAGATAATAATAGATAAAGAAAGATCATGAACTAATGTTAAACTAGATATTTAAAGCTAACATAAAATGGCAACACTTTACAATAAGGTCTCATTTGTTAACATTAGCTAATTTTTTAACTAACATCAACTAACATGGGCTGGATTTCCCGAAACCTTCTTAACACTACGTCGTTCTTAAGTTATACCTTAAGGTGTATCTTATCGTTAATACGTGTTTCCCGAAACGATCTTAGTTAAGAATACCTTCTGTAAGACATTCGTTCGTAAGGTTGGTCTGGAGCACTCTTAGCTATACCTTATCACTATTGACAGTTCATTCCGACAGTGGCCACCACTGTTTCTTTACATCTCAGTCTTAACGAATATAATTCTGCTAATTGAAGTGTTTTCATGCAAATAATACTATTTTCATTACACTGATGGCTGTTCGCTTTTTAGTTAGCCTATATTATCCAAAGGTATATCAGCTGGCAAACCATTATGGAGTCTATTTAAAGGGAATGATTGTAGAGGGGAGTTTGGTCAAACTATGGCAGTGACACAGCAAATAGTTGTAAATCAAAGACGGCGCCGTCCGCAGAGCCATTTCTATGTGCATTATTTCATCCGTGAAAACTTTAGTCCCCTGGCTACCATATCAAAAGCTGCAATTCAAAATTAATTTCGCCTGCCATGGCAGCGAATTTAGCAGATTTTAGATATTGTTGGTCCGACTTTGTCAGGACAAATCTGAAGGAGCTCAGTCCCGATATTCAGCTGTTGGCGCTCTTCTCTTTCTTTCTTCTCCGCTGTAGCTGTTGATTATCTTTCGCGTGTTGCACCTTTATTGAGTAGGTCATCCAATAACAGAAATTAGTAATTTACCAATAATGTGATGTGGGCAATCAACTCTGCTTGTGGAGTAAATGAAGACTATGGCAAAATATATTATGATAATATAAATGGCATACTGCCAGTGTAGTGGGTTGATACGTTTGGGCATGAGAGGTTGCGGGTTCGCACAATCATTTCAAAACTATTAACAATATCCACGGTTGGATTTAGTTTGCAATTTGGATTATATTTATACAATCTCACGAGTCCTGATAAATGCAATATCAACTATTTCTGAAGTGCTTCTATTATAAAGAGCACCGCTTTCTCACATAATGCTGTTAAACAGCCCCTGCATAGAGTGAATAATCGATTTTTGAGCCATTGATAAACTAATTCAGCACCGCCGCCACGGACAGCGCCTGCTAACGTCGCACTTAAGAAGGTATACCTTAAACAACCTCCTAAGGTTTAGTTCGGGGAACACGCCTAGAAGTGGTATACCTTTAGTTAAGTTACACCTTTAGAGTCTTCGTAGTGCGACAAGAGACAATGTTATCGGGAAATGCAGCCATGAGCAATGCATTTCTTACAACATCCATTAATTTTTATTAATGCTAGTCAATGACAATAGAGTTGTTCATTGTTTGTTTGGTTTGTGTGAGTTCACAGTGCATTAACTAATGTTAACAAGAACAACTTTTGATTTTAAAAATGTATTATTAAATATTGATATGAACATCAACTAAGACTAATAAACACTGTAGAAGTATTGTTCATTGTTAGTTCATGTTAAAGGGTTTTCACCCAAAAATAAAAATTCTGTCATTAATTACTCAGCTCCATAGACAGCGCTTTAAATACCACTTTCAAGGTCCAGAAATGTAGTAAAGACATCGTTAAAATAGTCCATGTGACTCCAGTGGTTCAACCTAATTTTATGAAGCGACGAGAATACTTTGTGCACAAAAGAATAACGACTTTATTCAACAAATTATCCATGTGTCAGTCTCCTACGCAGTGTACTTTGGCCAGCTCCTGCATTAGCATCACACGTGAACAGCATCGACCAATGGTAAGCCGGCGTGCTGGCGTAGCTCTGACGTAACTCGGAAGCGCTGTACTGTATAGGAGCATAGGAGACTGACACAGACATGAAGAAATTGTTAAATAAAGTCGTTATTTGTTTTTTGCGCACAAAAATTATTCTCGTCGCTTCATAAAATTAAGGTTGAACCACTGGAGTCACATGGACTATTTGAACAATGTCTTTACTACCTTTCGGTGCCTTGAAAGTGTTAATTACATTGCTGTCTATGGAGCTCTCGGATTTCATCAAAAATGAACAAAGGTCTTACAGGTTTGGAACGACATGAGGGTGAATAATTCATGACAGAATCTTCATTTTTGGGTACTCAAACCACATAGTTACTGAGATATAGCCCATTTGACTGTGATGACCGACAACCAGCCACGGTCTCCTCTATGATTTGATTGCATCATTATAGAATTAACATCAAACTGTAAGTTCTTGAATATTAACAAGTAATACAAGGTTTCATGGGAACACTTCTTTTGGTGTTTCATCGTGTTCACACAATGTAAACTAGAGAATGAGAACACACACACACACACACACACAATTCAGGAGGACATTTGGTCCTCACAACATAGGGAATACCAGGTACGCACACACGCACGCACGCACGCACGCACACACACACACACACACACACACACACACACACACACACACACACACACACACACACGCTGACTCAGTGGATCAAAGTCCACCCCCAAGTGCATTCTCCGAAACCAACAGAAGAAGAAGAAAAATCAGGGGCTGATCTCCAAACAGAAGACATGCAAATGACACACTTACAGATGCCTGCTGCCTCTCATGTACAGGCCTCCAGAGATTCCCTGGAGTACTGAAAGCAACGAGGGAGGGCCTGCCCAGAAATCTGTCTGCCTCTCCAGGATGGCTATTGGCTGACTGGCAAAGAGTTATGTCACTTTGATGGAAGCCCTGTGGTGCATGGCATCACCTCACAGATCCCTGCAAGACGGCACAGCTTCTCATTATCTCAAACACATTACAGCACAGTTCACCTCAGGTTCTGCCCACAATCACACTATTAGGTTTGGAATCCGGTGCCAGAGTGACAGCAATACAACACAACTGTGAATCTGCTGACCTTATGCTGATTTCCGACGCCTTCTTGAGCAACTGGAAGATCAGCGATTGCTTGTTAAGAGAATAAAGTTTACTCATTTAGCATGAAGCCTCTTGAGGGCGAGACATGGAGAGGCGATGATATTCCTCCCGGACACATTCTGGTGTTTTCGGAATTCAAAGATATAAAAAGAAAGAAGCAGAAAGCTAACAAATGTAAACAGCCATCTGTGACTGTGGTGGAGCAATACAATATGCATGACACGCTCCACAAATAAACAATCATCTTACATAAAAGTTAACCCAGAAGGAAAAATAGCTTGTTTTAAATACATCAAATGTCTGTATATATACACTATTCAAACTCAATCATTCAACCCTTTTACCATAGTTATTGCTCTCTAAATAATGCTGGGTTGTTTTAACCCATGTTTGGGTCAAATATGGACGCAAACCCATATATATATAATAACAACAACAATAATAATAATAATAATAGTAATTATTCTTATTAATATTATTATTATACAGCCCTAGGCAGCCCTAGATTTATTTTACTACACTTAAAATTGTGCTTGTTTTATGCTTATTGTAAAAAAAATATATATAAGGGGGATGTGTCTATTGATCAAATATAATTGTAAATATTATTATTATTATTATTAATTATGTTAAACTTGCATTTCATGTTTATTTAAAGCTTATTGTAAAATAAAACTATTTGGAAAATTGCACACAAAAAAACAGTGTTTTAGACTGCATTTAGACATATTTTTAGATATTAGAGTACAAATGTTGGTATCAGAGTATTAAAAACTGCATATAAAAATGATAGAAAAAAAATCCATATTTGTACACTATGGAAAGTGTTGCATGATTTTACCATCTATTTATTTTAATCTTTGCAGTCTTCATATTTAGTGATTTGTTTATTAGCAAGCAAAAAGCTCATCCATACAGTTTGAATCTGCTAAATTATAAAATATTGATCATATTTTTGGTCTTGTATCATTCATCAGTAGAAGAGCTTAAGCATGTATTATTCTGCCTGAGGAATTGTTTGTATGTGTGCTTGATTTGTGTTGCTTACACCCTGCTCCCTGTTTATCTCTCCTCAGCACTGTACTGTCTTCTCACAGAATGAGGGAAAGTATCTAATTAGAAACACAGAGATGTATAAATGCACCCCATGTGATGCCAGAATGCTGCTGATGGATTTGGGGCCAAATCTGGCTCTCATACAAGCCTTCATTAAAAAACAGCAGCATCACCTTCAGTTTCTTTTCCCGTAATGCCACAAGTTACCATGGAGATGAGGTTGAATGCGCCGTGCTCATGTCAAGTGTGTAACTCTCTAAAAGGATGTTTAAGGTGTTGTAAGTTGTTTCTAATTTCAACCACACACTTACTCTCCAAAACCACACTCTTCAAAAACATGGTTCAAACCATCTCAGACCAACATAACGCAAGTAATTCAAGTAAAAGCCATACAAACTATCTAAAAGGGAACAAAACACTGTAAAAATTATATGATCAATAAGTTATGACAACATATGTTCCCTTTCGTTCAGTCACTACGACGTACGTTAGTGACTAACGAATGGGGGTTTCGCCTAGAAGCCAATCACCTTCGAGGTGTTTAACAGCGCCTAATGGCAGTGCCAATGCCATGGGCATGCGGAATTTGCATGCGTAACTCCGCCCCATCTCGTGGGTACATAAGGAAGTACGCTGGCAACATCGCATTATGTTTCTGCTTTGGAGCCAAGAGTATCTCTTCACTCCTTCAAGCCTGCTAACTGAGTCTTTGTCAGCCTTCGAGACGAACAGCCTTCCAGAGGCGTTGGTGTCTACGGCGTGTTCCAGTGATCGCATACTGCCTGCCTGCTGATCTGCGCAGTGGTCCGTCTGACAGCTGGTGTGTGGTCCCTGGGCGCTTCGGCGTCTCTGCGAAGCTTCCTCTCATAAAAGAGCTTACACGTGGCACGTCCTTTTCAGGATGTCTCGCCCGTGTACTTCGGTGTGGCCGGTCATTGAGTCCTTCCGATGGGCACAATCTCTGCTTGGTATGCTTGGGCGTTCAGCATGCTCAAGCAGCGTTTGTGGATGAGTCATGTTCCCACTGCGGGAACATGACCATCGTGGTGCTGCGATCAAGACTCAAGGATCTTCGTAATGAAGTGAGAGTCTCCTCTACCACACCCCGATCTACCGTTCCCCCCGTGGGCGGTACTTCGGCTGGTGGTCAGGGTGATCTGAGGGTGACGGTGTGGAACAAAGCCCCGACGCTCATGCCTCGGGCCACACCCCCCTTTAGCGTTCCGCAACCTGTGAGTGTTCAGGCGGAGATTGCGTACCCTCGCGCATCTCGTTTGCCGCTCCGGAGGATGATGCGATGTCGGTCACCGCATCACAAGGTGGGCTCGAGTCCTCTGAGGATGATGACTCGGCTGTGCTGCCGCCTTCGGGCGCGCCAGCATTGCCCGAGTCGGACCCAGAGCTGACAGCCATGTTGTCTCGGGCAGCCGCGAGTCTAGGGATAGAGTGGAACCCTCCGCCCTGTCCCGAACACTCGCGGCTCGATGATTGGTTTTTGGGGACCCGCGCTGACACACGCCAGTCCCCGCCCTCAATACCTTTCTTTCCCGAGCTGCATGAGGAGGTTGCGCGGTCCTGGAAGTCCCCGCTGTCTTCCCGTGACCGTTCGGCAACCACCTCCAACTTCTCCACCATTGATGGGGCCGCGGCCAATGGGTACACTGGGGTCCCCCCAGTTGAACGTTCTGTTGCGATGCAACTGTGTCTGCAGAGCGCTTCAACATGGCGTGGCGACCCTAAGCACCCCTCCAAAGCCTGTCAATTCACATCAACCTTGGTGGAGAAATCGCACATTTAGTCATTTAGCAGACGCTTTTATCCAAAGCGACATACAAATGAGGGCAATAGAAGCAGCTAGAGCAGTCCAAGGGCAACAATATCAACAATATGCAAGTGCTGTAACAAGTCTCAGTTAATCTAGCACAGAACATAATTTTTTTTTTTTTTATAAATAAATTAGACAGACAGACAATGAATAGAATGATAAGTGCTATTCTCGATCGGTCAGGTGTTGCTGGAAAAGATGTGTCTTTAGACGTTTTTTGAAAATGGCTACAGACTCGGCCGCACGAATTGAGATAGGCAGGTCATTCCACCAGGTGGGAACGGACCAGGAAAAGGTCCGTGACAGCGATTTCATGCCTCTCTGGTATGGCACCACAAGGCGTCTTTCACTGGCAGAATGCAAGTTCCTGGTGGGTGTGTAAGTCTGAACGAGCGAGTTTAGGTATATTGGTGCAGAGCCAGTGGATGTTTTGAAGGCGAGCACCAGTGCCTTGAATTTAATGCGAGCGGCTATTGGTAGCCAGTGCAGACTGATGAGGAGAGGCGTGACGTGTGCTCTCTTCGGCTCACTAAAGACCAACCTCGCCGCTGCATTCTGGATCAGTTGCAAGGGTTTGATAGTGCATGCCGGAAGGCCCGCTAGAAGAGCATTGCAGTAGTCCAGTCTGGAGAGAACAAGAGCTTGTACCAGTAGTTGTGTGGCATGCTCTGATAGGAAGGGTCTAATCTTCCTAATGTTGAATAGTGCAAATCTGCAGGACCGGGTTGTTGCAGTAATGTGATCAGTGAGTTTTAGCTGATCATCAATCACAACCCCAAGGTTCCTGGCTGTCCTGGATGGAGTTATGGTTGATGATCCTAGCTGAATGGAGAGATTGTGATGCAGTGCTGGTTTGGCTGAGACCACAAGCAGTTCTGTCTTTGCAAGGTTGAGTTGCAGGTGATGTTCCTTCATCCAGGCTAAAATGTCTGTTAGGCAGGCAGCGATACGAACACCAACCGATGGATCATCAGGTTGAAATGAGAAGTAGAGTTGAGTGTCGTCGGCATAGCAGTGATAGGAAAAGCCATGTTTCTGAATGACCGATCCCAATGATGACATGTAGATGGAGAAGAGAAGTGGTCCAAGCACTGAGCCCTGGGGAACGCCAGTGGCTAGATGATGTGACTTAGACACTTCACCACTCCATGACACCCTGAAGGACCTACCTGAGAGGTAAGACTTGAACCACTGGAGAGCGGTTCCTGAGATGCCCATCTTCATGAGAGTTGCCAGGAGGATCTGGTGATTAACTGTGTCAAAAGCAGCAGACAAATCCAGTAAGATAAGTACTGTGGATTTGGAAGCTGCTCTTGTCTGTCTCAGTGCCTCCGTAACTGAGAGCAGGGCAGTTTCAGTTGAGTGGCCGCTTTTGAAACTGGATTGGTTGATGTCCAGGAGATTGTTCTGTTCAAGAAACGTAGAGAGCAGACCCCAGTGGAACGTGCTTCCTTCTCTGGTCTCCTCTGTCAGGACCGTGCCCCCACACCGGGTTGCCCAACAGCCTCCCTTGTCCAGGCCGGTAACACTGCATCGCTGCCCCACACTGGGTACGCCTGTAGTCCGAATGACCCCGCTGGTGCAGTTCCTGGGAGCCTGGCTTCAGATTCCGGGACTGTCCCGCTGAGTCGCGAAGACAGTCAGGAGCGGCTACCTGATTCAGTTCGCGCAGGCTCCTCCCTGCTTCCGGGGAGTCCGCTTTACTATGGTCAGGGCCAATGCCCCTGTCATGCGAGCGGAGGTTGCCACCCTACTGGCGAAGGGTGCGATCGAGCCTGTCCCTCCAGCCGAGATGAAGTCCGGGTTCTACAGCCCCTACATCATTGTACCCAAAAATACCGGTGGGTTAAGACCAATCCTGGACCTGCGCATCTTGAACCGTTACCTACACAGGCTTCTGTTCAAGATGTTGACAGCGAAACGCCTTTTCGAATGCATTCGTCCGGACGATTGGTTTGCAGCTATCGACCTGAAGGACGCCTTCTTCCATGTCTCCATCCTACCTCGACACAGACCGTTCCTACGGTTTCCCTTCGAGGGGCGGGCATATAAGTACGCGGTCCTCCCATTCGGGCTATCTCTGTCCCCTCGCGTCTTTACGAAGATTGTCGAGGCAGCCCTTGCGCCTCTCCGGCAGCACGGGGTTCGCATCCTGAACTACCTCGACGACTGGCTCATAATGAGTCACTCTCGAGAGCAGGTTTGCGGACACAGAGATTTAGTGCTCCATCACTTAGCCCGTCTTGGCTTTCGGGTCAACTGGGAGAAGAGCAAACTTTTCCCTGTGCAGAGGATCTCTTTTCTCGGTATGGAGATCGACTCGGTCGCCATGTGCGTGCAGCTTACGAGCGAGCGCGCGCAGTCTCTGCTGACTTGCCTCCGTCAAATTGAGAGCAAGAGTGCGGTTCCACTGAAACAATTTCAGAGGCTCCTGGGGCATATGGCATCTGCAGCCGCGGTAACGCCGCTCGGATTGCTACATATGAGACCGCTTCAGCACTGGCTATGCGATCGAGTCCCGAGATGGGTATGGCGGTCTGGCACGCTCCGGGTACAAGTGACTCGGGCCTGCGTACAGACGCTCACCCCGTGGTCAAACCTCAGTTTTCTATGGACCGGTGTGTCCTTAGAACGAGTTTCCAGGCATGTTGTTGTATCAACAGATGCCTCCTCCACGGGCAGGGGTGCCATGTACAATGGACAAGCAGCCGCGGGCTCCTGGACAGGAACCCAGTGCCTTCTGTATGTCAATTGCCTCGAGTTGCTGTCAGTACGGTTCGCCCTGCATCGCTTCCGAGCGTTGCTGAGGGGTCAACACGTACTTGTCCGGACAGACAACACTGCCACTGTAGCACCACATCAACCACCAGGGCGGTCTACGCTCCCGCCGTATGTCTCAACTCGCCCGCCATCTCGTTTTATGGAGTCAGAAGCACCTGAGGTCCCTTTGTGCTGTCCACATCCCGGGAGAACTGAACCGTGCAGCCGACGAGCTCTCACGGATTCAGCCACTTCCTGGAGAATGGAGACTCCATCCCCAGATGGTCCAGCTTATTTGGGAACAGTTCGGCGACGCGCAGGTAGAACTGTTTGCCTCCCACGACTCTTCCCATTGCACCCTGTACTATTCCCTGACTGAGGGCACGCTCGGCACGGATGCACTGGCACACAGCTGGCTGCGGGGCCTACGCTTATATGCGTTCCCCCCAGTGAGCCATCTCGCACGGGTACTGCGCAAGATCAGGGAGGACAAGGAGCAGGTCATTTTGGTCGCCCCGTATTGGCACGGCCAGACCTGGTTCTCAGAACTGCTACTCCTTGCGACAGCCCTCCCTGGCCTATCCCTCTGAGACCGGACCTCCTCTCTCAGAGACGGGGCACTCTATGGTACCCACGTCCAGCGTTCTGGAAGCTCCACGTGTGGCTTCTGGACGGGACTCGGCAGGTTTGAGTGGCCTTCCACCTACGGTGGTCGCCACAATCACTTCCGCTAGGGCAGAGTCTACACGACACGCCTATACGTTGAAGTGGAACCTCTTCGTCACCTGGTGCTCTTCCCGCCAAGACCACCCCTGGAAATGCCCGATCGGGTCCGTGCTTTCGTTTCTCCAAGAGGGGTTGGAGCGAAGGCTGTCTCCCTCCACCCTGAAAGTGTATGTGGCTGCAATATCTGCCCATCACGACCTCTTGGGGGACAAGAACCCCGGCCTGCATATGTGCCCAAGGTTCCTAAAACCCCATTCAGAGATCAGGTGGTGAACCTGCAAGTGCTGCCTTTGGAGGAGGCAGACCCAGCCTTGGCATTGCTCTGTCCAGTACGCGCTCTCCGCGCTTACGTAGACATGACGCAGTGTTTCAGGACCTCAGACCAGCTCTTTGTCTGTTATGGTGGAGAGCGGAAGGGAAGAGCTCTCTCAAAGCAGAGGTTGTCTCACTGGATAGTGGACACCATTGTTTTGGCTTACCAGCAGCAAGGTCGACCATGTCCCCACTCTGAGTGTGGCCTCCTCTTGGGCTTTAGCACATGGCGCCTCGCTAACAGACATCTGCAGAGCTGCAGGCTGGGCGACACCGAACACATTCGCCAGATTCTACAATCTCCGAGTAGAGCCAGTGTCCGACTATGTACTCGCCTCTACTAGTGGCCGGTAATGGACCAGGCTCAGGTGTCTTCGCTTGCTCGCCATTCCTCTCCACGGACGGGATACGTGCGATATTTCCCTCAGGTGAGCTCCACGAGAGCCCTGAGCTCCTCCAGCACTGTCGACGCCGACATCAGTTCAGTCTGCCCTTTCGAACACCATACTCTTGATTTACTGGCTTTATTTGAGCAAATTCATACATTTGGTTCAGAAATTCAATGCATGGACACACTTTGAAAACAATTGCTGTCATACTGTAAAATCTAACAGCAAAACATATAGGCAGCTGAGTGAATTACGTTACCTCGGCGGCATTAAAGTTAGTGTGGAAGCTGAACAGGTTTCTTGAGCTGAGTCGCCACTTCAATTTGACGGCAAAACACTCATTTTCAGAAACACGGTGAATGTGTAACAAGTACAATTCGGTGCTGCTCCTTTAAAGGGAAGGCACGTTATTTTACGGTAGTCAAAATGTAACAAATAACTCAAAAAATGTAACTCATTCACACTTTTTTGTCTAACTCATGATTTTTCAACTCCTGAAATTTGCTGTGTAGGCATTGTTGGCATTCCCTCACTGGGATATGCTTCCCAGTTTACCTTGGTATTCCTGTGTTAAGTGGGAGTCCTACGGCCTTAAGTGGCGGGATCTCACACTTACGCAGGGCACTGGATGACAGCTGAGTGGCGCTGTTATATTGGAACCCCCATTCGTTAGTCACTAACGTACGTCGTAGTGACTGAACGAAAGGGAACGTCTCGGTTACGTATGTAACCCTCGTACCCTGGGGTGGGAACGGAGACGTACGTTCTCTGCCACGTCAGCTGTGCTGCTGGAACACGGAGTTCAGATCTTGGCTCCGCAGCAGATACATAATGCGATGTTGCCAGCGTACTTCCTTATATACCCACGAGGTGGGGCGGAGTTACGCATGCAAATTCCGCATGCCCATGGCATTGGCACTGCCATTGGGCGCTGTTAAATACCTCGAAGGTGATTGGCTTCTAGGCGAAACCCCCATTCGTTAGTCACTAACGTACGTCTCCGTTCCCTCCTCAGGGAACGAGGGTTACATACGTAACCGAGACGTTTTTACCATTGTTATCAAGCACTTTTCAACTTTTTATGTTATACAAGATTCAACTTCCAAATTTAAGGCGGCAACTTTTCTTTCACAGCGAACTTTCCTTTTTACAGGAAAGTTTATATAGGATGCTTAAAGTTGTCCATATGCTGTTTGGAATATTGCTTGTGTAGCAGTATGAGTTAACTCATAATGAGCGGGCGTTCTTTTGGCCAATCACTGCCACGGGCCCCCCCCCCATAAATGCAGGTAGTAGTCCTCCTGACTGGCCTCTTGCTCGCTGGTGACGGAAGTGCGTCATACTTCCGGGTCACTCACTTTGTGTTTTGCTGCTGCGCGATCGGTAAGGTAGCGGCTCTGCTGTCTCTTATTTTATTGTTATCAGCTACCGTTCATGTTTACTATATATTTAACACTCGTAGATCTCCGGTTGGCGGGTCAGTCCTCCACCCTGACATTCAACGCATTTAAAAGCGGATGTTACCGAAAGCTACCCGTACTGTGTTTGCGCTTTGAGCTGCCTCCTCCCGGGGTGAAACAGAACGCTGCTTGATCGGTATGTAGGCTACATGGTATGGGATTTAGTTGTTTTATATGGGGTTAACTGTTTTCTCCTATAAATAACAGGAACCGGGCTGGTTCAACTGGAGATTGACTTCAACTGCAGAGCATTTACTCACTAGCTGCTGTTTTGCCTGGATTGCTGTTTCCGGATGTAACGCTATGTTTTGAACACTATATGAGAAGCTTTATTCAACTGTTTGCCTAACGTGCATGTTTTGAACATTGTCCAGACATTTTACGCGATTTCTGCACGTCTGTTCTGCACAGCTGTTTGCCTAGCGTGCATAGTGTGAACATTTATATGAGCAACGTTATTCAATCGCTGCACGCCCGTCCTGTACAGCTTTTTGATTGACGTGCATGTTTCAAACCTTGTATTGGCATATCTATGTATTAGCCTTTATGGCTGCTGGGCCACCCCGGCCATACTGTCAGCTGAGAGCTGTGTTATGTGGGCTAGCATTTTAATCGGGTTGAATGTAATTTAACTGAGGGGGTGACGCTTTATAATCCTAATTTGGCTGATTAAGTGTTTAATTTCTTTGTTATGTGCTTTAAATTAAGCTAAGAGTTGCATTTTTTGGTTTCCTTATCTACTTTAGTTTATCTCCTTAGTTAAACTAATTTAGTTCAAGAGGTGTCTTAAATTGTTTGATTTCCTTATTATAATTGTTTCCCTTGGCCAAGGTCTTATTGTATGTCAATTATACATATTTGTTTTTTTTCTCTTTTCTTGTGTATTGCCGTTTTGGAACCATTACTGGTTCTGGCAGTTTATCTATTTTGTGATCAAGATTATTTTGTTCATTTCATATAAATATTATATTGATTTTTTTTTTTTTTTTTTCTGCGAATGAATCCCGTGATCAAGTATTGTTTCTGTTTCAGTTGCTGAGAGCCGAAGGTGGTTGTGTCGGTGTCCGGGTGGTGGTGTCCCCTTTCTTTGTGCTGTGTTGTCTACCCTGTTGTTTTTCTTTGCTGTGTTCACTGTCGTGTTTCTTGTTTGTGTGATCACGTGGATGACTTTTCTTGGGATTTTCCCCTGCCTTTACGACTCCCTTCTCCTCCACTGGTAAGCCTCAGCAGCAATTATACTTTGTCCCTCTGTCCCCTCCCTTAAAGTATGAATGTGTCTTAAATCTGTTTTTTTATTATTACAATAAAGTTTGTTGCCCATTTTCAAAGTTGAACCGTCTCTGGCTTAATTGTATGCGTACCTGGGTGTCCCTAAGTGTATCAGTAGTCTTGCAATTGGGAAATCAATAAAATCATTCTCTGGGTGAAAGTCCCAGGGTGGCGTAGTCAGTGTTTTTGGGGTAGGTTCCACCTAGACTATAACCTCCTCACCTTTACCCGTGCTCATGCCGCCACAATCGCATTAAATAACCCAAAAGCATAAAATAAAAATCAATGTATATTTACTTAAAAAGATCCTAAGCATAGTCATGGTTGATTTTATTGGTTGACCAATGAAGTTAAGAAACCTGGTGGGGACTACAACATGCTAGCAGCATACTAGTATCAGAATCAAAACATATAACTCACCAATGACCAGCATGTGTGAAGACAACAACCAATAAAACACAGATCTGCAACATAATCATTATACAGACACGTGAATATTAAAATATGACCACAGAGAAAAAAAAAATAGTTGAGGTTCACCTTGATGCATTTTAAAAATCTAACCCTATAAAACAATAAACTGCCAAAACGAGGGAGAAATGCGGTCTACATTTAAGAGCACTACTGAACAACAGACATATGTCAGTTTAACACAGAAAGAATAAAGGCTACTTTTTTGCCCTTTCTTATTTGAATTTGCAGTCTACATTATTGTCTTCAGTGTATCAGAATAATTAATTGTGTCATTGTGTTCGTGATCAGACGTACGGCTGTATCAGTGTCCTTATTTGCACATATATTTAATTTGAAGACAACGTGATTCACCACTTACACCCTGAAGGCATTTTTAATGATTTCAAGTGGCATACATAAAAGTAATGGCTTATAACTCTACAACAAAAAAAAACAAAAAACAAGATGTAAGCAAATGTATGGTCTCATTTGATTGAAAACACAATCATGTCAACTTCATCTGAGGCTAATTTTGTGTTGATAACTCAATCAAAAGTTATGGCATTTGAAACCAAGGTAGCATTTTTATCAAGAGTCCAAAAAAACCCCTCTCCAAATAAGTGATCAGCAGACTGATCTTATGAAATAGCGTATGTATGACACGCCAATTCGCTATGCCAGTTTGGCGTGCTATCAAGACGCATAATCCCTTTTTAACGTGTTTCAACGCCGTTTCATTATATCCCCCTACACTGCCCCTACCCCTAAACCTACCCATCACACACACACAGACACACACTGCCCCTGCCCCTAAACCTACCCATCACAAGAAACATTTTGCAGTTTTACATTTTCAAAAAAAACATCATTTAGTATGTTTATAAATCCATTTACATTCACGCGGAATCACACGGCGTAGACATACACGCGGAATCACACGACGTTGACATACACGTGGAATCAGACGGTGTAGACATACACGCGGAGATTATGGTTAGTTTCGGCGTACACATACACATGGAATGACACGGCGTAGACATACAAGCGGATAGCTCAAAATGTGTACAGATAACATATATACAGATAAAATATTAAGCAGACAGTCTACTAATACTCCAATGAGAAATCCCTGTAAAATTTACAGTAAAAAATAAACAGCAGCTGTGGTTGCCAGAACTTTACCGTAAAAAAAATATGGCAGCAACATTTTAGGTTTTACAGATTTAAGAAAAATGTACAGTAAATAATCATATTTCATAAACTGAAATAATGTTACGTTACCAACCTATTGAAATACTAATGTATGTTGTGTACCTTTGATATATATTGACAACCACTAATCACAGTGGTGATGAGAGTCACATGATGAATCAAAGCTCACAAGCAGCTTTTAGGGGGACAATAGTAGAAGATGCACAGTGTCATTCACACAAACACTAAACACCATCAATGTAATGATTCATCACTTAGACTGGGATCCATTTGCATGCTTTATTGAAATAGCGCGGTTGTACAGGCAGGGTCAGACAGGGATGAACAGGAAATAACAGGGGCAGGCAGAAAACAGTTAGATAACAGGTAACAGGTCAGGGCAGGCAGATAACACTCACAGAAGAATAACCAGGCAAGGATCAGTGGGCAGGCAGCAGGTATAGATAGACAGGAACAACAGTAGTCAGCTACAAGCAGTCAAACAGGATATAGAAACGCTCAGAAATGTCCACCTAGGCAAAACAAGACTTCGCGGTGCACTGAGGTGAGTGGCAGTCCTTTATAGTCCGGGTGATGGGTAACAGCTGCCGAGAAATCAGTCCAAGGTACGGGCTATTGGGAAATGTAGTGCAATGGTTAGTTAATATTCCGGTGATGGCTCCCTCCGGTGGCCAGAGGAGATAGTCACGGAGTTCGTCACTGTGACAATGGTAACACAAATTAAATTTTAAAAAATGCAATAAACATTAATTTATCAACATTAAATGTAACAAAACCCTAATGTACATAACTGATAAAAAAACCAACCTAAGAAACAGTTATTTCAACGAAAAGACATCAAACGTGAAGTGTCACGCAGGGATGTCAATTTACGTTTTTTCACTGTAAATTACACAATGACTTGTTCTTTTACACTTCCAAAAACTGTACATTTAACGCTATTTTAATGTACAAATTACATTAATTAGTCTATTACAGTTATTCACCGTATATTGTACAGAAACTTTCTGTTAACCAGTTAATTGTTTTTAACCGTAGCATTTTTACAGTCTTTTACTGTTAAAATCACAACCATATTTTACAGTTATTCATAGTCAAAAGATTGTTCAAAAGGGACCATCAAAATAAAGTGTTAACAAAAAAATATTATGGAAGTCAATGGCTACCGTCAACTGTCTGGTTACCAACATTCTTTAAAATATCTTCTTTTGTGTTCAACAGAAGAAAGAAGCTCATAAATGGCTGGGTAAATCTAAATGATGACAATTTTAATTTTAAACTATCCCTTTAAAGCATAAATCCCCCAACCTGAAACAATAACCAAATATTTATTAGCTATACACATTTGCAGAAAGAGATACAACAATGCACATAAAGATAGTCCAGTCAAGATCATTTTCTACGCAGAAATCTGAATGCTCTATTATGCAGATGCTAAGAGGGGAAGGGGTGGAGGTGGGAGCAGATATCTGTGTGACAGACTGAGGAGAATGCGTTTGAATGGGTTTATATGTTGTAGATGATTAGAGTAGGTGGAGTAACAGATCAGAGATAAAATGTAACTGAACACTGTAATAAAGTGACAAATCTCCTTTTTCACTTCAAGAAAATACAGCTATTAAGAGTCCTCAGCAGAACTCAGACTTTCACAAATGCAACCATACATGTTCTTAATAAATGAACAAATGCAAATGGCTACAACTATAGTGGAGCAGCATTTATGTAACATAATGGTGACATTTGACACACTTTAGATGGATAATTCATCATATCAGTAACAAATCTCTCCAACTTGAGTCACTTCACAAATTATACTCCTATAATACATTCTTAAACTGTAGGTGCATTTATTAGCTGAAGGCCATTTAATTCATCCACACTTTTGTATAAGCAGCAGAAGTCTTCAGACAATTTTTTATTATAAATATATATATCACTGAATATTTTGATATATAAGTGCAAACAAGTTCAACATTTTGTGAACCACATCGCATTTATCCCAGACACACGTGAAAAACCACCTACTCGCCTGTTAATCAACCAGAATTAAGTACATCATTAAACTACACAACCACCAGATTGAGGTTCTGAGTTACAATAACATTCAAAAGATTAAGATAATTTTAAAACATAAATCAGATACATTAAAATGATCAAAAGTGACAGCAAAAGCATTTCAAATATTACTAAAGACTATATAAAGCTGTTCTTTTGAACTTTCTATTCATCAAAGAATCCCCAAAAAAGTATCACGGTTTTCAATGTATATTGAGCACCAAATCAGCATATTAAGGCCAATTCACACTGCACAGACAAATGCCAACAAACACCAACAAACAAGTTGGCCGTTGGATTTAGAATTGTATGAAAAATAAATGTCATGTTCACACTGCCCTAGTCTCAGCCTCAGACGTCACTCCCACGGACTGTAGGCTGAACATCTGATGCATATGGCACACTTATCTGGAAACACTTCAGGAGTTTCGAAGTCGTCATCTGATTGGTTGAATTCTACAGGATGTCCACGAGACGTGTGTGTTGCATTCCTTAACGGTCCGCTTGGAAACAAATGCAGCAACTCCTAACTCCCTCGTGGAAGAAGAATGCCGTCGTGTTTACAAATGTGACAATGAGCGCTTACCAGGATCAACTAAACGCTGGATTTTCAAAAGTCTGTGAAGTTCGTGGCTCCATTGTTGCAGTAAACTTGCACAATGTTCGTTTATAAATGCATGCCGGGGACATATACTTTACAGTATCATGCCCCTAAACAGAACAAAACGAACTGTGATTGGTTGCGCAACATGTCAGTGAAACGTCCTCTTGGGCGGTCCTTGGCCAACGAAAGCTGCGATGGAGTCCAGATCTTCTGCCGTCAGTCTGAAGGTCTGGCTACATGAGACTAAGGGCCCTTCCACACCTACCTTGTTTGGTCCGGATTTTCAGACTTTTCAGTTTGGTCTGAATCAAAATTACAGGTGTGAAACCTCCCCCGTAGCACGGTCCGGACCAATCAGACGAAATTTGGTCAGACGAAAAGTGGTAGTCACGGTCCGGATCAAACTGAACAAAAGTTTGGTTCATCTCTAGTGTGAAAGCATTTTCTGTATGGTTCGTACTTTCAGATTTTCACTACAAGGATAACGGCCAGCACCTACGCGCAAGCTTTGCAAGGGACTTGCCTCATCGTCGAGGCAACGATTCGTTGACAGGGGTGTGTTCAGCCCCGACAAAACGTTGTAAAAAAATTTAAACGCAAACGGTGGTGCGTTGAACATCCCGTTCTGATGACGCAAGAGTTGCAACTATGGCAGCTGAGAAGGCAATTTTTTGTGGGGGTTTTTTTAAGAATTTTCGGAGCCTGATGAAATAAGTATATGTATATGAAATGTATAAATACGTGTTTAAAGGCCACATGAAATCAAAATTGAAGTTTTTTAGCTTTTAGTATGACTATGTTAGCCTTAAGGTTATGAAGCTGGTGTGTTCCAAAACAATGACAAAATTCACATTTAGGAGATAAAAGCATTCAAAACTTATAGTCTCTCATTTCCGTTAAAATGGATCACAGATTTTGATGACATCATCGCAGACATCATTTTCTCATCACATCTTCTGTCCAATCAAATGGTCTCTAGAATCTGAAGCGCCCGCCCCCTACACTATAAATAGACGCTGAAGCTGTGGCTGAAATCGGTCAGCTGTTCACACATTTACCATTTTCTACATGGTGAATGGCACATAGCGCACTATACATGCGATAGGAAACGATTCTGAGAGTAAATATGCTCTCAGTTGAGGCGAATGAAGTCTGGTTTCACGTTACTTTCACGCACACCACTGGAGCGCACATACATAGTCTAGACCAGAGCCGTTGACTAGAGACACGCGAGCGCAGCGCGGATCATATGCACGAGTCAGCGCATACAACACAACATATCGGACCCATTTAAATTCTGCACAGAATGCTGTATTTTAAAGTGATATGGAGGAGATTATGATGATAAACGGTTAAAGATTAGGAGGAAACTCTGGCTTTAACAAACAGAAAGGCTCTAGTCAAACTGTGATATTAACGAAACGCTATTGGCTGTCTCAAAAAAGGGGAGGAGCTGCTAACAGCTTGAGCTGTTTCAGGGGAAATTATGTCAACACATTGAATAATGCTGTGTGTTTCAAGGCACTTCAGTGGGCCTTTAATACTGCAAAATACGATCAATGTTACAGTCACTGCACTTGCCATCCAGAATAAAAGAGAACATCCCAATCGAGTGAAGGAATTTGGAAACTGTGGTCCCTAATTATAATAGTGATCCAACATTTGCCTTGTATTTCAGGATGAAAAGAAAGATTTCAGGTGAAGAATAATCCACTTCTCACCTCCGAGATTGTTATGATCTATATGACCTTATTATTTTTTATTGTGAGTATTAGGCTTATCATTATTGCTGATCACTGTTGTGCTATGATATTGTAATATTTACCATTATATAATCAGATGAATATAGAAATGTTTATGAAAGTGTCACTCCACAATACAATAGTAATATATATAAATATGGATAGTATGTTTATGGACCCATTGTGCGAGCTGTCTCTTTAACACTACGCGGTTTATATACATGTTGCTGCTGATTGGGCTGACATTTTTGACACACCCACCAATCAAGATAAAATGCATCTCAAACCCGTTGCACACTGTTTCCAGGAAACATGTCGTTCAACCCGGAAACTGTAGCAATTCGTTGCGCACCGGTTTGAGCTTGAACGTGCCCCTGGTCAGATTACGTCAGAGTTTGTTGTCGTTTGTTGTAAAATCATACCACACTGCTCAGACATTCCACGACCCAATAAAAAGTTCAGTCAGGAGAAAAACTCCGACCAACGGTAAAAAAAACACTGTGTTTGTTGGTGTTTGGGTGCGATGTGAATTCGCCTTTAGAATGATTTCTGTAGAATCATTTGACACTGAAGATCAGCGTGCCATTACAGGAATAAATTATATTTTAAAATATATTAAAATTTCTAAATATATTAAAAAGAGTCTTGTTTCAAAAACATTAAAGAAGCTTTTTAGCTTTTCATTTGTCCAGTTAACCATCTAAATACAAGTTGGTCAGACTGGAAGACCAGTTTAAATCATTTAAGACCAACCTAAACCAGCTGAGACCAGCAAACCATCTGTTATAAGTGTTTGGATAAAACGCATCTAATTTAAAACGTATATCAAGTGAAGATTGTGCATGCAAAATAATAATAAAAACAGCTGCTTAACTAAAATAATGAGAATCCAGCTCATTATTTGTGTACGATTAAAATAAAAAATAAATAAATAGAACAATATTGTAATTGTTGCACTTCATCAACATGCAGCACACTGATATAGTAAGCAATGTATGTATTCATGAAATCAAAGACCTCCCCTGATTAAATCTGATTGGTCACAGGAGACACATTTGAGATGCATAGATGTAAACAGAAATCTGTCTCAGGTTGGCAGATGTTAATACTAGATGTAAACAGAGCCATATATTCATTTAACAGTGATTCCAGTGTTTGCAAACACAGCATTTCTGCAAAATCAGGTCTACACTTTGCACTTGAAGGCCAAATGAATGTCAATCAAAAGCAATGTACTGTCGTATCTGACTTTATAATCCATTTAGACAGACAAAAAAATCATGCGTGAAGAACATAAGTGTTCACACATCCCACAGTTTTTCTGAGAGAGACACATTTCACCCACTCAGATAATTGAACACTAAAAGCTAACATTTTTATTGCTTTTGTGTTAGGTCAAGATTTATGTTTCATCCTCATTAGCTAAGTAAAGAGGGGAAAAAAATACTAATAATCTCTCTGATGCAGTCGTGGTGTGATCACTTTAATAGTATTTGATCATAAAGAGTAAATTACGTTGTAGTTATGAAATAGCTGTGCTCAATTAAAGCATTTTTTTTAAGCATGTGAAAGTTAAAAATATTAATATTTTATTAATATCACTTTCATTTTACTTCATAATAACAGCAAGATGCATCTCAACTTGTCAAAGATAACAATAAACTAATGACATGCAGATTTCCACTGCGGTCATTAAAATAAATAGTGTCTGAATAAGATATTGTCTAGCTGAGATGAACAGATAAATTATGACTGCTTAATAATTCTACTCTGCAGCTATAAAATGATATTAGATTTAATTGGGTTCACAAAGAGCGCAAACCAAGGCCCATTCTTGATGGTCTATGTGAAAATGTCTGCAAGACAATTTAAGCCTAATTTAATTAAAATGCCCCTAAGTACCACCGGAACAGAGAAGAATTGGAGAAGTGAGTGATTTAGAAATATTACTTCAATCAGCAAAGGGAATTGATTCTGCAACAAAAGTCTTAGAAAATGCCCTTGGTCAAGTTAAATCGGTGTCATTCATCTCATTGTGAAACCTAGTGTAAGAAAAATGTAATATAATGTGATATTAGGAGATACAGTGGAACACGGGGCTAGTTGTCACAGAGTCTGTATCTCGGAAAATATGTAATTGTCTGTACCAAGAAAGAAAAATTGTTATTTTACTGAAAGGGTAGTGAAAATTTTTTGTTCTATGGCATCACTGCAAAAAATCACCCGTTTGAAAACTTTATTTTTAAGCGTACCATTTTTTTTTCTTCAAAAATTAATACTTTTATTCAGCAAGGATGCATGAAATTGATCAAAATTGACAGTAAATACATTTATATTGGTACAAACAAATCTAAATAAATGCTGTTCTTTTACATTTTCTTTTTCATCACAGAATCCTGAACAAATATGTATCAATTTCCATAAGAATATTAAGCAGCACAACTGTTTTCAACATTGACATTAAAACGAAATGCTACTTGAGGCAATTAGCATATGTGCTGGCAAATTTTTTAATCAAAAATGTATTAGAGAATGTTATTTTCACATTCTCTTTTAAAAACCTTCAAATTGTATGCTTTTTTAATAATAAAAAAAAGAGTCAGTCAGCATAGTCAATTTTGAGAACAATTGAGTTAAAGTTCTCTGAAGGTTCCAAAACAAAATCATCTGGCAACCATACCTTAAAACCCCTGGTAATAACACCACATTTGACACACACCAAATATCTATAGGAAAAATATATATTCAACTTTTTTCCCAATGATACCACAACTGTCTAACTAACATTAATGAAAAAGACAGCCTATATTTAGACCTACTGTACCACACAGATCTAAAATAATGTTACACATCAGATTTTTTTTCCACAACAGTTAACCAAATGTTCACAGAAGACATAACAATGTTTCCGTGAAAACTCGCCAAGACAGAACTGGTATTTTGAAATACTGAAATTCTGTGTATGTGTGTTTATAGAGATCAGGCACTGTCTGAGGCGTCTTTGTGAGCATGTGTTGAATCTGTCAGTAAGATCGTTTTCATGGACAAAGGAAAGGTACTCCTCTCAGAAAACGTACAAATAAAGATAATTTTAGATGTTCAATTGCTATTTGGAGCATTGGGATCGCTAGACAAGGGCTAATTAACTAATTTTTGTGAAAACCTCAAAATCTGCATTTTTCACTTATTTGCCTGGAGCACGAAATTATCCTTTGTGCATTCTAACTCCTTTTGCCAGCATGGGTCACATGGTAGAATGATTTCTGAAGGATCATGTGACACTGAAGACTGGAGTAATGATGCTGAAAATTCAGCTTTGCCATCACAATAATAAATGACATCATAAAACATATTAAAATAGAACACATTTAAAATTCACTGTATTTTTGATCAAATAATTGCAGCCTTGGTGAGTATAAGAGATACATTTTAAAAATGCTTTAAAATCTTACCAATTTTGAACAGTAGTGCACATTATTTCTTGGCAAAAACAATGGTTTGATATGTTCTGTGACCTTTTAAAATTTCATTACATTTATTTAAAAAGCTTATGCTAGCTAATTGGCTGTTAAATGCATTTCCATTTAACAGCCATTGTGACAACTTACTCCATATCGTGTGACACTGTTGGAGCATGTTGGACCACAAAAGGTCAATGTGCATTAAATGAACTTGTTCTTTTGACTTATAGTACAGCTGTCATCTGGGCAAGTTATCACAAAAGGTCAATGTGTCTTCAATGAACTTTGATGTATTTCCCTGAGAAATAGCAATGGTTAGCTTTACAGTTAGTTCACCCAAAAATGATAATTCTTATCATTAATTACTCGCCCTCATATCGTTCCAAACCTGTGAGACCTTCATTCATCTTCGGAACACAAATTAAGATATGTTTGATGAAATCCGAGAGCTCTCTGAGCCCTCTATATACAGCAATTAATTTACCACTTTTTACCGTTGTGGTGCTCACCAACAAACACAGTGTTTTTTTACAGTACAGTAGTTTCTCTCCTGACTGAACATTTGTATTGGGTCGTGGAATGTCTGAGCAGTGTGGTATGATATTACAACAAACGACAACAAACTCTGACGTAATCTGACCAGGGGCACGTTCAAGCTCAAACCGGTGCTTTTTGCTTTTTGCCAAATAAATAAAGCAAACATGATGTGCAGTTCGCAGCCTCTCTGTCAATGAAGTCTAATCTGATTCTCTTCGTAAAATGAACTATAACGTAGTGAATACTTGTCACACAAACATGATACATACTGTATGTCTAAATAAACGTTGACATGTCAGGTTTTAAATCATGTCAATCAATTTGAAAACAAATATTCTCTGTTTATGTAATCTGTTTGAAAAGAGAGCGATGCAAGTTGTTTGCGAGTGCCTTCATTATCCACTAATGCAGCTAGCTCACGGAGCGCGCGTTCTTTTGAAAGTGAAATACTGACGCGATCCGTGCCAGTATCTCCGCCCCATCCACTCGATAAAACACATTGTTTAGTGAGATTCATTCATGTACTTTACAACGTTTTGAGACGCAGTGAGGAATAATCCTGGAATAATTTACCTCAGAAGAAAAGCTGTTTGTTTGAGGATTGTGAGGTAAGTTTATTCTGTTAGTGTGTGTGTGTGTGTGTGAATATTTAACTGCAAAAGACCATTTAAATGTGAATCATGTTGCAACATAAAATGTTATAGACGTAAGACTGTTTAGACTAGATTTCTTTGGCCTGTTTTGGATAGATTATGAAGTTTTTACTGTGAAATAGCCTAGTGTCACTTCAATAAAGCTTTTGTTCACAAAATTCTGCTCAGATGCTATAAATACAGTAGCCTACCAGTCAAACGTTTTGTGTACAATACCTGTTGTAACCATTAAAAAAAGTATTTTGTTTAATATTATATACTAATATATATACTTCCGAAGATGTTCCAAAGATGAACAAAGGTCTTACGGGATTGGAACGACATGAGGGTGAGTAATTAATGACAGAATTTTCATTTTTGGGTGAACTAACCCTCTAAGGTATATTTGGAGAGAGTGATTCATTGGAGAGAGAACCTGTGCACTCCTATTTTTCTGGAACCACAATATGATAAAAAGCAGTTGTATGGACCATAAAACGCCTCAGTAAAAATATAGAAGTATACAAGAAAGCAATTGATGCAAATACAGTATTGATAAAGAGTGAAAATTTGCTTGTGGATAGGCACAAAAAATAGGAAAAGTGCAGTGAAGTGGGAGTTTAAAAATAGAGTCAGTACATGCATGAAGGGGGGTTCTGCAGAATGATTAGCTCGGACAGCTTGAATAGGAGTTGTTGACCAGTGTGACAGCCTGCAGGAAGAAAACTGTTACTTAGTCTGCTTGTTTGGGCCTGAAAGCCCCTTTACCCCCTTTCCAGGTGGTAATGGACAGATCATGTGGCAGGTAACAGGGATGCCACAGGCCCTTTATACACACAGAACAGTGTAGTTGTCCTCGATAGCCGGAAATCGGCCTCAGTGTACCTAGTCATGTTCATTGCTCAGCTTTCCTGTTTCAGAATAAATGCCACAGAACACAGTAAACAACCTAAAGGGTTTTTATATATTCACAATGATACATCTCAAGAGATATAGTAGTTCACCCAAAAATGAAAATATGGTCATTATTAACTCACCCTCATGTTATCACCAATACTGTTATTATTAGATTCTTTTTGTCTTGTGGAATACAAAAAGATATTTCAAAGAAAGATTTAAATAGGTGATCTGACAGTTTGATTGCGCAGTTTGAATCATTGACAATATTGGTTATGTACTCTGATATGTGAATAAAATGGATGTTCAGCAAATCATTTAAAGGGGTGATTGCATGCGATTCCACTTTTTAAACTTTAGTTAGTGTGTAATGTTGCTGCTTGAGCATAAACAGTATCTGCAAAGTAAAAGCGCTGAAAGTTCAATGCACACGGAGACATTGTCTTTTAAAGTTATGGCAGATTATTGCCTACAGAAACGGACGGTTTGGACTACAACAAGCTTCTTCCCGGGTTGGTGACATCATAAACCCTTGCTATTAACATAAACACTGCCCCCGCGAACACGCATCAAAGTGGGCGAGGCCACGTCGCAGTCATTACGAAAGAGAGAGAGCTGTTGAAGAACTACAAACTACATTTGGCCATCTAACCAATCTAAGAACATTGCGTTTTTCGGAGGGATGGGCTTCACAGAAGCAGTAAGCAAACGAGCCGTTCAAAGGACAGTGGAGACAGGGGTGTAGAATAAAGGTAAATTTTAAGAAAAATATGGCGTAAAAAAAAGTATTAACCCTTAATCGCCCCTCAAGTAGGGTTTACGTTTGAGTCCCTTGGGGTCAGATAGACCCCAAACTTTTACAGAGCGATTGCATAAGGAAATATAATTTTTTTTACATGGAAAACTATATATCATTTTTTTTATTTACTTCTCAACTATACATTTATGCTGTGTTTTTGTGGGTATTTGGTAGTTTTTTACCTATTTGCTGCACAAATACCTAACTATGTCATAAATTAGCTCATTAAAAATTATTTTTTTATGAAAAAATCACTTGAATGATGATCTTAAATAAATATAAATAGTTTTTGGACATTGCTCTATGTGTTAGGGATAGAATACCGCCAACTGTAGGTTTGTGGAAAAACTTTAGGAATTATAGTTAAAGAGAAAGAGAGTGCAATGACCACATTATCCAATAGATGTCCATAGGGAAGTTATGCAAAAGTTAAGCTGCCTTTCATCTTTCTTTTATTTGCCCTTTTCCCTCTCTTTCTCATGATTGTTCCATGTTGCATTTGTGCTCTAGTATTTGTCCTTCATTTATGTATGGAATTTTTTCAGATTTATGCCAGTTTTGTTGATTTTATTTGCCAGTTTCTATAAAAATGCTCTCTGTTGCAGTCACACACGTGTGTGTTTGTCTGTGTGTATGTGCGTGTATGTATGAGACAGAAAGTTCGTTCCACTTTGTGTTTATGCTCAAGGACCAGATCTTGATATAAATGTAGACATTTTCAGATTTATACTGGATTTAGTTGATTTTTTTTTACAAACAAAGTGAAAAAAAAAAGCATTTTTTACATTTTCCCATTCATTGCCAAAATCCAAAAAAATGCTCCAGACACCTGTGTTTGTGTTTGTGTGTGTGTGCGTGTGAGTGAACATGCTTGTTCCATATTGCATTTGTGCTCTAGTATTAGTACTTCATTTATGTATGAAAATCTTTCAGATTTATGCCAGTTTTGTTGATTTTATTTGCCAATTTCAATAAAAATACTCTCTGTTGCAGTCACACACATGTGTGTGTTTGTGTGTGTGTGTACGTGTGTGTGTATGAGATAGAAATTTCGTTCTACTTTGTGTTTATGCTCTAGGACCAGACCTTGATATAAATGTGGAAATTTTCAGATTTATACTGGATTTAGTAAAAAAAATTGACAAAAAAAGTGAATTTTTTTCATTTTTTACACTTTCCCATTCATTTTCAATGTGGGGTCAATCTGACCCCGAGGGACTTAAACGGTAACTTTTTTTTTACACACCCTTAGAACAACCAAATCAAGCCCAGATTTTTTGTGCATGTTTAGATAGATTATTTAGGAAAAGTCACACTTTTAAAAAATGGAGGAAAAGTCCAGTGGGGTCAGCTGGACCCCAAGGGACGATTAAGGGTTAAGAAATGTTATACTGCGCCCCATAAACACAACCAAGCCTAGAAAAAAAACACGGAACCACCTCTTTAATAATTTAAATCTTCCAACGCTGTACAATAACTTTGGAACAAACCAAAATTTGTGAATGAATCTGTCAGACCAAGTACATTAAAAATAACCTTTTAGGGTACGTTTACATGACAACGATGTACTAAAAGCGGAAAGGTTTACCCTTTGTTTTCAAATACAGATAACAACGTTGTCAAATTGATCATCGTTCACATGAATACATGAATACTACTAAAAACACTGTATTCTGCTGCCAGGCCAGTGGTTGGCAATGTCACTTTGTAAAGAAACACGTGCCTATAGACTGAACACGTAATTCATATGCACATGATTTTACCATTTTCACAAATTCACATTTTGTATAATTTATACGTGCAAAGACGATAACAGTATAATTTTCAAAAATGTGCACTTTTATAGGCCCCCTAAAACATTGTTGTAGTGTAAATGAATGGCCAAAACGCATACAGTTTTCAGCTTTTAGTTGAAAAGTGTTGTGTAAACAGCCCCTCACCGAATCATCAGTTGCAGCGGTTCTTAAGTGAACAGCTCATTATGGGAGATTATAAGTAAATTGCAATGTAACATACATATTATTATAGAGTGGTGTTTATAGGGAAAAGTGCTGAATCCATTTTCTTCAAAAATTATTTTGCATTTTACGGAAATAAATATTTTAGGCTAAAATATTCCTTAAAATACTAAAGCAAGTTTTTCACTATAGACCCTGACGGTCCACCTTGCATACAAGCCACCTTGGAATTAAATAATAAGATGAAAACTTTATTCTGCTTTTAAAATGTAACCATGGATTCAAGCTGGTGTCACAAACTCATCCCTCCCACTGGCAATAAAAAACAAGTGGATGGTTTTATCATATTCTCTGTGCCCATCAAAGTTAAAGAGGTCATCCTGTAATTAACCATGAGCTTCAATTTGATTTCAGAAGTGTAATATACGGTACATTCAACGGGAAGCTAGAATAGATATAAAACATGAATGCCATAGCAACTGTGTACTTTTATAAGCCTTGATTAGTGAGGTGCTATTTGAAATGCTAAATCTTTCTCATAGCACCACGTCTAATTGAACAAGTTTGCTATTGTGAACTAGGAACAGTCAGTGTAGTCATGGAACTTGTTCTTTGCCTTGCCTGTAATGAAGAAACACTTTTTTTTCACAGCACGCTCACAACCCATGTGTTCCTTAATAATAGTGCTCTAATGATTCTGCCTAGCAATCCACATGCATAGAATGAACGAATAAAGGTTTGCTCTGAATATGGCATAAATAAATATGATTGTGAGTACATTGCTGACCTTAAATGGGTCATGAATTGAGAAATAAAATGTTCCTTGAGCTTTTTACATATAAGAGGTCTCATACTATAAGAATATTCTATACTTTTCAGAACTGAAAAACTTCCTTGTTAGTCCAAAAGCAGCTTTTATTGAAACCTAGCCCAGATAACAACTCATTTTGGAATGTGGTGGTGTAGCCCGCCCACTGATTCACGCATGACAAGTAGTTGGTAAATAACATACGTGACGCTAACACTGGGTCGAGCGACTAAGCATTAAAAAAGCCTTTAAAGAGCGCAAAATGTTGTGCGGTGACAGGTAATGAAAAATCACAAACGCTGCATAACCTTCCCTCTGATACTGGATTTGCAGAGAGACTGAAATTAAAAAACGATGCTGTGCCTTCTATTTTGGATCCGACAGAAACGGCACACACTTATGCAAGTAAAAATATTTTTACTGTGTAACTATTGCTTTGTTACAGATCCTTTGATATGTACTGATTATGTGTACATTAGGGATGAAACGATTACCGGTTTCACGATAAACCACGATAAAATTTAGTGACGGTTAGTAATTTCGTATTAAATTTAATTATCATTAAAACCGCGTGTGATTATCACGATTGTGAAAACTCGCGGTAAATCTTGTCCAGTCAGCGTCAGTCTTGAGCGCACCGCTGTTTTCTGAATGAGAAGAAATGGCAGAAGGCAGCACCGGGAGATTTTTCAGACTTCTAAAAGGACCAAATTTGAGGCGTTGTCATATTTTGGATTTTACAAAAGTCCTGAAGGAAACTTAATCGAAGATGGTCACCCTGTCTGCAGAACATGCCAGAAGAAAGTCGCTGTAATAGGGGGAAACACTTCAAAACTACGAACGCAAGGCAAGTGGCCTTTACCTCAATGTCAAAACTACGTCTGGGAAATAATAACGTGAAGCGAACGAACAAGTTCAGACAAGACTAGGGTGACATTTAAGGGAGGATAATCAGGGCTTGACATTAACAACCGCCATTTGCGGGTGTAAGTTAACGTTATTTCGGCTGCACACTAGCCACTGTGGCGGTTGAACTTATTATAGTCTTCTCAAAACCCATCTGTTATAATCGCGTTGCGCATTATAACCACTCACACGTGTTTATATTGAGTTTATGAATGCATTGTCTCATAATCAGATAGACATTTGTTCTATTTCAGCAGCGAAAAATGGTTTAAAAAAAACACAGCAGAACCACAGCGCATCTGATATGACTGGCATAAAGTTGGCGAATTTAGGGACCGTCTCTAAAGTTACACACAACATTGGAAACGTAACAGTTACACGTTTCAAACTCCACTAGCATTTGAAGAGAATGACAGTCATAAAACTGACTGTAAAGTGATCATTTAGGTGTCAGGTGTGATGCACACATTTTGATATTTAATAAAATAAACTGTCAAATCATATGGAAATATGGATATGCATTATTTCACTAGGATACTGTTTGGGCTCTTACACAAAATATGCTAGATTTAAATGCATCATTGCTGAACACTGATGAGAATATTGCTTGAGAATATATTTACAGAGATAATATTAGAGATTATATTTACGACAAATTATTATTATTTATGCATTATGCGTTGCTATTGACGAAGGCCATAAGGAAGGAAATCCCACAGAATCTAGCTTAAAAAAGTGCATAGAGCTGCTTTAGTTATTTCTTGTTTGTTGATTTTCAAATATAAAACTTGTTGAAATGTTTTAAGTGTGTGCATCTGTTCTTTTTTTCACACTTTCATCTCATTTGAACAAAACCATGATAATATTGATAACCGTGATAATTTGGGTCACTATAATCGTGATGTCAAATTTCCATACCGTTTCATCCCTAGTGTACATGTCTAACCAAAATCATCAGTGACCAGTGATTTCTGATATGTAATGATTTATGAACAGTCAGATGTTATTTGTTTCAAAATCGTTTATTGCTGTTTAGGATGAAAATAATCTGTTATTTAAACTGAATAAAATTATACTGTATATGATTCAATTATATATAGAAAGTAATCAGAGAACGCTCCCTTTACAATCGCTGGAGCTGCCAATGAAACAGCACAAGTTTATCAGTAACTAAGTTCTGGACTCTCACCGAAACTTTAAGTTTTAGTCTATCATTCTTCTTCTCCAAAATGAATCGCATTTTTGAGGGCCTAAACATGCTTGAAAACTCATGAAACTTTGCACACGCATCAGAAGTGGCGAAAATGTATGTACAAAATTTGATAGCGCCGCCTACAACAATTAAGCGCTGTTCGCACTTCACTTCACGTACAAGTATGAAAATCGGTAGACACAGGTAACAGCCCAATACCTACAAAAAAGGACCCTGGGAGCAAAATCTGAAAACCCAACAGGAAGGGAGATACAGTATTTTGAAATTTCTCTGCAAATGCGTTTTGCAGTTTTTGCCATTTCCAGACTTTTATTTGATAAGTACTTTAACTTATCCTTTGCGACGTTAAATTGCGAAGATCTGGAGTTTTCGCTGTAGACACAGGTAACAGCCCAATACCTACAAAAAAAGACCCTGGGAGCAAAATCTGAAAACCCAACAGGAAGGGAGATACAGTATTTTGAAATTTCTCTGCAAATGCGTTTTGCAGTTTTTGCCATTTCCAGACTTTTATTTGATAAGTACTTTAACTTATCCTTTGCGACGTTAAATTGCGAAGATCTGGAGTTTTCGCTGAAGGGCGTGTCCGTGACGGCCTAACAAAGTTTGATGTTTCGCCATGAATCAGGAAGTTGTTGTAACTCGGGCATACAATGTCCGATCGGCCCCAAACTTCACATGTTTTATAGAGTCATGGCCTGAATATATCTACATGGCAATATTTAGTTACAGGCATAGCACCATCTGCGGGCAACAGGAAATGTCATGTTTTACACTGTGATTAACTCCTCATTGAGATTTAACCAGAACAACATCATATTAGGTCAGTCTAATCTAAAGGCCTTGGTGAAGTTAAATTGTGAAGATCTTGAGTTTTCGCTGAAGGGCCTGTCCGTGGCGACCTGACAAAGTCTGATGTTTCGCCATGAAACAGGAAGCTGTTGTAAGTCAGGCATACAATGTCCGATCTGCCGCAAACGTCACATGTTTAATTAGACTCCTGGTCTAAAGACATCTACATGGCAATGTTCAGTTAGTCATAGCTCCACCTGTTGGCAACAGGAAATGTCATCCTTTCCACTGCAATTCACTCCCTGAAACACATTTAAATATGCCATGAAGTACCAAACCTTCTAGAAACATGTTAAATCATGCAACACTTGGCTAATTGCAAATATATGCAATTAACGCCAATTAACGTAACTCAGGGATACAGTGTCAAATCTGCCTCAAACTTCACATATTTGATAAGTGCCCTGGCCTTAAATTTACATTGTGTTTGAACTGTATGATGAGTACTGCACTCATGCGCTCAACATGTCTGTGACCGGCTACAATGCTCATCACTGCGACCTTTCATGCCCAGATCTAATTATAACGCTATAGATCTAAATATATTTATAATAAATAATCAACACTTTTCATGATTAGGTATCCTTGAGAGCTGTAATAGTAGAAACGTGTTAAAAGTTTGCGAGAGAATTCCACAAGTAATACTTAGCTATTTCATATACAAAGATCTCAGCCAATCACAGCAGTGGGCGTTTACAATTAAGTCACAGAGCAGACACGCCCCTTCAAACAGAGCGTTCAGAGAAAAGGGCTAAAATCAGGGTAGGAAAAATGCCTTTTATTTCTAAATTTGTAAAATAGAAATTGTAAAAAAAATTAAAAATCATACTAACATTATAAGTGCACCCCAGGGAACATAAAATAATAAAATAATGCAGTTCATGACCCCTTTAACGTTATTTTCTAATGCCTGCTACAGACTGCGATTTCAGCAATCCTATAAGATTATTGCAAATAACACTGTACGACATGGATCTAATAAACTTGGGTACGACATGGATGTAGACTGTACAATGATGACACCTATTGACTCACATGCGTACGATGCAAGTTAGTATAGAAGAATATGCATGAGCTAGTGATAAAGAAATAGAGCAAGATGAATCACACTTTGGCAATTGTGGTTATTATGTGCAGTGAGAAAAAGAGGAGGGAGCGAAAGAGGAGAATATGGGCGCGTCTTGGCTTGGGAAAAGAGACAAACTTGACATGGCAATTTTGCTTGAGGTAAGTAGTTTTGAGTTTTAATGCAATGTCACTTTGATCACTATGGCATTTTTCTTGTTTCATTTTTATTGGCCAGTCAGTAGAAATTCATGCTAAATTTCTGACACTATCAGAAAATTATCGCAGCCTATCTTTGGTCGCAAGACCAAACTGTACAACACTGTATGACTTAGGACCACCGTTTAGGAGCCAAGGCAAGAAATCTTTAGGAGCCATGATTTAGAAATCGCCACGATTGGTCATCTTTCGTCTGGGACAGCCCAAAATCGCACAATGTGTACCGGGCATAAAAGGGACAGTTCACCCAAAGTCGTCATTAATGTCATTCCAAACCTGCATTAATTACTTTATTCTTAATCAGAATTTCAAGAATTACATGAACTATTTTAATGACATGAGAATATTTTAGAACTTCAATGGAAACTATGAGATAAAATGCCTGCTTGAGGGGTGGTGGAATGTCATGACCTTCATTCGGTTTCATGCTACTGCCACCCCAATCTGTTCGTTCATGTTGCTACGGAGACGCTGATAAGGTAGTTTGACAAGGTCATACTCACGGTCTCATCCATTCATCATCATAAACTCCCAATATAAATAATTCATGATTTTTGCTCTTGAGGAAATCTGTTCCTCCACAAGGTGCAATTAAAACCATAATCCCAGAGTTCCTCTGGGGCATATCAAGGCACTAGTGTGTCTCTGCGTGTCTGCTGAAAAACCATACCATATTTTAAACTGATGTCATTAAATAACCTTGCCACTATCTTTGAGTCAGTGGGCTTATTCACCTAGAAATCATGCTGATGCAAAAGTGTTCAAATCAATCATTCATTCATATACATTCATGAAACCTTATAGAGAGATTCCCCCCAAAACTCATCATTTACTGAAAAAAGACCCGCATTTGTCTCGCAACATTTCTATTCGTTATTTAATGTAATATATAAATAATTTTATAACAATTAAAAAATAAATGTGTTATATTTAAAACTAAATTTTGAATTGTAAAGTATTCCTGCTATGGCAAAGCTGAAGTTTTAGCATCCATTATTCCAGTCTTCAGAGTCACATGATTTATATATTGTCGAATTATATGCTGATTTGGTGCTCAAAAATGATTTGTAACATTATAAATGTCTGTACTGTCACGTTACATACGTATATGCCTTTTTGTGTTATCTGTGATCCTGATTTCCTATGTTCTGATTAGTTAATTTGGTTCCACCTGTCTTCTGTTAATTATCTCATTAGCTCTCTTGTTTAGTTACTGCTTATAAGTTCTCAGTCCTCCCTCAGTGTTTATCAGTTCTCGTCTATGATTCAACGTGTGTTAAGAGTTACCTGAGTTTTGTTATTAAAGTTCCTGTCGCCTTTTCATCCTTGTCTTTGTGAGCTTCTACCCTAGTCGTTCCGTCACAGAAGAACTGACCGAAACAGTTTTTTTTTTTTGGCCGTTTTTCCTTTTCTGTCTAGTTTGAGTTTTCCCTTTCCCTATGGACCTTCCCTCTGTCCAGCTACTCTGCCTGGAGCAGGGAGTCCATCCGCTGGAAACGCACACATGAGACTTTTTACATCTCACGTGCCAGACTCATTACCCGGACCACTCGCTCTGTGTTTATCACACCAGCCTGAGGGAGCGGTTGAAGGCACACGTTCCAACAGGCGGTACTAAGGAGGATTCCGCTGTATTTGTGGAGTGGATGCTGTTACACAACAACTCACCATTGACCATCAACCTCGCGGAGAGTGACGTCATTTCCAGCCCCACTTCACCGCCAGAGACCAGCCAACCACCACCAGTGATCCAATCAACTGAGATGTTGCGCGAGCCCACAGCAGACCGTGGAGAGCGGCCACACACGAGAGACGAGCCCGTTCCAAGGATAAGGATGGAGTGTTTCATCGCCTCAGAGCCCGGACCACCTACAGAGTCTGACCAGGTGGATGAGCCGGCAACACCGTACATCACTGAGGGAGTGATTGTGGAGTTCAAAGGCTGGGAGGAAAGCCCTAGCCACAACACCACCGCTGTAATTGAGATGACGGTAGTCCCTGGCCGTTATATTGAGGAACTGAAAGATGTTTTTGAGGTAAACCTAATGGACTCTTTTTAGAGATGTTTCTCCAGGACCCCCTGTCTCTCCAGAATGCCCACCCAGCCTCCCTCTCCCACCTCCTCATTCAGCCAGTTCCTCTGCCCAACCATCGCTGTTGACCTTCAGCCACTCTGCATCTCGCACATGCCATTCGGAAACGTGAAGTGTCTTCAGACCACCAGCTCCATCTTGCACTGAGGATGTCCTGTCTCCACCTCCAGCCTCCATGCCCCTTGTGCTACCTTGGTCTGTTGACACTTCGGCGCCACCTTGGCTCCTCCCTCCCTCGGCTTCATCATAAACCATCGGCCAGACGGCTTCCCCGGGCTCACTCGTTCCTCCAGCTTCGCCTTGGTCAGCCGTTGACCTGCCTGCACCTTAGGCTTTGCCTGGCTCCGCCTTCCCCTTCATCTTCAGGACCTTCAGCATCACGTGAGCTCATCGGCTCCATCTGGGTCTCCATCATAGGCTGCATCTCTGTTGGTCGTCCCCAGGATGTTGTCTACCACCAAGTCGACTCCTCCATGGCTCCTCCCACCGTTGACTCCGCCCCAGGGCCTTTTCCTGGCTGTCTCTACACTGAAAAAACAGGAAAACACATGTTGTCCAATTTACTTAATCATATTATTTGTGACCTACGCAACAAATTTGTGTTTCTCTAAACATGATTTATTGCTTTCGATTAATGTAATTTCTCTAAAATGTGCAATCTACTAGATTAAACTATTTGGGGTGAATGTGAACCAATTAAGTACTCGAAAATGATTTTTGCTGAAACTGTGGTTCCCAGCATGCTTTGCTTGGGACTTGACGACTAGAGTAAAATTGTTGAAATTAAGTGTTATTTTATGTGTTTTTGGGCAAAATGAGAAAAAGGGGGAGACTTTATATTGTTTATTAGTGTTTAATTATGTTGGAATTATTCAAACCATTTAAATTACACTGGGTTGCCATAGTGGAGAAGAGTGGAGCGATTGCTTAGGCTGTGGACTGACTCAGCCCATGTCATTAAAGAGCATTTCACACTTAGCACATATGATGTGCTATTGCTGGCAAATATAATGAACGCTACTGAGTCCTGCGTTATAGATCAGTCAAGTGACAACAAAAATAAACATGTGTTTTGATTAAAGAGGCAGGGTCTCAAGCCCCCGTGTGCACCACTTGTTAGGGAGCCATATTCAAATCATTAGGGAGCCATATTAAAATCATTGTGAGACTACTCAATTCGGTTACTTAAAAATTACTTAATTTCATTATGTTGAAATTATGTGAACAAATTAGGTTTGTTTAACTTAATTGATTCATGTGGAACCGATGTACATGATAAAATCATGTAAATCCAACACACCATTTTTTTCAGTGTAGTGTACCATCTTGCTCCTTCTCCTGGCTTCCCTTTGGCTCATCCCTCTCTACACTGCCACATGGACAGTTTGTTTATTCCTGGACAGTTTTGTTTCTTTTTCTCCATGCCCTCCACCAGAACTCTTCACGGTACAATGATTTGTTTCATTTATGCCCTTTTGTGTTATCAGTGATCCTGATTTCATATGTTCTGATTAATTTGGTTCCACCTGTGTTCTGTTAATTTTCTATGGTGTGGGTCTGAAAAAAAATTAAGAGCCCACTTAACATTGATTTCTGAACTTGGAGTGGTCTCACTTTTTTTTCCATATATATGGTCTTAACCATTTTAATCAGAAATCACTGGTCAGGAAATTAGCAAGAATTGCACACATACTGTAGATAAAGTAACTTAGTATAGCCTTCCCCATCTTGCAGACAGCTTCTTACAGGAAAAAAATAGCCAGTGTTCCACTCAATGGTAATGTCTTCAAACAGTTCATGAGGAGTTGAAAAATGTCTCACAGTTCATTTGAATTTAATGTGAGACCATATATCCACTATAGACTCTGACCAGGCCAAAACATGAGCCTGGTGGACTTGTTCTTAAGCCACTTCTTGGTTCAATTTAGGCAGAAGCAAAGACACTTTTTTGACACAAATTTTTAAATGTTTAAAATAACATCTGATCATTCATCTTTAGATTTTTTTCCTGATCATTCCTCTTTAGACTCTTAGATTTTCATTTGTGGTAAGCAAGCAATTCTGCAATATTCTTCTGTACTCCAAAGTATTAAATGACCTTTCACAGTGAAACATCTCACCAATACCAGCAGCTAAAAAGGATCCCCACACAATGACATGCTTCATGCTTCACTGTGGTAGAGATGCATTTATTATTATATTTCTCTGCAGATTTTCAAAGATCACCATGCAACTCGTGTTTCATTGTGATTCATCACTCCACACACAACTTCCCATAATCTGCCAAAAACAGCAATGGCTTTTTAAGTAGTGCATTTGCTTAAATATTGCTAATTTCCTGACCAATAATTTGTGTTTAAGACAATTCAAAGCTTAGTGTTTACCCATGTTTTGCCCAGGAATGTACATGCTTTGTTAAGATTCTTCAAAAATGATCCTTTTGTCCTCAGTGGAAAAATAAAAGCACACAGGTCTGAAACAACATGAGGCTGCGTGAATGACAGAATTTTCATTTTTGCCAAACTATTTCTTTAATGTCTTGCAGATATGAATTCAACAGCTGGAATTCTGCAATGGCAATGCTTTGACGTGCGTGACATGACTTGTGACAGATGGTCCCAAAAACACATCTACACAATCATGTCACTGAACTACAAAAGTCACCTTCCATGTTTCCTGTCATCACACTGGGGTTTTTCTTCAAGCGTTGACAATGTAATGACAGCATACTCACAAATAGATGCACTACGACAAAGTGCACGGTTCGAGATTCGGCAACACAACTTTCCACTGACTCTCAGCATGCCGGCGTTCCAACACATTCTGGTTTCAAAGTAGAGCAAAGCTCAAGGCTATTCAGACTCTAGAGCTATTGTACTCACAGGTACCATTTCGTCTAGTAGAAGTGGAAAATAATAAAGCTTTGCCACCCACCTCTCAAAATGATAAGCATGTTAGGGACAGGACTCGCCTTCCCCTTGTGATACTGCAGGCATTTCAGCGTTTCACAGGCACGGGGACCCCTTTTAAGCCATCAGTCAAGACAGATTTAGAGACTTACAGCAGGTGTTGTTTGGTTGTTCTTTCACCCTGTCTCTTATACTTATTGTCTCTCTCCATGTGCAACAGAAAAAAGCATTTGGATTGCAGATGAAAATGTTTCTTTTGAGGATTCATCCCCTACGGTTTTGTCTGTGAGCCATTGTATTGTAATTATATAGCGCTGTCTCTGATATCGTCCTTATAGACCACAAGCGCTCCTCTTGAATCCCTTCAACATTAAACTGCGTTATCCATTAGTAGGATTTCAGCTGCTGTGAAATGTGACAAATGTTGTGGGAGAATGGTTTTAACATTCTCTCGATAAGAAAAAATATGATCTGAATTATCAGAGATGGAGATAATAATAACCATATCCGCTTCTAGAAAATACAGTTATTCATTGGATGATGCAAATGTGTGTGGCTTTTACTTCTTATGTATTCTTTTCAGAGTAATAGGAAACATTTGATATATGCTAGTACTCTATAACCACCCTGTTGATACTGTGACTGGCATCCACAGAACTAGTTGGTTGTGACCCACAAATGTATGGTGGCCCAGTAGTGCACAACACAACGACATTTAAACAACATAGCGGAAACAAGCCACAACACAACGGAATCGCCACAATGGAAAAGCCACAACACAATAGAAAAGCCACAACACAATGGAAAAGCCACAACACAATGGAAAAGCCACGATATAATGGAATAGGGACAACACTAGGAAAAGCCATAACACTTCAAAATCAACAGAACACAAAAGAAAAGCCACAACACAACTGAATCACCACAACACAACAGAAAAGCCACAACACAATGGAATCGCCACAACACAACGGAAAAGCTACAACACAACGGAATTGCCACAACGGAAAAGCCACAACGGAAACAAGTTACAAGACAACAGAATCACCACAACACAATGGAAAAGTCACAAACAGCCACAACACAACAAAATTGCCACAACATAACGGAATCGCCACAACACAACAGAAAAACCACAACAGAATGGAAAAGCCAAAAAACAACAAAATCAGCAGAACAATTGCCACAACACAACATAAAAGCCACAACACAACTGAATCGCCACAACACAACAGAAAAGCCACGACGGAAACAAGTTACAAGACAACAGAATCACCACAACACAATGGAAAAGTCACAACAGAACAGCCACAACAAAATTGCCTGCTACTTATTCGTAAGTATAATACGCCATAAAGTGCATATCATATGCACGCGAAAAACGGCGTACCATATGCACGCCAAAACTCATTTTGCCGTATACATTCCACAAGATGCACACTCGTATTATTTATACACATTTTCATGAGATCGGGCTTGCAATTTGATGCCTTGCCTAAAACATTCAGTTACATGGATAATTATTTATTTTTAAATTATAAATTCAACCTAAGAGCAGACATTTTCTAATGCATTTAGACCAATTACAGGGCAAAGTAAACACACTATTTGCATGTCATGTGAACATGAAATATCTGTCATTATCTATATTCACCATAAGGGTGCTCTTTTCCATACAAAATGTGCACTATATTCCAAGCCTTCTTAAGCTATAAGTTTATGGGAGGAACAGGTTGAAATTTAAGTGTTTAAAAAATGCATTATTAACTGTAATATTTAATTTCTTGATGGGAGAAAAAGTTGTAGTGCTTTAGGTCTCACTCAGTGACACTTTTGCCTGGAAACTGCAGCGATTTGGGATTTGCAAAAAAACCTATGCATATGCAACAGTTTCTTCCCAGGAAACCCTCATTTAAAATGATTCAATGTAAGAACATGTATATTGTTCTGATCTGTGATGGAAAGGGAAACGTATAACATACCTCTCTGATTGATGTCTGCAGACACATTCGAAAATGTCAGTAAGTAGCTCTCATCTGCACCATATGAATTAATTAAAACCTCCATGAACATTATCCAGGTTGGTGGCCAATTCAGCGAAAAGATTTGATGGAGAATGTGATATCTTCTCCCTCTCTACTCCCTCCATCACTGTCAACAGAAAGTCACATATGGAGGCAGTTAATAACCTTTAATATTTTCCTTCTTGTCATTTTCAGACCACATGCCAACACAACATTATGAAACACATTCGCTGGCAGCAAGACTGCGCTGCTTCATTCACGTCGGTCCCATTAAACGACGTGTGCACAAACTCTGCACCTGCACTCACATGCTTCCAAAACCACAATATGACAGCCACATCAACAATACACCTTCCCGTTCTCAATTCAATCGTTTAAGATAAAGTTCACACAAAAATGACCGTTTCGTCATTATTTTACCCCAACCTCATGTCATTTTTCGTTCTTCAGTGAAACACAAAATTCGATTTTAGACTGAATAGACAAGTTTCAGTTTTGCAATAAAAAGAATGATGATTTATACATGATTTGGGTTCAAGGGGAAAACAAACTGAATCAAATTTAACATTATTAATACCATATGGTTTGATTCTTGTGTCTTACAAGACAGATTATGGTCTAAAAATGTACAAATACAACTGCAAAAAAGCTATTAAATATGGCTTTAGAATACTTGGTATAGTGCATTTATGGAATTTTTAAGGTGTTTTTTGAGCATGGCTGTATAAATCACCATCCACTTTTGTTGCATGGAAAAAAAATAAGGGGTTAATAACAAATGGAGATAAAAAATAATAATAATGGAGATAAAGAAACTGACAGAATTAGATTTTGTGTGTGAACTTTTTGCCAACACTCTAAAATAAGGTCTCATTAATGCATTAACTAACACAAACTATGAATAAATATATTTGGACAGCTTTGATTTACTTTTGTTAATGTTATATAATTAAAATGTTCATATACATGTGTGACAGGTGCATAGCCCACCTCACATATTTGGTTATTTTGGGAGTTTAATTTAATATGTTTGTTACTTTATTTAAATCCCTGAATTATAAGAACCACAAAGGACAAGAAAATGAGTTAAAAGTTTATTAAAATCTTGAATATACAGAAGGGTGCACACTTTTATTTCTCTTTGCTGTTTAACTTTACCTGAATCCTAGATTTCTCTGGTCCATGGAGTGACGGCCGCATTCCATGTGGCAGCAGACAAAGGAAGAGGCGGGGTTTCAGCCTCCAAACTTATGCTGTTCCAGAGGAAGTTGGACTGTTGAAATCTGCCCCTGAATATAATTTTGTTGGAAGAAATGAACTTCCGTCACTACCTGTCCTGCCTTTTCTTGGCCATGACCACCATGTTAGTTCACAGAGCATTATCTATGTTAATGTTAACAGATAAAATTAGATTTTAAAAATGCATTAATACATGATGTTGAGATTAACATTAGCAAAGATTAACAAATTCTGTAAAAGTATTGTTCGCATTGTTCATTGTTTCATGTTAACTAATTAATTTAACAAATGTTAAGAAAAAAAAATCTTATTGTAAAGTGTTTTACAATACCAATTTTTCCTGTATGTTACCAAATCTTGTTCCCAGCCGGCATCTATAACCCAAAACGTCTCATATGAATTCCACTGTAAAGAAAAAAAAATGGCTTTGTCCTTCAATGATTTGAGATTTCTTACTGTCTCTGAGTTATCTGCACCTCCATATGGGCATTGTTTGCATGCACAGATAGCATAATTTGGCCGCTGGGCTCTTGTAATCTCTACATCTAAATATCCCTCGACTTCCCTCCACAGCTGTCTAAGATGCGCTTGAGTGTTGTTACGAGCTATTAACCAATCCGGGTGTCTCTAACACATATGGATTAAAAGATAATTATTATAAACTATACAACACTTTTGAATGAAGACGGTGCTTGATTAACCATCTGTGCATAGGGTTGGGAAACTTTTTCAGGTCCACGGTGCATATTTTCTGTTCTAAAATACACTGTGCTCAGCATGAGCGAAAAAGACAAGCTTGTCAGTTTGAATCTTATTTGCGAATAAGGTGTTTTAGATGTTGTCACTTTGTCTGTATTATTGTGTCATACTATTTCTCACTCCCTGAAGCCACCGGAAAACATGTCATTCTTCTGATTTGCAATAAAAATACTGTTTGCGCACCAACCCTGTTAAACCAAAAAGGCATCTCTATTAAATATTTCAGATTCATTCCTTTTTTAAAAGAAATCTATTCTTTTTGTTCCACCAAGGATGCATTGCATCGTGCAAAAGTGACAGTATGCTGTTCTTTTAAGCTTTCTATTCATAATATATATATATAACAGCAGGAGTTTGATAAGGGCGATAAGGGTTTGATGTAATGGCTAGACGACTGGGTCAGAGCATCTCCAAAACTGCAGCTCTTGTGGGGTGTTCCCGGTCTGCAGTGGTCAGTATCTATCAAAAGTGGTCCAAGGAAGGAACAGTGGTGAACTGGCAACATGGGCGGCCAAGGCTCATTGATGCACATAGGGAGTGAAGGCTGGCCCGTGTGGTCCGATCAAACAGACGAGCTACTGTAGCTCAAATTGCAAGTTAATGCTGTTTCTGATAGAAAGATGTCAGAATACACAGTTCATCACAGTTTGTTGTATATGGGGCTGCATAGCCGCATACCAGTCAGGATGCCCATGCTGACCCCTGTCCACCACTGAAAGCGCCAACAGTGGACACATGAGTATCAGAACTGGCCTACAGAGCAATGGAAGAAGGCCTGGTCTGATTAATCACGTTTTTTTTTACATCACGTGGATGGCCGTGTGTATGCGTCGCTTACCTGGGGAACACATGGCACCAGGTTGCACTATGGGAACAAGGCAAGCCAGCAGAGGCAGTGTGATGCTTTGGGCAATGTTCTGTCAGGACCACTATCGTCAAAGATGATTGATTGACTATATTAGCAAATAGTTTGGATTGCCGGTATGGTTCTGTTCTGGGCAAGAACTCCCTGCGCATCCATGCAGCCTAGCATGGATAAGAGCAGGGAGAGCAGCAATAACCCCCCTTAGGGTAAACATAAGAGGAGCAACATAATGTATTGCAGATATCATTAATGTTGATGTTACATGTACAAAGTGATTCAGGAATTTAGTCTGATTCAAGGGAAATCAGAATACCAAATCCTGACTGACATGAGGTTGAGCTGGGGGTGGAGGAGAGTAAATGAGCTCTGGAGAAACATGATAGCAGCTGATAGTACTGAGGAGCTATATAAATGTATGCAGTGATAGACGTTGTGTTCCTATAGGTAGACGTGATCATCTGACAATCAGCTGATGCGACCTTGACTAATGTCACCTGCCAGAACTGACGCTATAAGCTTGATTTCCTGTCATCCATGTGGATGTTACCTTGACTTATAACCCCTACCTAAGCATTGTTGGAGACCATGTACACCCTTTCATGGAAACGTTATTCCCTGGTGATTCCCTCTTTCATAATAAGGATATATTAAAATGTAGTGCATGGATTTGACAGGCATGTATTTATGATACTAAGTGGGGTAGCCGGTCTCTGAGCCCTCCCTAGCTCTACAGCGTAAATGTAATTTTTTTATGTAAATCTGTGGTGAAAAATGGAACTGCATTGCGCTCTAATAGAGAGACATTAGGGAAGATTTCAGGCTCCCCCGCTTATTTTACTTCACATAAACCACGCTCCAGATCAAGACGATAACATTCTGCTTCAGATATGTGTCTGCATCAGGTCAGTAACAAGTTGGCATGTCAGTTCTTCCTATGTGGAGTAGCATAATAAATGAAAGTGTACACTAGTTCCTTTGTGTTTGAGAACAGACATGATTGTTTTTCCTCATTGGAATTCATAATAATCTAAAACAACATTCGGACACAATAAATACATTAAGATGGCATTATATGCATTTGTCGTGTAATAAAGTATGTCAATCATCATTAGAGCGCCACCCTCAGACTGAATAAAGCAAGGTCATTAGAATTCTGCCAAAAATGTGTCTGATGTGTTCAGCGACTAGGATAGCTTACAAAATGTTTATCTTAAACTATCGATAAGACCCAGAATCTGCCCTACCTAAATTTATGGCCAGGAGCTGCTACTGGCATCCTTTGCAGCGTGTAGCATCATAATGCCCTGTTCGCTTTGACATGTTTCTGTTTAATCTTTGAAAGTCTAAATGCCTCGATTTATGGCTTGCACTTCTGTAATGCATCAACCATGGTCCCACACTGGCTAAACACCCTCTGGCTCCACCTACTACAGTAGCCACGCCCCAAACTCTCGCTATTGGTTGAGCTGGAAAGAGCTTGATACTCTCAATGTTTTGATGGTACCTGGGGGGGCTAAAAGTTTACACTTTTAGATAAACCTAATCATAGTCAATGGGTTAACAGAATGTATATTTTAACATAGAACAAATCGTACAAACTTCACATTTAACAAATCAGACGATACAAAACTTTTAATCAGTAGTGTAAAATTTCAAGCTTATAAAATCTTCAAAATTAAAAAAGAAGAAGAAGAAGAAGAAGGGACTTGCTTTTATCCATCAGGAACTATTTAAAGCATTGAACATATACTGTAAATAGTCTCAAATTGAATTTGTATATTTACTCCAAACATGCCAAGAACAGGAGAAAAACCCTTTTCACATTCAAACTGTTTAGGGTAGGTCCTTTTGCAAACGTTTGCTATAGCCTACTTATTTCGTTCTCTCAGCGGTTCTTCTCAAAAAAATTATGTGAGATCTCCAACAGTCAGCAATCCACTCACAAATCCGCTTTTGGTCCGGAGGTAGTAAACACCAGAGAGATGTGCAAGATGTCACGACAGTAAGAGGTCATTATTTGGTCACTTTGACCCAGCAAAATGCTTCACAGTTATGTTGGAGTGACCAGCAGGTGTTTACCTTCCTGCAGCCTGTTGTCATAGACGATCCATCCATGCTGCGTATTTGATGATGTGCATTGGCAGTTCCCACAGAAACAACCGAAACTGTCACTGTTACTATGGGGTGGGGGTTGGGGGGGTATTCTCCAAGAATGGAGAAAGGAATGTTAGAATAAGAGGAAAAACAACCTAAATGTCACTGAGTGTCATATCCGAATCTAGAGGTGCTTCAGACAATTCATAATGTAGTGCACAAGTCAAATAGGCTATACTTTTATAGTGGTTTATTTCATTGTGACATTTGATACACCTTTGTCCTTGCTTGAGGTTGCCTAAAACGTCTTTTTGATGGTAAGAGCTGAAATGTAAAGGGATGAGAACAATCTTCAATAATAACCTGTGCTTTTTGTTTAACTCTTGTTTGATCAATTTCATTCAATTGTCTTTGTGGTTGCCCTACAATTGCACTAACAATTTTAACTACTCTGCACAGTTTTTGCTTTTATTTAACTGGCAATAGTCCATACCAGTCATATCAACACATATAACACTCTCGACAAGAATCTTATAAACCATCTTTAAAATACATTGACTCACACCAAAATGCTGTAACCTCTTAAGAAGATATAATCTCTTTTTATAACATACGTAACATTTCCAGCAAATGCCAATTATCAATAAATGTTCCTAAATATTTCAAACTTCCAACCGTCTCTATTTGATATCCATAAAGTAAGGTTCTAACCCTTCAGTTAAATCTACTTTATTCCTACTAGTGATCAATTCCTTGTTTTATGCATATTTATCTCCAGTGAACTCAATTTACACCAGTTTTGAAGCAAATTTATGTAATACAGCGTATCTCCTTCTGTTCCAGCTTTACTCAACCGAGCGACAAATGCCACCTGTGGTCATGGAAGTGATTGAATCACCTGGAATCAATGATTTGGAGGGGTGTCCCAATACTTTTGGCAATATAGTGTATGTGTATGGCATAGATTGTGTATACTGACTAGTCCTGTCAAGCACATTAAACCACTGTATTTGTTAAAAGACCATTTCTTCTAGTCCTACCATTGATAATAAAAATATGACAGGCCAGACCACCAGACTAAGCCTGATAAGAAGTTTCAGATCTTGCTTTTGATCAAAAATCTAGTTATTATTGATGTCAACAGAGTGCCCTGTTATCATGCTGCACAGCACAAACACAAATTGAATATGTTTCAGTATCAAAAGGGTTATATCAATAATCAACATTTGTATTGAAAGTGAGTGCAGTGCATTGTTGGATTGCATCTGATTTTTTTCTGTCTGTGTTCTCTAAGGTCAAAGGCTCAAAAACAAAAGCACACTACAGTTACCAAAATAGCACATTACATAATTATTGTCAATAACAGTGGATGCATCGAAGTCTGAGCCCCTTTGACATTGCTGTACGAGTGCATTTTTAACAACAGAAAAAGGAAACACTAATGGGTTGACAGCTTTCATGACACCCTACCATCAAAGGTGATGATAAAGTAACAATTAGCCCCGATACTAGCCGCCAGCTCCGTTTGAACCTTTGGGTGAAGATAAAAAGGCTTGGAAAAGCAGCAGCAAAGGTAAACAAAGGAGAAATTACACAGGAGCAGAGCTTCTAATTGAGAGAGATTTCCTTTTGATGTAACTCCAGAGATCTGAGAGACACTGCTTGTGTACTAATTACAGAACCACGGCAGCAAGCTAATTAGCGCCATGCTAATGATCCTTGTTTACGACTATCTGATGTCAAAATGCAATGGATGAAAACCTAAAAGAGAAGCTCGGGTGCGAAGACTTGCCAAATGTGATAAAGACCTGTGAGACTAAGATCACGCATCTTTTTTATCTATATTGTCAGACGCAATAATACATATGCATGTATTCTTTCAAGTATTCCCAGTGTAGGCTATTTTCTTATGGGAAGCCTTTACTGTAATGGATGATAATTATTAAAAAATAGTGTGTTTGTTTATATCAGGGGTGTCCAAACTTTTTTTAAAGGGGGCCAGATTTGATGTTGTGGACATACCCGGGGGGGTGGTCCCTTTTCTATTATATATATATATATATATATAGAGAGTAGAGTAGCTTGAGATAGGACACAGGAAATTTATAGATATTTAACAATATCTGTAAAACTTGTATCAACCAAAAAGTTTTAATGGGGGAAATTTAAATATTATTACTGAGTTACAACTAAAATTCTTATTTACATTTAATAAGTGCTCTATTTAGATCACCACTGGTAAAACCACACTACAAAAAATACTTTCTTACTTCGTATTTCTGTCTTTTTCCAGTCCAAATATCAAACAATTCTTAAATCAAGATGCTTTTACTAAGGAAAATTACCAAAAAAATGTCTTGATTCCTGGGGGAAAAAATCAAAATGAATTGAGTTTTCGCTTGAAACAAACTAAATTATCTGCCAATGGATTAAATAAATAATCTTGTTTCTGTTTGGGACAGAAACAAGATTCCAAACAGAAACATTCTTTTTCTTACCCCATTGGCAGATATATTTGCTTGTTTTAACCAAAAACTCACTTCAATTTCATTTTATTTTCCAGAAAATAAGAAAAAATATCTAATGTCAGTTAACTTATCTAGTAAATGCATCTTGATTTAAGAATTTTTAGATATATTTATACTAGAAACAAGACAAAAATACTAAATGACATTTTTTGCAGTGCACACAAGGCAAAAAGTAAAAAAAAAAAAATGTCTATATCTAGAATGGCTTTAAGGTATTTAGTCTATAAACATATAAATACAAATGCACAAAACTGCAAGTTTATGACAAAAATAGTCTGAAATTTGGCCTTTATCACTCATTTAATACATGTCTACATTACAAATTAAATAAAATGAGATATTAACCTAGTAAATTTCTGACAAATTACCACGGTTACAGATAGTGTTACCACAGTAAATCCATGATAAATGTTGGAGAATTGTTGTTTGAAAAGTATTTTAACTGAATCGACTCAGCTGATTTGCACGTTAGTATTCTTGATTAAGTCAGTGCTGTTTAACTGGATTTAAATTAAATCAAATCAAATCACAGAGAGATTCGCAGCTCATACCAGAGACCTCTGAGCCGAACTCGAACACTTCTCATGGGCTGTTTAGTGGCCGCGTGATCGAGACACTCAGCAGGTAAACACATTTTGTTCAGAGTCAGAGCTCGCGATATTGCGCAGAGCACAAGCAGTGCTGTTCCCTTTCGAAAGGGAACTCGCGCTGCGTCAGCTTGACGCTACGGGGAGCACCTCCAGCGTGACAGGTGTCTGAACTACTATCGAATCACGGCAATCCTATTGACCGGTGACAGCCTATGATGTCATCAAGGTGCGACCAGGAAGTATATAAGGGCGCCTTGCAAACACGACACCGCTTCTTCGTCTTCAGGGACTGTGTTGTCTGAATTGCAAGCTGTGTGTTTCTGCCTGGGATCAAGAGCATGCACAGTCAGCTCTTATCGAGTTGTTTGTTTGTTTGTAATAATATGAGCGTTTGTCAATCTGAGATCGCTCTGCTCTCGTCTGATTCTCTTCCTGAGGGAAGAGGGTTTGGCATCTGAGACTGATGATGCGGTCCCACTCATGCCGAGGCTGAGCGCAGACGCACGTCACGGGTTTCCCGGATAGAGCTCGCTGAATCGTCACGGGAAGGCATTCTTCTCTTTGACGATCTGGCGGCTGGCGAGACTTGTTTGCAAGTGCTCTAGGAATGGCTGTGAGAAGGAGGATTAATCTTCTCAGCCATCCCGACTGTGTATGCTGAGCCGTTGAATGTTTTGAATCGCGCTGCAGGCGGGCTGCGGCCGCTGTGTGGTCGCGTTAGAGGAGAGATCTCTCGTGTTGGACTAAACGATCGATTTCTCCCCAGCCATAACCATCGGCTCAGTTGGGCTTTCATTCCTTCCTGATCTTCCTAATTAGATCGAGAGGGCATGGAATAACCTATGTTCGGTTCATGTTCTCTGATATCAGCGGTATGACATCAGCAGTATGCCGCTGATGTCGGGAGGATGCGAGAATATGGGTATGTGTCGTTGCCTCCGATTAATGGGATGTTTTATCTCGCATCTGGGAAGCTGAGAGCTCCAACCCTGCCACCTAAACGATGTGTCGTTTTAATGGCAGGGCATAAACAGCAGCGGGTCAGCCCGGGGTGCTACTTCTTACACCATGGCGGTGTTTCGTGTGCAGCAGGCCGGTTTGCAGGGGATGTTTTCCCTGATGCGGTGGTTGCGCAACAGTCGGAGTCTGGGCCCGAGGGCCAGCATCGCCGAGGAGTAGCGAACATTTGGCAGCGTCTGAGAACCTGCATGCCACTGAGATCCGGGTCCCAGGCAGGTGGGAGGCGCCACGGTCCAAGGACCGGAGACAGGGCCCAAGGGCCAGCATCGCCTCTCGTGCACCCCACAGTCGGGGATGGGGCACAGAGAGGCGGACTCCCGGGAGAAGTAGGAGCTGTGTATCACAAAACGCAGTCAGCGTTCATGATGGGTCTCCTCCCTGAGAAAGGGGAGCTAAGGAATTACATTGACCCTCACTCCTCTTCTTCATCATCTCCCCAGGTGCTTCTTACATCCGGCCTAGGTGGGTCCGCGATGATGTGCTAGGGCCCGCCTGGCTGGTCTGTGAGTCCGCCCCCTCAGGCCCGTGGTAGTGGTACACCTAAGCATACATGAAGAAAAAAATGGTGAATTAAGCTTGCGGGTGGATATAATGGCGCGCCGCAGGCGAGCGGATAAGTCCCCTATATAAGGGAAAATATTACATATTTTCTGACTTATGCTCCCTTTTGAGGGCTTCGGGGATCGCTGGATATATGTTCTAAAAGGGCCTGTAGTTCCCCTGTTAGGTTGGCTAGAACGATAAAATATTATTTACCAGTTGCTTACGCTCGGTATAAGTGAGCTAGTATTGCTATTGGAAGCCAGCGAACACTATATATGGTACACGCTGTGAGAGCTGTACAGCCCTTTTTATTCCCAGACCTAAAAAGCCAAGATGCATTAGAATTAGCGCTGGGAATGCCGCTCATTCCTGCGGGTGTGTAGCGGTTGTAAAAAAACAAACAAAAAAAAGGGGGTTTTTGTTGAGGGAGGGCTAGGCATTTTTCTCCTAGTATTAAGCTGCTAACTGGTAGCCGCCTCAGGGGTAAGGCGGTCTGTATCTTCTCTCAGTGTAAATTTCTGGAGAAAGCAGGATCAGACTATGCTAGAACTACAGTTAGATCTAGAGCCAGATCTATTTAACGACTGGCACTTCTACCCGAGTACCCCTTTTGCTTGGTGCAATAGTAGTGGCCCTATTTTGGACCTCGGGTATAGATCTAGATTGGCCTAGGCTTTCTAGGGATTACGGATACGCACACCTAGAAGTGGTCGCGCTCTGGGTAGCTGTTCCATTTTTTGAACTTAGCTTTATTATTTGTCCCAAAGTAGCCTCCTCTTATGCAGAGTAGTCCGGCCAAGGCCCGCCCCCTTACCTGCGTTCTGGGACTTTTTCTAGTAATGCAGGTTGGTGCTGTGCAGAATTGATAGCGACTTAGCCAGTGGTCGTGGGGCAGGGCTAAGGAATTTTTCATGCAAGTACGAAAATTCTGTATGCATAGCTCAGCCCGGCCCTCCAGAGCTAGTTTTAGAAGCCGCCAGTTTTTTGGCAGGCGCTGGCCTTTCTTGTATATGCCCTGGCCAGTTGGTAGTACTCCCCTGACAATGCAGGGTAGATTTGAGTACCTCCACACCTAGCTCTGTATCATTCTGCCCCACCCATGGCTCGGGTTGAGCAGCACTTCGCAACCTTTTGATTTATGTAGGTTTGGTCTTGAGCTCCCTTGTAGCCAGAGCATTGCTATGGCTGATGCCCTCACACGGTATGGTAGGCCGCTATTAAAGCTAGGACCTTCATGAGGTGGGTGGCGCATGTGGTACTCCCTCCGCTTAGGGGGTACAAGGCATTTGGTTTGCCGAGTACCCTGCTATGGACAATGTGATTAGGTTCCAGTGCTCGTAGGCGCTGCCGATAAGACTGCACCATTGTACAGTTGGCTCCAGAAGGAATTGGAGGTCTCCGGGATGGGTCACCAAGCTAGGCTGGGATAGATTGTAGGCCAGCTGGCTGTGAGTAGCCAGCTGGGGCAGTCTTGGCAGTAGACTCCAGGTCAGGTAGTAGGCCTCAGAGATAGGCCTCCTTGCGAGTGAGTCCCGACGTTTGGGGAGGTTGGCAATTTATTAGCTGCAACCTGGAAAATAGGTAGTCAGCCTTGGTAGGCCTCTGCAAAATTCGGCCCCATGTGTATTGCGGTATATATTGCTCCCCAACGATGTCGGCTTCATGTAGCAGATTTTCCCAACTAATAACCCTAGTTAGCAGTTGGATGTTAATTTTTGTCAGCCAGCAGAGAAGCTACTGTCAGCCCAAGGTTATAACATCACAGTTTTTCACTCCTTCCGCCAGGAAGCCGTCCCTGCAGGCCTGCTGTGAGGTGGTAGGCCCAATAGGCCTCCCTGAAAGCAGGCTCCCATTTGCCAGTCGCTGTGTCAGCTAGCATGGGCTGCTAAACTGTTGATGGGTGGTAGGCCGCACCAGGCCTCCCTGAAGACTCGGCATGAGGTAGCAGGCCTCACCAGGCCTCCCTTGAGGACGCATTCTTGGGCTCAGTCACTTGGCAGGTTGTGATGAACCGTTGGCAGGTAGTGGGCCTCACCAGGCCTCCCTGAAGGAGGGCTCCTGTTTGCCAGTCGCCGTGTCAGCTAGCACAAGAGCTGCTAGGCTGTTGCTGGGTAGTAGGCCGCACTAGGCCTCCCTGAAAACTGGTCGTAAGGTAGTAGGCCTCGCCGGGCCTTCCTAAGGGCATGTTCCTGGGCTCCAGTCACCTGAGAAGCAGTTAGCACGAGTTGCTAGCAGGTAGCAGGCCGTACTGGGCCTCCCTGCAGGCCCGCTATTAGGTAGTAGGCCTCACTAGGCCTCCCTTGAGGGCGAGTTCCTGAGTTAGGATGCTCGGGTAGCTAGCATAGCTTGCTATCAGGTAGTAGGCCTCTCCAGGCCTCCCTAAGGCTTGCTATCAGGTAGTAGGCCTCACTAGGCCTCCCTGAGGGCGAGTTCCCGAGTCAGGATACTCGGCTAGCTGGTGTAGCTTGACCTTCAGGTAGTAGGCCTTCACTAGGCCTCCCTGAGAAAACGAGTTTCCGTTTTCCAGCTACTTTGACAGGTGGCTTCAACTGCTATCAGGTAGTAGGCCTCACCAGGCCTCTCTCTTAGCGAGTTCCTGAGCATGGCTTCTCAGGCTTCTCTGGCATATATTTCCATCATACAATGGGCCTCACTAGGCCTCCCTAACGGGTCTTTGGTTCTCAGTACGAGGACTGTTAACTGGCATGACGCTGAGAGCTAGTGGTGACCTGCTATCAGTGATCCGGCCCTTAGCCGGCAGCATCTGAGTAAGGTCTCACCCTAGCGCGACTGGTGTCGCTTCTGCTACTTGGTCCCCAAGGAGGGGATTTCAGCCTGCAACCTGGTTTACCTACCGGGCAGCCCCCTTTAAGCTCCCCTCTTTTCAGAGGGTCGTATGTGAGCCCGAAGTTGCCTGGGCCTGATCGGGTGGTCGTAGGCCCCTAGGGTGGCCTCCCAATTAGATCAGCTTTTAGGCCAGTCTGGCCTCCTGAGTGTTTCTATCTGATAATAGCTCAGTAGATCCTAGGATCGAGCAAATTAACTCCCCTCGCTGGCAAGGGTAGAAAGCGCTATGCTGAGTACTGCTCTCCGGGATTCCCGTCTCTGAGATCCGGTCTGAGGAGGACACTGTCATTCTGCAGTCCATTGGACTGGATGCCTCTCCAGGAGGCGAGTATCCAGAGGCTCTGTTATCGAACAGACAGGGATGGCCCGGCTGAAGCGCCCGTTAAAAAAGGCACCAAGAGGCCTCCTTGGTGGCGGTAGTGGCTGGCTGGGGCGCCCTAGGGCCCCCTAGCCACATTCCCTTAAAGGAACCCCCTTCCTTTGAATGGGTTGGATCCAGGCCTTTGAGCGGCCTGGGTAGAACTTCTCTAAGTGTTTGAAGCTTCCTACTCAGGCTTATAGCTTGGGCTATGACCGAAGGGAATGCTGTCACCGACAGCCTCTGTGACCAGAGGGGGGGGGTGGTTCAGGCATTTCAATTGAATTTGCTTGTCCTGACAGTTGTCACTGCCAGTATGCATACACTCCCCTCGGCATGGCGGCGTGGGTATATCGTTCCCCGTAGCTTCAAGCTTACGTATGTAACCTATGTTCCCTGAGAACAGGGAACGAGACGCTGCGTCGCTTTGCCATGCCTCAGGGTTTGCCTGCCAAACCGTCCCTTCAGACGAAGAAGCGTTGTCATGTTTGCAAGGCGCCCTTATATACTTCTTGGTCGCACCTTGATGACATCATAGGCTGTCGCCGGTCAAAAGGATTGCCGTGATTCGATAGTAGTTCAGACACCTGTCACGCTGGAGGCTGACGCAGCGTCTCGTTCCCTGTTCTCAGGGAACCTAGGTTACATACGTAACCGGAGACGTTTCGTTCCACTTTTGGCGCGGTTTCCCTGGCCTAAAATCTAGTAATGCCACCTTGCATTGACATCGTGAAACTGCACGATTTGTAAATTGTCTGTGGCGGGCCACATATAATATATTTTAATAGACAAGCTGCGGGCTATTTGAAATTCATCCCCGGGCTGTTTGAAGAGACCAGAACCAGCATTAACTTATTGAGCAATCTGAGCAATCTGATAGACAGCTCGTATGTTTGATCGGACCACACGGACCAGCCTTCCCTCCCACGTGCATCAATGAGCCTTGGCCGCCCATGACCCTGTCGCCGGTTCACCACCGTTCCTTGGACCACTTTTGATAGATACTGACCACTGCAGACTGGGAACACCCCACAAGAGCCGCAGTTTTGGAGGTGCTCTGACCCAGTCATCTAGCCATCACAATTTGGCCCTTGTCAAACTCACTCAAATCCTTACACTTGCCCATTTTTCCTGCTTATAACACATCAACTTTGAGGACACAATGTTCACTTGCTGTCTAATATATCCCACCCACTAACAAGTGCCGTGATGAAGAGATAATCAGTGTTATTCACTTCACCTGATTTTATATATATATATATATATATATATATATATATATATATATATATATATATATATATATATATATATATATATCAAAGTTTCATTCATTTGAATCACTTCAACTTAAAATCCCCCTTTTGCAGGGGCATGCCATAGAATATCTTAAACATTAAATGCTGACAAATGCTGCACAGCTAAATCGTTATTAAAATGAATGACAGAAACATGGAAATGTTAGGATGTGCTTTGCTCCTGTCAATGCAATAGTGAGAGGAAGAACAGAGAGTGGAAAGAAACAATGAGGAAACTAAGTCGATTTGGCTACAATACAATAGCGATGCCCTACGGAGCTTCTCAGAGCCAAATTGCATTCCTGACACTTTCTTTTATATTAGATTATCAGCCATTTAAACTGGATGTCTGGGGTCTCAAAGGACTTCAGTCTCTCTAGGGTATGAGCCTCCACTCAAAACCCATCAGAATGTGGAGCAGTGCCTCCTCTGGGGAAATATTTTGACATGAAAATAGCGTCGAGGTCTTTCAGAATTTCTCAAAAACCACAACCTGAAGTGTTAGCTTGTTGTTTTGAAATCAGCTCTCAAACATTTATTTTCTTCTTTAGACTCATCCACTGTCATTCATTTTAAGCTACCAGACTCTTAAGGTACCCACGCAGTTTACCACCTTGTAATTCCACAGTAATCCCTCTTTTTCATGACTCCAGTGAACAATGGGATGGATTTAGGTCTAAATGCACAGGAGATTGAGTAGAGGAGGAGTGAGTTGAGACGAACAAAATGCATGGAGAAAAAGCTTCTTTCCCCATGAGGGATGAACTGAGCCGGACATCAATAACAATTGCAGAAACCATCCCACGGATCGCACCGAGATGTTTATCAGCTTTTACCTCCTTCTTCCTATGGGGGATACAAAGTGAATGAGTAAAAGAAGAAAAAAAGATGAGTGTTGTACGCCTACAGGCTTGACATCATCACATGGTAGGTGAACTAGGTTGAGGTGAGGTTAAAAATGTTAAGGTAAGAACTAAACTAAAGCTTCAGTGGGACTTCAATGGCATCCATCCACAATAATAAATATAATATAATATAATATAATAATCAACAGCTGAGGTACCTCAAGACATAATGAATCACATTCTCTTAAAAATCTCAGATGCATCGGTGAAACGATTTGACTTCTTTGAGCTAAAAATACATTGGTTGTAGTGCAGGATATTTGCACTCGTTTTTAATGGAACCACGGCACCTTGTAAGAATGCGGTGCTTCGTATGAACATAAGAATTTATGATAGTTAAAAAAAAGCAATAATATTTCTTTGAGGCTGACAGAAATGACAGATGATGGTGGTAAAAATAAGAATGAGGAGGAAAATGCGGGCTCCCATTGGGCGAGGGATCACATTATAAAATAATCGAATGATTATGGTGAATAATGACGAAGCTGATGGGAAAATATGAAAACCAATTTTTGGGGTCTATATTTGGATCTGAAAATTCTGAAATCTCATGGAGACATTAGAGCTAAACAGTGCTTGGATCATTTTGTGATCAAACGTTCTTTTCAACTTTTGCTCATTAAAAATTCAAAAGGCTGTGTTTGGTGGTTCATTGGTCAAGAATCGATACTAATTTTAAAACACCTTGTTTAAAGTGCTGTCTGTCACTTCTGTAAGTGCTAATTAGTTCTGCAACAATTAGCATGTTCTAGAAATTACAACAATCCCATGTATCCATGGTAACTGCTTTGACATTTATCAACACAAAAATGATTCTAAAATGTAATTTATGCTCTTATAACACATCAACTGGGGAATGTTTGTTCTGTCACCATCTTATTTGTCTTATGTAACAATATATGGGAATTTGTAAACCTGTTGCTTCTAACTATAATATTAGGTACTACAACACACTGTGCAACAATATTTCTATGAAAGGTAGCTGCTTTGGGAAGTGTAGGCATAATTTACTGTATAAGAAACATATCTGGCATTAATTGATCCGCTCTTAAAGTATGTACTCATGCCTCATATCACGCTTTCTCAAAATGTTTTGAATCAATGACCCATTCCATGACATTAAACTCTTGTGCACCAACCGCTTTCTACTTTAATTATGTTCCAGATATCATTGTAATATGCTGGTTTGGTGTTCAAGAAACATTTATATATATATATATATATATATATATATATATATATATATATATATATATATATATATATATATATATATATATATATATATATATATATACACTCTAAAAAAATGCTATATACACTTTGTGCAGAATTATTAGGCACATTGATTTTCTGATCATATTTTTTTTCCAGGCACATTTGACCAATTGCAAACCACATCCTAATAACTACTATTCATTTAGTATTTAATAATGTATAAGTGATATATAATTGTTCGTGAAGGCTGGAAATGAAAAACACCTTATATTCAGGTGTGCAGAATTATTAGGCATGTTTTCTTTTACAGATAAATTGAGCCAAAAAAGAGATTTAACTCAGTCATTTAATATTTTTTGACTTTTCAGTCTATGAGTAGGATGCAGTAATGAAATACTAGACATTGCAGTTAAGGCATGACCATTGGAGAGTGAAATGCTCGTTGGGTCAGCAGGGTCAGACAAAAACATGTGGCGGAGAAAAGACACCTGTTAACTGCAAAAGAATTAAGAATTAAGGTGAAGAATTAAGTGTGAAACCATCAGGAACCCTTTAGTCTCCAGCGCCACCATTTTACAGAGCTGCAACCTACCTGGAGTCTCCAGAAGTGCAAGGTGTCAGGATCTCAGAGACTTAAATTAGGTAAAGAATCCTAAAAAATGACCCCCACTAAATAAGAATCACAAGCTGAATTGTTGTAAAATACATGAAGACTGTTTTTGTATAGGCTTTATGGACAGATAGGTTGAAAGTGACTCTTGAAGGACCAGCACCACATCCTCTTGCACCACTGTTTGAAGAATTCATCTTCCATAATCTGGCAGTAAGTTTTGGGAGTTCATTTTTAGTCCATCTCTGCTAAATGGACTTCAGGATTGACTAAAATAAAATTATTATGGAGCGTGAATGAAAATGAAAAATATACTGTACTTCCAGAACTAAGGTCAAGTGAAAATAGTGTTTTTTTTGCTCACAATTAATGGCATAGGTCACAGAAAAATGAAAATCATGTCATTGTTTACTCGCCATCATGCCATTTCAAACTCTTTTTTTTTTTTGTATGAGCTAAAAAACAAAAAACAAAACATTTTATGTTCATGTTCCGCATTTTACACAAAAGAAAGAAAGTCATGCAGGTTTGGAACGAGGCTGAGCAAATGATGACAATTTTATTTTTTAGGTCAACTGTCCCTTTAAGCTATTTTTATCGAACTATCTGAGATTGGCCCTGAGATTCTTTATAAACAACATTTGAAAAGATCTTTCTCAGACCTTTGTGGTTATTAGTTATCAGACTACATGAGACTGTTGGTCCGAACTGTCACACATGAATTATGTTTGTCAGATCCAAGTGCCCGGCTACAAACTGACATAACATTGTAACCCGCCACCACACCCTAAAACACAGTAATACTCAATAGGTAGATACTCAATGAGTGGACCTGGAATGAGAGATAAGGCCATCTGACAAATCTCTTACAGTCTGCATGTATTGATGTAACGCTGCACTATTCAACCCATCCTTGTGATTTTGACCTTGAAAGTTTTCTGGCAGCTAAAACCAAATGTCAAGGGAAAAAAGGCCTGCCAAGATCTGAATTAATATATCTTGAACAACAAATCCATCGCTCAGAAAAAGACCACGCTCCCTTGATACACGCAATTCAATTATGAGAGGACAGAACGCATTAATAAGATCCAAGGATCGTTGAGGAAGAGGGTGAAAAATGGAAAGGCAAATCATGTCATCAAATCTGCCAGCTTGAATCTTTCTCCGTGGCCTTCTCACATAGCCTGTTAAATTTTATGGACGTTGTTTCATGGTCGTTGGCCACCCAACATGACTATACGCTATAACTATGCCAAATAGGCAACGGGTCACATAATTCATTTTCAGTTTAATACGGCAACCTGCATCGAGGGCCAAAACACTTACGCGGGCAAAACGTCAACACGCTAATCGTCATGAAACCTGAAGTTGACTGAAGCGAAGACTTCAAAAGTCCTCAAAGTCTTTGGGGACATCGAGCAGCGCTCCTCGCTCAGGTATTACGGCCAAGACAGATAAAAAGCTTTTGAGGATTAGGCGGTCTAATTTGGCATTGTCCTTGTAGTTAGTCCAAAAGCCAATAATATGTCAGCACTCTGGTGTGAGCTGGAAGTCTAATGGGAAGGAGGACGGAGCACTTTTGAGTTTTCTCAGCCCGCGTACAGACATATATGGGACATGGCAAACATCACAGTGTGACACGGGACAGTCATCCCTGTCCTCGGGACAAACATAGCTTCATTTATCATCTGCACCCAGCGTAGTGGCAGACGGCCCTTAGCGAACTCAACAAAATGAAATACTGGTGATCCACGTCGCATGCAGTGTGTGTAGTTGCATGTGTGCAGGTGTGTGTTAGGAGCGGGAACACAAGGAGCTGGGAGATTTTCTACAACCTTGACATCCTCAAGACCTGATTTTCAATTTTAAGAATTAAGGGAGGGGGGGGGGGGGGGGGCAACAACGAAAACAAGCATGAAAAATGAAGCTGCTGGGAACTTGAAAAACCTATTTGGTGGCCCTAATGGCGAGAACGCTACAACACTAAAGATGGTCTCCTTGTGCACACAGTTTCAAAACCGTGTCTTGTTTTCTGTCGTGTTGCGTACACTGTAAACTGCAAGATCATTTTCTTCCCCTACTGTTGTTACAATCCTGAAGTTTGTTCTCATACACAGAAACCTGAGAGCCCTGACAACTTTAACTAACAGCATGAAGGGCCTGTAGTCAGAAGAAAAGGTGAAAAGCAGACTTGGTTGGGAAAGAGTTTTGTACTTATTTTGGTAACCCTTTTTAATAAGGTTCAATTGAAATTAGTTAAAGCATGAAGTATCATGAACAAACAATTACTAATATTGTTACAGCATTTATGCAATTTCACTCAATCAAGCACATATTAAGATTTTTTTTTTTTTTTTACAAACGATTGAATGACTCATTAAGTGCTGTTTCATTCCTGAATTAATTGGTGTTTTTGAATGAATTGATTATAATATTGAGTATACCTTGCATTTGAAACAAAAGAAACCACGAAAGATTCAGTTGTTTTGAATGAATCAGTTGCCTTAGTGATTCAATGACTCACTTAAAGTGTGTTAATTGTTTCACTCCTGAATGATTAAGTGTTTTTGAAACAGTTGGTTGACTGAAGGATTCAATAACTGACTTATAAAAGCAGTCACTTGTTTTGTTCCTTGAATAAATTAATGTTTTTTGAACAAATCAGTTAACTGTTTCAGTGAATCATTTACAAAGACAGTGAATTTTGTGTTCCTAATTGAATCAGTGTTTTTGAGCGAATCGATTGGCTAAATGATTCAATCACTCACAAAGAATACTGATGTATCAATGTAAGAAAGAGTCACTGAAACATCACAATTTATGCTACATAAATAAATGCTGTACCTGGTAAAGTGTAACCATAAATGTTTTGCTATCAAAAGCAATGAGCTTCAGTCTTAGTATTAGTGTGTGCTTTAGAGGGGAAAAGACAAGGAACTGAGAGATTCCCTACAACTTTGACACCCTTAATATTAGATTCTCACATTGTTAAGACGTGTAAAATGTACGCAATATACATGCAATAATGATAAAGGTTGTGACATCACGGTTTTATTTGTACTGTCTAGGTAATACATTATAATAATCACTATCTTGAAACTTAATACTCATAAGTATATTAGCATCAAACAGGTAGATAAAATCTATTTTATTTCTTCAAGTACACACATGGTTGAATGACATTAAAAGTGCCTTGACATGCCTTCAGCAAGCCAGGCTGGAATGCAACTTATTTTCAATATAATGAATCATCTGATTGGTGGATGTAATCTGACTTTGACCAAGCACCAGGACAATGATCTCAAGGCTCCTTATGGGTCTTGATATATATATAAAGACACTGCAGTACCATCTATCACAACCTTATACTAACTTCCCTTAAGCAGCATTTTCTGGAGAGCGCCATGTCATGAAATGACTTACGCCATAACCCATACATGATCTACTAAATCATTCCACTATCCATGACCGGTAACAGAACCACATTACATGAACCATTTCCTGCATCCAGGCTTTACGGCCACCAATCCCATAGTGCAATCAGAGCCATGCTCAGCCCACATGCATTACCACTTTTACCCGGGCATATCCTTGATGTCTTCCCGCTAAAAGATGTGTCGACTCGGACATAAAGGAGACCCCGTGAAAGTGACATGATTTGGTATGTGGCCATTGACACAAGCTTCCATCCCATAATTCACCAGCAGATTGATGCATGCACGATTGCATGTGTGACCCGGCCTATTGTGCGTTTGGAGACACGAGGACAGAACGTGGCAGCCGTCATTAATCAGGACATCCCTGCAGATTAACAGCAATAAGCATTCATCTTCTTAACCTCTTAAAGCAATATTGCAAAAGCCCCGGGATTACAAAACCGCATGCGTGTAATTATTGTTCTGAGATAAACGAAGCCGTGCCTTCAAAAGCCCCCCAATTAGAGCAGATATACTGCCTGTCAGACATCCGTTTATGTTTATCATACTCATTATGTGGGATTGTGAGGTGAAAGGAATTCCAGGAGAAAAAAAAATCAGGTTAAAAGGAGGATTATTTCAATGAATTAGCTTGTAAATTAATGACGCTTCAAAACATTTGTTCAAGCTAATCTCAATGAAGGTCTTTGATGTTTTTTTCATTAATTGCAAACCTCAATTTAACCCCACATGCAATTTAAATGCTTCATAAATGTCTTTATCATAGAATGTGAATCTTAAAATGCTCATTGCTGAAAAAAATTTGCCAAATTAGCTATGTGGAAACATTCAACGAGGCCGCACAAATGCTAAGAATAGCTATAAATATCACCAACATGTATTTTGGGGGTTGTGTATTGATGGTGGCAATCATATTGCTAATGTCTGAAAATAAATGGGGTGAATGTTGCAATAGTCCCACACTACAGATTAAAGGAACACTCCACTTTTTTGGAAAATAGGCTCATTTTCCAACTCCCATAGAGTTAAACAGTTGATTTTTACTGTTTTCCAATCCATTCAGCAGATCTCCGGGTCTGGCGGTAACACGCCTGAAAATAAGCCAACTTCCATCAACATAACCAACGTGACAACCTGCTTGCACAGGGAGCGTGTTTAGGACTATTTCCAGGCGCTGCTTAAAATCATTGCGCCGCTGCACCCATGGTAAGGCAGGAAAGTTCCTTGATTGTTTTAGGGAATGAGAGTATAGTTACTAGCCATATAGGCCTAGAAAATTGCAACTTTTCATTTTACGTCGATCTTAGTACACAATGTAACTACAGAAGAGTCAGCCTATTTTCAAAAAAAGTGGAGTGTTCCTTTAAGATTCTAAAGCAGTTTCCTCAGTTTGTATCTAAACAATTACATTTGCTGTTAAAAATGTCTTTAGCATCACTAAAAGCAAAATATTCTTTGGGACATAATTTGCATATAGGGCCACTAATAATGATCACAGTCCAATTATTACTTTGCAAACATACATTCTCGTATTCCCTTGTCACACACACTCTAACATGCCTTCTCAACAGTCTTTTAGATTCAATATTTTTGTTAAGATTACAATAATACATTTTTGAATGAAAAATATATTAATATTAAGCATAAACTGCCAATAGTGATGCAGTTCCAAATCTGTATGATCGCTTGAACTGTCATTAAATGGAAAAGAGCTGCGTAAAGATTTTTTCTCTCTTTGTGTTCTGTGAAAAGAAAAGAAAACAGTATACTGGTTAGGAATGACAGCAGGGTGAATAAATAATGAGAGAAATTAATTTTGGGTGAATTATTCCATTAAAAGCATGCATAAGCATTATGACAGCGGGAATGCTGCCCTTCTTTGCTGCACATTAGATTCACATTCATGTTTGAAGGAAACGGCTTATCTTGGTGGGGGGTGAGTAGGGAAAAAGAGAGAAAAAAGTCAAACACAATGGTTTATTTTGTGACTTAAATCTACACACATCTCAGCAAGTGATTAGTCATACATATAACAGAAAAATAATAGACACAAAAATAAATAATAATTAATCATTCACTCACACACAGAGCAGAAACAGAAGAATAGATTATTTATGTTGGGTCAGTTTGACAATATAGGTTAGTTGTAGGTCTGAAAAAGAAAACAATGGAATGTGTGAAATATTGTGAATATGATACTATATTGGTTTGGTATATTGGATTGGTAGTATGGTTCTGTTCTGGGCAGCAACACAGCCAAATTCTGACTGGACGACAGGAGGAGCTGGGGATGGAGGAGGGTAATTAGCTCCGGAGCAATGCGATAAGTAGCTGATAATACTGAATGGACCCTATATATCTGCTGTGATAGGCGTCATATTCCTATATGTTGGAGTGAATCAGCTGATGCAAGCTCTACTAACGTGACCTGCCAGAACTAACGCTACGCTTGATTTTAGAGTGACGATAACCTGGGGTTAAGTGCAGTGTGAAAAGCCCTTAAGAGCTTAGACCAGCTTGTTCATTTATGTTTTTATCTGAGCCACTGGTTAACTTCTGCGTCAATCTTAAAATACTATGGTACACCAAGTAAGTCAGTTGGAGTTCATGTCTAACAGATGGTCCTCAGGACTCCTCATTTACATATCACACATCATATTTCGAAAACAGAGCCAAAAAGATGGAATATGGGTGTAATTAACTTCAATTGATTCATGGATGTTGACTAACATCCCAACATGCTCAAATCCACCACACATCATTCTGAAAAAAGCAGGATACATTTTGCTCTTTGAGTTTTAGTGTACAATTTAGTAGTGAACTAGTCTTTTTTATGATTACACAATTGCTTATGTTTTGCCTACTCTAGTTCTGACTCATCCAAAAGACAAATTGTAAAAGCCCAGAATGTGCTTGTTTTGCACAGTCATGCCTGTAAGCATTTGCATTCCATTAACCTTATTACCCAAAAATCCCTCTGCGTATGACATTTCATTTCAGCTGACGGAAATTGCATTCTAAATGATGCCTGGCACAAAAATTTTCACCCGGTTCTTGTTGACAGGTTTCCAGGGCATTCTCTATCAATGACATGTGTTCTAGCTTCCCCGCTTTTGCATTTGACAGATACATTTCTTTAAGACCAATTAACTGCGTGTTTATTTGTTAGGTGCAGTGAAAGATGATATGTTCCTTGCCTTGAACACAATTAAATGGCTCAACCAATTCAGCAGAATAAATTGCATTTAGCAGCACAAGGTGTTTACAGAAACAGGCTCTTCATAAATTCCCCATTTGTTTTCAACCTCACCAGAAAATTTATTATTACAGTGCTCCATAAAGAAGATGATAATGGCCGACTATGAAGGTACGATTTCATGCTAAATATAATGAAGAGGTGAATTGGCAATTGAATGGGAGTATTTCAGACTCAAGGCCTATGGGAAAACATAGCCTGTAACAATAAAACAATTTGAGCACAAATAGACAATAATTTAGAGATGAAAGCCCTCAATTTATGACCATAATCCATGATGACTGTAGCAATGCATTAATACAAGCTTTTACTTATGTTTTGGCAGATTTAACTACAGACCTACATGGACTATTGAAACAAATATCGTGATACACCCTGATGCAAGTTATTTTGTTTGGCAAGGACATATGCATATTTCTTTTACATTCATCTTAACAGGACACATGCGTTCAATAGTATAGGACAACAAGACTAAAGACCTCTGGGGTAAAAAGTCCTTTTGATTTTTTAGTTCACTAACATTAACATTAAAACGCAATCAATCAATCAATCAATCAATCAATCAATCAAACAACCAACCAACCAACCAACCAACCAACCAACCAACCAACCAATCAATCAATCAATCAACCAACCAACAAACCCAATCCAATCCCATCCCATCCCATCCATCCACCCATCCACATTGTAAAAGGTTTTGAGAGACACCAACCTTTTACATGGCTACTAACAAAATACACTGATACATAGGTAAGGAATAATTGACAAATTATTAGAAAAATAATGCACAACTGAAGTGGTAATGTGGCTAACGGGTTAGGGTTCTTCGATATTTCAATATTTTTTCAATAATTCAATGACCCGGAGTCAATTATTCCACTTATACTACAGTTACCACACCTCAAAACATTGTTCAGATGTTGTATTATAATGTAAGACATTTGTCAGGTTTTTGTCCTTAAAACACTCTTGTTTGTAGGACTAATTTCTTACACATCTAAACCCAAGCCTCCGTTGCTAATTCCAAAATGTAATTTTAGAGCCAGCAACGAAGGCTTCAGCCACTGATAGCATATTGCAGTTATTAATGCAGTCAGAAAGAGAGAGAGAGATCGATTAAGCGTGTCTCTCCACAGTGTTCCACACCAGCGTCTCTACTAATACAGAAACTGTGAGTTTGTATGGGAGAGAAAGCAGGGGAAGAAGGTGTATATGCTTTCCATACATAATAACATTTTATTTTGTGGCAAAAACATGGAAATAGTTTGTCGTTTTTATCCTATTTTTGACTATATTTATGTTCCTTGGTCAGTGTCGTTGTGGGTTTTGGTTCTTTTGTCGGCTGAAACAATTCAAAAATTTTGCGAGGTGATATGGAACTGTAATGCAGTCGATACCTGCCTAGAACTACTTTAGCCGTGCGTTTCCCCAAAAATAATTGCACACCTTGGACGTCCGTCGACGATCAGATTCAAGCATTCAACAGCCCCATATAATTTATAATATTCTATATTGTGAGTAGAAAAAAAGTGCAGAATAATACAAGAAACATGAAATTTGGGCTGAGTAGAAAATCTGTTGCTCAACCGTACAGCTTATCGTCATTATACAAAAATATTTACCAAGCATTAATTGTCACAGAGCAAGACACGCCCTCTATGCAGCCATCAGTACCAGATCACCCACTCTGATTCTGATCACCAGTACCTGCACTCACTCATCAGTTCCCCTTCATAAGCCACCATCTCCCTTCACTCCTTGGCTGCGTCCGAAAACCTAGGCATACCGAAAACCTAGGCCTACGCAAAAGAACTTGATTGCTTGCTGAGCTCCTAAATAAATGTTATTGTTACAGCATTAATTCTCCCGAGTCTTTCTGGTAGAACTTACGTTTACACACAAACTGACCAGCAAACGTAACTTTTGGACGCCATTTTTTTTTCAGCTTAAACGTCACAGAATGGAAAGCACAGGATTGTGGGATATCAAAGGCAGCGAAGGATACAAATATTCTGCCTTCAAAAACCGATCAGATGAAGGTATCTCAAGACAGGAAGTGAAGCTAACATTAGATTTGGACGTGCCTGGGTGCCTTCCTGCTTTGTAATGCATTTTCCAGGTTTTGGACGCAGCCCTTGTCTCGTCTACGGACACTATAGACTCACACTCTGCTTACCTGAGTTACCTACCTACCTGTTCCTGATTCGTTGTCTGTCTTCTGTCATCCATATCCTGTTCATCCAATTCAGTTCCTCTCTTCCAGTCACCTGCATGCCAGTATCTGCGCTGACCAGCCAGCCCTCCTGTTCACCTGCAACGAGCAATAGAACTGTGGTCACCAGATAAGCCTCATTCATTCCGCTATCCATTTACCTACTCACCATTTACCTCTCAACATCCCCACTCCACTCTTCCTCCATTTAATAAAGCTTTGTTGAACTTACCATCCATCCTCTTTCTTCTTCTGTATATGGCAGTAATACGCTTTAGTCTTAATAAGCTAAGAGGACCAAATAATTCAGTTCTTCATGTTTCAATAACCATCAAATAAGTTAAAAGACTCAATTTGGGGGTAAAAGCCCCATTGATGTTGGGACTTAAAGAAATTCTCATTTTGGTCAAAAATAGCAACAGAAGCAAAATGCAAAATATAAAATGGCATTTCAAAATACCTGTATTCCAACTTTTTGTTGATTGTTTTCGATGACCAACACTGTAGCTCTAAGTATATAACAAGAGTTGTTATTATATATCCTTTTCAAAAAGGGTTATGAAATGCCTCTAGTGAAAAAAACAAATGGCGAACTGGCGATCGTTTTGAATAAGTTTGTACTTATCTTGTAATGTCAAAAACATTTGCATATGGTGACACATTGAAAGAAAAAAATTACTTTTTATTTTTTACAAATTTCTCCTCAAATAAATCAATAAAAAAATACTTTTAAATGTTTTTTTTTTTGTTTTTTTTTCAAAAATACAATTTAAGATCAGAAAAAGTTCTAAAAAAAGTTTTTTTTTTCTAAATGGGATCTTTAGCCCTGTTGTATCCTACACATTAAAGAGATTATTTTACTACCACTGTTATCAACAGAAACTTCTACCATCAGTAAATGAGCTATCACCCTGTACAAAGATGAAAGAACAAAAATAAACACAAAAGAAAAAACACTGACCACCAAAAATAAAGAACGTTAGGGGAGTAAGAGAGTCAGCCGGGGTTGATGAATTCCTGCTCTCTCTGTTGACATTGTGTTAGAGAGACGTCTTCCAATCTGCAACAGAGTTTATGGTCATAATGGTATTTCTTAGCCTTCACCCTCTGGTCAGTGAAAAAAGTTTTCAGCCCCAACCCATTTTCTCAGCTTAGTTACACACAGTCATCTGCAGAAGCAGATATTTTTCTCCCTTTAATCTGGTTCCAGACTAGCATACTGTATCATAGCTGATGTAATGTTCCTTCTGATAAGAGTGAACAATTTTATCCAGGTGTGAAAATGTGTGAGGAATTCAGATCGTGCTTTGTAGTTTTACAGTTTATGGCAATACATATCCTCCTGCGTGCACAAAATAGTTCACCCAAAAATGACAAATCTGTCATTATTTACTAACCCTCATGTCGTTCCTTTTTTTTTTTTTCAGTTCCCCAAAGAACATTTCAATGAATAGTTATTTAAAGAAATTGATTTACAGTGAAAACCAACCTATATTTTGGTCGATTCATCACACAATGCTATTGTTCATATTCAGAAGACTCAAAGTATAGCGCACAAGAGATACACTATAGCCTATTGCCAAAAGTATTGGGACACCCCTCAAAATCATGGAGACGAAAGACGACGATCCGATAACAGACTGCAACACGAGGAGACTTATAAAGGGTAAATAATCAGGAGGGAACAGGTGGGGTAAATTAACCAATATTTAGATAACAAGAGGGATGGGATCCAGACAAAGAAAAGAGCACATGGCCCAAAATAACAAAACCCCACATGTGCTACACGAGACAGGACAGACATGTGACAAACTGTTAGTGGTATTATGACAAAGTGGAAGCAATTGGGAACAACAGTAACTCAGCCACGACGTGGCAGGCCACGTAAAATCACAGAGCAGGGTCAGCGCATGCTGAGGCACACACTGCAAAGAAGTCACCAACTTTCTGCAGAGTCATAGCTACAGACCTCCAAACTTCGTTTGACCTTCAGATTAGCTCAAGAACAGTGCGTAGAGAGCTTCATGGAATGGGTTTCCATGTCCGAGCAGCTGCATCTAAGCCTTACATCACCAAGTATAAAGCGCCGAATGCAATGGTGTAAAGCACGCCGTCACTGGACTCTAGAGCAGTGATCTCTGGAGTGACGAATCACGCTTCTCTATTGGCAATCCGATGGATGAGTCTGGGTTTGGCGGTTGCCATGAGGACGATACTTGCCTGACTGCATTAAGTCAAGTGTAAAGTTTGGTGGAGGGGGGGTTATGGTATGGGGTTGTTTTTCAGGGGTTGGGCTTGGCCCCTTAGTTCCAGTGAAAGGAACTCTTAATGCTTCAGCATACCAATACATTTTGGACAATTTCATGCTCCCAACTTTGTGGGAACAGTTGAGGATGGCCCCTTCCTATTCCAACATGACTGCGTACCAATGCACAAAGCAAGGTCCATAAAGACATGGATGAGCGAGTTTGGTGTTGAGGAACTTGACTTGCCGGCACAGAGTCCTGACCTCAACCCAATAGAACACCTCTGGGAAGAATTAGAGTGGAAACTGAATTCCCATAAACACACTCCTAAATCTTGTGGAAAGCCTTCCCAGAAGAATTGAAGCTGTTATAGCTGCAAAGGGTGGGCCAACTCCATATTAAACCCTACATATTACGAATAGGTTGTCATTAAAGTTCATGTGCATGTAAAGGCAGGCGTCCCAAAACTTTTGCCACTATAGTGTATGAACTACAGTATATTTATGGTGCTTTGATGGTGTTTTCCAAGTGTTTTCAGAGCTGTGAGAAAAACAGATGGATGATGTTTCTCATAAATATTTGCTTTGGAATAAGTGGTGCAAGGCGTTTCCTTCTTGGCTTTTAACTATTAATACGGCATATGGCATAATAAACAATTATTTGTTAAATATTGATCTTCATTTTCTAATTGAATACTGCTGACTGTTTTGAATATAATGAACCTTATTCTCATAAATCCTTAGATTATCACAAACTGGATTCTACTCTCATGAAAGTCTAAGTTCAACTAAAACCAGAAAACTTTTTATGCGTTTTGGCCATTCATTTACACGACAACAGCGTTTTTGGGGGCCTGAAAATGCAAACTTGGAAACTATACACCGTAAAAAATTTCAGGTCCCCAATTTAAAATTGTCTAGTGACTGGTCACATCTAAATTTTAAATCCTATCCCCGCCCCTAAACCTACGAGTCACTGCGGTTTAGACAAATCGTACATATTCGTACGAATTAGCCACCTCTTAAAATACGTACAAATTGGTTATGAGGTAGCATTGTGTGTTTTGTCTATAGGCGAGTAATTTTTCTTTACAAAGTGACATCCCCAACTTCTGGCCTGGCATGCATAATACATAGTTCCCCTTCGAGGGAGCTCGCACTGCGTCGTCGAGTGACGACACTCTGGGAACGCCCACAGCGTTACGCATCTGCTGTATGAATGAAATCAAGCCAATCTGATTGGTGGTGCGTCGTGACGTAGTAGATGACGGCATACCCGGAAGATACAAAAAGGAAGCTGATGCAAACACACACTAGCTTTTTTGCTCTTCAGCGAAGCGCTATATGTGAAATTGTCTGAGGCACAGCGGCGCCGTAGATCATGGGGCTCGCAGCGGGACCTCGTGACAGGATATGGGACTGCTGAGGCACTTTCCCTATCCTCGTCCGAGGACTCCGGTGTTCTCCCGGCCCGTGTGGAAGCCCGCGATGCGGCTTCTTCCCGCGGGGCGGAGAACCCGACGTTTCAGCTATCTGGCTCCGAGGAGTCGGATGTGCTGAGCGTCGAGGCGGGTGCGGTGGAGCCTGAGCCATCGCTTCACGCACCCGCTCCAGAGGAGCTAGTGGAGGTTTTGATCCGCGCCGTGGCCAAGTTAAACATCGATTGGCCACAGGAAGAACCGGAAATCCAGCCGCCCAGTAAGCTGGATGAACGGTTCTTCAGGCGCAGGCCTCAACCTCCACGCCGGGGTCTGCCTCTTTTCCCGGACCTACACAATGAGTTGTGTAGGTCCTGGGATAAACCCTATTCGGCCAGACTCACCAGCCCTCCAGTACTCGACTTCGGGAACGTACTGGGGGTGGCCGAACAGGGTTATGGGACACTGCCGAGGGTAGAGGAAGCTCTCGCGAGCTACCTCTCTCCCGAGGCCGCTTCGTCTCTTAAGACCCCGGTATTGCCCACCAAACCAGCGCGCGATACATCAGCGCTGGTAGGGAGGGCATATATGGCGGCTGGGCGGGCTGGTAGTTGCCTGCACACTATGGCGGTGTTGCAGGCCTACCAGGCCGACCTCCTCAAGGAGCTCGACGAGGGCGGGGGCCCGTCTCCGGACGATGTCCTCGAGCTTAGGAAGGCCACCGATTTGTCTCTCCGCATCGCCAAGGAGACGGCCCGTTCCATCGGCCGCTCCATGGCGGGTATGGTGTGTGTGGAGAGACATTTGTGGTTAAACCTGTCGGGGATGAAGGAGAGAGAGAAACACTTTCTCCTAGATTCCCCGGTCTCGCCTTCTGGGCTTTTCGGTGGCGCGGTTAACACCGTCGTCGAGAGGTTCCAGGAGGTGAGAAAGCAGGCGGCGGCCTTCCAACAGTATCTCCCTCGTCGATCCAGCTCCTCGGGGAAGGCTATCTCAAAGGGACAGCCTCGGCCGTCTACTAGCTCCTCGCACTGGCAGGTGCAGAAAGAGAGCGTTGCTTCTCGCGCCCCTTCTGAGGGAGCTTGGCAAAAGAGGCGGCGCTCTCGTGGCAAGCCTTCCGAGCCTAAGGTCGATCTGAGGACCGTCCTTCAGGCGAAGAAGGCTGCCACCAAGCGGTCCTAGCTGCGGCTGGAATCGCTGAGAGCTGCCCCCCCCCGGGATAGAACGACAGAGGTCGTTTTCCCCCCGGAGCTCTCGGGAGATCAGTGCTGTGTTCCCGCCGTCAATACGCTTCAGGCCTCACTGATCTCCCGCACACGCGTGCTGTCTTCGCCACCTCCAACAGGACTTGCGGCTGGACAGCAAACGTGTGCACCCACCGAAAATCGTTCCCGACTTCTCCCTGCCGGTCAGCCGCTTCAGGGGATCGGGAACGAGGCTCGGTTGACACCCGAGGCCAGCCTCGAGAGGCTGGTTCCCTTAGTAGATTATCTTGGCGCATGGACATGCCTTCCGAGTGTATCTACATGGGTCCTGCAGACTGTAGAGCTGGGTTACAGACTGCAGTTCGGTTCTCCTCCCCCGAAGTTCAACGGGGTGGTCCGGACTGTGGTCGGCCCAGAGCAGGTTCGGGTTATGGAACAAGAAGTACAGGCCCTGTTAGCAAAGGAAGCCATAGAGCGGGTTCCGTTGGCGAACAGGGACTCCGGGTTCTACAGCCGGTACTTCATAGTTCCCAAGAAGGATGGTGGGTTGCGTCCGATAATAGATCTCAGGCTCCTGAATCGGTCTCTGAGGAGATTCAGGTTCAGGATGCTCACAATTCCAGCCATCGTGAGTCAGATCCAGTCCGAGGACTGGTTCATCACAATAGATCTAAAGGACGCATACTTCCATATATCCATCCTTCCAACCCACAGGAAGTTCCTGAGGTTCGCTTTCAGGGGCGAAGCGTCCCAATATCGGGTTCTTCCCTTCGGCCTGGCACTCTCCCCTCGCACCTTCACCAAGTGTATGGATGCAGCACTGGCTCCGCTGAGACTCCAGGGCATCCGTATACAAAATTACATCGACGACTGGCTCATTCTGGCCAGATCACGCGAGGTGGCGGTTCGGCATCGAGATGTCGTTCTAGCCCACATAAGGTGCTTGGGGCTGAGACTCAACACGAAGAAGAGCGTGTTGACGCCCTCCCAGAGGACCACGTTCCTGGGAGTCGTATGGGATTCCACGACGATGTGGGCACGTATGTCTCCCGCGCACGTGGAATCCATACTGGCGACGGTCTCCAGAGTGAAGCCAGGCCGCAGCCTCACTGTGAAGCAGTTCCAGAGACTGCTGGGGCTCATGGCAGCAGCGTCCAACGTGATACCTTTTGGCCTGCTGCACATGAGACCCCTACAGTGGTGGCTGAGAGCCAGGGGATTTTCCCCGCGCGGAAATCCGTTTCGTATGATCTGGGTAACGCGCAGATGCCTTCGTTCCCTCGTCATATGTCGGAAACCTTGGTTCCTGTCCCAAGGGCCAGTGCTGGGAGCATCATGTTGCCGGAGAGCCGTATCAACAGATGCCTCCCTCACTGGTTGGGGCGCGGTCATGGAAGGCCGCTTTGCGAGAGGTCTGTGGGAGACCCGGCATTCTTCATGGCACATCAACTGCCTGGAGATGCTGGCGGTCTACAAAGCTCTGAGGAGCTTTTACCCGGACCTCCGCGGCCACCATGTCCTGATACGCTCAGACAACACTTTGGTTGTCGCGTATCTCAATCACCAGGGGGGTTTGAGGTTGCGCCCTCTATGCAGACTGGCGCATCAAATCCTCCTGTGGTCCCAGGGGAAGTTATCGTCCCTCAGGGCGATGTACATTCCCGGGGACCAAAATCAGGGAGCAGACATCCGGTCGAGGCAGGGGCTGAGGCCGGGGAGTGGCGACTCCACCCAGAGGTGGTGGAGGCCATGTGCGAGAGATTCGGCCCAGTGGAAGTGGACTTGTTCGCGTCTCGAGAGACGTCCCACTGTCCACTGTGGTTCTCTCTCAGGCATCCAACTCCGTTGGGACTGGACGCCATGATGCAGACGTGGCCGAGGCTGCGTCTGTACGCATTTCCCCCGATCGCTCTGCTCCCGGGAGTTCTGGAGCGGGTCCGCCGGGAGGGCATCAGCCTGCTCTTAGTAGCACCCCGGTGGCCCACTCGAGTATGGTTCTCGGACATCATAGCTCTGCTAGACGGCTCTCCGTGGCAGGTTCCTCTGAGGAGGGATCTGCTCTCTCAGGCAGGGGGCACAATATTTCACCCCCGGCCAAAGTTGTGGAGCCTCTGGGTCTGGCCCCTGAGGGGGCTCGGTACCTAGAGGCAGGCCTGTCAGCAGAGGTGGTCGAGACCTTACTCAGCTCCAGGGCTCCTTCTACCAGGACACTGTACAGCCTCAAGTGGAATGTATTTTCCACTTGGTGTAGAGAGTGTGAGGTGGATCCAGTTAACTGCCCAGTGGCTTCAGTGCTGGAGTTCCTCCAAGATCGCTTCTCCGCTGGTCTTACCCCGTCCACCCTGAAGGTGTACGTGGCTGCCCTTGGGGCTTTCCACGCACCTCTAGGTGATGGACCTTTGGGGAAGCACCACCTGGTTGTACAGTTCCTCCGTGGGGCTCGGAGGATGAGGCCGGTAGCTCGCTCCAGAGTCCCAACCTGGGACCTGGCGGTGGTTCTGGAAGGGCTGGCTGAGGCCCTCTTCGAGCCACTGGAGCTGGCTGAGCCTAAGAACCTGACCCTGAAGGTGGCCTTTCTCCTCGCCATTACCTCTCTGAGGAGAGTGGAAGATCTCCAGGCCTTGGCGGTCACGCCAACCTGCCTGGAGTTTGCCCCCGGCGGAGTAAGGGCCATCCTTCACCCTAGACCGGGTTACATTCCCAAGGTTCCATCTCAGGGAGCCCAGTCTCTGGTTCTTCAGGCTTTCCACCCCCCTCCCCACCTGACGGCGGAAGAGGGGAGACTTCATCTGCTCTGCCCGGTCAGAGCTCTGAGTATTTATCTAGAGAAGTCTTCCCATTGGAGAAGGTCAGACCAGTTGTTGGTGTGCTTTGGCTCACCCAAGAAGGGGCTGCCTGCGTCAACTCAGACGATCAGTAACTGGATCGTCCAGGCTATAGCCACGGCTTATAGGGTGCGCAATTTGCCTTCACCCATGGCCGTGAGGGCCCATTCCACCAGGAGCATGGCTTCCTCAGTGGCCCTCCTTTCTGGCGTCTCGCTTCAAGAGGTATGTGAGGCGGCCGGGTGGGCCACCCCGCACACCTTCATACGTTTTTACAGTCTGCACCTCCCGGTGACACCTGGTGCTTGAGTTCTTGCGTCCTAAGTGTGCCTGGGCTTCCAGCTTCACACTGGGACGTGGGGTGATTTTGGTGTGGCCTAGTGGGTATTAACGTTCCCAGAGTGTCGTCACTCGACGACGCAGTGCGAGTTCCCTCGAAGGGGAGCGTCTCGGGTTATGACTATAACCCTTGTTCCCCGAGAAGGGAACAAAACACTGCGTCTCGTCGCCACACCTATCACGGCTAGAGCGCTTGCTTCATCGCAAAAGAGCTAGTGTGTGTTTGCATCAGCTTCCTTTTTGTATCTTCCGGGTATGCCGTCATCTACTACGTCACGACGCACCACCAATCAGATTGGCTTGATTTCATTCATACTTCAGATGCGTAACGCTGTGGGCGTTCCCAGAGTGTCGTCACTCGACGACGCAGTGTCTCGTTCCCTTCTTGGGGAACAAGGGTTATAGTCATAACCTGAGACGTTTTCAATAGTTTCTGCTGATCTGTGTGAATGGGGATTGTTTTGACAACATTGTCGTCTGTATGCGGAAAAAGCAAAAGGTACGGTAACGTACCCTCAGTAAACATTTATTTTCATATTATAACTATTTGAAGAAAAAAAAACAGAGAGCTGCTTAATGAGGCACAACTGAATTACACAATATAGTAGTGAACATCGGACCACCCTCATTATGCTCACTGACCGTCTGATGCATACTGCACACAAAAATAGCAAGCACTTGCTTAAATCAGCAGTTTAAAAACTTGACAGACGTTACGTAGCTTCCGTGACTGAGACCAGGTAGGTATTTCTATAGTGTAAACAAGGTAACAGGTTGATACAATGAGCCAGTTCTTCTGAGAAAGAAATAGTCACTGGATTTGCCAAGGTTCGCCAGATTATTTTTATTAAATCATGGAAGAATGCTCAAATGTTTTCTTTAAGGCATTCAAAGCGAGCAAACCACCCATGAGCATTTTCAATATAAAATCTAATCAAAAAGTCTGTACAGATTACTGTATTTATTATATGTATTCTATGAAGCTGTCTGCAGAGACTGCATACAGCACTACATATTTTATAAAAAAATTATTGTACACCTTATTCCAAACAAAACGGCCAGGCGGTTTTTAGTCAGAAAATGCTGCAATGAAGGCCAGGCTTTATATTTCAAGTAAAAAGGCAAGGTAAATGAGACTACACAAGGTAAATGAGGTAAAAGAAAACATGATATAAGAATGAACAAACAATATTGACAAAACATCAAGGGAAGAAATAAAGGGTGGTCTGGGCTGGACTGCAGATTTGGTTTTCTCTTCTTAAATATATAATAAAATAACTCCTCAGCTACACATATATATTTGTGCACATTGAAGGTGTGGTATTTTGCATTCAGCATTCATCTGATGGTCATATCTGCCCATCTTTGTGTTAGTTGTTGACATTTCATTTCGTCAAAATGTTACATCAGCATTTTACATTTTTATTTTATTTGATTAACTACAAGAATTGGACACATTTTTCACAGAGCCGACAGCAGAATGACAGCTGATACTGGATACTCGCTGAGAGAGTGAAAAAGAGAGAAAGAAAGACAAATTTTGACAGGATATGAGAACTGACAGTATATATGCAGTTTTCTCCCCAACTCAAGCCTCAGGGAAGGGAGTCAAGCTAAGGTAAGGCTATTCTTAAATATGATGTGATTTTTCAAAGTGTCATTCCTTTGGCATCATGTATTGGTGATGCATTACTATAGCCGGGCTTTGCTCTATTTACTCACAACTCAGTGAGAAGACATGCCTGCCCACAAAAGCTTTAAGACTTTCTAAATCAATGTATTGGTTTAGCACAATTATAAACAAACAATGAATGAATGTATGAATGAATGAATGAATGAATGAATGCATGAATGCATGAATGCATGAATGAATAATCTTCTGGTGCCAGCTCATTTTAAACGATAACATAATTTTAAACAATGCTACACTTGACTAAAAATCTGTAATTACTTTATATACTGGTTATCTCTTCATCACGGCACCTGCTATTGGATGGGATACATTTTGTTGATGTGTTAGAAGCAGGAAAAATGGGCAGGTGTAAGGATTTATCAAGTTTATCTAGTTTGACAAGGGCCAAATTGTGATGGCTGGACGACTGGGTCAGAGCATCTCCAAAAGTACAGCTCTTGTTGGGTGTTCCCGGTCTGCAGTGGTCAATATCTATCAAAAGTGGTCCAAGGAAGGAACAGTGGTGAACCGGCAACAGCGTCATGGGCGGCCAGGGCTCATTGATGCACGTGGGGAGCGAAGGCTGATGGCCCGTGTGGTCCGATCAAACAGACGAGCTACTGTAGCTCAAATTGCTCAAGACGTTAATGCTGGTTCTCATAGAAAGGTGTCAGAATACATAGTGCTTTGCAGTTTGTTGCGTATAGGGCTACATAGCCGCAGACCAGTCAGGGTGCCCATGCTGACACCTCTCCACCACCGAAAGCACCACCAGTTGGCACATGAGCATCAGAGGAGCAATGGAGGAAGGTGGCCTGGTCTGATGAATCACATTTTCTTTTACATCACATGGATGGCTAGGTGCGTGTGCATCGCTTACCTGGGGAGCACATGGCACCAGGATACCCTATGGTAAGGAGGCAAGCCAGCAGAGGCAGTGTGATGCTTCAGGCAATGTTCTGCTGGGAAACCTTGGGTCCTGCCATCCATATGGATGTTACTTTGACAAGTACCACCTACCTAAGCATTGTTGCAGACCATGTACACCCTTTCATGGAAACGGTATTCCGTGGTGACTGTGGCCTCTTTTAGCAGGATAATGCGCCCTGCCACACCTCACAACTTGCAGGACTTAAAGGATCTGCTGCTAACATCTTGGTGGCAGATACCACAGCACACCTTCAGGGGTCTAGTGGAGTCCATGACTCGACTCGTCAGGCAGCAAAAAGGGGACCAACACAATATTAGGAAGGTTGGCATAATGTTATGCCTGATCGGTATATATAGCAGCAGATCCTTTAAAGGGGTGGTAAACCACGATTTCACTATTCTAACTTAAGCTAGCGTGTAATGTTGCTGCTTTAGCATAAACAACATCTGCAAAGTTACAACGTTCAAAGTTTAAAGCAAAGGGAGATATTTGCTTTTAAAGAAATCCATTTCTAAGAACTACAGCAAACGGCCAGTAGGCGACTACACACATTCCTCCAGGGTTGGTGACATCACCAGGCTCAATATTTACATAAACCCCTCCTCCGAGAATATTAAATAAGGGGGGGTGAGGCCATTTTGTATCGCGCGGCGCTGTTGTGGTATAGTTAGGCTGGAGTGGTGTTGCCGCGATGCCGAGGAAACGCTGTTATATTCATCCGGATTGCAGGTCTGGGGTACTTGCTTTGTTCAGCCTTCATAGGGACAGGGGTGCGTTGCAGAGCGTTTAACATACAACATGTTATATGCACGTGTGTATGACACAACGTCAGCTGCATAAGGCAAACACTGCCAGTGTGTGAATGCACGACGCGCGCGGGGCTCCCTCCCGCAGCACATTTCACGGAGGAAAACTTTCACAATGTTCGCGAGTTCAACACCGGATTTGCACAACGTCAGCTGCATAAGACAAACGCGGCCAGTGTGTGAATGCACGACGCGCGCGGGGCTCCCTCCCGCAGCACATTCCGGATTTGCACAACGTCAGCTGCATAAGACAAACACTGCCAGTGTGTGAATGCACGACGCGTGCGGGGCTCCCTCCCGCAGCAGTTTTTCACGGAGGAAAACTTTCACAATGTTCGCGAGTTCAATGCCAGATTTGCACAACGTCAGCTGCATAAGACAAACGCGGCCAGTGTGTGAATGCACGACGCGCGCGGGGCTCCCTCCCGCAGCACATTTCACGGAGGAAAACTTTCACAATGTTCGCGAGTTCAATGCAGGATATGCACAACGGCTTGACCTGAAAGCTGGATTTACAAACAGAAGCTGTTTACGGGCCACAACCTGTAAGTCTGATTTATTTTTCATCGATGTGTTTTCCTGTAATAGGTTGTAGGAAGTAAACAGATGACAACATTGTTCTGCAAACCAGTCTGTTAAATGCTTATTCATACTTAACGTTATCCGACGAACACCTAACGTTACAAACACTAACGTTAAAATCTCAACAGCGAACTTGGCATTAGTGTAAATGATTCTTTGATTAGAGATTTTATGTATTATTTATCTACAGGCATGCTAAACATGGTTCTGTGTGTGATTTGGCTACTATAGTAAAGCCAGTGTTTAGTGTTTTGGGTTAATAGTTCTTGCGACAGATATTTGGCTGTAATCGTTCTAAAAATACAAAAGTAACAGTGCCATTCAGTAGCGATCACTATAGATCCGCAGTCTTTACTCATTAGGACTGAACAGGTTCTGCTCGATCATCTTCACTAAAATGTTCTGGGTCTGATTCGGGCTCAGATTGGTGTGGTTTTATTGACGCCATCGTTTCTAACACTGACCAAAGCACAGCCTCCGGTACTGACAAAAGCACAGTGAGTCTACCGGTAAGGTAAGGGGCGTGACGTTTCCGATAAACGTACACTGCGGTTAGCGAATCACAACACACTGGGCCAGCTAACCAATCTCAGCCCATCACGTATTTTTGAGGGACTGGCTTCATACAACCCGGAAAGCATCAGACCGTTTTACAAGGAGGGACAGAGCAGTGTAGAATAAATGTCAAATATATGAAAAATAATGATTTTTTTTTAAAAACGAAGCATGAACACATGTTACAGTGCACCCCACAAACACAATCAAGCCTTCAAAACAATGTGTTTTACCACCCCTTTAAGTCCTGTAAGTTGTGAGGTGTGGCAGGGCGCATTATCCTGCTAAAAGAGGCCACAGTCACCACGGTGAATATATACAGTATGTATTCTTCTAAAGAGCCTCGATCAGAGCATCACCACGGACCAATGGTAGTTCGAAGATGTTCGCATTCCAAACAAACTTAGTTTTGGCCTGACTTTGTTACAAATTATGTCACATCAGTTCATTCGTCAACTTCGCTTGAATCATCACTGTTTATTTTCAAAATCAAACAAATCCGGGTAAAATCAGGCAGCTAACCATCTTCTACTGTAAAGCAAAGGCAAACTTATTCAAATAATACGCTTACTTTCACAGCCGAGCTGGAGTGGAACTCAGGTCTATATCAGCTGTAACAAAAAGAGAAAAGCTGAAATGATAAAGTCATTAATTTTTAATGACATACTAACTTAATGGACAATCCACAGGCCAAATGGGCACCGTCTGCCTTGACTGGAGACACATCTCAAATAGTGCTTTACTGATGTAAGGACACATCAGACCAGAAATGAATGCATTCATTTTTAATGGGCTCCTCTGTCTCTCTCCCTCGATTTCTCTGGATCTCTCTCACTTTTACACCATCTTTGAATATTTATGCATCATTCATTGTCATTACGCTCCTGCTCTACTGGTTGGACGGTCAGATAGGGCCGGAGGGGCCATGGGCAAAAGCAGCGAGGGGTCTGCAGGGTGGGCCACCAGCTGCCTGTAAGCCACCTCTGCTCCCATAAGAAACACTGTCCCCGACACAAACCCGGTCCCCGTCCTCGGGTTTCTCCACAGCAGGTGCCCAGAGTGTTGCAAGATAATTGAGGTAACCCTGCAAGGCTAATGGAAGCAAACTAATGTTCTCCCTGTAAGCTTACATTAACATCATCATCATCATCATCATCATCATTGTCGGGAAAAAGCATGTTAGTGCTCTGTTTGTTGTCATTAAGTGAAAAGCAAAGGGGGAAAAGTCAAATCGCTTTTTCTTAAGAAGAAACATTCAGGCGGTATAAAATTATCTTGTGGATTTGAGATATATTAAGTTTGAGCAGCCTTGAAACCAGTCTTATTTTAACTGTATTTAATTACAGAAATGCTAGATAGCACCATGTTCACTAGCGGATATCGATACATGCGACAGTGTCAATCATTGAATCTCGCTGTTGGGACATCAAGGGGCGTCACCTTTGAACTTCATCAAAATAATTAGGCCCATTTATCAAGTTGAGAGATGGGTGGGATCAAATGACAGTGCTGAGAAGGTGTACGGCCTCCTGTGGAAGAGAAATACATAACTCACTCTGATATTGAAACGTAGAGATAGCTGAACAGAATCACTTGAGGTATTGCTATAAATGAATCAGGATAATCAGAGGTCTGAATACTTAATTTTTTGCCAATTTTTTTTGTATTTAATACAACAGTTTTCATTACAAAAAACATAAGTAACAGTAAAAAGGTACATTGGAGGTAATATTGTGTTCCTTGGGGAACAAAACGTATAGAAAACAAGTATTTTGCGTCTCTTTCGCACTGATAAGAAAAAGACGAGTTGGTCGCGCCAGTGTGATCTCGACCTCTAGGGGTTAAAGGTGCACAATTGGTCCTTAGGGTACAATTATACCATTGTTTTCCTCTATTTAGAGGTTCAAAAATGTACCCTTAAGGGTACCGTCCCAGTGACGGCTACGTGTACCTTAAAAAGGTACAATTTTGTACTTTTTTTTGAGAGTTCTTTATTGGCATCTATGGTTCCGCGGCAAACTTTTTAACATCTATAGAACTTTTCAAATGCACAAAAAGTTCTTTATATTGGAAAAGGGTTCTTCAGAAACGTTTTTACTACAACTTTTGATTAAAAGGTTCTTTGGGAAAAAATGCTTCTATGGCATCGCTGCAAAAAAAATTTGGAACCTTTTTTTTTTTTTAAATGTGTAACAATGTGACAGTTCCTTGGGGAACAAAACGTATAGAAAACAAGTATTTTGCGTCTCTTTCGCACTGATAAGAAAAAGACGAGTTGGTCACGCCGGTGTGATCGTCGACCTCTAGGGGTTAAAGGTGCACAATTGGTCCTTAGGGTACAATTATACCATTGTTTTCCTCTATTTAGAGGTTCAAAAATGTACCCTTAAGACCCTTAAATGTACGGTCTGGACTCGCTCCATAGAGGAGGAATTATGCCCGAACAGAAACTGTTCGGACCAATGAAATCATCAGGGCGGGCTTTAGACGATGATGGACAGATGATCAACAGTAACGTAATCATCCACGTCATCGAAGGCTCTTGAGTTGAATTTGCTCTTATCCTAAACGGAGAACTTGTTCGTATATGCATTCACCTTCACTATTTCTCTCAGAAACGATGATCGTGTTGGTAAGTACTCTGTGTATCCTTAAATTATTTTATTACTGGCAAAGATCGTTTACACTCATCTTTTTCTTGTAACGTTACTTAATCCAGCGTGCGTGCAGACAGGGTTTCCAAGTGTCTTTGCAATGTCGCGCACAATTGCTACTCAAAACTATAGCCCAAAACAATAACTTTCCGGGGGGTTCTCCGGAAAAAAATGGCGTTTGGTTGGCAAAATATGTTATTTTGGCAAGGTTGCCTGCTAAAATTCGCATTCCTGGGTTTATATAATCACATAATTGGGGTCGCTTCAACCCGCGGACATGGAGAAAAACACGGACTTGGTAACACAGTGCAGTTGAGTTCTGTTGTAATTTGACAACTAACGTTACGCGTCGCTCCGTTGCTCTGATTGGTTGTGGGTCTATCCAATTGAGGTCTTTCCTGGCTCGGTTGAAACACGCCCCATAATCAAAGCTCAATGGAGCGGTACCAGACTCATATTCTGACTAGAATTGAGTATGGCCACGCCAGGCTAAGGTTTACTTCCATCCAAGGTAAAAAACTAAAACAAACAACAACTTATACATACAGTGGATTGCAGCATCACCTCTTTTCTCACAGTGTTGGCAACAGTTTGATGAAGGATTAGGTCTCGATTAACCCCGCCTTTCCGAGAGCTGGTCTGATTGGTCAGATGATCCCAGTCTGATATGATTGGTCTTTTGCCCTCAGCGTATGTTGGAAACTAAAATCCCATCTGAATTTTAGTTCCGGAGGCTTTCTCAGCACTTGTATACACAGTAATATGAACAGTAACAATAGCATTGTTTTTATTGTATCAATTTGAGCCCGAGTCCTCAGAAGTGTATGCAGAGTGGATTTGCATTCACAGCCCAGAAAACTGCATTTTCTCAAAATGTTGACAACATGATCCAAGCTCTTCCAGGCCTTGGCTACAACTACAGTGTTTAAGGGCGAAAGGCCAAAGTAGACATTGTTCGCAAGAAGGCTGCCATTATCCAGATTTGTTGCAAACCTACACTGTAAAAAAAAAATGGGGAAAAATTGTGAAAATGGATCATTACATATTGGCCCAATAAATGACTTCCAAATAATTATCCCCATGCAAAAAGTTGCATTGTACTAATGATAGCTTAAGATCTTCACTCAAAATTAAAATTGTATATTCACCGAACATATTTAATTGTGCTCAGTCAATCTATGAAGTCGAAGTGAAAAATCCATGTTGGACGAACAAGTCCTAGGTCCAAAAAACTGTATACGTATGCGCAAAATACGCTTGAGGAAAACCGTTCGTGTAGAGATTTCAAATGCGGGGAGCGGGAGCGGGAGCGCGAGCAGACTGCATAGCCAAACCAGCCGGTGCTGAAGAACAAACATTCCCAAGAGAATAGAGATATTCATCGTCACAAGACGTTGGTGAGTATTGAGCACTGGCATTATTCTCCAGAGTTTTGCTTTATGACCCGGTATGAAGTTTAAAAGACATTTTGTGTAATAACGAGTTCATGCATTCATTGGTTTCATGAGTGTGTTCTCGTTTACCACATAATTATCTAATGGTAGCCAATAGTTTTATTTTCCTCATGTCTTATATGTCTAAAATAATAGGTAATAAGTAAATTAAGTCATTTGTGTGATATATGTGCCATGCGACCGCTGAACGCGGTTTGAACACGATTGCATTTGGCGTCGGCCTCTCTCAGGGCGTTTTGCCCTTTAATATCAAACAAGTCAAGCTCGTGATTTTCTTATTCGTCCATTCATTCATCTCATCCTCATTATAAAATGAAGTAACTTCTGTTCTGTCATTTGCCAGATGTGATGCAGGGGAACTTTGTCATTAATGTAACCACATTAAGACATCCTGTTATGCAGAAGACTTCTTGAATATTCAGAGTTTTTCCTTATTGAAAATAAGGTATTTTCACCAAATATCCTGTGTTGGAATTGGCTTGTTAATAAAGTAATGTGATAAAATGTCAACCCTGTTGTCTATGTTCATTTTGCTTAATATATTTATGTTTTTAGTCATTTTTGTCTTTTGGGACAATGAGAAATAAACAATTGTTACTACAATTTAAAATATTTAATTGGACCAACCTCACAGTTTCACTGTAAAACTGTCTAGTGACTGGTCACATCTAAATTTTTTAGTTGGCCAAATTGAATTTCTTTGAATTAAATGGTATCAATTCACACAAATTCAATTTGGCCAACTGAAAAATATAGATGTGACTAGTCACTAAAAAAATTTTAATTGGAGAGGCCTGAAATTTTTTTCAGTGTTGGTAAATTATATTTTTCCATTGGCTCGACAAATTATTTCTAACTGAGCCCATGTTAACAGACTGTTGCCACAATGGATACAATTCAATTCACAGAAATTCAATTTGGCCAATTGAAAAATGTAGATGTGATCAGTCACGAGAAGATTTTAAATTGGAGAGGCCTTACATTTTTTACAGTGTATTGATTCATGCAGGAAGTAAGACTGCAATTACTGACAACTTGTTACAGGCAATTCCGAATGGGTTCTTTCTTTTTGGAGACAATAAGTCCCATTATCTTGGAGATTGATCTTTGAAACTTTGCAGACCTTTTTACATTCACCTATATACACACTACAGGAAAGGTAATATCCACAAAAAAAATCATTATACAGACTCTTATTATTTAAGTAAATAATACTTATTTATTTTATATCACAAATTTTCTTTTAGACCACATGTTGAACTCTAGTGCACTTCCAATGACAATGTTCCATAGACAACATAAATCATGTTATGGTTTACTATATGTGTTATTCTGTTACACCGCAAAACTAAGATGAATTCGCAGTAATAAACCCTTAGGGCAAACATCTTCTGATGAATTTGATGAGAACAACTATCATAACAGCCCTTTTAAAACATATTTTATTTATATCTGCAATATCTAAATGGATCCTCTACAACTCTGGGCCCTAACCTAATGGCACCAAAACACACACACAAAAAGAAAACCACCGTTATCATAGTTATGCAGCCCAATATGTGCCATGGATTTATGGGAGTGTATCTGTGCATGTGAGTTTGAGAGAGTTTATGTGTGTTTATTGAGGGTCTGGGGTACAACCAGACTCTCAGAGGAGCCATTTAGATATTGCGGATATAAATAAAAGATGTTTTAAAAGGGGCAGATGGCTAAATAGCCTTATAAAGGGTGAGGAAAATTAAATGCACACATCTAATACACTTAGCAAATTGCATTATATTGACTGTCAGACTAGTGAAATCCCAAGAGACACAGAAAAGGCGGGATGGTACGCTTTTACTCCGGAGAAAGGAAACCGTCTCATTAGATAATCATTGAATTGAAAGAAGCCCCCCGGACAACAGAGTGCTCTAACACACAACCAAACACACTCGCCCATACATCAGCACATCAAACACACACACACACACACACACACACACACACACACAAATCAGTGCAAATACTTTTCTCGTAATGTTCCTCACAAGCATCCTTAAAGCCATTAAACGCTTTCCTCTATTTTCAGTCGTCTCGTCTCTCTCCCCAGACACACGCCCACAACCCAGAGTAAAAGCAGTCGCTTTTTCTAAAAGCCCACGTGTCCTTGATGGAAATCAAATCGACAGAGTGTGTGTCAGCCTATATGTTATGGCTCTTGTCGGTATTCTAATGGGTGATGGGGGACTTTTCCAAACACATACGGTGAGGCTTATTAAAAGGAGAGTATATGCAATTTTCATGCATAGTTGACTATGATTTGATCTGCGGTCGAAAAGAAAAGGCGGTGACCTTTAGTGAAAGCAAGATTTTGCAGTGTTTTTCAACAGTCTCTTACACCATGTCCTAACCAGACACCATGATTTGCAATAAAAGGTATCTTCTCCATGTTAATCAGTGTTTGGTCCTAACTAGTTGTGATTTTTAGATTTTTTTTAGAAACTGTTTCTATTTCATATCTGGAAAAACAACATACAATGCAGGACAGTGATAATATACTGACTTAATGTTAAAAGAACTTAATAAGAGTTTGAATATTATTTTGCATGACCTTTACAACCATAATGAAAGCAACAATGGATAAGTCACCTCTTATCTTGAAAATCACGATTAATCGCATCTAAAATAAAATTGTATCATGTATTTATCCATCCATACTTATCCACATGCTCTTTTTTTCTTATTATTTTCAATGTTGAAAACAATTGTGATGCTTATTATTTTTTGTGGAAACCCTTTGTTCATAAGTTCAAAAGAACAGCATATTGATATAGAAATCTTTTATTACATCATAGAAGTAATTTACTGATCACCTTTGGCCAATTTAATGCATTCTTGCAGAGTAAAAAAACAACAACATTACAGTTTTTATGATTTATATATTGTGCAGTGCAGACAGACAGACTATTTTTGTGTTTTGTGCTCTTGCAAAAAAGTTGTTACAGACATATTTTAGCATCTTTGCACCTAAAAGCTTGTAATGATGAACTTGAGCTCGCCTTTATAATAAGCAGTCTACATGCTGGTTCTGGAAACAGACGTTACTCCATCATAAAATACTGCATACTGTTATTTAAGATGATATTAATAGCATGATTTGCAACATTACTAGGAATCCCAGGCCTCATTATTATTATCCTAAAACCTCTCTCTCTCTGTCACTTCTATGCTCTCTGCAAACCTTCTCTATCGCTTCTTCTCTCTAACAGCGTCATTTGGGAGGCAATTTTGCAACTTCCTCTTCAAACAGCATGCGAGGACCAAAAAATTTTAGGATTCATGTAAATGAACGGTAGGGGAACTCTCAAGAGCGCCCCTTATTTCTCTCTCACCGAGAAACAAAGATACGTAATTTCCCCGCACATAATCCAGAGATGAATAAAAGAGCAAGCGGAGGACACAAACAGATTTTTAAGTGCAAAATAGGGTGTTTTTACATTTGAAAGGTATTATATTTAAAAACACTGGCTCAGTAATGTTGATGCTTTGGCTTTTGGGGTCAATATGGAGCTCTGAATTTGTTGATTAAATAATTAAACAAGGCATAATCTGCACTTGGATCCTAGAGAACAAAAGACAGCTTGTTCTTTGCACCATAGAACCTTAAAAAAGAATGATAAAATAGAAAATATTAGCCATTTCATCCCTTCTTTTTCCCCACCGAATCAATCAGTTATTTTTCTTCCAATGGAGCTGCATTATTCATTTATAAGACACATGAATAATTAATGCCATTCTTGTATTGTGTTTCCAGTGCTGTTTAAGGTTAAAAATAAAAGTGTGCAGACTGCATATTTACAGGTGTACGAGGCATCGGCCACATACAGCGGAACATCCATAATGGTACAGAAGCGTTAACCTTGGCTTCACACAACAAGGAGAGAGTTTTGTGATAGGAATACCAAACGAGCACGAAGACAACTTCAACCCAGCGGGAGATCAACACACCCCATAGCCTCCCACTAGTCACTGTTTTTCTTTAAAAAAAAAAAACAACATTACAAAATTTGAAAAGAGAATAGAGAGAATAAATAAGGAAGAAAAAACAAACCTTGAGAGCAAAGAAGTGTCCGTTTTTCTTCATTGATGTTGTCTTGACTGTGCCATTCTTAAACACTCTTAAATTATTAATGGAACTGTGGTCAACAGCTACGAGCAAGACAGTTGTTTCATAGTTTTCTTTTAAAAAGTTTTATATGCACAAACATTGAGCACTTTCTTAATGGCTTTTGGATATTACAATATTTTAGGTCTCACAATATTTTCTGCTATAGAAACCTGGTTTTACTATCAGACGTATTGATCAAATAAGCCCATAGGGAATAGATGGAGCTCCAATAAATTGAAATTAGATAAGCTTCATGTTTTTAAATTGCAGATGAAGACATATTTTTATATGTTTTATATGTGTTGTAATTGTATTTCTTAAAGCTTCTAAGTAATATATTTGTGACTTTAGTTTTAGTTTAGTTATGACTTGGCATTTTAATGAATATTAGAAATGAAAAACAATGACTGAAACTGAAAATAATAATATTAATTTGTGATGATGATGATGATGATGATGATGATGATGATGATGATGATGATTAATGGTAATAATGTGTGTGACGAGCAGATGAACTGTATGTGCTGAAAACAGAGCACACAGTATCCAGCGCTCATAATGACTACTTCTGTCAGGATCACTATCGTCAAAGTGATAGACAATTAGCATATAGTTTAGATTAGCGATAGGGTTCTGTTCTGGGCAAGAACTCCCTGCGCATCCATGCAGCCTAGCATGGTTAAAAGCAGGGAGAACAGTGATAAACCCCCCTTAGGGTAAACAGAACAGAAGCAAGAATGTATTGCAGATAGCATTAATGTCAATATTAAAATGTACAACCTAATTCAGGAATTTAGTCTGATTCAGGGGGAATCAGATGCCAAATCCTGACTGATGAGTGGAGGAGCTGAGGATGGAGAAGGGTAATTAGCTCCGGAGAATGCAATAGCAGCTGATGATACTGAAGGAGCTTATATGTATGCTGTGTTAGGCATCGTATTCCTATAGAGACAGAGCGACAGGCGTCATAATCTGAAGACCACGCCCACCGGCGGGGAAAACAATCAAACCGTCTCCATTGACTTTGCATTGCGTGAAGCTGCCTTTTTGCCATTTCGGACTTATAACAAAAAACTGAACAATGTATAAAAGCTGATATGTGACAAGGTGTACAGCAAACAAGCTAAACAAAAACCAGAAGCAAAAACCCAGGCGTTTTTATAAGCTGTTGACCCAAAAAACGAGCGTTTAAGTACAAAAAGGTGGATTCAGGCCATTGAGACAGAGCGCGCGGGTCATATTACACTGAGAACTACGACGACTAGAGGGGAACGTCATCAGAGACAGTAAATATAATACAAAATACTGACATTTTGATATTTGACTTAACAGTGACAAAATGTTTACTGCACACATAGACATATTGAGGCATACTGAGTGTCAGGATCCCAAAATGTACCCATTCTTCCTGCTGAAGCTTCACTTCGTATTGCCTGTATCCACTTTTATCTTCTTAAACGCTCGTTTTTTTGGGTCGACAGCTTATAAAAACTTATTTCTGTGTTTTTTAGCTTGTTTGCTGTACACCTTGTCACATATCAGCTTTTAGACATTGTTCTGTTTTTTGTTATAAGTCCGAAATGACAATGAGGCAGCCTCCCGCAATGCAAAGTCAATGGAGAGCGTTGGATTGCTCCCCCCCCCCTCCCCCGGTGTGGGCGTGGCCTAAATACGCTCTGTCTCTATAGGTAGATGTGATCAGCTGATGCGGCGAGCTTTACTAACGTGCCCTGCCAGAACTAACGCTATACGCTGGATATCTGCCCATTTTGGGGAAAGATTGAATACATAGTACTCCTCTGTATAGACATTTGACACAAACATATGAGAATGTTTCTCCACATCTGCACACTTTGTGCTTCTGTCTCCTTTTCTCTCGTCTCATCTGTCCATACCTCCAGGTGCTGCGGCCTCGTGGGTACCCCCTGGCCTGCGAAGGCGATGGGGGTATGTGACGAGCAGGGCGAGCGAGAGCCGTGAGAGAGCGATGCGAGGATCTCTCACAGAGAAGTGACGGGAGCATAAAAGGAGGTGCGGTGAAAGTGAAGAACAAGAGAGGACCAGGCCTGGAGTTTTTCTTGCGTTTTGTTATGTGTGTATGCGCGGCAGTCGTCCGTGAGGGGCTGCCACTTTTACTTTCAGTTTGTTTATTTATTTATTAAAGTCTGTTGAATGTTCGCCGGTTCCTGCCTCTATTCTTCCCAGAACAAAGAGGAGTGTTACAATGTGATATGTGTTTAGAACAGTTTGATTATGATTTAAATGTATGCTCTGCTATGCCATTTCATAAGCTTCAAATATTAAATCAGAATCCTCATTGTATGAACTACGTTTAGAATAGCCCTTCAAATATAATATTTGAAAAGGCACAATGTCCTTTTGCCAATCTGTGATTGCACTGTTTTGATTAACTAGAAGGGTCTGGCACAAATAAAAAACAACACTCTTAATTAGAAATTTAAATTCAATTAAATTAAAACTGAAGAGACAGCCGTGATTCATTATTTTTCTCTGAATACATTTGTAATCCCAGGGAGGAGTTGGAAACATGCATGTTTTTACCAAGAACAAGCAGCACTGAGATTTCAAGTTGTTTTTATCATTAAATACAGCAAATAAAAAGAGGAAGCCAATGGCCATCTTTGTTTGCAAACGAAATTATTATGCAGTGAATGGCATCTGTTCAAAACAGGGTCTTTGCGTCTATCTAGTCAACCGTGGAGTCTTTTGGAGCCCAAATGGGCACCAGGCTGTCTGTCAGTAGCAGGTCCCTTAAGTAACGTGCTGAAGTACTTAACCTCTCTGTGGGGGGGCAGTGGGCAGACTGCACCTGAACACCGAATCTGTCACGCAAAGGGGCCCCCATCAGGGACCTAACACAAAGGGCACGCAAGGGTGGACGCAATCAGTGCAGCACAGCATTTACTCAGATGCTTTTGACACACATCGATGGATACACAAGCTCACACATGCATCGTGTTGGTTTTCCAAGACAGACATGCATAGGGCCCTTTAATTTCCAAGATGTGGAAATCCAGTCATAAAAAAATGGAATTTAGTATAAAACGTAATGTCAAGGAATTTGGATGAATCAATAAACAGTAGGGCTTTACACTTAAAGTGTAACTTTTGTATTGTTACAGTGTCGATGAGCTGTGTTTACTCGTTCTCCATGCTACCTGGACCAAGAAATTCACATTTATTTGTCAGCAAAAGTCTTTTGACAGCTCCAGGGCTTTCTGTCTAAAGGGACATGGTAGTAAAAAAAAAAAATGAGATGAGAGGAAAAATAATAAGTCAATGCATTTGCGATCACTCGCAAATGTTTTGCTTTCCCCTGAAAAACTTTGCGTTCACTTGCAAAACCTTTTAAACTATTTGCTAGCGAACCCAAATTTCTTATGGGAACGCAAAACATTTGCGAGAGAACGCGAAAGCATTGACAAATCATTTTTCTTCCATCTCATATTTTCTTTCCATCACTCTTTTTCCCACACTCTAAAAAAAATGGTGCTATATGGCACTAAAAGTGGTTCTTGGCTCGTAATCATAGGGGAACCACTTTTGACGCTATATAGCACTATATCTTAACAGGTTCTGTATATGGTAGCGGTGCTATATAGCACCTCAGTCATCCCAAAGAACCGGTGAAGAACCACTGAAGCACCAAGATTTGGTGTTATACAGCACTGGTTCCCCTATTACCCCTTTCCACCAGAATGAACCAGGTGCTAGTTCAGAGCCAGTGCTAATGCCAGTTCTGAGTTGGTTCGACTGACGAACCTTCTAAGAACCGGTTTGCCTTTCCACATGCTAGAGACGGGTCTTACGTCACTGTATACGTTTCATCTTTCTCAGCAACTCTAGCGAGGCAGAGGGAAACACAAACACACCAGTCTTGTTCGAGATGCATCGGCGCTGCGCAGACCGATCAGCGTATGATATCAAAATAACGCATGAGCGATTCAAAAGTATAAGGAGTTGTATTCTCTTGTATGTATGCGTTGTACTTTGATGTCATACGGCAATCGGTCTCCACAGTGCCGATGCATCTCAAACAAGCCTTCCATCAAGAATGGCGAACGTTGCGTTACTATTGATGCACATGGCTTTACGATCCTACATCGGCATCCAAACACAGCGAATCCAACGCATTTGTGCAGCTCACCGTGATTTGTATAGACGGAGATTACAATCAAGCAGCTAGTGAACAGTTTATGTTCGTCTTGTTGGTCATGGTAAGCAGTTCTTACTTCTAGACCAGCAATGTTTTGGTGCTACTTAAGAACTCCTTTTCCTGGTCCGGAGCTTGTGCTTTGGGTGTGGAAAGACAAAGAACCAATTTGAAACTAGTCTCTGGCTCCGAACTAGCACCAGCACTGCCTTGGTGGAAAAGGGGTATATGATTACGAGCCAAAGAACCAATTTTAGTGCTATACAACAAAACATTTTTAGAGTGCACCACCATGTCCCTTTAGGGGCTCTGTATTTTCACAAAAAATTTGTACATTTTTGTATCCCCGCCCACCGACAGTCGGATTGACAGAGGATTATTAACAGAAGCTATTGTAAGGGATGTTTTATAACTGAAAAGTGTATTGTACTTTGTCTTCTCTTTAAACTAAATTATGGCAAAAATGGAACACAGTGGCAACAGCTCTCTTTATTCTTTATTCTTTATTCTTTATTCAGATCCCCATTAGCTTCCACAAAGTGGTTGCTAATCTTCCTGGGGTCCACACAACCATACAAGACAAAAACATACAAATAAAATAAAACCAAAAATATGTTTACAATAATCAAATCACATCTTAACAGCAGCAGGATATCAAACATAAAACATACATTTACATATTTGTAAGCATATATTTACATTGTCTTCTAAATACATATGTACTTTTACTCTTTCGTATGTTAATTGGAACCATTTTCCAAGCAACAGAACCTCGATTTTGTTTTATAAAAATTGTGTGGGGACAAGCTAAAAAGAATTGAGCCTTACTCACTTGACGCGTTCTATAGTCATGTCTAAAACCTGTATATACAAGTTTTTCAGAGCAGAAACAGGGTGTGTGATACTTGATTACCTTATAGAAATATACCAGCATCGTAAATGTAGTTTATCCTTCACTAACAGCCATGATAATTTTCTATGCATAGCAATAACTTTGGCCTGAAATGGAAAATGAAGCACTGACCTAGCTGCTCTGTTCTGAGCCAACTGAAGTTTTTTTTAAGTTTTTCTCATATGCACTTGACCATATCATTGGGCAGTACTCAATATGAGATAGAACTAACGATTGCACCACATCCACATGAGATGGAAGAAACACAGAACATTTCCTGGCCACAGCTATACCTTTTCCCATATTGCATGCTTACTATATAATCTATAAGTTCAGACCAGGACAGCATATTGTCAAGCTTCACACCCAGCAACTTAACACTTCTTACTTGTTCCACTCGAGTCCCATCAATAAATAAATTCAAGTCAGCAACCTTGGTAATATTGTTTTTGTTACTAAAAATGATACATTTAGTTTTTTTCTATATTTAAAATTAATGTATTACTTCTAACCCAGTTTGTGATTGTTTGCAGCTCTTCACTTAAGTTCTTCTGAAGCTCAGCCGATGTATGTGCTGAAGAAAACATTGTTGAATCATCTGCGTACATAACTAACTTAGCATTATCAACAACACACAGTAAATCATTTATAAAAATAGAAAATAAAAGTAGACCTAAACAGCTTCCCTGTGGAACACCGCAGTAAGTATTTTTGGTCTCAGAAAAAGATCCATTATAAAATACACTCTGTTTTCTATTGGAAAGATAACTTATGATCCAGTCAAAGGCTGTTAGTGAAAAACCATAACATTTCAGTTTGGCAACCAGAATATCATGGTCAATAACATCAAAAGCTGCTGTAAAATCTAAAAGAACAGCACCCACCAATTTCTTATCATCTAGACATGCTAACCATTCATCTGTCATGTGTATGAGAGCAGTACAAGTAGAGTGTCCTGGTATTAGCATGTTGTGCATTAGCAAGCAATCCATTTACACTAAAATAATGTAACATTTGCTTAAAAGTAATCTTCTCTAAAATCTTACTTAAAATAGGAGGCATTCTAATTGGCCTACAGTTAGAACCTGAAAAGTAAATTTTCCCTTTTTTAAGTAATGGTATAATTTTAGATTCTCTTACCTGTATGGTGACAGCGTTTTGCTTCATGCAGAAGTGAGAGAATGTAAAAGTACTGCATAAGTACTGCATAAGTAAATGTACTGCACTGTAAATGTAAGACACTGTACAAAGTACTGCATAAGTAAAACAAATTTACAGCGTAACTTTCGGTAATTATAGTGTAACTATAAACTATGTATGTGTAGGTATAAGTGTTACACTATGTAATATTTGGGGAATAAAGGGGTAAGTACCAGGAAAATAACAAATTTTGTATACTGTAAGTATTTGTTTAATTAAGGTGTAATTATCTGTGTAGTTACAGGGTAAAGGCTGTAAATTAAAGTGGTGTTTTGTTCCACATTTCATTGCTTCAGACTCATGACATCAAGAATTTGCTATGAATATTCACAAAGTTGGAATGCTGCGCTTCACAGCAACACCAAACTTGTGCTGAGAGGAAGCAGCAGTCATCCAGAAGCAAGCAGAGAAAAATTGCATTTTTTTTATTTATTTAAAAGCAGAGGAGCTGTTCTTTCTTTTGATATATTGCATGTTCAGATACTCATACAACAAAATATTCTGGGAGCCATGACATTTTTGTGAAAATGATCAAAAACGCTGGCGGGGAAAGAGTTAAAGGGGAATCCAGAAGAAAAAAAAAACTATTAGGGGAAAAAATAAAACAAAAAAACTAATTGGGCCCTACATGCACACAAGCCAGCCCACAGCAACATCTCCACAGAATTCTTTTGCTGACATTATGAACTCTCTCTTGCACACACACTGGGCCTGTCAAGTCTACTTCCAGGCTGAGTGACAAGACTAGCTGCTTGACTCACACACACCAACCAACCCACACAAACATGTCAACAGCCATTCAAAATGAGCCAAAGCGTAACACATGCACACATTTCTCACCGGAGACGCACAAACATAACGTGCACACCCAGTTGAGAAAACAATGTCAACATCATCTCAGGTTAGGCAGACACACATGGACACAAGTTGTAACTGGATGGACTAAATGGACAGGTGCAAACACAGACTCCAACACACACCCAAAATCATGTTCCAGTTCACTCAAGCAGACCATCTGAGAGAACAACACCACACGCTGTCCACAACACACCACTTCACAGGCTCTCACTCCTTTCATCACATCAGCCAATCCGCTCACATTCAACCGCACTTTGAGCGATAGGCGATGTTACTGTAACACACAATGAATCAGCACTGTCTTTCTTCACTTGTGGGCTTCTGTAGATCCCTTAGTTCTGCCATTGAAGCTGAAAGTCAATAGAGTAGAAGCTGTGCTTACACAGACTCAGACGTGAAGGAATAGAGAGAAAATTGTTTGATCAAAGGATAAATCCTGGAGATCTCTGGGTCTGAAAAATTACATTAATTTATCCTAATATTGACCAAAGAAAAGAAGGATTTTATCACTAATATATTGCCTTTTTCAATAGCACTCCTATTGTTTATTGACATGTAAATACATTTGAAATGTGTTTGTCTACATTTAAAGGGGACCTATTATGCAAAATTCACTTTTATAAGGTGTTTGAACACCTATATGTTTCCACAGTGTGCAAGAAGAGCAAGCCTATAGTGGTAAAAATACACTTATGCTACTCATTTAAATATATATTTTGTAGTGGTGTCCGAAACCATAGTGGACGTTATTGAGTACACTCATTCAAGCCAACATTGCACCGCAATAATGAGTGTACAGCCGATGTACACTCAACGGCTGTCCGACTTCGCTCACTCGGTTTTATTCACTCCTTCAAGTGAACTGTTTTAGTGGACATAGGGAATAGTGATTGAGGTTTAGGGGGTGATTTCAGATTCAGCCTTAGATTCCCCCCTATGATGTCATTGCAGGGAGAAGCTCCGCCCTCAGCTGGTAATGATCTGCCCTATTAGTACAGACGAAGCCCTGAGTGAGAAGCACATAATCCACCATTTCTGTATCTTCGCTGTAGCAGCTGGAGTTGTACCATGTCTGTGCCAAATGTTACATGCGTTCCGAAGAGGATACACGTTTAAACAAACAGGCTCCAGTCCAGGGTGGTCAATTATACAATTGAGAGTCTGCTCAAGCTGTTGCATCCATCTTTTCACCTTTATAGCAATACAGTCTGTATTGCTTCAGTCTCTTCATCATTGTCAAACTCCAGTTCGAAAATTTAAGGCTGAACACCGCTGGTGACATATTCAGTGCGTGAGATTGTCCTGATTTGTTGTTGCATGAGCTCTTGCAGCTACACTCTCTTCATGAAAAAAAGGGGGGGACTACCTAATTAGCATTTAAAGGGACACACACAAAAGGTGCGTTTTTGCTCAAAAGTGGCAATTTTAACATGCTATAAAATGTATCTGTTTGGGCATTTTGAGCTAAAACTTCACACACACACTCTGTGGACATCAGAAACTTATTTCACATAGGGGCATAACAGGTCCCCTTTATTTTTTTACTATCAAATTTGTTTTTTATTAAACAATAGACAGTACCAATCAAAAGTTTGAACATACCTCTTTAAACATTTATGAACACAGAAGAAGAAGAACTCGTAATTTATTTATGAATATAGACAATTCCCACATTCTTCCAAACCTGCAAAAAAACCTGCTGGTTTAGAACAAATTTTAATTTTTAAAAGAATTTTCATTTTTAGGTGAACTATCCCTTTAGCTACAATTTTAAGTGTAAAAATGTTTTTTTTATAAAACATGCTGTTAATTACATAGTGAATATGAAACACCTTCAACCTTGAGGGGGAAAAATACAATATTGCCATAGAACTAGAACTCCTGTCAGTCATCTGTCAAGTTGAAAATTCAGAAGAGTACCCCCCCCCCCCCCCCCCTGTTCCATAAATACACATAAAAAAGCTCCTTTACATATGTAGGGGAGCGCGGGGCACAACCTAACGCAGGGTTAGTTGTAACACGCCTGTTTTAACCCTTTCCACACAAGCCAGAATGACTAAACTTAGTGTATTTACTAGTTGCCATATCAACATTATTTAGAGAAAAAAATAGCGCCAAAATTAAAAAATCTCTGGAGGATATTACTGAACATGTATTTAACCATAGCGAAAGTACATTTCTTACCTAAGTTTAGTTTTCATCTCAGTTTTTTGTGTTAATTTAAAATAAGACAAATCCGATATTATTTTAATCTTATATCTGTTATTTAACAGTTGAGATCGTTCTTTAATGCTGATCTAAACAGCAGAAGACATGAGCCGCGGGTTAAATCTTAGTTGCGCAGATGGGGTGCATTGTCACACTGCGTTACAATGAGCCCCTATTAGAAATATGCCATTCTATTCTATACTTTTATGAATTCTTTTGCGAAACCATGAGAAAAGGGTGAATAATGACAGAGTTAATGTTCAGTAATTATTATTATGTTTTGAACTATGCTTTATAGCTGTATTTAGTGATGTGTTTGTAGTCAAACTCAAAAATGCTAATATTTTTAATGATTAAAAAATGCCATTATTTTATTTCAAAAAGTTAATAATTGTATTGTATTGACAAAATATTTTAGTTTGTCTTGTATATATTTTTTTATTATATCAGGTAACATTTTAAGCTGTTATTTGGTCATGTTACAACGTGCCCCACCACGTTACAATGTACCCCACCTATGGGGCACGTTGTCACATTTCACTTCCATTCTTTCGGGGTAAATCAAGGACAAAGTATACAGTATACAGTGTATTAATGAAACAAAACCACATAATTGTACTATACATGTGTGCAATTAATGTGGTAAAAAATACATACCCTGAACCCCAAGTGGATTTACACAAACGGAGAAAGTCAAAAAGCGTTTTTGCCCTGCTCTCCCCCACATCTTAAATCCACTGAATTTCTACTCATCTTAATTGCAGTCCTCGGTAACAATTATCCAGGAATGAAACAGGACCCATTTCAGACTATCAGAGAACAATCAGGTGGTGCTTGGTTCCACCTACACTGAGTGACCAAACACCCTGATTACAGGTTTTCTGTGCCGCCCACCGGTCAGTTCAGATGGCCCTTTCAATAAACCACATCAACCAAACTTCAGACTTGAAAAGAATCAGCAGGCGGCCACAAGCTCAAACACTGTGTCCAGGCAATCTGTACCCTGTGTTACAACCGTAATTAATTAATTTACCTTTCATTCCTTTTAGTTCTTTAGTTCAAAGACCAATTTCAATATGACAAGTTCAGAAAAAAAATGAATTGAAATGATTAATTACCTCTAACATACAGTGGAGTGGTGATTCAGGAGCAATCTACAGCTGTGTTTTTGTGTTTGTGTGTGTGTGTGTGTGTGTGTGTGTGTGTGTGTGTGTGTGTGTGTGTGTGTGTGTGTGTGTGTGTGTGTGTGTGTGTGTGTGTGTGTGTGTGTGTGTGTGTGTGTGTGTGTGTGTGTGTGTGTGTGTGTGTGTGTGTGTGTGTGCTACTGACTGAATACACATACATGACATATAGACTTGTATGAATGTATTTAAATGTATGTACAATATGCACATGCATATATCAATGTCTGTATGCCTAATGCACATGTATTCTAGCCACAGAAAGAAAATTGCACCTTGCTCACAACATCTGTTTGCTCTACATGCTTGCTTACAACTTACATCATGGTTGCAGTGGAAGTGGTGAGAGACCCAAGGGAGAATGTGAAACTTTCAGTCTCAAAAAGGGAATGGCGACTGAAGTCGTGTCCACAGGACACGGGCAGAAATAGGGAAAAAGAAAGCTGTCTGATGGTGAGCTATTAGAGCTTCTGCTGGCTTTAACCCGTTCTTTGTTTTGATATGTGGGGGATTTACACAGAAGATCTGGAACCTCAAACAAGTATTGCTATACATGATGGACATATTATTACCTACATTTAAATTTCTGCTGTCAGGACAGTCTCATAAAGGAGATATGAGATGTTTAGTCTCCAAAGCTCAAAAATTCAGTATGGAGGATTCCATCAAGACTTGATATTTTATTGTGTTTAAATAATGCAGGGAATATTATCATGAATGGCACACAAAAGTGGCTTAAAATGAATAATGCAGAGATATTTTTGAGGGAAAATTGTCAGTAAGAAAAAAACACTGAAAATTGTTCTACTGCAACGCTCAAATCTCATTATAACATTGAACCAGGGCGCATAACAATCTGTCACATGACACACAAGAGCCAATGGAATCAGCTTTCCTTGCATGGAAAAGAACAGGTTGGAGATTCTACAAACAAACCTACAAACTGGAAAAGTTTGTACCTTTGTGTAATATTTTACACAAAGCTTGGACCAAACACTGTAAGTTCTGCTTTTTTGCTGCTTTGAATGTATTTGAGCCTTTGAAGGTCATACAATATTGTTGAACTGGCTATTTTCAACCCTCCAAAGTGCAACATTTTACATTTGGAAGGACTGCAGGAAGATATTTGATAACCTCTCTCACTGTATGAAACAGTAAGCAACTCTTTTGGCATTTTCACTACATGCTGTTTAGATTATATAAAGGGCAAGATGGCTTCTGTGATTTCAGCAACAGTCAATTGACCTAACTTGTGAATCCACTGGTGTCTTTACAGATGTAATGCGGAAGCAGTACCAGGAATCTTAATGATATTGTGTATAATTTACTTTGTGAAAAGTTAACGCAGAGATATTTGTATACGTTTATAGCATGATATGCCATTCAAATGTTGATCTGAGTGATCACGTTTAACTAGGATATAGACCGGCTGGCAAATCAAGAACAACAAACGGGAATAAGAGACAAAACGGAAAAAAAAGACCAAAAAAAAAACAGAAAACAAGAAGGATAGGATAAGGATACAGGGAGAATAAAACCCTCAGGCCATATATTGCTGTGCATTGTGACAGATATTACTCATGTAAGAGAAAAAACTAAATGTCTTCTGCCTGTTTTTGCCTTCACAGGTCATTGAGAGCAACACATCCTCAGCAGAGAAAAATAAGGGACACTTTACCCTACATATGCCATCTGAGAATAAGCATTGGTGGAAGGTAACAATTGACTACACTGTAAAAAAAAAAAAAAGAAAAGAAGAAGAATCTATTCAGTTAAGCCTGCACCAATGCATGTGCATATAACTAGGCTATGTATTACACTAGAACATGAATATAAACATATATTTCAAGATGAACAGTCACTGTAAGTGCATTGAGCACCGTAAAAAAGTCCGTAAAAATAGGGCACAATGTACTGTATAAATATGAAGGAATTTTGCGTATTGGTTTTTTACAGGTGTTATTTGTACTGTATACTTGAATACTGTATTTTGAATTACACATTACATTAGTTTGTGTTTTAAGGGTTAACGGACATTTCCATAAAATTACTGGATAATATCCTGGCAGAAAATTACAAGTTCTTTTTCAGTTTTTTTTTTTTTTTTTTCAGTGTTTTTAATCAGCATGTCATCGAATCCAGTAAAAAAAAAATTTGCACCAATTAAACACAAAAGAAAACCACTAAAAGTGGACTTATTATATCTTATAATTTCTAAAAAATACAATAAAATAAAATGTTAGGGCTCTGCTTGGGTCTAAGAAGATAAAACAAAGTACATTCCATATTACAGAATACAATTATGTTTCTGCATTATGCAGGATGGTTGGCAACCCTAGCAACCTACTGAAATACTCCATTATAATTATGTTTGTGAAAGGAAAATATGAATTTTTCACCAAATAATGATCATGTGTAGAAAATGTGTCCTATATACAGAAAAAAAAGAGAACGGATTAAAGGTTACACTTTATTTTGATGTGGGGATTATAGGTTACACTTTATTTTAATTGTGTCATTGTTACAGTGTAATTACAAAAGTAATATTCATTAATTACTCATACTTACTATGGGGTTAATGTTAGGGTTGAGGTTTGGTTCAGGGTTATTTGCTTGTAATTACGCATAATTTACTGTTATTACTGTACCTTCTGCCACCTTCAAATAAAGTGTTACCAAGTTAAATAACCAAACAAACTTACGGAGGGAAACACACAGCCAGGTAAAATGTTGTTTTGTCTTAAAAATGGCAGCGTCCCTCAGGAGCTTGGGTTTCGAGCCCCTCCCTGTTGTGGTGTGTGGTCGCCCACCGCAGCACTTCCTAAAATGGACTTCCTGAACCGGAAAACTTCCGTCCAGATTCTCTGCTTATTCAACAGATCAGTGAGTGAAACCAGACTCATGACGCCACATCACCCTTTCTAAATTAGTAATGTTAGAAGGTTTCTCCTCAAATGAGTGCCATATTTATGTTTGCAGGATTGATAAAATAATTCCAAAATAACACCAGCCATTGAAATGTAAAGAATAAAGTCAAAATCACATCTAAATAGACTTTCTTAAAGGAATAGTTCACCCCAAAATTAAAACTCAGTCATCATTTAATAGCTCTCATGTTAAAACAATAAAATAATTTCTCAAAGTTCCAAGTTTTATACAAGTTGAATACTCTGTCTCACTTAAAAATACAGCAGATAATAGATAGGTTGTTAAATGTATTTTACGCTGACTTTAAAGTCATTAAAATGAGGACTGATGCAGTAGTAAATGAAGAAATGTCTGGAGGAGAAGACAGCCATCATTATCAATTTTAAATGGTATGCCATAGAATACTTTACATACACTCCACAGGCTTAATCCTTTGAGACAATTCTAGCAATTTCCAGGCAGTAATAGCAGAACCGATTTGAGTCAGAGCCCTTTTCACTTAGTAATTTGTGTATGTCAGGTATGATCATTGAAAAAGAGAATCCAATTAGTCTTCAAATTGAACTCTGACAGAGAAACCAACTCTGGGTTGCCCTGCCATCTCCACAGGATGTAAGTGTTCGTAGATGGAGACACTCTCCTCAGTGGCTACCAATTCATTTTATACACAGGACTTCCAGGGGAGAGAAATAGTGTTTGTGATTCAACACAAACCTGACCAGAATGGGCAAAAATACTGAGTAAAGGCCTGTTCACACCGGGACAATTTTCGAGCATGTTTATCGCCGACGTTTAACACCTCATGGCCAAACAAAGGATGCCAATGTGAGTGTGCACACCTCGCACCAAGCGGCATGCGTTTAAACGGGGTGCATTAAAAACAGGCCGACCAACAAGATCGGCGCTTTTGTTCACGTGCCTGGAGCTGCTGAAGTTACAGTAAAACACGACTTGGTGGTGCTCAAGCACAAAATGGTCTTGCCTGGCACACATTGATACGACGAAGAGGAAGTAAGTAGACAAAGAAGAAGATGAGCCACTGCTAACGCGCCGAAAAACGCTGGGTGATAAGCGCGTGCGATAATCGTCCCGGTGTCCATCAAAGCTTGTATTATTTTTCCAATAGTTTTTTTTTTTAAACGGCAGCAGCGTGACTGTCACATGCTTGTCTGTTTGTGTTGTCATCCTGTTTCCGTGTCACATGTTCCTTTTTTCCAGTTTCCCGCCACTCGTCTGTCTCCGTGGTCTCTGTAATCATTAGTTTATCTGTTCCAGCGGTGTGTCATCATCCTCATTTGTGTTCCCTATTTAGTTCTGCCTTTTCAGTCACTCCTTGTCCGGTATTGAACGTCTATATATTGAGTGTGTTGCTATCTGCCTGTTTTGACTCCTTATCATTAAACTTCGAATTGTATCAGCCCGTCTTCATCTTCCAGCCTACACACATCCGTGACAGTGGCGAGGCGCTGAATGTCTATTTCACGCTGAACGCTTGACGTTTTTTACCAGACGCAGAGAGTTGACAATGTTCAACGCAGTGTAAATCCAGTGTAATTTGTGTAAATCCACTTGGGGTTAAGAGTATTTATTTTTTCCCACATTAATTGCACACGTCTAGTACAATTATGTGGTTTTGTTTAATTATTACAGTGTATACTTTTTTCTTGATTTACCCTGAAAGAATGGAAGTGAAATGTGACAACATGCCCCGTAGGTGGGGTAAATTGTAACATGTGAGGGGCACAATGTTACATTACCAAATGACAGCTTAAAATAGTACCTGATATAATCCAAAAAATATCCAAGACAAACTAAAATATTTTGTCAACAAAATACAATTATTAACTTTTTAAAATAAAATAATGGCATTTTTGAATCATTAAAAATATACTCATTTTTGAGTTTGACAACAAACATCGCTAAATACAGCTATACAGCATAGTTAAAAACATAATAATAATGAATCATTTCTGAACATTGACTCTCAGTCATTATTCACCCTTTTCTCATGGTTTCTCAAAAGAATTCATAAAAGTATAGAATATAATAGCGTAATAGGGGCTCATTGTAACGCAGTGTTACAATGTACCCCACCTGCGCAACTGGGATTTAAATCGCGGCTCGTGCTGGTTAGAACATTAAAGAACGATCTCAAAATATATACGATTATAATAATATCGGATTTGTCTTATTTGAAATAAACACAAAAAACAGAGATAAAAACTAAACCTAAGTAAGAAATTTACTTTTGCTATGGTTTAAATAAATGTTCAGTAATATCTTCCAAAGATTTTTTAAATTTTTGTGCTATTTTTTCTCCAAATAATGTTGATATGGCAACTAGCAAATACACTAAGTTTCGTCATCCTGGCATGTGTGGAAAGTGTTAAAAAGTGCGTGTTACAACTAACCCCATGTTAGGTTGTGCCCCGCGCTCCCCTACGTTACATTGTGTTGACATTTTTATATACAGAAACAAACAATTTGCAAAATCAGTTCTGCGGATGTAATAAAGATAATTATTTCTCTAATTTCTCTTCAATTAGCAGTTTATTAATTTGTACACACCCTCTGTTAATTAACAAAATCACTACAGCTGTGTGCTAATAGGTCCTAATATATAAATGCCTGCACTGATTTACAATAGACTAAAGGCTGATTTATACTTCTGTGTCGGACCTACGCCGTATCCTCTACAGCGCAAGTTACGCGTTTGTTTGCATTTATACTTCTGCTTTGTTGTCCGCGTCAATGTGAAATTCCACATGCAGACCACTGGTTAGAAGTGTCCACGGGCATGTTGATGGTAACCCACAGTATCAAGGCAAAAGTCGAAGAAGAAGCGGCTTGTTTATATTGTCGGAGTATCAGCAGGCGTCATGGCGTCACATAGCGGCTTTTCTTGCAGCTTAATTAATGCAAATTAAGCTTCTCTAGTTGATTAGTAGAGGCAAATAAGAGGCGATCTGGCGCTGGAATGCGTTTTTGAAATCATGCAGAGAGCTCGTGGCGCTTTTTTCAGTATCGTTGGCTCATGCACAGACGAGTGCTTCAATCGATTGCAGTTGCGGAGACTATTCATTCTGTTGAAATCACAAAACGAAATGCACCCTAATGTGTCCCTGTTCTTGATATACAATCACTGATTAACATCTTTGGTTTTAATGAGAAAATAAATAAACTATACACAGTGGATCTATGTATTTATTCATAACATAAATAATCTCTGTACTACAAAATATTGTGTTATATAGCAGATGTAAGGAAGAAACTATAATCCCATTTCTGGACACACACACTCCTATCGCAGATTTTTTTATTGACCTGAGCTTCCTGGCAGACGCAGGGAGTTCTGGCAGACCAATCACAGCGATTGCGGTCCACTTAGAATTAACGCGTTGTTAAATTTTTTGAGAGGTGCGCGTCAGGGTACGTCGTAGGGTACGCGCGCATCACACAGCCTACGGCATAGCTACGGCGTACACTTGACGCAGAAGTATAAATTGGCCTTAAGAGACTTTGGAGTTGCTTGATGTTTGTAGTGCGTGTTCATGAGAAATGTATGTTTATTTTCCCCCTTTTTTATATTGTGTATATTTTCATTGTGTAATTTGAATATGATTTATCTTTATTGAAGTTTGTATTTCTTTTTTGTCTACACACTAAAAAAAAAAGGTTCTATATGGCACCAAAAATGGTTCTTGGCACGTAATTGTAGCGTCTGTAGGAATTGTGGGCGCAGACACATAGTTTAATGAATCTTCCAAATGATTCGATCAGAAATGACCCCTTTACAAAGCCCAATTCAGCTCCAGACCCCAGGAAATCGACCATCTATCACCAGAGAGATGGAGGCTCCATTCTGCCCGGAGCTACTACTTTTAAATAATAATTCCTTGATTGGCTATGGACTTTTGACCAAAACTTAGACAAAGAGGACAAAAGACTTGATGTGATCACAAGACAAAGAAACAAACCAGACCTCTGTCTTTTCAATGACCGGTAAATTAACTCCACGTGACACAGCTAAAACTCCTAGCAAACTCACAGAAACTGTTACATATGAAGTGCATCAAATCATTGATTATTGGACTTGCATTCAAATAGCCTTCGACATAGCTTGTTAGTGTGTTTACAACTGATACACGTGACTATTATGCATGTATATCACTCACAATTCATGCAATTATGTAACTATTGAATTAGTGGATGAAAAGGCACCGTGTTTGATATCTTTTTGTTTGTATGGGTATAATCCAACAGATGAGCTGAATGAAATCTTTATAGAATGGATCATGTCCTTATAGTAAGAAATTAGGTCTTAATTTACGCTCTGCTTAAGAGCAGGAAACTAAATTACCATAGATAACCCAATTTTATGGGAGGGGTGGAAACACAGTCATCCCTGAACCCTAATTGGCCAGCACCCATCCAGGGGATTGGCAAATATTTGAGTTTTAATCTCAGAACACACCAGTTTGCAGCCTTTTCGAGCCATTTCAAGAGCCTGTTCACAGCCAGTTCGCAGTTGTTCAGTTGGGTTGAGTCCTAGCAGTTGACCAGAGTTGAGTTCTGAACAGAGAGCTCCCAGGAGATGATCTGATGATCGTGGCAGACCAAGATCAGAGAAAATGGGTTAAACAACGATTTCATTCAGGCCATCTGCTCTTCTCTCACTTTCCTTTCTTTTACTTAAAGTTTATTTTCTTTCCGTTAAGTCTCGGGTTCTGTTAAGTTTCGCCGCAAAGTTTCTCAACGAGTCTCCAACAGCGCGCCTCAACTTCAAACAACGCCCACAAGACTTCCATCCAGCCGCCAACACGCCACGTGATTGGCTTCCCAAGACATCGCTCAAAAGACCAGACCTTCAGCGAATCAAAGACCCGGGAAAACCCCTCCAGCCAGGAAAAGGGAATCCCCCTTGTCAGACGACACATGAGACACAAACGCAAGTAATACCTCTAGATTCCAAGCTGAACTGGTGCATTAGATCAAATTTAATAACCCTGCCTAAGAAACGATAGGAGGTTAAATTACTGATCAATGGTTTCTTCAGGTCATGTGTCATAAATGCATATATTGCTTGGGATTTCATAATTTCTCTCTCTTAAAACATATTCTTTTCCTCACCTTTTCCCTTTCTGCAACGTGTGTGAATGTGCGAGTGCGTGTGTTTATGTTAGATATTAGTTTGATGTGTTAGAGTAATCAATAAAGTTCCGTTTGTATTCAAAGATAACAGTTCTTGTGTTATGTGCTTACGAATTTAATGTCTTGAACATTAACATTAAGTTACCTGGCTGTTAAATATAGTTTCACTATTGTTCGGATATTAATATCCGCTGCAGAGTTGATATTTACGGCATGTTCAAATGAACGCTGGAAGAGTCATTTGCTCGGCTGTAAAATAGACTCTCAAAATTCCCTATGAATTCATTAATTCATTCATTTGAGCTAAATAGACCTGTTTCCCTTTAACAGAGTCCCCTTTAAGTTCTTACATATCGGCGGACGAATAAGTTAAGTTACCATTTTTGGTGCCATATAGAACCTTTTTTTTTTTAGAGTATAGAAACCACAACTGTACTCCCTGCTCATTTGTTCTGTGGATTAATAAGATGGTCAAATTAAACTGAACTGCTGGACTCTGTGTTCTAATAGATACCCCTGCTGGGATCAAGCCAGACATTTCTTCTTAATTCCTATCCTCTCTTACAACAGTTATCATAGCACATATAGCATTTCAACTGGATAAAAAAATGCCCACAGCAAGGCGTTTTCTGAAGAACGCAAGCTAAAAACGCTTTGGTGGACACATGGCCTAAAGCTCACACAAACACACACAAAAGCAGTCAGGAAAGTCTACACTCCACACTCAAAAAAAAAAGGTTCTATATATAGCACCAATTTTGGTGCTTCAGTGGTTCTTCAGCGGTTTTTCAAAGGTTCTTCACTGGTTCTTTGACTAAGGTGCTATATAGCACCGCTAACTAAGGTGCTATATAGCACCGCTACCATATACAGAACATGTTAGGATATGGTGCTATATAGCACCAAAAGTGGTTCCTCTATGATTACGACGAAGAACCATTTTTAGTGCAATATAGAACCTTTCACTACTCCACCATAAATAAAACCAAGTGAAATTGAAACCTTACAATTGTAGGCTGTCTTAAAGGCACAATATTTAAGATTTTTGGATTAAAATATTCAAAAACCACTAGAACAATGTTATATATTTTTTTGACTTGTGTACTTACATTATCCCAAAAATGTTTAAATCCAGAAAAATTTACCATTTTAACCAGGACACGGACCGTATCTGTGCATCGCCTACCAGTGACATCATACCCATGTTACCCTCAATTTCGTTTTTTTTTTTTTTTTTGTAGAAACCAGCTGTAGAGGTGAAGACAACAACTGCCATGAATCTCCGAAATTAAGGTCAACCTCAATCAAGCTACGCCTTTGTTTTGAATAAGCGACCTCTAGTGCCGAAAATTACATATTGTGCCTTTAACATAAGAGCACAGAAATCACCGCATTGATTGGTCTAGGGTGGTGCATATGATCTAATTAATGAATTGTACTGAATATAATTGTTATAGTCTTATTAGTATCATTCTTTTGCTATTGTTGGGCACCTAAAATAGAACGTACAATGTTTGGAGTGGGTAGAGTCATTCATGTTATTGGGCACCACCATCTCTTAGGACCTGAAGTGGGACAATCACATGAACTTCATTGGGAAAAAGGCCCAACAGAGGTTGTACTTTCTTTGTCAAATGGAAAAGTTCAACCTGCCACAGGCTCAGATGACAGTTTTACTCAGCTGTTATAGAGTCCTTTATTAAGTTTTGTGCACTTCTATAACCGTCTGGTTTGGGCCAGCAAATCAGATTTAAGAAGACTGCAACGGACAGTTATAACAGCTGGAAGGATAATTGGTGTGCACCTGCTCAATCTTCAGGACTTGTACATCTCCAGAGTGAAGAAATGGGCAGGTAACATCATCACAGACCCCTCTCGCCCCGGCCACAACCTGTTTGCACTTCTGCCATTAGGCAGACGTTACAGATCTCTGTGCACTACAACATTAAGGCACAAAAACATACAGCTGTACATATAGTACATAATTCACAAATCTGTACAAGTCTTCTGTTCCATATGTATAGCACTTTTTTCCCCCTTAGTCTTATTTAAATGTTCTTTCTGTTTTTGTCCCATACATGTATGTATATATGTATGTACCAAGAGCTCATTCTGATTCTGAATAAGTAATTACTTCACAAGAGCTAAAAAGAGTATGTTCTATATAGTATTAATGTGTGTAATATGAATGTAACCCGGACGTAGTACGTTCGACATGCTGTCATTGTCATGTGAACTATCAGCGTCAGTTGTGTCTCTTCACTGCCATTCATAAAGCCTCATGGGATAGTAAAGTGTCCATCGTATGCACACTTCAGAATCTCGCCGAAAGAAGTAGGTCATCCGGTCATACTTTTTGCCGAGTCTTTTATGAGTACTCTGAATTCAGACATACATTTTTAGTCACAAACTGTTTTGCACCTACTATATAGGTAAGTATGCAATTGCGGAATGCAGCCATAGTTTGAAAATGCAAGAAAATGATTTCAACTTTGGTTTTATTACCTTAGTGTAAAATGCTATTACCTTTTTTGAAAAGCCTAACTAGGGACCTGTGAATTAGCTTTGCAAAAAATAAATAAATAAAAATGTAAAAATGATTTGAAAAACTGGATAATATACATGTTTTCTCTTACTAACAAAATGCCTCCTAGAGGCTACTGGGAGTGTGTCTTCGAGTGTGAAAATGGTTGTACCTTTGAAAAGACGTGAGCCGTAATTAAAGCCCACATACCGAAGACGTTCTTCTCTGCGGGATTCACAGCTGCAGAGGTGCAGGTTCCCGCTCAGCAAAGAAGATTGAATTTAGCCCACATCTCTGCATGGGGGCACATCTGATTTATCAGCAACAGCAAAATGTAACATATGTACAAAAGGTTATAAAGATATTCACTTAATTTACACAGAGCCCCATGCAATGGCTCTACATACAAAAGAGAAAGAAAAATGAAACTACGGTAATTGTTTCCTGAACCAATTAGGCAGAAAAAATGTCAACACTTTTTAGTGTTTGTTAATGAGAAGGGGGTATAGAGTCATGCGCTGGGTATGTTTACCTTGCACGAAGTCCCACGGTATTCATTAGAGGTCACACAAATATAAGGCTGTTGTTGCTTAGCGATACAGAGACACAATGGCTCTTCTATTGAGTTTTGCTGATGTGATGCCAAAGCTAACAACACCCACGTCTTGTTTTATTTTCTGTCCCCACCTCCCCTGTTCCCATTCATTACGAGCTTGAAAAGTCTCACACCCACTTCTGAAATCATTACAGACGAGAAATCCGTATCTATACTATAATCCGTTCTTCAAAAATTAAGCATTATTTCAGACAGCAACTGGAGCTAACGTCAACATAATTCCCCCTGACGCGTGATTCTGCCTCTGGTGTGAACATTTATGGAAAAACAATAATGTGCTCATATGAGCATGTGATCTGCAGCCTGAGCACCTGAATAATGGTGAGTGGGGCCGTGAGGGTGCCATAACCGAGGCAAGCCCTCGTCTCAGGCACCTGGTCATTAGAGGGGGAAAAGCCCAGAGGAACTTGTTAAAGGACGAAGGGAAATAGTGGTAAATAAGGTTAATTGGGGCGATCTGTCAGAACGGAGACGATGCACTCGCTGACACGGCACCAGCCATAACACGACTCCCTCCATCGCTGTTCATTAGGGTTATAGAGGGAAGAGAGAAACAGAGGAAGAGACGGCGAGAGCGAGAGAGCAAATTGACACTTATTGCAGGCAGTGCGGGAAACAGAGTGACAGAATAAAGGGAACAACAGAGAGACTAGGAGATAGAACATTCAGTATTGGAAAAACCAGAAGTGGCAAAGAGAGAGAGAGTGTGTAAAACAACGAAGAGAAAGTAGAGTATCAGAGGAAGGAAATTGCTTTCAGATACAACATGCGGAGGAATTCTCTACAGCTACACAATGGCTTGCCGGTGGTCAGGTGTTTGTGCACTTAGTTTAGGGTCCTATCTCTAGGAATCGAGCTTTCCTTGATCTTCTGACATAAAAGCGTTCAATGCACTGGGAACTCAAAACTTCTTCCCCAGTCCTCAGTCTCCAATTGAAACTGAGCTACAAAAGAGGCTCATTTCGAAATTTTTGGGTTTCTGATTGATGGTGGTCCATAATAGGAGGCAATAGACACAGAGCTTCCTTGAAAACTAATATAACAAATCAATTTATACAATTAAATGTGTTGTTTTAAGCAATGTTCTATGCAGATGCATATAATGTAAACTATTTGTCTTTCATTCACAATAGCACAGACATAAAGAGGCCATGAAGAGGCCACAAAGTCCATTACAAAGTTATGCCCTTTTACAAAATCTTGATTTTGTTTCTGGGGTCTACTAGAATATAGGTTTTCATGCTTGAATGTTCAAAAAACATTATTTTTCATATATTTGACATTGTTGCTGCACCTCTCTTCTCAGTCTGTCAGTAACGCTCTGATTAGTTCCTGCAGTTCTATGAAGCCCCTTCTGAAAAGCACAATGTGCTCTGATTGGTCAGCTAGACCAGTGTGTTGTGATTGGTCAACTGCTTTGAGCGTGTTTCAGAAATGTCACACCCCTTACCATAATCACAAGTTTCAGCTTCTCAGGTATTAAACACTAACACTTAAATTCAGAGGCTGCATCCTTTGAAGGCCGATTTAATCACCGCGGCATGACGAAGGCTGTCCCAATTCAAAGTCTCCTTCAAATGCAGCCTCCAAATGTGTCCTTCGTTTCCCGTGAAATGAACAGCAGATGGATCCTTTGCCTAACCCAGAATTCATTGCATGCCAGTGATGACAACAATTTTTTTAAAGAAATTGCCGAGTTAAACGTAGGGGAGAGCGGGGCACAGCCTAACACTTTTTGACTTTCTCAGTTTGTGTAAATTGCCTTGAGGTTCAGAGTATCCCCCCCCCACATTCATTTCACAAGTCTTGTACATTTATGTGGTTTTGTTTAATTAATACAGTGTATACTTTTTTTCTTGATTTACCCCAAAAGTATGGAAGTGAAATGTGACAGCATGCCCCATAGGTGGCATACAAAAAACCCCCCAAAAAAACCCAGAGATGACAAATTATCTAAAGTAAGAAATTTACTTTTGCTATGGTTAAATGTCAGTGATATCTTTCAACTTTGACACATTTTTTGTAATATATAGTGTTGATATGCTAACTAGTAAATACACTAAGTTTCATCATGCAGGTGTGTAAAGTTTTAAACCATGTGTGTTACAACTAGCCCCGTGTAAGGTTGTGCCCCACTCACCCCTAAGTATTGGGTTTCATCTTACTCAAATATTTAATGATTCAAATAAAAATAAAACAACATATAAAACTCTAGTGACTGACGCTAGAGGTTGCAGCCTTTTAGCCTCCTTGTTAGAGCGTCCGACTCTCACGCTGGCAGACCCGGGTTCAAGTCCTGCTTGGAGTGGGCGGTTCAAACTGGAAGGGTTACATTGGTGCCGTGAGAGTTAAGAGACCTGGATGGGAGTGAGGTTTAGGGGGGTGAGTGTAACGGAGCCCAGCTAGTAGTCACTGTGTGAGTAAACTTCACTCCTCTGATCTTAAGAGATGCTCTAGCGACTGACACTAGAGGTTGCAGCCTCCTTGTTAGAGCGACCGACTTGGAGGACCCGGGTTTGAATCCCGCTTGAAATGGGCAGTTCGAACAGAAGGGGTTACACAGAGATACAATCAGCTGCAGTCGTCTCTCCATAGTATGACTTACAATAGCAGCATGTTGTCTGCTGGCTTTTCCTGGACATATCTGGCCAACGAGTGATGTGGATGTTGTCACGTGACTGCATTTTGGTTCGTTTCATCCAAATCATCAACTTATTTGGACCAGAGCAAGCAGTGTGGTGTGAAAAGGAACCAAAACGGCTTAAAAATGCTACAATGAATAATTTTTTGCCCTTGGTCCGGACCAAATGAACAGATGTGGAAGCAACCTAATACTCTACTAACACTCTAATGAGAGTTAGTAGAAATGTAGGTGCAATGTTATTTATATAGTCAACAGAAGATGTCAAAGGGACCCTCAAAATGAACCCTGGAAGCCAAACTTCTGCTGACTCACTGATAAAGTGAGAAGAGAGACAAAATCAGGCCAAAGACATCGACAGTGAGTAAAGCGAAGGAAAGAGAGAAATAGAAAAGAAGGACAAACAAGGACAGAAATGTTGCCTAAGTAGACAGCTCACTAAGTTTTGATGCACAGCTATAGAGAGAAGTTTTATGGAAAAAGTAAGAAGAGGAGGGAGACGCTAGCTGAGAGGGAGGGCATGGTGTATAATTACAGTGTCACAAGATCATTTATATCCTCGCTCATTAGCTTCACCGAGCCTCCGGTCCACACCTCAGACCCCACTCACCGTTCAACGCCAAACTTGGAGTCAAATCACATGAGCAGCTCTCCTGGTGCAACAAAATCAGCGAGGTAAAGCACTCAGAAGAAAGGGGCCCGGTGTTAATGAGAACGATAAGACAATCACTTCCGCTGCCGGCTCATTAGCTGAGAGTGAAATGGGAGAAAGAGATGATAAGAGGAGCAAGGGAGGAGGAGGAGACGGTTAAATATGTATGACATCACTGTTTCTCTTAGCACACGCTCAATTAACAAACCACTTCTCCATTTTTCCCCCAACCGCATCAACAGCAGGGAGGGGATTGTAAAAATATTTAATTGGAGAGTGGAAACTAATTATATTATCATATCTTTCATATCGTTCTGACGTCAGAATGAGTGCACTCTAGGCACTGCTAAAGCTGAGCTGCAGCACGATTTCTCATTGAATTAAAAAGTGATGCATGTAATTGTTTTCTGTTGAAATACTGTCTTCTTTCTCAACACAACTAGAAGTAAGCCAGGCTGATTTTCCTGAAAGAACATCTCGACCAGCCTGACACAGCAGCATTGATGCACTTCATGGTAGGTATAATTTGGTAACATTTGAAAATGAAGCAGGTGTCAAGAACTAATAGTAAATAATACTGTTACAGATAGGACAATCAGAAATCATCATTTACTCACCTTTGTGTCATTCCAATCCTTTAAGACTTTCCTTCTTCCGTGTTTTTTTTTTATGAAAGTCAATGTGTTCCGATGTTGTTTGGACCCCAATATTCTTAAAAAAATATCTTCATTCTTTTGCATTTTACAGAATAAAGTTGTTGCCTACAGATTTGGAACAACATTTGGGTGAGTAAATGATGATCGAATTTACAATTATATATCTATCAAAATTTCTACATACAAACTACCAAAAGTATGTATAAGATTATTTAATGTTTTTGAAAGTCTCTTATGCTCAACAAATATGCATTTATTTACAATAAAAAATTCAATAAAAAGAGTAAAACTAAAAATGTATATATTATACATTCAATTTATTCCTGTGATGGCAAGGCTGAATTCGGCATTATTTATCCAGTATTCACTGTCACATGATCCTTCAGAAATCATTCTAATATGTGACCCGTCACGGAAACCAGTGACACAAGTCATACACCACTTAAATGAAAAACGTCTCGGTTACGTATGTAACCCTCGTTCCCTGAAGGAGGGAACGGAGACGTACGTCGGAACTGACCGACGAATTGGGATCTGTTCTCAGAGACCAATCTACTTCGAGTGTATTAGAAACGAGCCAATGCAAATTGGCATGCGATCACGCATTCCACGCACCGCCCCGCGTCGCGGGTATAAATACGGAAGTGGAAGTGTCGCATACCGTTTTCAACTGAGGAGCCGAGAAGTGTGGCTCGGGCCTTCAGCTGAAGCACAGCACCTGGCGACGGGACGTACGTCTCCGTTCCCTCCTTCAGGGAACGAGGGTTACATACGTAACCGAGACGTTCCCTTTCAGTCGGTCACGTTCGACGTACGTCGGAACTGACCGACGAATTGGGATCCCTACCAAAACGCCAGGGATGCTGGCCCTTCCAGCGCCCTGCCTGAGCTCGCTGGACCACTCCTAAGTTGGAGTGGGAGTCAGGGCTCCCGGCAGGGAAGGACAGTCACTGCTGTTCCTGCAAGACCCACTCAGCGTGACTATTGGATAACGCTGGGAAAGCGTGCCCATCTCGGGAGATGGTACGCTGCGGAGCCACATCCTTCAATGGAAGGAGAGGTGGAAATACGCATCAGGACTAACCTAACCTAGGGTAGTGCAACTATGGAAAATCTCTGGGGTGGACCCAACCTGATCCCAGGGGGGGAAGAACACAGCCCAGAGATGACAGAGCGGGCTCTGTCGAGGGAAAGACACGGGGCTAACCGAGCAGGGTAGCAGATACCGTGGAGAATACACATATGGGGTAGCCGTGAGGGGACCGCAACATATGGAACCCAGCCTACACACACGTTCCACAAGCATACGGGTGCAGGCCTGGCGCCAGACGGCCGCAACGTCTGGCACCGCAGGGGTGACGGAGGAACTCACAGGGTTAGCCGTTTCCGGGGAACACAACTGGAGCAAGAATAGACGCACGTATCCGGCCCGGAGGCGGGAGTGGCGTTGCAAGCCGACACTAGAACGGGTACTTAGCGCTACTGGCCCTGGGGGGCGAGGATGCGGGAATATACCGGCTCTACACGGAGGCTATAAAATCTAGCGAACGTGTTAGGTGTCGCCCAGCCCGCAGCTCTACAAATGTCTGTCAGCGAGGCACCTTGAGCCAGCGCCCAGGATGAAGCAACACTCCTTGTTGAGTGTGCTCGCACCCCGAACGGGCAAGGTACGTCTTGGGACTGGTAAGCCAAGACAATGGCATCCACTATCCAGTGGGCCAACCTCTGCTTGGAGACAGCCTTTCCCTTCTGCTGACCTCCGTAACAGACGAAGAGCTGCTGTGAGGATCTGAAGCTTTGAGTCCGGTCAACGTAAGCGCGAAGAGCGCGGACGGGACATAGCAAAGCTAGGGCTGGGTCTGCCTCCTCCGAAGGCAGCGCTTGCAGGTTCACTACCTGGTCCCGGAAGGGAGTGGTAGGAACCTTGGGCACATATCCAGGCCGGGGTCTCAGGACAACGTGAGAGTTGGCCGGCCCGAATTCTAGGCACGATTCGTCGACCGAAAGCGCATGCAGGTCCCCCACCCTCTTGATTGAAGCCAATGCGGTCAGGAGGACTGTCTTCATGGACAGGATTTTTAGCTCGACTGACTGCAAAGGTTCAAATGGAGGACCCTGGAGTGCTCTAAGCACCAGGGCTAAGTCCCAAGAGGGTAACGAGGTAGAACGAGGAGGATTTAGTCTCCTCGCACCTCTGAGGAACCTGACGATTAAGTCGTGCTTACCAACGGATTTACCGTCTACTGCATCGTGATACGCCGCTATTGCAGCGACGTACACTTTGAGGGTGGAGGATGACAGCCGCCGCTCCAACCCATCCTGCAGGAAGGAAAGCACAACATTAATCGAACACTTTCGGGGGTCTTCCTGGCGGGAAGAGCACCAAACGACGAACAGGTTCCACTTCAGAGCATAGAGGCGCCTCGTAGAGGGGGCTCTAGCTGAAGCGATGGTATCTACCACTGCTTGTGGTAGGCCATCTAGAACCTCCGCGTCCCGTCCAGGGACCAGACATGGAGTTTCCAGAGGTCTGGACGCGGGTGCCATAGAGTGCCCCGTCCCTGAGAAAGAAGGTCCTTGCTCAGGGGAATCGGCCAGGGAGGGGCTGTCGCGAGGAGAGTAAGTTCGGGGAACCAGGTCCGGTTGGGCCAATAGGGCGCAACTAACAAGACCTGCTCCTCGTCCTCCCTGACCTTGCACAGAGTCTGTGCAAGAAGGCTCACTGGGGGAAACGCATATTTGCGTAGGTCCCGGGGCCAGCTGTGCGCCAGTGCATCTATGCCTAAGGTACCTCCGGTCAGGGAGTAGTACCACTGGCAATGGGTCGACTCCGGGGAAGCGAACAGGTCTACCTGTGCAACCCCGAAGTGGTCCCATATCAGCTGGACGCTCCGGGGGTGGAGTCGCCATTCGCCCGGAGGTGTCGACTGACGAGAGAGCTCGTCGGCTGTCTGGTTCAGCGCACCTGGGATGTGAATAGCACGAAGTGACCTCACAAACTTCTGACTCCACAGGAGGAGATGGCGGGCGAGCCGGAGCATGCAACGGGAGCGTAGACCACCCTGTCGGTTGATGTACGCAACGGCCGCAGTGCTGTCCGAACGGACCAGTACGTGTCTACCCTGGAGCGGTTCCTTGAACCGGGCCAGGGCAAGCCGTACCGCCAGAAGCTCTAGGCAATTGATATGCCAACGTAGTTGGGGTCCCGTCCACAGACCCGAAACCACGTGCCCGTTGTACGTGGCCCCCCAGCCCGTGGATGAGGCATCTGTGAAGACCACAGCATGCCTGGACACCTGTTCTAAGGACACACCGGCCCGGAGAAACGAGGGGTCTGACCACGGGTTGAAGGTTTGGCGACAGTAAGGAGTCACTGGGACCCGGTACTGACCGCTGTGCCACGCCCATCTCGGGACTCGGTCGTGTAACCAGCGTTGAAGCGGCCTCATATGAAGCAATCCGAGCGGCGTTACCGCGGCTGCGGATGCCATATGCCCCAGGAGCCTCTGAAAAAGTTTCAGTGGGGCCGCTGTCCTGCCATTGAACGTATTCAAGCAGTTCAACACTGACCGAACGCGCTCTGGAGTGAGGCGCGCCGTCCGGCTGACCGAATCCAGCTCCATACCGAGATAAGAGATCCTCTGCGTGGGGCAGAGTTTGCTCTTCTCTCGGTTGACCCGAAGTCCCAACAGGCTGAGGTGACTGAGCACCATGTCCCTGTGTTCGCACAACTGCTCCCGAGACTGGGCGAGAATAAGCCAGTCGTCGAGATAGTTGAGTAAGCGAACGCCGCGTTCTCTGAGCGGAACAATGGCTGCCTCTACGACTTTCGTGAAGACGCGAGGCGACAGGGACAGCCCGAAGGGCAAGACTTTGTACTGATATGCCCTCCCCTCGAACGCAAAACGCAGGAACGGTCTGTGTCGAGGAAGGATAGAGACATGAAAGTACGCGTCCTTCAGGTCGATCGCTGCGAACCAATCTTGGGGACGGATGCACTGGAAAATGCGTTTCTGCGTTAACATCTTGAACGGGAGCTTGTGCAGGGCCCGATTCAAAATGCGCAGGTCCAAGATTGGCCTTAACCCACCCCCTTTCTTGGGTACAATGAAGTAGGGGCTGTAAAACCCCGACCTCATATCGGCTGGAGGAACCGGCTCGATCGCGTCCTTCGCCAGCAGGACATCGATCTCTGACCACAAGACATGGGCATCCTTGCTCCGCACTGAGGTGAAGAGGATGCCCCTATACTTGGGAGGCCGGCGCGCAAACTGAATTGCTTAGCCGAGTCTGATGGTACGGATGAGCCAGCGAGACGGTCTGGGGAGGCCAAGCCAGGCCTCCAGAGACCGTACAAGGGGGACCATCGGCACCACAGACGTACCAGGGGTGAGGCAGCAGGGTGGAGCACTCAGACCCGACTCGGGAGGCCCGGAGGCGGCCCGGAGTGTTGTCTGAGTACTCCAGGTGGGGCAGAGTGTGGGTGAGGAGGCCCGGGGGCGTCCTCGGTGCCCACTCTGCTGCCCCCTGGCGAGGGGTGAGAGGGAAGGAAAGGAGTGGCAAGGCCCGGGGGCGTCGCACACTGCCAACCTGTCCCTCTCGGAGTTCAGGGAGGGAGGAAACTGCTCTTTTATTGAGAATGTGGGTAGATGTAGTAAACCAGTCGAGTTGACATTCTCCCCCCGGTCCTCCTCCGGGGGGAGGAGAGGTGCGGACACCATCTCCCCTGGAGCAGCTCCTCTTCTCCCTGGACTCCCCACGTCAGGGCCGCTTGCCCTTGCGCTTGCCTGCCGACTTAGCAGGCCCTGACGTGGGTTGGGCGGCCCCCTTACGACTGGCACCCTGCTTCGCCGGTTGTGATGGCTGCTGCTTTGGCTTGGCAGGGGCGGAGGCAGCCGCAGGAGGACGCCCTCGGCGACGAGCAGGCGGAGGTGCTGCGGCCGACGACTGGGTGGAGGCAGCAGCAGGTCGTCGGGGCAGGATGTTCTTGATGGCCTCCGTCTGCTTCTGGGCCACCGAGAACTGCTGGGCGAAGTTCTCGATGGCGTCGCCGAAGAGGCCGGCCTGGCAGACAGGGGCGTTGAGGAACCGCACTTTGTTGGTCTCACGCATATCCGCCAGGTTCAGCCAAAGGTGGCGTTCCTGGACCACCAGAGTGGACATCGCCCGACCCAGGGTGCGTGCGGTGACTTTCGTCGCCCGGAGGGCGAGGTCCGTCGCGGTACGCAGTTCTTGCATAACCCCTGGGTCGGAACTACCCTCGTGCAGATCCTTGAGCGCTTTGGCCTGGTAGACCTGCAGGAGCGCCATGGCATGCAAAGATGACGCAGCTTCTCCACAGGCTGTGTAGGCTCTGTCCGATAGGTTGGACGAGAACCTACACGCCCGGGAGGGGAGACGCGGGTGCCCACGCCAGTCCGCAGCGGTCTTAGGACACAGTTGCATCGCAACCGACCGCTCGACTGGAGGGACCCCCACGTAACCCTTAGCTGCGCCACCATCGAGGGTAGTGAGGATGGAGGAGTCAGTCGATCGTGTACGAGCGTTGTAAGGCGCTGTCCACGACTTCGTGAGCTCCTGATGCACCTCCGGAAGTAAAGGAACTGGGGCGGGGCGCTGAGAACCAGCACGATCCGCCCCGAGAAACCAATCGTCCAGCCGCGAGGGTTCGGGACACGGTGGAGGGTTCCACTCGAGCCCGACACTCGCGGCGGCCCGGGAAAGCATAGCCGTGAGCTCTGGGTCAGATACGGGCAACGCTACCACACCCGAAGGGGGTAACGCAGCCGCATCTTCATCCCCGGAGTCCATTAGCTCGTCCCCCGATGCAGCTATCGATAAAATATCCTCAGATGGAGCCCCGAATGAAACGGATGGCCCCCCATGGGAAGGACCAGCGCGCTCTACCGGAAGCTCTACCAGCGCAGCTGAGGGGGGAGGGGCCCGAGGAGCCTGGTGACCCGGCGGGGGTGCCCTCACAGTAACCCTCAGATCTCCCCCAAAGGCATCAGCCAAAGTAGCAGCCCTCTGCTTTGCAGCGGGAGGACCACTAGATCGGGGGATGCACGATGGGACTCCACCCCTTCTGAGGTATTGGAGACGAGACCGTAACACTGCGATGGTCATGTTCGCGCAGTGCGAACATGAGTCATCCACGAAAGCCGCCTCTGCGTGCTGAACGCCCAAACACGAGAGACAGCGATCGTGCCCGTCAACTGGAGATAAATACCGACGGCATCCAGAAACACACGGTTTGAATGACATCTTGAAAAAGACGCAGGGTCAAACCGTGTTTGCTCTTTTAGTGATAGGAGAGAAGAGAAAACCGCTCCGAAACGTGCCGAGGCACACAGGGGATAGCCGCGGCTTACAGTGGTTTAAAAGGTGCAAGCCCACTGTAAGCACTCAGAGGAAACGCCCAGCGAACCGACAATCTCTCTCTGGAACACGACCACCGCTGTAAAGCACCGTCACACCGACACCGGAACAGGTAAGCAGATCTTCTCTGTAGTTTCACCAACTCGTTGTAAACACACTCTTCGTAGGAACATTAAAGCTCGGCTCCGAAGTTGAAAGCGGTATGCGACACTTCCACTTACGTATTTATACCCGCGACGCGGGGCGGTGCGTGGAATGCGTGATCGCATGCCAATTTGCATTGGCTCGTTTCTAATACACTCGAAGTAGATTGGTCTCTGAGAACAGATCCCAATTCGTCGGTCAGTTCCGACGTACGTCGAACGTGACCGACTGAAAGGGAACTGTAGTTTTACATTACTGTAAACAATGTCCAACTTAAATGTATTCAAAGTTGTATTAAATTAAGGGCATTATTGGGCATGTTATATTCAATAATAATTGTATTTTTGTTATGTATTTCATTTTCATTTTTGGTTTATACCTCATTAGCTGGATTTGGAATAACCAGCTCTGCCCTCAAAATCCTACCTTTGTCCTTTGACTTTCTCTGTTTCTATTTCTTTTGAAAGTTTAAATTGCTCAAGGCCCAAACATTCACTAAATGAGCATCTCATATACTGCATGCAAGGCCTCATTATGAGGAACAGATTTGAGCATCATAGATTTCAAGCTATATTTTTTTTTAACAGGATAGCATGCACTCCTTGGACCTTCCTTACGTCGGGTCTTTAGTGACAGGGACGTCATTTACTACCCTCCTCATTTATTTTTTAAAGTTAGACTTCTTCCTTCTCAGTATTCCTCAATTGATCCATTATAAACAATATAACAATGAAAAAAAAAAAAGAATTATTAAAGAATGCCTGTTTTCCCATTCATCTTTTGTAAAAATTGTTCAGGGTTGCTAACGACCCAAGGTGTATAACTGTGCAAGTATTTTTTTCTGTACAACAATAATTGAATCTTAATGACTGAATAAGTGCAATTCACCTTTATTCCACAAGGTGGCAATATCTGATACACAATGATGAAGTGACGCTCATAGTTACCGCAGGCAGAAAACAAAAGAATAGGAAGTATCATCAGCAAAACTTGAAATGGCTTACTGCATATTTACCGCAGAGCAAGTACTGTACGCAATGATTGAGGATCTGGGGAAGAAGCTGTCAGTGATCAAAATATTAATAAAATGTTGAAAATAAAAGTTTTGAAAATGTTTGAGATTGCGAATATGAGTCAGATGGGAAATGAGCTCTGACAAAGACAGTGATGATGGTATAAAACATTTGCTCTAACTGAACCCTTCCAAGCTCCAAAAGGTAACAAAATATGATTTATTTTATTTCTCTGTAATTGTTACTCTAATATCAGGAGTTATATATTATGGTGACAGGTAGAGATCCATCTGTGTTAGATGTAGATCCGGGTCGCTAAAGACCCACATATGTAATAATGATCAGTGAAACATTCATGCATTTAAGGGGTAATGCCTTATTCTGCATGATCGTATTTCCTACATCCGTTAATCATACCCAATACCTAAACTTCTATACCTTACTAACTATTAATAAGCTAATTACCATGACTAATTGCCATTTAATTTGCCCTCATTTACTTTTGCACCATATACGGACCCACTTTATATTAGGTGGCCTTAACTACTATGTACTAACACTTAATCCTTTGATACAATGCTCTTATTGTGTACATACATGTATTTACATTACTTGCATTTTAAAAAATACCTGCATGTAATTACGTCTGTAATTAATTTCTGTAGTTAGATTTGTAATTACACAGTTGACACTTCCCTTACACCTAACCCTAGCCTTAAACTTACCCATACCACCACACCTGTCCTTAACTCTACCCATACCCCACCTCAATATCAGGTGTTTTGCAATACAATTTGAACACAGTAAGTACATTGTACTTATTTTTTGATGTAAGTACATAGTACTTAAAGCCACCTTATATAAAGTGGGGCCCCATAAACTTTAAAAAACTAATACAGAATATAAGATGCTAGAAAAGCTCAGGCCATTTAGCAAGGCAGTTCAAAGAAGCCAAAGCAATCACTGTTCATAAACCTTTTAAGCACTCTCAGCGAACGAGATTAGACAGTGTATTGTCCCGCCGTGGCTGATTTCTTAATGAAACAGGCCCAACATGATTGTGCATGTCTCCGATCAGTTTGCAATCCTCACCTCTAGCGCTGCCATCTGTGGCACAGTTTATGAGATGCTATCTGATCGGACTGGCAAGTCTATCACAGCTCGGCTGCTTGTGTTAAGCGAGATGGCTGCACCATTACACGGCTCTAATCTCTCGGCCATGCTCTCCAGTTATCCGATCAGACTATGAGGCCATTTCCTTCTCAACCCGCAGATCTAATTATGGGATGTTTGGCCCGTTTCAGACCTGTCTGCGCTTGAGCCCCTACAATCTTAGCCTGGGGGCATGCTGATATCAGTCTATCGTGTGTCACTTTCCTCATCCGACGGTGCATTAGTGTCAGCTTTGCTGAGATACGGCCCGGATGATTGGGTGTTGAGTACTCAAAATTCTACAGTTTCTGAACCCTGTGACTTTACAGGTGACTTACAATAACCTGATCATGGAAGGCAGAACATGCCTATAAATGTGCAGTGGACTCTGGTAACGGTATGTTTTAGCTGTCACTGCACAATCAAAAGACAAAACAAGAAATATTATTTTCCCCCATGAAATGTTAGGAATGAATGCATGAAACATACCTGAACAACCTTTGTGTGGTACCGACAATGTCAGTCAAAGATACACACTAGGGGTGTAATAGTACACACAATTATGGTTTTCACAAAAAAAAACAACTAATATGGCTAAAAAACACTGAATATACAGTATTTACACAAAAAACTAACTAAATTAGAAAACATAACAATGTAGACATATATTCCATTACATTTACAGCTGTGGTTGCCAGAAATTTACCGTAAAAAATACATTAGCAACATTTTAGATTTTGCAGATTTAAGTTAAAATTACAGCAAAAAAAGCATATGTTATTAACTGAAGTAATGTTAATTTACCAACCTATTGAAATACTAATATCTGTTATGTACCTTTTATATATACTGACAACCACCAATCACAATGAGATGAGTCACAAGATGAATCAAACCTCATCCTAAATTCACGGGTTTTCACAGTAAATTACACAATGACTTCAAAAAACTGTAAATTTAATTTACAATTAAAAATGTAATATAATTAAAGGTCCCATGGCATGGCATTTTTCTATTATTTTATAATGTTTCCTGAGGTGTACTTATATTGTTAGTATGATTTTTACATCATAAAATGTCATCATTTAGAAATAAAAGGCATTTTTTCAATACTGATGTTTGCCCTGTGGCTGAATGCCCTGTTTCAAGAGGCGTGTCTGCTGTGAGACTTCAGTAAAAATGCCCACTGTTGTGATTGGCTGACATCTTTGCATTTGATATGAGCGGAGGGGGCGTGGTTTAACGAGGTCTACGACGCACGAGCAGGCACGAGCTGCTGCCAGAGAGACGGATGGACCTGAGTTCACTTCACATCAGTTCTGTCAGTCTCAATTCAGTGAACTGTCGTAGTTACAGCATATACTTCAGGTTATTAGTCTATTTCTAGTCGGAGGGGCTGTCACTCATGTCAGAAAGTTAGTAACTTTAGTAAATTATGGATCAGCGCTGACTGGAGACGCGAACCGTTTAGAACGATTCAGTCCGATTTGGTGAAATGATTCGGTTCACTAAAAAGAACCGGTTCAAAAGAAAGATCGTTCGCGAACCAGACATCACTAATGTACCAGAGATGGAGCTCAGCGATTGCAAACAAAGTTATTTATAGTAACTACTGAGTTATGAGAGCGCTGTCAGTCAGCGCGAGTTTATTGTGTTTGTATATGAGAGTTCTGAATAAACACGAGTCCCAGTCACACGAGTCCGTCTTCATCATTATTACCAACTTTGTAACACATGCAAAGTACCATTACAGCTGTCGAGATGAACGAGTTACGAGTAAGTGTTGATAATAGCATTATTTTTAGATATGTTCCCATCATATGAAAAGTGTCAGTGACGCGCATTGAGTAAACAGCGCAAACAAAGACACAACAGCAGTAATCGAATGTAATCCAGTTTATTGTGGAGCTAGGCTGCCTAGCCTGGATACGCTCCCGCTTACCCCCCTTCTGCTTAATCTCGCGCCGCGTAACGCCCGTTTCACACATACTCCGTCTGCAGTGCGTATGCGGTGCGTGTTGTGGTGCGTATGCGGTGCAGGAGCAGCACGCACTGTTGTGCTTTCATATATGCTGCATTTGCAGCACGCAACTGATCCGCGGTTGTATACCACAAACACAGCATTTATTCATTTTTTTTTTTTTATTTCAAATCCAAAAGTTGTTACTGAACATGGCTTGTCAGAATTGCAATTCTCTTTGTTTACACTTTCATAGATGTCACGTTAACGTAGTAGTACATTTAAACAACGTTTTATTCAATTCATTATTTATATTTATAGCCTATAGATGTAGCTCACACAAGTGGCAAAACATTTTAAATATAACTTATAGCCTATAAACATTTTAAATTAGAAACGTACAATAGGCTATATACAAAAACAGCCGACTCTCGTCTTTTCTTTCGTTTTTAAACCCTTTTAAAAGCAGGTCATAAAGACCTTTGTGTTCCCCCTCCAGGAACGTACGTGCTCTCCATTATTTCAATTTTTTTTTTACCTAAATGCCAGGTAAGGTGTCGTTTCCTTGCTTTACCCCAGGGAAAAAAAAGCCATGTGTTGACTTTGAAACAGAGTATAAATTATATGCATCTGTTGTAAAATTACTAGATTTTCACGTCAGTACATGTTTATTTTAAAGCCAACAATGTTCTGTCACTTTAATTCCACAGTGCAGCACAGCAAAAAATAGACTCGGTACGGAAACGATCGCCGGACTGCTGCAGATGCATCGCACCTGGAACGGAATGACGGACAGCATCCGCGCGCAGTGTGAAAGCTGTAATCCGTTAACATGGGTACGGAAAAAAATACGCACCGCATACGCACTGCAAACGGAGTAGCCTATGTGTGAAACAGGCGTAAGGTGCCTCCGCTGTGGGCCAGATGCAGTACTGGGGGTCGGTGATGTTGAAGGCCGACCGGTCAGTGCAGCCCGAGCTTCGGCGTGTGTGAGGTTTATCTCTAAAGATGTTACTCTGCTGATGTTGAGCAGAAACGACTTTATGCACATTTTAGAACAGATAGACGCGACGAGGACGTACAAAAACACTGACTCACAAGATAGAAAACATGAAAACACCGTTCTGTCGGGAGAGAGAGAAGCCGCTGCGTGTGCACGAATAATAAATAATTAGCTACACATCAGAAATCACTGATCAAAGATCAGAAGGAACTGAAAAAAGACTTCTGTTTTCATTTATACATCCAAACTCTGAGAAACTGCCAGCATTCACTCGTTCACAAGCAATGATCTCTCGAGCGTTTGCATGGGCGTGCCAGATTCTCTGGGTGGAGGAAAGGGAGGTAACCATTCCTGCTTGGACGTCAAACCAGGAGACTTCAGGATTGGCTCGTCTGGCCTGTCATTTTCTCAAAGGAAGAGAAAGACAGCCAGAACTCGGTTTTACACCGATCAACATTTATATCCACTTGGGGACAATATTCAGGCTAGGGGAACTCATATTAATGTTGAAAAACCTCATAAAATGAAAATTTCATGCCATGGGACCTTTAAAAACATTACATTATTCACCTTATAGTACGAAAACTTTCTGTTAATCAATTAACGTTTTTTCACCGTAGCATTTTTACAGTCTTTTACAGTTAAAATCACGATATTTTTTTAAAGGGAACTAATGAAACTAGAAAACATGTAAGTGTAAGCAGATATGTACTAAAAACAACTAATAAAAGTAGTTTCAACATATTTTAAACCAATTCATAAATCTATACATTTCTAAACTCTATAACACAAGTCAAAACATGACAGTATTTTTACAAAATATTTCACTACATATAAAATGTAAAGTGCATCAGAGGAACACCCAAGGGCCTCCAATGAATCACCGAATCACTGAATATTTTTATTTAATTGGTTCATTAAAATAAACCAATATATCAACTCTATATATGAAAGAAAAAGCTGCATGTAAAAATTAAGTGAAATAAAAAATGCAGTATTTTATAACGTGCTATGCATTTAGATGGGGTGAAAAAAGTTGAAAGACTATATTTTAAAAACAGTTGAACTATTTTCAGGCTAATAAGAATGTAGTTGAGTTGAATTACTCTTTATTTAGGTACTCCCAAACACAGCAATTTAACTAAAACAGACTATGCATAACAATCAACTGAAGTTAAGGAATCAATGTGAATGGCATCCCAGAACCTGGGATCATTTCCCAGCGCAGAATTTTTGGATCTGAGCTGGGATACATAATGCAGCAGTTCATAAGCTAAATTAAACAAATAAATCAACAGAAAAACAAATTGTGCCTATTCGAGCTGATGAAAAGAGGTGGATGAGTGGCTGTAAAACAGAGATAAGGGCTTGAGGATGGGTTGACTCTGCCGTCATGAAATTAACTGATATTGTTCATTGAAGAGACATTTCAAATTAAAGCTTTTGTTAAGGGGATGGTGGAAAATATCAAGAGTCCATGATTTTAGGACTTGATTTGAATGAGAGCCTTTAGGAATCCTCAACAAACATAGAGATGAGAACACACAATAGAATTTAATTAGACAGTATAATACATTTAAAGGGGTGATGAATTGAGAAATCAACTTTCCCATGAGCCTTTGATATATAAAAGTTCATCGTGATAAAATAATATCCTGTAAGTTCTGGAGCTGGAAATCCCTTGTTAGTCAAAGAAAATTAAATTGTTTTATTGACACCAGGCCCAGAAAATGCTCAATCTCAGAATATGTTGACCCTTGACATCATCGTAGGCTGAAATGCCACCTCAACAGATAAATATGTACGCCTGATTCTGTAGACCCGCCTACCAACTCGTGGAGCTAAACTGATCGCGCTACAGAGCAATAAACATGCCGAAGATAGCAAGATATTGCGCTGTCCCTGGTTGTGGAAGAACACAGTCGCTGCATAAGCTTCCTTCGGATTCTAATATTGGAAATGTGTGGTTGAACTTTATTTTTAGTGAATATCCAGCTCACGTGGGGAAGACATTGCACGTATGTTCATTTAACCAAGGATTCGTTTGTAAACAAGAGACTGGATTTGCAGACAGGATGAGATTACATGAATAAATGAAGCAGCACACTAATGTGAGTAAAACATTTTTTATATGTGATAGTATTGCATTGTTACAGATCAAATACAATGTTACATTGTGTACAAGTCTAAACATAACTTACCACTGTCACAGGGCTCGCAAAGCCCAACATCCCGGGGCTATGTGTTTTCCAGACAGGCTACCAATATGTATCATCTTAAATAGTGAAATAACATTCCTTTCTTGATGTGCGTTGTTCACTCTCTTGACTTGATATTTGAAGGAAAAATACAATCGTGGAAGTTTTGATCATGCTGTCTGCAACGTACTTGGCGCGTGCGTACATCCACTGATCGGGCGGGCCAAGTAATATAAAATAACATTCATATTAATTGCGGGTGGATGAGAGATAAATCATTGTGTTTGTTTGATAAAGACATTTTGCATGCCCTGAGGGACGAATCATTCCGGTTGCCGTTTCCCCACACGCTTTCAAAACAATGCCTCACGTGTACTCATGGGGGAACCGAATCTCATTAAATATGCAAAGCTTATCCAATCCTAGCCGTGGGCGTTTACTTCCAAGTCTTCAGTTCGGCACGCCCATAAAAACCTTGAGTGTGTCTTGAGAGAAGCTCAAAACCAGGGCAGAAAATAGCCTATTACTTATTCATTATGTTTTTGAATGTAAAAACCACACGAACGTCACAAGTAGACCTCAGACAACAGTATTTTATTTTTTTTTAAAGCCAGTTCATGACACCTTTAACAAAGCTAATGCTATATAATTTGCATAGTGCATGTCATTTCACTTAGAGATTCCATATGCATGGGTGATTTAGAAATGGTCATTTAAGATGTAAAAACGTCTCGGTTACGTATGTAACCCTCTTTCCCTGAGGAGGGAACGGAGACGTACGTTAGTGACTAACGAATGGGGGTTTCGCTTAGAAGCCAATCATCTTCATCGTATTCAACAGCGCCCAATGGCAGTGCCAATGCCATGGGCATGCGGAATTTGCATGCGTAACTCCGCCCCACCTCGTGGGTATATAAGGAAGTACGCTGCGAACATCGCATTATGTTACTGCTGCAGGAGCCAAGACTGAACTCCGCGTTCCAGGCAGCACAGCTGACGTGGCTAAGGAAACGTATGTCTCCGTTCCCTCCTCAGGGAACGAGGGTTACATACGTAACCGAGACGTTCCCTTTCGTTCAGTCACTACGACGTACGTTAGTGACTAACGAATGGGGGATCCTATTCAACAACGCCACTCAGCTGTCATCCAGTGCCCTGCGTAAGTGTGAGATCCCGCCAGTTAAGGCCCTAGGACTCCCACTTATCACAGGATTACCAAGGTACACTGGGAAGCATATCCCAGTGAGGGAATGCCAAGATGCCTACCGTAGGGAGGACTTAGAGAATACACATATGACCCGCTGAGGGTTGCATATGGAAGATCTCTAGGGTACCAGCCGAAGGTGGATTTTTAACCCTAGGGGTGGCAGGGACTTGCCAAGGGAAAGACACCTGCTCACTGAGGAGGCTTACGGTGGGAATACTCGTGTGGGGGTCGCCGGAGGGGAACCATGCACACGGAGCACCTGGCCGGACATGAGGGTCTGGGCTCGAAAGGGCAGACTGAACTGATGTCGGCGTCGACAGTGCTGGAGGAGCTCAGGGCTCTCGGGGAGCTCACCTGAGGAAAATATCGCACGTATCCAGTCCTTGGAGTGGAATGGCGAGCAAGCGAAGACACCTGAGCCTGGCCCATTACCGGCCACCCGTAGGGGCGAGTACATAGTCGGACACTGGCTCCACTCGGAGATTGTAGAATCTGGCGAATGTGTTGGGTGTCGCCCAGCCTGCAGCTCTGCAGATGTCTGTTAGCGAGGCGCCATGCGCTAGAGCCCAAGAGGAGGCCACACTCCGGGTGGAGTGTGCCCTCACACCAAGGGGACATGGTCGGCCTTGCTGCTGGTATGCCAAAACAACGGTGTCCACTATCCAGTGAGACAACCTCTGCTTTGAGAGAGCGCTTCCCTTCCGCTCTCCACCATAACAGACAAAGAGCTGGTCTGAGGTCCTGAAACACTGCGTCATGTCTATGTAGGCGCGGAGAGCGCGTACTGGACAGAGCAATGCCAAGGCTGGGTCTGCCTCCTCCAAAGGCAGCGCTTGCAGGTTCACCACCTGATCTCGGAACGGAGTGGTAGGAACCTTGGGCACATATCCGGGCCGGGGTCTCAGGATCACGTGAGAGTTAGCCGGCCCGAACTCAAGGCACGCTTCGTCAACCGAAAATGCTTGCAGGTCCCCGACCCTCTTAAGCGAGGCCAATGCGGTCAGCAGAGCCGTCTTCATAGACAAGAACTTAATCTCGGCCGACCGCAAAGGCTCAAAGGGAGGCCTCTGCAGAGCACTTAAGACTACTGAGAGGTCCCAAGAGGGAACGAGAGGAGAGCGAGGAGGATTCAGTCTCCTCGCCCCCCTCAGGAACCTGATGATCAGGTCGTGCTGACTTACCTTTTTGTCTCCCAGGAGATCGTGGTAGGCAGATATTGCGGCCACGTACACTTTCAGGGTGGAGGAAGACAGCCTTCGCTCCACCCCCTCCTGGAGAAACGATAGCACGGACCCGATCGGGCATTTCCAGGGGTCTTCTTGGCGGGAAGAGCACCATGTGACGAAGAGGTTCCACTTCAACGCGTAGAGACGTCGTGTAGACTCAGCTCTAGCGGAAGTGATGGTAGCGACCACCGCAGGTGGAAGGCTACTCAAACCTACCGTGTCCCGTCCAGAAGCCACACGTGGAGCTTCCAGAACGCTGGACGCGGGTGCCAAAAGGTGCCCCGTCTCTGAGTCAGGAGGTCCGGTCTCAGAGGAATAGGCCAGGGAGGGGCTGTCGCAAGGAGTAAGAGTTCTGGGAACCAGGTCTGGCCGTGCCAAAGCGGGGCGACCAAGACGACCTGCTCCTTGTCCTCCCTGATCTTGCACAGTACCCGTGCAAGAAGGCTCACTGGGGGAAACGCATACTTGCGTAGCCCGGACGGCCAGCTGTGCGCCAGTGCATCCGTGCCGAGGGTGCCCTCGGTCAGGGAATAATACAGGGAGCAATGGGAAGAGTCCTGGGAGGCAAACAGATCTACCTGTGCGTCGCCGAACCGTTCCCATATCAGCTGGATCGTCTGGGGGTGGAGTCTCCACTCTCCGGGGAGAGGCTGAAACCGTGACAGCTCGTCGGCTGCACAGTTCAGGTCTCCAGGGATGTGGACAGCACGAAGGGACCTCAGGCGCTTCTGACTCCACAAAACGAGATGGCGGGCGAGTTGAGACATACGGTGGGAGCGTAGACCGCCCTGGTGGTTGATGTACGCTACTACGGCCGTGTTGTCTGTCCTGACTAGCACATGTTGACCCTTCAGCAACGCTCGGAAGCGGTGCAGGGCGAACCGTACAGCCAGTAACTCGAGGCAATTGACATGCAGAAGGCGCTGGGGTCCTGTCCAGGAGCCCGCGGCTGCTTGTCCATTGCACATGGCACCCCAGCCCGTGGATGATGCATCTGTTGTCACAACAACATGCCGGGAAGCTCGTTCTAAGGACACTCCGGTCCGTAGAAACTTGAGGTTCGACCACGGGGTGAGTGTCTGTAAGCAGGCCCGGGTCACTGGGACCCGGAGCGTGCCAGACCGCCATGCCCATCTCGGGACTCGATCGCGTAGCCAGTGCTGAAGCGGTCTCATATGAAGCAATCCGAGCGGCGTTACCGCGGCTGCAGATGCCATATGCCCCAGGAGCCTCTGAAAGTGTTTCAGTGGAACCGCACTCTTGCCCTCGAGTTGTCGAAGGGAAGTCAGCAGAGACTGCGCGCGCTCGCTCGAAAGCTGCGCGCACATGGCGACCGAGTCGATATCCATACCGAGAAAAGAGATCCTCTGCGCGGGGCAAAGTTTGCTCTTCTCCCAGTTGACCCGAAGGCCCAGACGGGCTAGGTGATGGAGCACCAGATCTCTGTGTCCGCAAACCTGCTCTCGAGAGGGACCCAGTATGAGCCAGTCGTCGAGGTAGTTCAGGATGCGGACCCCGTGCTGCCGAAGGGGCGCAAGGGCTGCCTCGGCAATCTTCGTAAAGACGCGAGGGGACAGAGATTGCCCGAATGGTAGAACTGCGTACTGATATGCCCGCCCCTCGAAAGCAAACCGTAGGAACGGTCTGTGTCGAGGCAAAATGGAGACATGGAAGTAGGCGTCCTTCAGGTCGATCGCTGCAAACCAATCGTGTGGACGAACGCATTCGAAAAGGCGTTTCGCTGTCAACATCTTGAACGGAAACCGGTGAAGGTAACGGTTCAAGACGCGCAGGTCCAGGATTGGCCGTAGCCCACCGGTCTTTTTGGGTACAATGAAGTACGGGCTGTAAAACCCGCAATTCATCTCGGCTGGAGGGACAGGTTCGATCGCACCCTTCGCCAGTAGGGTGGCAATCTCCGCTCGCATGACGGGGGCGTTGGCCCCGATCATGGTGGAACGGACTCCCCGGAAGCAGGGAGGAACCTGCGCGAACTGAATCGCGTAGCCGCGCCTGACGGTCCGCTCGACCCAGCGGGACAGCCCTGGAAGCTGAAGCCAGACATCCAGAAACTGCACCAGCGGGGTCATACGGTGTACAGACGTACCCGGTGTGGGCTTGCAGCGATGCAGCGTCACCGGCCCGGACATGGGAGGCTGTGGGGCGTCCCGGTGCGGGGGCACGGTTGACAGCTGCGTCCTGACAGAGGAGACCAGGGAAGGACCAGCGTTCCACTGGGGTCTGCTCTGCCAGGAGGCTGGCGACAGAGTGGGATGCGAGTGGCGGGACCCGTGGGTGGCGCGCACCGTCATCACCGGACTCTGTGGGCTCAGGGATGGGAGTGTTAATTCTTCCTTTGACCAACATAGGGTGCTGCTGACCCGGGGGCCAGCAGCTGAACAAAGGATTCTCCCCCGGCCCTCCACCGGGGGAAGGAGTGGTCCTGCTACCATCTCCTTGAAAGAATTTCCCATCCCTGAGCCGTCCGTCTCAGGAGCGCCGCTTGGCCTGGCGTTTAGCGGGGCGCGGGGCGGCCTGAGGGGACTTGGACGCCTTCCTACGGCTTCCTCCGCGACCCGGCCCGGGTGAAGGCTGCTGCTTGGACCGGGTGGGAGGGGCGGGAGCCTTAGGAGGGCGTCCTCGGCGTGGAGCAGACTGAGGCGACTGTGCCGGCGGCTGGGTGGAGGCAGCAGCTGGCCGCCGGGGCAGTACGTGTTTGATTGCCTCAGTCTGCTTCTGGGCGATTGAGAACTGTTGGGCAAAGTCCTCAACCGCCCCGCCGAAGAGGCCGGCCTGGGATATGGGGGCATCGAGGAACCGGGTTCGCTCGGTGTCCCGCATATCGGCCAGGTTCAGCCACAGGTGACGCTCCTGGACCACATTTGTGGACATCACTTGACCCAGGGAGCGTGCGGTCACCTTCGTCGCCCGGAGAGCGAGGTCGGTGGCGGCACGCAGCTCATTTAAGAGCCCCGGATCAACTCCACCCTCGTGCATGTCCTTGAGGATCCTGGCCTGGTAGACCTGGAGGATCGCCATGGCATGCAGCGAAGCGGCAGCCTGCCCCGCGGCTCTGTGCGATTTCGACACCAAGGTTGATGTGAATCGACAGGCTTTGGAGGGGTGCTTAGGATCACCACGCCAGGTTGAAGCGCTCTGAGGACACAGTTGCATCGCAACAGAACGTTCAACTGGAGGGACCCCAGTGTACCCTTTAGCTGCCGCCCCATCGAGGACGGAGAAGGCGGAGGAAGTCAGTGAACGGTCACGGGAAGACAACGGGGACTTCCAGGACCGCGTGAGTTCCTCATGCAGCTCGGGAAAGAAAGGTATTGAGGGCAAGGACTGACGGGTGTCAGCGCGAGCCCCCAAAAACCAATCATCGAGCCTTGAGCGTTCGGGACAGGGTGGAGGGTTCCACTCGATCCCTAAACTCGCGGCTGCCCGAGACAACATGGCTGTCAGCTCTGGATCTGACTCGGGCAATGCTGGCACGCCCGAGGGCGGCAGCACAGCCGAGTCATCATCTCCAGAGGACTCGAGCCCACCTTGTGATGCGGTGATCGACATCGCATCCTCCTCCGGAGCGCCAAATGAGATGCGCGGGGGGGCCGGAGCCGGCCCCGCGATCTGCATCTGAACGCTCGCGGGTTGCAATGTGCAAGACGGGGGTGTGGCCCGAGGCATGAGCGTCGGGGCTTTGTTCCACACCGTAACCGTCAAGTCACCCTGACCACCAGCCGAAGTACTGGGCCTCTGGGACTCAGTAGATCGGGGTGTGGTAGAGGGGACTCTCACTTCAGTACGAAGGTCATGGAGTCTTGACCGCAACATTGCGATGGTCATGTTCCCGCAGTGAGAACATGACTCATCCGCGAACGCTGTCTGAGCATGCTGAAAGCCCAAACATACCAGACAGTGTTCGTGCCCATCAGAGGAGGAAAGCAACCGACCACACCCAGAAGTACACGGACGAGACATCCTGAAAAGGACGCGTCACGTGTAAGCTCTTTTATGAGAGGAAAGCCTCGCAGAGAACGCCGAAGCGCCCAGGGACCACACACCAGCTGTCTAGCGGACCACTGCGCAGATCAGCAGGCAGGCAGTATGATGATCACTGGAACGCGCCGTAACACCAACGCCTCTGGAAAGCTGCTCGTCTCGAAAGCTGTCGATGACTCAGATCAGGCTTGTAGGAGTGAAGAGATCCTCTTGGCTCCAAAGCAGAAACATAATGCGATGTTCGCAGCGTACTTCCTTATATACCCACGAGGTGGGGCGGAGTTACGCATGCAAATTCCGCATGCCCATGGCATTGGCACTGCCATTGGGCGCTGTTGAATACGATGAAGATGATTGGCTTCTAAGCGAAACCCCCATTCGTTAGTCACTAACGTACGTCGTAGTGACTGAACGAAAGGGAACAGGGTTTTACAAAAAATGCCACTATAAACATCTCTCACACTGATAATTTAAAGTAAATAGCCTACTACTGAAAAAAATTTATGTAATTTCTACATGAAAAAGTTAGTTCAGGCAATAATTAAAAAAAAGAAGTTAATTATATATTATGACTCAATTCAAGCTTGTAGAAATGAAAGCGTAAATATCAGCGTTAAAAAAATTAAGTAAAACAACTCAACTTTTCTGATACTGGTGTTCCCATCATGCACTGCGGTTTTATAACTGCTTTTGTTGTTAGGTTTAGTAATTTGGGATTTTGTGACATTTGGAGTTAATGTTCTACTCAAAATGACACATTCATACTCAAAAATGATCCATCAAATGTTACCGTCACTGTGTATGGTGTACCACGTATTGAGGTCTCTGTGTTCAGAAGCTTCGTTACTTCTATAATGTAGAAATGGTATCTACACAATATCTAATGTGTTATTTACTAAGATGTTTCTAAGTAAAGCATGCACTTTAAAAAGTGTGGTTTAATTCAATGTTACTTTTTGGAGTAAAATATATTGCAAAGGAAACTTCAAGTAGAAATTACTCAACCTTTTACTGGCCAAGTTTGAATTACCTTATTTTTCAAGTTAAGTACAGTTTACTTAATTCCATATATGAAAGAAAAAATACGAAAATCTTACAGAAAAGGCTGAAATTACATAAAAGTGCAATATTCCTCTCTACAGATCCATTTATATCTCTGCGCAATAGAAAGCATCCTGACAAACTGTGTGGCAGTATGGTATGGGAGCTGCTCTGTTGCGGAGCGCAAGGCACTGCAGCGGGTGGTGAAAACTGCCCAGCGCATCACAGGGACTCCACTACCTGACATCGAGCACATCCAGAGGAAACGCTGTCTGCATCGAGCTCGCAGCATCCTGAAGGACTCCTCTCACCCAGCCCACAGACTGTTTTCTCTCCTGCCCTCCGGCAGGCGTTTCAGGTGCCTCCGGACCAGGACCAGTAGACTAAAGAACAGTTTTTTCCCCAGAGCTGTCTCTTTATTGAACTCGAACCCTCGCTGATCCACTCCCCTCATATACTGCTAACTCTCCTCTCCCCCCTCACATCTGCCTTCACTTTGTTATTTGCACTACTGGAATTGTGTTTTAAAAAACTGTTTACTTATGCATCATGCACTACCATACCTTAACTGGATTATGCTCATTTGCACTGCCGACTGTATTTACAGTACCAACTGTTTACATTTGCATTTTGCACCGTACTTCTAACACATTTTTTTGGACCGATTCTGTCCATACTTTCTTGCACTACCTTAATCCACTGCTATGCTGCTCATCTTAGCCTAACATATCATTGTTTACCTCTATCTGTAAAATTCTGTATATAGTAATAGCCATCTGTATATTATATTATATTCAACGTACATATTCACCTGTAAATTCTGTTTATAATAATAGCCATCAGTATATTTATTCATTGTACATATTCACCAGTAAATTCTGTTTATAGTAATAACCATATATATATATATATATATATATATATATATATATATATATATATATATATATATATATATATATATATATATATATATATATATATATTCAGTACATATCCATGTCCTGCACTTATTCATCCATTGTATATCCTGCACTTATGCAACCGTTGTATATCCTGCACTTGCTGCTATTGCACTTCTGGTTAGACCTAAACTGCATTTCGTTGCCTTGTACATGTACTTGTGTAATGACAATAAAGTTGAATCTAATCTAAAAAAGTTTAATCTAATTTGAATAAATCTAGCATACAACATGATACAGACAAAGTTATTTTTTTCTAGTATTTTCTGGAGTCTAGTGGAAACAGCCAAAACTGTCTGCAGGGTGCTAGAGCACACAGGGCCTGAGTTACACACTTTCAAAACTAAATACAGCATATACTTACATGTTTATCACTTTTAGAAGTGTTTTATGTAACTTCAAAGGCTTTTCCTTTAAAATTACACCAAAATGTTGAATTTAGACCACTGTATGTGTGTATGAGAAGCTTTTCAATTTGGATAGGCCAAAACCAGGCGGAAATCCCAAAAATGGTCCCAGAGCATAAGTTGTTTATTGTGGTTCAGATAAGATAATTATTTTCTATTATTTTTAACTATTAAACCAATATTAAACCAATCTCCTTCATTGTATTCAATTTTTTATTTCAATGAACTTAAAATTTTAAGGCAACCAAGTAACTTACTTTTTTTTTTAAGGTAAACCAACAATATTTTTTTTTACAGTGTAGAAATAGAGTATTACTGAATTCTACTTGGGACTCCCTTTGGATGCTGACTGGTCCTTCTGCACAAAAACACCCTTCTCTGTTATCTATTTATTTATTTACGTAATTAATCTAATCCCTATCATAAAGACATTTCATTCTTACAAATCAAAACAAGTGCATTGTTTTTATCCTACCTGGCACCTTCATCATTTTGAAAGTGGAATAGGTCACAATCATTAAGAATGTGTTGATCAAAGCCTATTGATCCATGACACCTCTTCAAAGTAATCCTCCTATTCTGAGTCCATCAGAATACCCAAGATTCACAAGAAGAAAACGGCTCATGAGGAAGATACAAGGACTTAGTGTAGGGGGGTTGGGCAAATAATGTGTTCATATAAATGCATACATATGCTGGGTGAGCTGACATGTTCCTGTTATGACTTACTTATGTTTCAAAGCGATGACACTGTCAATCAAAAAGATGGATTTGAAAAAACAGACATGATGTTGTCAAACACAATATCTCTTTGAGGGATAGTCTTTGAAGCCAGTTCATGGCCAGTTCTCTGATATTTGTTGCTGTTGTAGCAAAGCTTTTCTCTGACATTCATTCATAACCTTGAAATGTCTTTCAGTACCGATGGGAAATGGTGATGAAATTTCCAACTTTGGTCTAAAGAATAAGTTTTGGATTATCCCCAACAGCCTCATGACCTTGTCATTTCCATAACTTTGAAACGTGAGCAGTGGGCACACTTGAACACGTTCAACAATCACATCAACATGTTCCATATCAGCACACGTGTATCGGCCACACAAAAAAGAATAAGAAAAAGGCAGTAAAAGGATGGCCTTAACACTAAAAAAAATATTAATTGTATTAGACATTTTATTTATTTATTACTCAATTTATTAAAAATAAAAATGTCTAAAAGCAGTTTTAAAAGTAATTTGAGTAATTTGTGTAATTATTATATTATTATAATTTTCTAGCAATCACACATATATATATATATATAACCCCTCCTGTTCAAACCGCCCCACTCTAAACGGGACTCGAACCCAGGTCCGCCGGCAAGAGAGTCGGATGCTCTAACAAGGAGGCTAAAGGCTGCAACCCCAAGCGTCAGTCGCTAGAGCGTCTCTCGAGATCAGAGGGGTGAGGTTTACTCAAACAGCGACTACTAGCTGGCCTCCGTTACATATACAGTATATTTACAAATTTTAAAAATCTAATAAAATAATTTGATAGTAACAATGTTTATATTGTTTTAACCATTAAACGCATACCTATGGTCTTTAATGACCCGGGACGTCGTTTACTACCCTCCTCCTCATTTATTTTTTAAAGTTAGACATCATCCTTCTTTGTATTCCTTAATCAATTCATTACAAATATAATATAACAATATAACATGAAAAAAACGAATAGAATTAGAAAAGAATGCTTGTTTTTGCCATTCATTTTTTGTACAAATTGTATAGGGTCATTAACAACCCGAGGTGTGTAACAGTGTAAGTATATTTCTTCTGCTCAACAATAATTGAATCTTTGATGACTGAATAAGTGCAATTCACCTTTATTCCACAAGGTGGCAATATCTGATACACAATGATGAGGTGACGTTCATAGTTACCGCAGGCAGAAAACAAAAGAATAGGAAGTATCATCAGCAAAACTTGAAATAGCTTACTGCAGAGCAAGTACTGAGCGCAATGATTGAGGATCTGGTGCCAGCGATCAAAACATTAATTTTAAAGACGTTGAAAATTATAGTTTTGAGAATATATTTTGAATATGAGCCAGATTGGAAAGGAGCTCTGACGAGGACAGTAATTATTGTATAAAACATTTGCTCAAACTTAACCATTTCAAGCACCAAAAGGTAATAACATATGCTTTATTTTATTCCTCTGTAATTGTTACTCTAATTTCAGGCGAGTTTTATATTATTACGACAGGTAGAGATCCATCTGTATTAGATGTAGATACAGGTCACTAAAGACCCAAATATGTAATAATGATTGACAAAACATTCATGCATTTAAAGTCCCAGTGAACCGGAAGTTGCAACTGATTTTATGATAGAGGGCAGGGTTTTACTTTAGCACTCCTCCTCTCCATCTCTCACTCATAGCAGACCAACGGTTGGAGGGGAGTGGTTAAGGATATACAAACCTAAGCCGTCAAACTGCCAGAAAGGGAACGCCATTCCAGACCGGAAGTTACTTTTCAGATTTTGATTAAAGATTACCACGGCAAACAATTTTTTTTTCTGTGTATTAACTTGCACGGATTAATTGTTCACCCTAAGACCTGTAATGTGTGCTAACAAAGTACATAAGATCGATTTTGATTTCATGAAGACTTTAACGATTAAATTCTTCATCTCATGTTTCTCTCATCTCAAGAAATGTCATGCAGTGAAAACTGTTTCTTGAAAATATCACATTCCTGCCGAACACAGATCAACAAAATTAACAGATCATTTTAAGTAGATGAACAAACTCACTGACATCAAAACAATTATACAATGCAGCGATTCTGATTAGTCATGCCAGAGTGCATGCTTGGAAGAGGGTGAATGGGATGTGCAGGCACAATTGCGTATTCAAATTTCACTCAATATTTTCAGATTGATTATACCCTGAACAGCATAATTGAGTACATTTTGTTGCAGACATTTTTTTATTTTAATTCAAATTTAGGTCAAACATGGCACAGACTAAAAAAATCTCCATTTAATAGAAGGTATCTGACGTGTTTAATGATACCTACTTTTCATGGTATGTTAGTTAACTAACTTATCTTAAGCCGGGTGCACACTGTGCGATTTTGGCCATGATTTGGCCGTCTGAGACAAATTTTGAAATCCTAAAAGATTTCTCTGATCCTAGGCTAAAATTTGAAGTCTTTGATCCTTAGTTTGACATGTGCACCGACAACCGATTAATGACCGTTGCGATCAAATTTTACCTTGGACAAAATTCTGGTAGTGTCAGAAGATTTGAGGCGCAATCCTGCAGTGTGACTTCTCCTAGGACGACCGTCAAATCAAGAACCAATAGGAGCGCAGAACCTGATGACGCATTTCATGCGACAACATCAAATCACAACAGACAACATGTCGAAAAGAGTCAGGTGAATGAAAAATGTCACCGCTTGTTTTTGTTGTTTGCTGAACGCTACCATTGTGTCTGTGAATGCGGCACACCGTTACCGAAATTGTCACGGATTGATGACGTAAAACTTAAAAGTCTCTTGCTTGCGTCTGTTTTTCGCGTCTGACTGTCGTACAGTCTGACATAATTACAACTGAGATCCTACAGTGTGACATGTATTACATCGGGGATCATGTTCAAGCAACATTCGCAGAGGATTTTGAAAAATCGCAGTGTGCAGGACCCTTTAGTCTCACTAAAAAAAGCTTGGGATTTGTATTGAGAAATCAATACACAAAACAGTGGAAAGTGGCCTCTAAAGGCCAATTCACACTGCACCATCAATCGCCAACTGACGTGAATCATCACCAGATTACAGTGTGTCACTTCTCAGACATTCCACGACCAGACAAGTGCCGATTTAACATGTCCAACACTGGTGTGAGGCACTGATTCGACAAAACCCGTTGAAGTGTCTGTTGCTGTCTGTCTGTGCAGTGTGAATTGGCCTTAAGTGATTCACATCTAGCACAGAGAACTTATATTTTAAATTTGTGGAAAGAATTACGCCCCTGCCACTAGAGCCTTCAATTCTTTTACAGTGAATGAAATGCATTAAACCATGGAGATGTGTGCGAGGTGGGGTAATGTGTTCAGTAGATTGATCAGTCTGTGTCCTGACAGTTTAAGCTAATGTCTTATAGCAGACCTCAATCTCCTTCAGCTGAGGTAATATCCTATTTAGTTCATGCTTGTCATCTCTTTCATTGGCTAGCATTTGCTAACTCGCAATATGCTTTGAGTGATGGGTGCTCTTATAGTGGTCAGGGTTATCGACTGATGTCTAAAGTCAGTGCAGCTCCACCATGGTTTTTTTTAACAAATCCTTCAAGGAAGAGTCCATCAACACTCATCCCTGACCTGATAACAATATCTATTTATAAATAACAATTAATTAATCACTGCATGTCATTCCAAACCCATATGAATTTCTTTCTTCTGTAGAACACAAAAGAAAAGAAAAAAAGGAGAAATTGTACTGGTTACTCTTTTCATGCAATTACAATGAATGGAGACTGAGGCTTTCAAGCTTCAAAAAGGACAAATGGCTTGTGCAATATATCGCATGTCTTCTGAAGTCATACAATACCTCTATATGAGAAGCAGGAAAAAATTGTAGAGATCAGAATTTGTCTATGTGTGATCCATGAAAGAAAGAAAAAAAAAATATGTGTTTGAAACAACATGAGGGTGAGTGATGACAGATTTCACATTTTGGGGTTAACTACCCCTTTAAGAGAACCATCACATGCTCTACCTGTGATAGCTCTTGCAGGGAAGCTATACAAAAAAAAAAAAAAATAAAGCAGTCAAAGTGTCTCTGGTATCGAGATGTTCAACTAAATCATTTTTTAATCAAGTGAGAGCACTCTTCTAAATAAACGATCATGCCAGGAAGTGGATGAGAGAATGAAAATACGAGAGAGATAAAAAAAAGACAGTGTGTGTGTCCTTGGGAGGATCCCTCAATATAATTATAAATGCTACCTATCCTTATTATGACAAGACAGATCACAAGCGTTCAACTTTTATGCCCTTAATAGACAATGGAATGAAATGGACACTTGTTATGAAATAGGAGGTTTGTGCATCCCGTAAATCTCATATTTCATAACAAATGACAATTTCATTCCATGATGTAAATCCTTTCAAGTACTGAGATTGAGCACGAAACGTCAACAGTGAAACAAGGAGTCCTGTTAAATGGCTTTGCTAAAGATAAATCGGACTTCTCTACAGCACCTTTGGATCGAACTTGTTGGTCCAGCACATCCCACAGATGCTCAATTGGATTGAGATATGGGGTATTCGGAGCACCTTGAACTCTTCATCATGTTCCTCAACCCATTCCGGAACAATGCGTGCAGTGTGGCAGGGCGCATTACCTTGCTGAAAGAGGCCACTTCCACCTGGGAACACCATTGTTATGAAGGGGTGTCCCGGTCTGCAACAATGTTTAGGGAGTTGGCATGTGTCAAATTTACGTCATCCCACAGTGCATCCAAGTGCCATCACTTTCCCAGGGAAACGGCGCTCACACGCGGCCATCCATGTTATGTAAAAGAAAACAGTCCTCATCGAACACTAAGGTCCAGTTCTAATGCTTGTGTGCCTATTATAGGCGCTTTTGGCCATTATACTGTGGCGAGCAGCGAGGCTGAGGGACCGTGAGAGTGGGACGAGGCCGCGGTCATTAGTGATGATGAGCGCCAGCTTCGTGCCACACGGAGGAGTGATGGGAGTATAACGGAGGAGCGACGACAATGAAGGACGAGAGAGGACCAGGCCTGGATTTTAAGTTGTGTTTACGTTTGTTTTGTATGTAGGCGGCAGTCTTCCGTGAAGGGCTGCCGCTGGTATTTTATTTTGTGGATTTATTTTATTAAAATTTGCTGTTGATTGTTCGCCGGTTCCCGCCTCCTCCTTCCCACACAAACTAACCCCGTTACATTGGTGCCGAAGCCCGGGAGGAAGGAGTGATATGCTGTCGAAGAGCCCTCGTTGCTGAGGGGGATCGCGGCGCTGAGGAGTTCGGCAGCTCGAAAGAGAGAAGACCGCGAGTGGCTGCCCGAGGCGGTGGCGCTAGAGCGAGTGAAGATCCGGGGGGACGGAGAGCTCGCTGCCGTGCCCCTGGCAGAGGACGATCGAGCCGTCCACTGAGCGTCCAGTACCATCGCATGGCACCACGAGGAAGAGCCTCTCGGCTGGCTGAGGGCCGAGTGGCAGTGTGTCCGGGAACCGGACCAGAATTTTTTTTTGTTCCTCTTTTTTTTCTCCTCTCTCCACTCTCTTGTCTCTGTCACTCCTCGTGCTCCCGGCTCCGTTCTCTCACCTCTCTGTCCTTACCCCCAGGTGCCGCGGCCACAGTGATCGGTCCCCCCGGAGGAGGAGGCACGGGAGTACCCCCCGGCCTGCGAAGGCCGTTGGGGGTATGTGGTGAGCAGCGAGGCTGAGGGGACCGTGAGAGCGGGACGAGGCCGCAGTCATTAGTGATGATGAGCGCCAGCTGCATGCCGCTTCGGCCTTGTGTCTCACAGAGGAGTGACAGGAGTATAAAGGAGGAGCGACGATAGTGAAGAATGAGAGAGGACCAGGCCTGGATTTTAAGTTGTGTTTACGTTTGTTTTGTATGTAGGTGGCAGTCGTGAGGGGCTGCCGCCGGTATTTTATTTTGTGGATTTATTTTATTAAAATTTGTTGTTGATTGTTCGCCGGTTCCCGCCTCCTCCTTCCCACACTAACTAACCCCGTTACACATACACTCTGAATGGTCTGTGGCTACACAGCCCCATTCGCAGCAAAGTGTGATGCACTGCGTGTTGTGACACATTCCTCCTATAACCATCATTCAAATATTTGTGTGACTTGTGCCACAGTAGACCTTCTGTTGACTCGGACCAGAGGGATAGCCAATGTGCATCGATGTGTCTTGGGCGCCAAACACCCTGTCGCCGGATTGTGATTTGTACCTGTTCGGATGACTGTTTGTAAATTCTCACCACTGCTGACCGGGAGCAACCCAAAAGCCTTGTCAGTTTAGAAATGTTATTACCCGGCTGCCATGCCATAACAACTTGGTCCTTGTCAAAGTCGCTGAGATCTTTATTCCTGCCCAATTCTCCTGCATCCAACATGCTGATTACGAGAACTGATTTTTGCTTACCATTTAATCTACCCAGACATCTACTCCCTTGTTAGGAGATGATGAACAATATTCATCATTTTTGGGCTCATCAGTGCACACACACACACACACACACACACACACACACACACACACACACACACACACACACACACACACACACACACACACACACACACACACACACACACACACTCTATGGGACTTTCCATAGACATTTTGATTTTTATACTGTAAAAACTGCTTATTCTCTCCCATTACTCTAACCCTACCCCTAAACCTACCCATCACAGACAACTTTCTGCATTTTCACATTTTCAAAAAACATAACTTTATAAGCTGTTTTCTTCATGGGTACCAAAAAATGTGGGACATTTTGTATATAAAACGAAACCTCTATAAAACTAAAATTATATAAATATTGTTACATCCTTAAGTTTAAGACCATTCAGCCTTCATGTCCCTTCAGGAGAAACAGTCTCAGGCAGTACAGAGAAGTACTTGACTGACATGCAAAATGATCAAGGTTACATGACTGCAGGTTTTGCAAAGATATTAAAGGTAACTTATATTGACATAACTGGGCTAAACGACTTCAGATGAGCATTTGGAAACTCTGTTAAAACAGCATTTCAGGTCAATTCTTCGAGTAAAAATAAACTACTAGCCACGCTAAATTCAATTAGATCCGAATAATTAACCTCATCTTTATTTTAATTAGCATGACTGCAGAACAATGTCATACTTATATCCTAATGCTTAAACAATATTGCAGTCATGCACACTACCTAGTTAGCAAAAACAAAACACATTTCCTTTGTTACTCAACAGAGCAATTTCAGTCTTGCTAAACTGAGGTTATGAATAGAAAAGACCAGCTCAGACAGTTTATATTAATATACGCCATATATTTCAGCAACAGTTAGAGAACTTCTCGCTTTACATTCTGAGCACATACACCACTTAATGGCAAATAAATAAGTCACATTTTTCCTTACATTTCTTGCAAGCTAAATGATCAGGTTGAAAATGCTCTCTGCACAAGGATGCAACCAGGGTGAGCTCCCTCCTGCAAAACAGACTTTACCCATCCACAGCTGGCAAATGGAAAATACCAGCTATTTATCAAATGCTCCTCAATTATGGATGCTGGATATCTTGCACAAGGTTGCAGTAATACATTTCCAGCCAGTAAGTGGAGGGGAGGAAAATGAAGGAAGCACACACACTTTTCACTATATAGCTGCCAAACGGCCTGATACAGCCAAAGGGGCGAGACGTATAATCAATAGCTTGTGTTACAGACCCTCTGGCCATATAGAACAAACTAATCAGGATTTATTGTATTCTCTGTGAATTTTAAAATATTATGACCTCACGGTTACAAACTACTGCAAAATCATTTGAATATTCACCATACTTTTCATTACAACATTCATGCTTATGTTCATAAGTTTGGGATCTGTAAGATTTGTATTTGATTTATTTTTTTTATTGATCAGAAGTTACAGTAAAGACATTGTTACAAAGATGTTTTGACTTTTTCTATTTATAAAGATATAAAAAAACATGTTTTCTATTTATAATGTTTCCACAATTGATAAGAATAAATGTTTCTTGAGCAACAAATCAGAATATTAGAATGATTTCTAATATTTGTGAAGAATCGTATAGCACTAAAGACTAAAATTCACTAAAATTCAGCTTTGTCATCATAGGAATAGATTACATTTAAAAAAAAAAAAAGTGTAATAATATGTCATAACATTTCTTTTTTGTTTTTACTGTATGAAATAAATGCGGCCAAAAAAAAAAAATCTTTAAAAAAATGTTTACCCCAAAATTTAATTTTGAAATAAAATGTTTGTTAAATGTATTTATTTTTAAATGGCATATTAATAATCTCATTAAAGGGTTAGTTCACCCAAAAATGAAAATTCTGTCATTAATTACTCACCCTCATGTCGTTCGAGACCCGTAAGACCTCCGTTCATATTCGGAACACAAATGAAGATATTTTTGTTGAAAGCTGGTGGCTGAGAAAGGCTTCAGATAGGCCTCCATTGGCATTCTGTACACTTATACTCCCAAGACCGATAAAAGGCACTTAAAATGTTGTTACAAAGTCCATCTCACCACAGTGACTCTACAATAATCTCACGATGCGACGACAATAGTTTTTGTGCGCAAAAAAAAATCAAAATAACACCTTTATCCAGCTTGTTATTGCCTTCCGCATGTGCCTCCACGACGCATGCGCGAGAATATGACGTAGCGCCGGGGTTCGGGAATCCATGAAATGCACACTTAAGCCCCATTTTGAGCACTACTCCGAGACCTAAAGCACGATCAATGTAGAATCCAACAGCTTATACACGCGCGTCTTCCTCTGATTGTAAACAAATCGCTTCTGGGTCATCTGTCCGAACGCCGGATCTGCGTCATATTCTCGCGCATGCGTCGTGGAGGCACACACGGAAGGCAGTAACAAGTTGGAAAAAGGTGTTATTTTGATTTTTTTTGCGCACAAAAACTATTGTCGTCGCATCGTAAGATTATTGTAGAGTCACTGTGGTGAGATGGACTTTGTAACGACATTTTAAGTGCCTTTTATCGGTCTTGGGAGTATAAGTGTACAGAATGCCAATGGAGGCCTATCTGAAGCCTTTCTCAGCCACCAGCTTTCAACAAAAATATCTTCATTTGTGTTCCGAATATGAACCGAGGTCTTACGGGTCTCGAACGACATGAGGGTGAGTAATTAATGACAGAATTTTCATTTTTGGGTGAACTAACCCTTTAACTAACTACGTTATTTTGTAACTAATTACAATTGATATATATAATTGATATATTTACATTCATTATTACTAATTTAATTAATCCATCCATCCATCCACTTATCCAGGGCCGACTCGGGGGCAACAGTCTAAGCAGAGACGCCCAGATTTCCCTCTCCCTAGCCACTTCCTCCAGCTCTTCCGGGGGAAACCCGAGGCGTTCCCAGGCCAGCCGGGAGACATAATCCCACCAGCATGTCCTAGGTCTTCCCCGGGGTCTCCTACTGGTGGGACGAGCCCGGAACACCTCCCTGGGAAGGTGTCCAGGAGGCATCCGAAATAGATGCCCGAGCCACCTCAGCTGGCTCCTCTCGATGTGGAGGAGCAACGTCTCTACTCTGAGCTCCTCCTGAGTAACCAAGCTTCTCACCCTATCTCTAAGGGAGCGCCCAGCCACCCTGCTGAGAAAGCTCATTTCAGTCGCCTGTATCCAGGATCTTGTCCTTTCAGTCATGACCCAGAGCTCATGACCATAGGTGAGAGTAGGAACATAGACCAACCGGTAAAGCGAGAGCTTCGCCTTACCTCTCAGCTCCTTCTTCACCATGACAGAATGGTACATCGACCGCATTACTGCAGAAGCTGCACCGATCCATCTGTCAATCTCACGTTCCATCCTTCCCTAACTCGTGAACAAGACCCCAAGATACTTGAACTCCTCCATTTGAGGCAGGAACTCTCCACTAACCTGAAGTGGGCAATCCACCCTTTTACGACTGAGAACCATGGCCTCGGACTTGGAGTTGTTGATTCTCATCCCAGCCACTTCACACTTGGCTGCAAACCGTCCCATTGCACACTGAAAGGTCCTGGTCTGTGGAGGCCAACACGACAACATCATCCGCAAAAAGCAGCGTGGTCCCCAAACCGGACACTCTCTGGACCCTTGGCTGCGCCTAGAAATTCTGTCCATAAAAATTATGAACAGAACCGGAGACAAAGGGCAGCCCTGCCAGAGTCCAACATGGACTGGGAACAAGTCTGACTTACTGCCGGCAATTTAATTAATGTTAAATGTTACCTTAATTGATAAATGCATACTGTAACGGTTGCTGGGATGGCAGTGAAAGACAAAAAGTACAATTTGAAGGTAAAATTTCACACAAAAGGAATATTAAAATCAAACTGCAAATCAAATACTTTATTATATTGGACTGTAAAGCAGCAGGAGACAGTTTGACTGCAAACCTGTGCTTAACTAATTTATTTTTTCTTTCTTTTCTACAACAAGTGCTACCATGCAGGTACGACTGACTTTAAAGAAATAAAAAAGGAAATGTATAAAAGAGACAAATGTATAATTCATCAGGAAGGGAAGCACATTCTAGCTTGATTTCCTCTGTCTCACTGTGTGTCTCAGTAATCAAAGAGGTTTTGGCATGCAGATAACAGGAAATCAACTAACACAACATGAGTCCAACTCACTAAATCACTCATTATTACTATACAGGAACAGACTTGCAGAAAATAGTAGGAAGAGGTAAACAGGAGGGAAAAACTGGATGATTACAGGTTACATTTATGAAACTCGCAAGACATTCTAACATTCTTATGACTCATTTCAATGAGTCACATCGTTGAGCTAATTTATATTATTTATATTATTTATTCAGGTATTTATTAAGTTCTTCACACAATGTGAGGTGGAAAACAGTCAAGGCTTGCTAGAAAAGATTCACTATTTTTAATACCTAAGGGCCAGCTGCTGTTATAAGGCTTGAATAAAGCAGTCATGACTGAAAGTCCAAAAAAATATGATTTAAAATTAATTTAATTTAATAATAAAATAAATAAATAAAAGTTTGTGAGGAAGAGTACTGGATATTAATTAAGGTATTTATGTCTGGAAAAAAAACAAGTGGTTATATAAATATATAATACATATACAGTACACATAATACATAAGAAAGTCTTATGGAGGATTATGCAAAAATTGCTAAATATTTTTAGATATAGCAAAATAGCAAATATCCAAATATAAATAAATAGCTAAATATTTTAATACCAAAAGCAAAATATTTTCAAAAAAATAGGTTATGTCCATGAGAACATAGTAATATATTGTTGTTATTCATGTGGGAGTGTTACTGGAATCGGTGCCTCTTTCTTTCCCTGCGCTTGCTTCCCTGATAGATTAACAGTGATCACCTGTTTTTAATCGCCTACGTGGTCCTACCCTAGCGGGATTTGAACCGGAGTCTCTGGTGTGGGAGACGGGCACACTAACAAGGACGCTAAAGACTTGAGGACAGGGGAATGAGGTTTACACACACAGCTCTTGCTGGCTCATGTCTGTTAAACTCAACAACAATGACACCAAATGTAACCGGTCCTACTCAAACCGCTCTGACCAGGATTTGAACCATGGTCTCCAGTGCAGGAGGCCTCTAGCATCAGTCGATCAGGGGAGTGAGGTTTACATGAACAGCTCTGACTGCCCTATGTCCGTTACACGTTCCCCAAAGATTTCAAGGTAAAGTTGCAGAGAGTGCACTGGCGTTTGAGGTTTTCCGCCCTCCAGTCCCTGACTATTTAGCGCACCTTACGCTTCTTGCTGTTGAGTTACAATTTTTTTGGGGACAAAATTTGTGAAAAGTTAAACGTTTATGGTATCGTAGGGTGGAGGATAACTTTTCTCCTCTTTAGTGGATGGTTAGGGAGTGAGGGAAGTTATCAGTTGTTTGTTTTTCTCTATTTCAATGACAGGCAAGTTAAAGTTTATTTCCCTTTAGGTAGAAGTATTTAGTTTTCTTTAGTTCGGGTCCTCCTCCCGAGGTAATATTTTGTTATTTGTTTCTTTTTTTTTTATTTGTACCGCTTATTTCTCATCCCTGCTTTATAAGAAAATAAAAGGGAAACTGAAATAAACTGAAACCTGAACGTTGGTTTTGTGATTTTGTGGGGCTGGAAAGCTGGAGATCCTGAAAGTCTCTCCATATGTTTGTTGTTCGCCGTTCCCCATTTACTCCTACACTGGGGAGGATGTAACTGTGGCAAGCAGGATGAGGCCAAGAGTTGTGGAACAGAGCGAGGCCGGTGGCGCAATTGCTAATGAGTGGAAGGAGACCTGGGAGCATAAAAAGAAGAGTGCAAGATGAGAGAGCACCAGGCCTGGACTTTATGTTGTGTTTTTGTGTTAGTTTATAGTGTTGTTAGTGAATCTTTAACATCGTTACACTGGTGCCGAGACCTTGGAGAAAGGAGGGATGCGCTGTCATAGAGTCCTTGCTGCTGTGGGGAAGTCGCGGTACCATCGAGTTGGATTGAGCAGAATCTGCCGCCAAGGACACTCGAGTCGGTGGAGCTGGAGCGCTTGTTGAGGGGACGGATATTCGCCTCCATCCACCAAAATATGGAGGGCCGGCTCCTGTTGGGTCGGAGGAAGTGTCGCTGTTGACTGCCAGGAATTGCGAAGAAGTGGCTGTGCGTTTTGGGAACCAGACCAATAATCCCCCTCTCTCGTCTCTGTCTCTCCTCATCCTTCTGTCTCTTTTTCTCTCGCCTTGTCAGTCCTTACACCCAGGTGCTGCAAGGGCGATGGGCGTATGTGGTGAGCAGTGCAAGGCTGAGAGCTGTGGGAACAGAGCGAGGTGGCGCGACTGATAATAAGGTTTACCGACACGCCACACAAGTCATAGAAGGAGGTCCGGGAGGATAAAAGGAGGAGTGACGACTTTGTGTTGTGTTTGTGTGTTAGTTTAAGCAGCAGTAATCCGTGAGAGGCTGCCACTTTACTTTCTTTCTTTTTTTTTCTTTTTTTTTTTTTTGCAAATTGGTTTCTAATCTGTAAAGTGCAAAATTAGATTGAAACAAGTAGGATTCTTAAAATAGTTTTTCAATATTCAGAGACGTGACTTGCCACTAATCCTGGCAGGAGCATTGCTGGATATCTATAGATTCAAGATGCACTACATCTGCATGGGTTGCTTCAAAATGTCTCTTGCCTCACCCTGTCTGACATAAGAGTTTGATTATTCGAATGCTGTCTTAAAGGCTTATCTCCCACACTCTCTAACTAAAAACGAGCCCAGAGCCTAGTCTATCAAGCTACAAGCATGTAGACAGTCCTGAGGCGAAAAAAACAGATCAATACTGTCAAATAGGCTGCTTTGAGACTCTAGTGACAGTGAGGAAAGAGAGAGAGCAGGTGAAAGAAACCCTTCTGTTTGACAAATCAGCCTGTGAGGGTGGCGATTTGGCTGGATCGGTGAGCGTTTGTGATTCACAGTGGATGCAGGACTTACCGCATGACTTCCCCCAGACAGCCCGAAGAGCTTTTGTGTTCGAAATCACCTCTGTTGACCCGAAAGGGCTCACCCAGCAGAGAACGACACTCTTCACACATAATACACTCTCCCTAGGTGAAAAAACAGGCCGAGGATGTGGATGTATAGGTGAGTGGCAGAGGATATAGATACATCCTTCCTCCTCTTTCATAAATCAGTGAGAGCAGCTCTCCTTGAACCCGTTGCAGCGGATCCTGACACTAAATTGCAAACCTTGCCACAAGGCACCCAAAAGATCTCGTTAGTCAGAATATTTGCCCTAATGCAAGGATTCCCTTCAACTCAACTGTACCCTTGAAACTCTCGCTGCTTGACTTGTCTGATAATGATAGTGTGGTGTTATAAACTTACGACCTCAGAATAGTTAGAGAGGAAGAGAATAAGACGCGCTTGTATACGCCTGTTTAGGGACATTTTAATTTTAAAGCCACCTGAAGGCTGATGCATGCATTTGCATATATTAGTCACTTCTTTCCGGGGGAAAAAGAAAATCGGAATCGTTTCTATACCCAAGTGCATTATCCTAATGAAGAATTCAATGCATTTGAAGCCATTTAATTTTCTTCAAATTTGGTGATAGCCTCCGGTTAAATGCATGTTTCTTTTATGAGTAAATGACATGGGTAGAAAAATGTGCAAAACACGAAGAGCTGCTGCATTGACGTGGGTCCATGTCAAAAGGTCTGTACACCAGATTAGCCAATTATCCAGACAATGCAGCCGAAAAGAATACATAAATGTACAGAAGTGAAATATTTGAATTAATAGTCTCATTTGACTACTTTTCAGCTTTCCAAACTTTAATAATATCAACATATCATACATTAATGTTATTTTCATATTGAAATGCTACGGCCCAAATAAATTTCATCTGGTATCTTGCTGTGCAATAACAATGACCCAAGAGAGTTTCCCGGAAGATAATGAGTCTCTGTTACAGGAAATGGGTACAGACCGTAAGATACGTCTGCAGGTGAAAATCACCCTGATTCATTATCAGTTCTGTACGAAAAATAGTTTCAATAGTTTATTTTATAAAGCCAGCACTTTAAAAGAGCCATACTCTTTACCTACTTTCTCTAATGTTCAATAATGGGTCGTTCAGAAATCATTATTAGTATGGGGATAACCTTAAGCACATTAACATAAGACAGAGCATATTTACATATCAAAATGTATTTGAGAATTCAGCAAGCCCTGATGGCTAGCCAATCAAAAAATATTAATTTAAATATCAGAGAAATAGTGATTAATCATCATTTTGAAACTCAATTCTGACAATTTTTCCACAAGAAACCTTGAAGAGTACTATAAGTGGACGAACAAAGTTAAAATGCTGCAAAATTATCACCACTTTAACCCTAAGAAATGCACCGTAGAAAGATACACTATTTCATGAATATTAATCTGAATAAATAATGCCTATATTTTCACCAAAATAAGCAGCTCAGACTGTCAAATGTATCAGACTGTCAAATGTATGATAACATCAAGTTTAGTAGGAAAACATTTGCCGTTTAAATCACGCAGGTCACTGCATACTGGCGCCATTGTTATGTTTGGATCAAATGAAGCCACCTGTGAAACATATACAGTATGTATACGGCAGACACTTTTATCCACAATGACTTACAGTACATGTTTCCCTGGTAATAACCCATGACCTTGGTGTGTGTTTGCAGGAATTGTAAAAGGTGAAATTTTGAATCTTAAAAAAACTAATTTCCATTTTTTATTATCAACCAGTGGCTTCTTAACTCTTTCCCTGCCAGAGTTTTTTTGGGTTTCCAGGCACCGACAGCATTTTTGATCATTTGGGTAAGTTTCATAAAAATATTTGTTGAGCAAAAAGTTGAGAAAACGTTTTTTTGTCAGAACGATTATCAAAGCATAGATGGAGTAGATTGAGTCCATCAACGGGTCCATCCCCAAAGCTCCTAGTCCTATAGCTTGTCCTGGGTTGACTTTTTATTCAGTAACATTAGAAAGTTTTGTTAATTTTACATATGCATCTACTTACATATGCAATCACTTATTTCTGCTTCTTCTTCACCTTTATTTTGATCAGGAGATTATGTACTCCTTCAGAAGATGTGTCATATCGCCCCCTACCATATAACAGTGAAAACACGGGTAGCCGAAAATTTCAGGGAAAGAGTTAAAAACACATTTAAGGGGAGATATATTACCTGTTCACTACAGGTTTTTCTCCTATATGAAAGCAAAGCCTCACTGGCGGTCGCAGTACTAATTTGTTTACATATCCGTGTGAATGCATCCCAATAAAAAATCTATGTTAGACGCAGACAGATAGCCAGGCTTATAATATCAACCCCGCTTTCATGTTCTGGCTGTAAAAACACCTGATGATCACTCCCTTTACCTGTCCGATCTGCCTCACTAAAGACATTTATCCTCATCTTCTCCACATCAGGTTTGGCTTTGCATGAAGGCTCAGCGGGGATTTGCTTTTGTAGTTCAAATCTTTGTCGCTTCTGGTTTGCTGCAGCGCCTCATATCAAAACGCCTAACAGATTAGACACCAACACCTTCAAAAAAAAAAGTAATAAGACAGTCAAAAGAAAAATAAATGCTTTCAAAGATTATACTTCACAGGGAAATGTGGCAAAAAGCACAAAGGGAGTTCATAATCGAATTGCTAATGATGCGAAACAGGAATATTTTTGTTTTTGTTTTTTCAAATAAGATTGCCAAAGTCAGTTCACCAGACTGCCACCAGCTGATTTTTTAATAGGCGATATTAGCTAAGTGACTCCCTTTACCCATGTTTTTTCCCATGCTTATATACATTGTGAATAGTATTTACAGTAAACTCTAGTGTCTGTGACGGCAGCTTAACAGGAAATACACTTAACCTGACTTTTTTTGTATTTTATTTCATATTTCAACATTTTCATTCGCATAGATAAGGCTTTCTTAATGCCCAACATTCAATATAATGGACTTTAAAATCCCCCAAGGGAACGCGGTCTGACAGATGTGTACAGCTGTGGAGCTTCTTGCTCTGGTTTCTCAGCACAAACATTAATGTGTGACATACATTGCATGCTGTTTATAGACATGCAGGGAAGCAGTTCCATTTAACTGTTTGTGCTCTACTGTCCATAATTTAAAATACGTCCAATAGCTGTCCAAACACAGCCATGACGTCTAAGCTAAACAAGGCTACAATTGGGCTCTCAGTGAAACATTTATATACTAGTCATCTAGAACATGAACATGTCAAATAAATGAAACCAAACACCTTGCAATCACTTTTGACTTTGCTTACATGATGATTTTGCAAGTTATTTTGGCAAAAATGACATGTAACCAAATTCAAGGTTATTTTGGCTAGAAATGGGTTACTTATAGCCCAACTATATCGAGTCTATAGTTAACCGAGACGGTGAAATTACGGCTATTGCTTGCTGGGTAGTTCTGTCTGCCACTGTCATGCAATAGCATATGTCATTGACAGACAGACAGAGATGATAGATAGACAGACAGACAGACAGACAGATAGATAGATAGATAGATAGATAGATAGATAGATAGATAGATAGATAGATAGATAGATAGATAGATAGATAGATAGATAGATGATAGATAGATAGATAGATAGATAGATAGATAGATAGATAGATAGATAGATAGATAGATAGATAGATAG